>NC_140440.1:26074900-26692400 GCF_963576455.1 Neolamprologus multifasciatus
ATGTTACCAATGCGTCCTTGAAAAAGGGACAATTAAATTTATCTCTAAATATCTGTATTTCACATTTTATTCCCATCAAGGCATAAGACGATAGATCCCTCCCCCTTCGAAAATTTTATTGATTCAGTTCGTAAGAATTATACAACTACTGGGTAAGTATTACAATCTGCCCACATTGTGAATGATTCATCTGACACAGAGTAACTTAGCACTTCAGTATATTAGCAGTTTGCAGTTACACTGCTCTTTGCTCTTTGTGCTGTGTGCAGCATATGGGGATGTTTTGTACAATGATTTTTCCCCTTATTCAGGAAAGATGACCACAAGAAGAAGGATACATCGTCTGACCCGAACACTAATCTTACTAAAAAGAAGAAAATGAATAAAATAAAAATGTACGAAGATATAATGAAGGAAGAGCACCCAGTAATAGGAGAAAATGTGTATATTTATACATCACGGAAATCATATATAGAAATTTCAAATGACAAATGCAGCCAATCTGCATTTGTCATTATCTGCATGGAAGATAATACGGTAAAGATCTTTGACGAGGTTCGTCCATATATTCCAACAAAAAAACGTCGAAGACCAAATCAATATACAAACACAAGACACAGTGAAGAAATTTTACTTGATGATGTGAATACATTTTTAGCACAAAATGATAAAAAAATTAAATGGATTTTTTTTTATTCATATTATAGTCCATGTTTAGAAAGGTATGATCAAATTGAGGGTTGTATGTTTTTGATTTTAATCAAAGCTTATGAATGGTATGTAAAATATGATGCTATCACAGTTTTGACATACACAATACCTTGGGGACTTTGTGGACCAGGTTACTTTAATGAGCTTTCACCTGAAGACATCATGAATCCTGAGAGTCCTTTCAAGTCTCGTGTTGAGGAATATGAGAACATTCCCTACAAACTGGATTATAAGAATTTAAAAAAAAAATTAGAAAAACGTTTAAAATTGTCACATGGTGAAAACAATGAGAATATTAAAGTTGCTCGAGAAGCTCTAGTGGAGCTGGCTGCAGAATTATCAACTCGGCTGCGTAAAGATTTCTTGGAGCTTGGAGATGAGAAAATTGATTCTTTAATACTTCTATCAGAGAAAATTAAACCTATTCTGAAGAGGTTGTGGAGAGAAAATGTTAACAATAGTTTTGTGTCATTGGTTAAAGAAAATATTACAACAATATTTAACCAAAAAGTAGATGATCTTTTTACACAGGACCTAAAGTCACAACCTGGAATCAACAGCTTCATCCAGCTTCACCAGCTTCATCATCCAGTAAAATTAATAGATTAATACAGACAAATCTTTTAAATTCAGATTTGTATTTTGTCTATGATTAAATAAAACAGAATTGTGACAACCAACTCTGGTATTTTTTTCCTCATCAACAAATTGTACACTATTTTCCTGCTTACACAATTAAAGCAACGATACAAAGATGGATGAGAACAAAACACTTTTAGATTTTAAGATACAAAGAAAAGAACCCACTAATAAATTAAACCAAGAGATAGTGTGAACCTCCAGAGTCAGCTACCAAAGTTTGCTGTCTTTGAGGGTTAAATGTGTTTTTTGATTGTTTGTTTTGTTTTAATCTAGTTTTTAAATTCTAGTTTTTGGGTTTTCATACTGTCTTGGAAGTTTTCATACTGTCTTTCTTCACTGAGGCTGCTCAGAAAGATTTAACAGGCACACAGAGCTCTGTAAAGAAAGTTTGCTTTCAACCATAATGGACACAATGCAGAGAAACACAAAAAATGTGTGTTTTTTTATTAGTATTTTAATTACCATTACAAGACTTTGTTAGGTACTATTGTGCTGTCACATGAAATTATTCTTTTGATATGGAGCTTTGAGAGTTGGCACTAACAAGACATAAATAAACATCCCTGTATACAAGACAATATGTAAAAATGACACAAGATAAAAACACAGAGTGACATCCTCTTAACACAAGATATATTTTCAGCATGAGATGTCTTTTTATTCAGTGTAAACAGAGATGGGAAGTAACAGCATGCAAATACTTCGCTACTGTACTTAAGTAATATTTTCAGGTATCTCTACTCTATCTCTACTATACTTGAGTAGTTTTTAAAACTACTTTTTAGTTTTTCTCATTATCTCATTTTCAAACAAGTATCTGCACGTTTTATTACATTTTCAAAACAGGCTACTGTTACTTTTGGTTTAACGCATTTGGGAGGGGTAAATATTTCGCTGCTGCGACACTGTGATCAAGTGAGCCCTCACATGTGAAGTGACAGTCAAGCTAGCCACACCCCCAGCCGCACCTACAATATGGCTTAGAAACAGTCTTCTATGTCCTGCCATAATTTTTACTATTGTATTATTCAATCCACTTCAACATTTGAAATATTATATATATATATAATATTATAAATAAATAAATATATATTTCTATTCAACCTGACCTTATCCCCAGCTAAGTAAAATTGCAGTGCTATATTTTTGATATTGTGTATTTTTTTAAATTTTATTACAGGAAAACTGTTAGAGGTGAGGCAAGTATTTCACTGGATTCTTAATCTGGGTTACCCCCACTCTTCCTCTTGTGCCTAACAGTTCTTTGAACAGTACGGTTTAAGACAAAATGAAAAGTAAACTCCAAAATTACAGTACTGTACTTCAAACATTCTCATCTTTGAGCGATATTACAGGGAAACTGTTAGAGGTGACGCAAATATTTCATGGGTTCTTACTCTGGATTACCTTCACCCTTCCTCTTCCTGCTTATAGCCCAACTGTATGGTTTCACGGAAAGGTATACATAGAGAGAGAGATGCTGTATTTATCCTGCCACATAATGAAGAGTTATTGTACACTTTTACAGAGAGAACAATAATGATTTCCTGAACTATACTTTATGGCTCAAATGTTGAATCAGTTACTGGGAGAAGGAAGTCTGCTGCTTCACAAGAGTGGAATGGAGCAGGTGTGATTGTCCACAATGGAGTCCCGCAGTCAGCTGAGACTGAAGAAGTCACTTGGATGATTGATGAAATGTTTCTCCCACTGAAAATGCTATGTCAGGATGAACAGAATCAACATTTAGGAATTGAGTTCATTAATATTGGTTAATATTGACATTTGAAGCCGGAATATAACAGCCCATTGTGTAGCTGGTTCATGATCTTTTACTTTTATTTGTTGTTACTAAGACTCGCATCTCCCTTACTTGTAGTAAGTTGTTCTTTATTCAAATTTTTGTACTCCAATTCTTTGTCATCTTATATGTAGATTTATATGTCCATAAGAGACATTATAGTCTCTTCACAAAAACAACAAACACCCAACCAGTAGAAGTAGTAGATGGCTGCTCCTCCCTAAATCTCATCCTGATGGAGGTCTCTCCCTGTTAAAAGGGAGTTCTTCCTTCCTGTCATCTCTTGCTCACAGGAGATTTTCTGATTGCTGATGTTCTCCTTAACATAGCTGGGTCTGCCTTACAATATACAGTGTCTTAAGACCGCTGTTGTGAATAGAAGTTATATAAATAAACTCAGTTTGTTGATGAAACGGATAACAAAGTGTATATCATCTCTGTTTACGGAATCATCATGTGGGTTAGATGATGACTAACTATATCAAGAGACAGGGTGAGGCTCCAGAGTGAGCTATGAGACTTTGAAATGAATGAATGAGTGAATGATGAGATATTAGGGGGAAAACAAACAAAACAAAAACATACATTTCTGAAAGCACAGTTAAAATACAGTTTACATATTTTTTTACAACCCTACCCATCAAAATCAGTTTGTCTTTCTTCAGTGAGGTCTGAGAGGCTTTGCCATTACTAGAAACAACTGAGCTAATGCCACTTAGTGGCTGCTGTGTAGATGATTTGCTTTGAGCTGCACAAGAATCAACAGAAACAGACAAATTTAATGTTCTTTATTAGTATTTTATTAACCATTACATGACCTTATAAGGTACCACTGTGCCGGCACATGAAATTATCCTCTTTGATGTGGAGCTTTGATAACTGACACAAACAAGATACAAATGAACGTCCCTGTATATAATACTGATTTTAAACTCAAAATAATCAGCAATAAATATCTCAAAATGACACAAGATAAAAATGAAGAATGTTCTCTTCATAACACAAAATGTCTTTTCAGTATGTGATGTGTTTTTATTCGGTGTAAACATTAAATTAAGGAGAAGAAGAAAAAAAAAAGTCTTGTTTCCAACTTTTGGCCCTAAAATACCAAAAATAAAATGTAAATTTACAAGCTGATTCCCTACACTGAGATGAAGTTAAATGTCTCAAGGAGAAAAGTAAACATGTTAATTTAAAATTCAATAATCACTTCTACTACCAGAAGTCTTTACTGAAAGTCTGAGGTTCCTCTGGTCTCAGTCAGAACGTGTGATTTGTCAAGACTAAGAATGAAAAATACACAGAAATGATTAAAAACTGATTTAAGCCCAGAGAATGAATAAGGCAAGCAAGCTCATACTGTATATACAGTCAAGGTTACTATTTACATGTGGTTCAGCAACTTCAGCTAACAGTGGAGGTGGGCTCTGGCTCCCCCTACTGGTTCAAGAGTCACACTGCTGACAGCAGTAATGAGCACTGACCTCCTCTCATGCTCTCGTGTACCCAGTATACCTAATGCAGTGGCTGACAACCAGAAGTCCAGTAACTTTAGAAACACCCACAGCCTGCTCTCACTCTCCCTGCATATCTGAGACTAAAATGATCACTTGCAGTAGTTTTATTTCACATATTTCTGTAGTCCATCCAAGCTTCCAGTGTGCAGAAACGCTATTAATCAGGTCAAGTGTCACCACACAGCTGGATAGAAGGAGTAAAAGAAAATGCAGAGGTGCTGGGTCACTGTGTAATGTTGAAAGGAAATGATATACAAACATCACCTTTGTAGTGAAAGTGGATAAGTTAGCTCAAAAACACCAGCATGAAAGTCAACACTCATTGGCAGCATTGCCTTCACAGATCCAGCTGAGCACAGCTGATCATATTAATTACTAACATCACAGATCATAGTTACATATGACCTCAGAGTAGCGTCCAGATCGAGAATCACAAAACCAGCACTGAACAAATAATTCATCATCAGCACTGTGTGTGACGTGAAAGAGTGAGACCTGAACGTGGCAGAGCCAGACTCACTCAGAGGAAACAGACTGAGGACAAGCTAACAATGAAACTTTGGACGCAAAAAAAAAAAAAAAAAGAATTAGTTCAACATTAAACAAAGACAGGATACACTGCTGTAAAAGAGTGAAGACAGGCTGGTCCTGAGTGACAGGTGTGCTGAGCTTAACAGCAGTATGGATGGATACACTCATCCACTCATTAATTAATGTAGGCCTCAAAGGAGATTTTGCCTTTTTCTCCTTAGTTTAAAATGATGGCAAAATACTGAGAGCCCAGAGTTCCCACTTTTCAGTGCTTCAAAAGACAAACTTTGGATGATTTCTACCACACGGTCAGGTCAAGATTAGCTGAAGACTGTGGCCTGTGTGAAATTAAAAAGAAAAAAAAGTCTCAGTCTCATTTAAATCTCAGCTAAATTCTCCTTAAAGAGAACGAGACATAAACAAGGGCCTGTAACTTTAAAAGAACCGTATTTAAAATGAATGTATGTATGTAAAGTGTATATGTGCGCTTGTGTGGACACCAAACAGGAGGAAGGGACTGCAGGCTGTGGGCGGAGCGAGTGGAGGCCAGTGCATGTGTGGGCTGCAGGACTCATGGTGGCGTCTCTGCGTTATTAGTTGTCGTCTTCTTCTTCACTGGCTTCTTCACTGTCTTGGTTTGAGTCTGGCCGCAGAAGAAGAAAATAAAGAGAGTGATTACTAAAGCTGATCAATCAAAGACTGGGAAAATGAGAGGTTTCACTAACAAGAGTACGAGTTATTAGTTGCATTGTAACTGCTGCTCAAAGCATGTTTAATCTGTGTAAACAGTGAAAATAAAGTCTCCATAAAGAGCAGCGTGCCATTTCTGAGTGAACTGTTGATGCTGCAAAATACCACAGGAACATCTGATGTATATACAGTTGGTGCAGGTAGTATCACTTGCCTGTGTAATTACAGGTATGGTTATATGAACTCACAGGCCACTTAATTGCTTGTGAAAGCATACATGTAATCTGTGGGTCAGAACTAAATGTAGGTCAAGAGGTAATGTGTGCAACATGAAATCATTTATCGCCGTTTTATTGGAAATGAACTGAGCTATTAGTAATGAAATGCATACATTACTATTACCAAATTAAAGTAGGTTAATTGTTGAGGAAGAAAAAAAATATTAGGAAATACTGAATGCTACACTTATTGGTCAGATTATTAGGTACACCTTGCTAGTACAGGGCTGGGGCCTCGTCTGCCTTCAGAATTCTTCAAGGCACAGATTCAACAAGGTGCTGGAAGATTTCTGTCCACACCCATTCCCCCACATCCCAAAGACGCTCTATAGGACTGAAATCGGGTGACTGTAGAGCCCCTGGATATTTTTCCTTTTTCAGACCAGTCTCTGTAAACCTTAGAGATGAATGTGTGGGAGAACCTCAGCAGTTTCCGAAATACTCTGACCAACCCATCTGGCACCAACAAACAAACAAATCACTTTCAAAGTCACTTAAACAACATTTTCCCTCATTCTGATGCTCAGTTTCAACTTCAGCAGGTCATCTTGACCATGTCTACATGGCTAAATGCAGTTGCTGGGTAATGAGCATTTGAAGGTGCACTTAAAGTGGCTAGTGACTGAATATTGTAATATACAATTTAAGAAAATTGCCCTGTGATTGACAAATCTACAAAGCGTGTATGCCCTACCTCTGTCTTAGCAGCAGCAGGCTTCTTGGTTGCCTTGACACTGGTACTGCGTTTGTGCCCTTTATCTCCCACATCCTCATCAGAGTGTTCGGTCCTTGTGTCTGACAGGTCAGAGCTGTGTTGGGACGATGTGTCATCAATAAGGGACGCGGCTGCCACAGAGCGAGCTGCGGGACAGGACAGAGATTGATGGACAGTCAGTGAGAGTAGCTGAGTGTTCAGAGTGAGAGAAAGGATCCTTTTAAGGAAACGCCTTGTTTGAGAAACAAAATAATAATAATTAAAAGAACCAGTCTACAAATGCACACACATGCAATGAAAAAGCAGCTTACACTCATAAACATGTGAAGATTTTTCAGCAAGGTTGAAACAGGGAAACTTAACATACACCTGTTGTTAAATGGTGAAGTTTATCCACTACTAACAAATAAACTCTCTGGGTTGCAGGACAACAACTTAAAGAAGAAAGAAAAGAAAGAGACTGGTATGACCAACCAGTGATGAAACAACAAATTTAGTGGTTAAGATTGTGAGATGTTTTCTGCTGATTGATCAACACAAGTGATTACGGAAGGAAGGAAAAATCCCTTTTGTGAGTTTAAACATGATCTTAAGAATTTAAACATGTACCAGTGTTGTCCTGTCAACTTGGTGGGCTATGAATTGATTATATGGTAAGAAAAAAAAAAAAAAAAAGGGGGGGGAGAGAAGGCTGACACAGGGCCTGGCCCGGTGTTTCTCCCCTCTCTGAATAACACAGCCAAAACAACATCATTTTCCTGTTCGTCTGTTTTTGTTTTGTTTTTTGTTTTTTCTCTTTATGTTTAATTACAGGCTGCTTTGCCGGCCCTGAAAGCCGAGGCTGACCTGGATTCCTGCTCTCCTCTCAACCATCTTCGACGTGACCCTGACCAAATGCTGCAGCGGTTGGACCCACCACAACAACCTGAAAATGTCAACAGTGCTGCAGGACAGCGCGTTTGTTGTCGCATTTTATTTGTAGTGTGAAAAGAAAAAAAAAAAGAAAAAAAATCAGAATTGAGCATTAAGACCTGCAGTGTGAACATAGCCTGTTAAGAGATATATTCTAAAACACTTCTTCAGCAGAGAATCAGAGAGGAGAAACACACAGAATTTCTTGCTAGCAAGGGCAGCCTAGAGTGAGACTCAGAGACTCGCGCTGAGGACTTGCCCTGGTCCTTTATTTATACACTTCAGTGGGTGCTTGTGTGGTGTGTGTGTGGTGTGTGTGTGTGAGGAGGGGGTCAGAGTGTGACCCCATAAAGACTTCCCTAAAACTGCTGGTCTGGAAAGTCCAGCAGTTCATCAAACCAAAACCACTTAGACTGGAAACAGATATAACTACGTTAATCCTACCGTAAAACAATAAAACAAGGTACGAACTTTCTCATGCTCCTGGGATGTGGGGGTGAAAGCCAGAACACCCTGGAATGTTACAGACTTCCTAGGATGAGACATCCTTTCAATAAACACAAATGGTTACATGCAGTATTCTACCATATACAAAATTATATCATTAAAAGATTATACTGACTACTAAGTACAATTTTCCATTGACATTCCCTCCTGTTGTCAGTATACATTTAAATGAGATATCAGTATGTAACATCTTGTTGTACATTTTCTGTCACATCGTCATTGGTCACACAAAGTCTTCATGTTCCAACAGGTCGGAGTCATTATCATCACTTGTCACGGCTATGTAATCAGCAACAGTGGAAAATATTATGCGGTTAATCAAGAGTTTTAAACATGGCAGTATACACGTTACAAAGACACAAAATAAAAGTAGAAATATCCCAACTCTGATGAGTAGTCTTTTTAGCACCTGTAACCAGGAGCTAATGTAAAGCCAAGAAAACCTGTCACTTGTATCGCTTACATAGTCCTGATTTTAGGCCTGCTTTGATTTGTCTCAAAGGCGTGCTGGGCATATGAGAGCAGACATAATAGTCTGTATTTGCCGATTCTGTCTTTGTCTTGTAAAGGTGAGCTTCGTAGTCAAGGTAACCAGGAGGGTCCACCTTCCCATGGCTACGTACAGGTCCGTCACACCCTACTACTTGGTTACTCTAGAGTTGGCCAATGGCTGGAGGTTGAAGTGCGAGCAATTCCCTACGGGCGCCCAATCAGCACTTCCCCCTCGCCACTGAAGCAACCAAGTGAGGGTGAAACTTTCCTCTACTAGTTGATTTCTGTGGAGGAAGTGGAATCCTCTGGGACCTCAACCTTTTTGCAGTGGCTCTGATGTATCCAGGAGGGTCTCTCCGCTATTTTGCAGGCAGTTGGAGTGGTCAGAAGCACTTGAAATGGCCTCTATCAACCCCCATCACCTTGCTTTAGGCCTTCGTCCTGCGATAGGAATATTTATGACTCTTCTATTGTCCATCCTCTGCAGAAAAACCCCTCTGTGGAAAGGGTACTGGGTCCAGTTATCTTACTGCTGTTATGATCCCAGCAGTCTTCAGAGTGTCATCACAGAGTGACACAGCATTAGGTGATGTTCATAGGAAACTGCTGTCATCACCACCATAGCTTCTGGTTCATGTGCTTTTCACAGAATCATGATGTCATCCTCGGACTCCCCCTGTGCTGTCGATGGAGCTTGGCACGCTCCCCTCATCCTTCAGGTGCCCGTCTGTTGTCCAAAATCTCCTCTGTTGGCCTCTGGAAATCCCCCTTGGCACAGCTCTCATTCCAACGCAGTTTCGTGGTCCTTGCTGTGGCTCCAAAGTCTAATCTCATGATGGGCCCCAACCAGCTTGACCTTTGACCTCAACCACTGCCTGGGCTGTCAGCCATGCCTGGAATGGTTCTTGTTTATCACTGGGCCTCTGAAGATTTCTCAGGAGATGACTGCTGCACCTGTATTTCCTTGCTAGGAGGAAAAACTTCTATTTGGAGAGCATGTCAACAATCATCAAACCACATTCTTTAGTTCAGTGAACTTCACTTATAGGCCATCAAAGTCTCATCTGAGCATGGATGCACCACTTGCATAGGTTTGATACCCGTTGAATGAACTGTTAATCACACAAATCGCTGCAAAAATCATTTAAAATATAGTTTAATATAGTTTAATGTTAATTCATTGTTCATGTTAATCCTGGACCCCTCCTCTTGACGCATGGACACTCCCATGAGTCAACTCATCAAAACCAGATTCCTGTCCTAAAGAAAAAGGTTAGCTAGATCACGTCCCAGGCAACATCAGGGCATCTCCTCCTCTGGAGCAGCACCACCCCGGACCTATAATCCTGCAATAAAAGATGTTAGTGTGTTTTGCATATTAAGTTTGCTTAAAAACTGGCTCCGCCAGGAGCCTGCATACATACCATAATGGCCTGGAAAACAAGATCTGGAAGTGAAATCAAACTTCACACTTGTAAACAATTATATCATAAGAGTAATAAAGTATTCAACATCAGCAAGACAAGTGTCATGTGCAGGTTTTCTCAAATCAGTAAACTACAATTATTACCATAATTTGCCTCAGACATGGATCATCCCATGTACTCAGTCAACATTAATGTAATCGGTGACTTCCCTTAAGCAAAGTCACTCCACTCATGTATCACTAGGAGCTCAAAAATGGCCAGTTAATGAGCTCCATGTTCAACTATTCCATAAACACTGCATCTCTTATTTGTTTTTCTCATGTCACTTGTCCGCTTCTGCTGAATCCTCTACATGTACTCTTAGAAAAACAAACATTAGCAACACACATTGACCATCCCGGTGGTCAGACGCAGGTCGACAGGTTCCAGAGGTGCTATAAAAGGACCATAAAGTTAACCATCCATAGCTGTGGAAAGAAGTGACACTAGTTTTCAACACAGGAAATTTCTCACGTGTCATTCACATTGTCAAAGTAACCTTCACATTTTCCCAAAAACACAGTGTAACAGCATCACCACTCATAACCTGTAAACACAGTTTTATTCACACATAAACCCAGAAATCCTGTAGTAGGAAAAAACATCAACCAGCTGTCCTGGTATAAATCACATGATCAATTCACATGAAGAACTGTAATGCTGTAGAAAAGAAAATGCAAATGTTAGCGCTGCGCAGATGTATACACTCTTTCTCACAGTTTCCTCTGTGAGCAACACAAGGTGGTGAATAACACCCCTGGTAGATGCACAGACACAGAAAGTGGCATTTAAAAGGTTAAATCGTCACGCAACCTCGAATGTTGTTGTCATCTTTCTGCTCCTGTAAAAGGAAACACACATAGATTCATCCACCCTTTTGGCCTGTCTAGGTGGAGGTTAACCTTGAGTAGTGGTCAAGCCTTGTCAGCTTTTACCAACCAGGTTTTTTTTTTTCTTTCACTCATTCATTCATACATTCATTCTTTCTTTCTTTGCTAATAGTGGAATCGATCGTCGCATTACGTTTCCACTCTCAGCAAAATGACGTCATTTCAAAAAGAAAAAGAAGAACTTTAGATCGGATTACATCGCTGAATCCTTTTTAGGCAGGGACTCTCATTTTCTAATTGTCCCAAATAAGTGGCTTTCTCCTGAGCCCATTTTAATGTGGAGAAACTCACTTGTAACAATTTTCTCGACGACGTGTCATATAGCGCTTCTAATCATGCAGATCTGCTCAAACAGAGATTATCAAACAAAACTTTCAGTGCACTGTGAAAGTATCAAAATAAAAAGGCCTTGTTAAGTCATGACACAAGCTCCTCATCTCAGGAGGGTAAATCATACCATTAGCATGGTTTATCATCATACTAATTGGCAGGCTCAACTTCACAACAAAAGAAAAATCATCAGCTAGATTCACTCCAAACCAACCATCAGCTGCACAACACACAACATAACCCTAATATGTTATGAGTTTAATCCCCAAGTCTGTGCCTTTCACTCATTTGGGCCACAGATCCATATTATCCAGTTTTTCTTTTTTCCCGTCATCATAAAACGTGTGACATGTCATCAGCTATTTCACAAAAAATGTTTGTTCTTATTTATTCAGAGGTACAGTATCTAGGTACAGGATTCACTCACACATCAAAACAGGAAACTCAGTGTTTTAGAGTCTCCACTCTAACAAACTCCAACACATCTCATTCACTCGTGCTAAGATTCAGTCACCTTTCATTAATCTAAGAACGATCAACTAATTTGCATATCAGCTATTAACCCACTAAGATGACAGGACAACAGAAATGCATGTTCAAAATGTAATCACAAAAATAGAATTTCCCTCATACAGTAAATTATTTGTTCTGCATCAATCAAGCAGGAAGCATCTCCCAATTTACTATATTAACAACTAAATTTATTGTCTGATTTCTGGTTGGTCAAACCAGAATCCTTTTTTCCCACAAAAGTTAAACTGTTGTCCTGCAACCTAGAGAGTCAATTTTGCATTGGATAAATTCAGCATTTGATAACAAGTGTCTGTTAAATTCACACTATTTTAACACTGATAAGAGATAACAAGCTGATCTTCATTGCATGTGTGTTTGTGTTATTAGGCAGGTTTAATGCATGTCTGTGGAGCTGCATCTCCAGCAGAACATGTTCTTAAAACTGCCTTTCCTACACATTTCTCTGCGATTATTTAATCATTTTGTAACTAATGTGCTATGAGCCCATTGATCTTTGCATCACTTCTCGTCACACTAAGTGACTTGGACAAGATGGCAAACAGACTCACATGCTTAAAATGTTGTCTAATCTTCATGAGTTCTCTTGTGTTTGTGTTAGTAGGGTTAATGCATGTTTTGCTTGTGTGTGTGATTTTGTATGTTTCTTTTTGCAATGTTTCAGACTCTTTCACAATTTTCCCACTTAAGCAGTCAGTTTTCTTTTCCCCAGGTTTGCTAACCCAAATTTTGATTTCCCACTTTAAACACCAGCATTCTCACTTAACTCTCACTGTTGTCCTCTCCCACTTCAACAGTCCAATAGCAGGCAGTTCTCTTTCAGCTTTGTCCTGTGTTTCACTGTTTCTTCTTGCCATTTTCTCCAAAAGTGGCAAATGTCAAACTCCAACAGTCTCCTCAGTTCTCCTCAAATGTTCTTGTCACATGCACAGTGAATTTGCAGCTTGTTGGGAACACAGTACCATTCATCCAATCAGGCAGGATGATGGGTTTGCTCTTCTTCTCTGATGCTGTTTGTCCACACTGCTGCTGCTTGCTGGGACTCTTTGCTCGGGAGTCTTTGCTCAGGACTCTGCTGCTGTCTCTTTATCTGCCATGTTATTGCTCTTTGGAGCTGCATTCCTTGTCTTCAGGGAGGAGTGAGAGCTCGCTTGTGAGTTTGAGAGACACATGGTGCTGTAAATAAGTTAGCCAGAAACTTGGCCTGAATGTTTCTAATGATGTTAAACTATAACTTTCTTCCGACCGCTGCATGTGGAAAATTGATTCAGGTCTGCTTGTCACCTGAAAGTGACAAACTAAGACATTTTCATTATTATTATCACTGCTTAATCAACACACACAACTCTCTCTCTCTCTCTGTTTTTGTGAACAGTCCTTTCTTAAAAGCAGAAAATAAGATTGTAGTTGTTCTTGGCTGATCAACACAAAACCTTTTTCCTATGATTATTTTTCATCTACAATGTAAATTTTGTCTCTTTTTCACTCTTTTTTTTTTTTTTTTTTTTTAATAGCTGGTGACCTGCAGAATCACCGCTCTCACAATCAGATGCAATTACTTTTACACAGTGCACAAAAACACTGTGACGTCAGACACATTCACACTCACTTTTTTCATCTGCGTAAATAAATCATTTGGCCAATGGCATGTGCCATTGTGATCCATAAATATGATCACAAATTTATTGAATTATTTTTCAACCCACCAAAACAAATAAACAAAAACATGATGCTGATGCTATGAACACTCCACACACATGAGTCAAGATGCAGGAAAACTGCTCACGGAAACTCTTCACACTCCAGTTATCATAGTTATCATAGTTCTATTTCCCTCTCTTTGAAGAGTTCTTAGCCAGATCTCAATCTGATAATGTGTAGCTTGCTCATCAGCTCAGAAGAGACCACATCGCAACCTCACACAGTGGTTGCGTGCTTTGCCCCACAGTGGCAAAGACTTGCACTTTCATATTCAATTCAGCTTCTCCATCATGTAGTTTTCAGCTGTTTCATACAGGGTTCAGCATATTAGTTGTTTTCATAGGTGTGCTCTATATCTCAACAATGGCTCATATTAGGATGACAGTTTTTCAAACAGGTCAAGTGTCTCTATACACGTAATTAGTTAAAGTATTTACCTATTCTACTTCATATGTCATTGTACTGAATTTGAGCAACCCTAAGCTTAATGCAGATTACTTTCAACAATTATCCACCTCACATCATAACTGACTGAGGTGCCTCTTCATATTAATATTATTTCATCATTAATACCAATTTACAGGTTGTTATCCTTGCTATTATTAGTATGAATACATTAAAGATAAGTTGTAATTTAGACTTTTGTTTATTTTACTTTATTTCTCTTGTATTTATATCTATTCAGTCGGGTCTGTTTCCAACCCTTTTTAAACTACTTTAAACTACTTTGATCTCTAATTTTCACTTGGTGAGGGATTATTACATTCTTCCTAGTCTGAACTGCTCTCTTCACCTGAGCTGCTATCCTATTCTGAGTTACTGTCTTCTTTGTTTCTTACAGTCACGCACAAAATGTCCCTCTTTTCCACACCTCCAGCATGCAGTGCTAAAGCCACTGTTTGGTGTGTGTAGCTCTGCCTCTACCTCTTGCTCTTCCACTATGCATTTGTCCTGCTCCGGCTTGTTGTTTTTCTAAACATTTCTCATCAGGTGTTAATTTCGCTTGTTTATTCTCCATTTTCAAAGATTTTGCTGGGCCGTCGCTGGCACGCTTGACTTCAGAGTGGTTTACTGATACGGCCTTCGACTTCACCCTAACGGTGAAGCGGTATCAGTTTTATGAGATGAAACTCAACCGTTCTCCTTTGTCACCAGTACTTGAGCCTCAGCAAAGAAAACAAAAATGGAAGTAGTTCAGCAGCATATTGTGCTGTAAGATCAACTTACTTCCAGACACACACACATATAGACATTTGCGCGCTAATTTGTCACGAAGTAATTTCGGCTACCTCTAAAACCTAGTCTAAACACAGTTCCTTTTGGCGAACTTAAACCTAATTTGTCACGAAGTATTTTCAGCTACCTCTAAAACTAGTCTAAACACAGTTCCTTTTGGCCAACTCAACCTATTTTATCACGTGACTTTTTTAAACCTTTGCGGCGGTTTTATATACCAAAATAGTGTTTCTCACCCTCCGACGTCTCACTGGTGATTCGGATCATCAGACTGAATCCCAGCGCCGTGGACCAGGCCACCGGCCCAGACCCGAATTCAAGTCCTGGGGCTCTCTCCTCGTCTAAGAGGGCTGTGCACAGGCTTCAGTGCTGGTTCCCCACGGCGTCAGGAATCAGTGCTGGATCTTGGAACAGAGTCACAGATAACAGTTCTGATGTTTTCTGCTCCGGCTCGAAGGACCAAATAATGTTAAGAGATATATTCTAAAACACTTCTTCAGCAGAGAATCAGAGAGGAGAAACACACAGAATTTCTTGCTAGCAAGGGCAGCCTAGAGTGAGACTCAGAGACTCGCGCTGAGGACTTGCCCTGGTCCTTTATTTATACACTTCAGTGGGTGCTTGTGTGGTGTGTGTGTGGTGTGTGTGTGTGAGGAGGGGGTCAGAGTGTGACCCCATAAAGACTTCCCTAAAACTGCTGGTCTGGAAAGTCCAGCAGTTCATCAAACCAAAACCACTTAGACTGGAAACAGATATAACTACGTTAATCCTACCGTAAAACAATAAAACAAGGTACGAACTTTCTCATGCTCCTGGGATGTGGGGGTGAAAGCCAGAACACCCTGGAATGTTACAGACTTCCTAGGATGAGACATCCTTTCAATAAACACAAATGGTTACATGCAGTATTCTACCATATACAAAATTATATCATTAAAAGATTATACTGACTACTAAGTACAATTTTCCATTGACATAGCCTTAGTGTCTTTTCTCACTGTTCCTCTTCCCCTGTTTTTTCCCCCTCTCCTTTTCTTGAACTTCTCTTGTCTATGTCTTTCCTTTTCCTATGCCCCAGTCATGTCTGTTCTGATTGTAGTAACTTAAAAGTACAAAACAATAAAATAAAAAATAATTAAATACATGATAAAGATCAATCAAGTGGACCAGTTTGGCAAAGGTGTAGTGATCCACTTGGGAAAATAAATCTGTTGGGCATTTTTCTTGGCCTTCAGACAACAACTTTGATTGCTACAGTACCAAACGGGACAGGCAGGGGAAAAAAAGAAACATTACTTTTTTGTGCAGTATTAATTGCTAATTACTAATTATTACTATAAATACTTCCTAGCAAAATGTACAAACATCAACAAGCAATGAGTGCTTGCCTGGTTGTCACAACCCTTCAGTCTTGAATGGAATGCATGCTGATGCATTCCAGCAGCATGCATAATGAAACACCACAGCAGCAAGCAACAGATTCTCATTCTTTGGCCAAGGGAAGGGACAAAACCTGGGCTAAGTGACACCCAACATATTCAAATGAAATTTTGTTTATATAATAAACATATAGTAGTAGAAATTCCTCACAAAGACAAGGAGCTGGTGGAAGAAGGTCTCTGGTAAGCACATCTTCTTTTTCAATTTCATGTTTCATGTTTTTCTACATAATCTGAAATTGAAATATTGACTTTGACTCGTGTAAATGTACATCTCTGGTGTCATCTCTCCTTCATACGTAATTACTGTCTAAGCCAAATTTAGCTGTTGTGCCTAGTTAATGTGGCCAGATGGGCTACTTGCTTGCCACTGCCCTTTCTCTCTCGCCAACCCGTTCTCACTGTTAGGGGAATTTAAACGGGTGGATTTAGTGGCAGAAACACACACGGGCACAGGATCGCGGTGAAGCAGATTTATTTACAGTGATAAGGGAATATTTACAAGGCTATATACAGTGGCAATCTTAAAATGTTTGCAATAATGAAGCATTTCAATACAATGTAGACAAAAACGAAAAATAAAAAGATAGTTACGAATCGGGACTCCCCGATCCTTACTGCGCATGTGCAAAGTCGGACCGTACAAATGGGTCTACCCGATCCGTACCGCGCATGTGCAGATGTTTTCTTCTTCTTCTGTTCGTTTAATGGCAGTTTACTCCCCAGTGTACGAGGATACTGCCACCTGCTGACCGAGCGAATGAACCCTATTGTAAACTGAATTGGCGTCATTAGAAACGTGTTAAATTTGATTTAGTGATAGTCGAGTGTGTTTATGCTTGTCTGTGTGGAGAGGATTGACTGGAATAGTGATGATGATGTCCGCTATCACTGTCAATTGTCAGTAGGGTTGCCAACCGTCCCTTAAAAAACGGAATCGTCCCGTATTTAGAAACAAAAGTACACGTCCCGTATTGAGCTAATAAGGGACGCACTTTGTCCCGTAATACAGTGAGAATCAAAAGTAGTCTATAAGTTTTAATGTAATTAACGCTTTGTTTGAAAACATAATTCCCAGCCCCGCCCCTGCTTTGTGACCAATGAGCTGACAGCACACTTATGACAATTCGAGTATGACAATTCAGATTACCGCTCATCTCATTGGTTGAGGAAAGGTCGCTTGCGGAGAAAATACCGGAAGACAACAGATGACCACAACAAAAAGCATGGCCAACAGGGAAACAAACGCCGACACTGCGGTGCAAGTCTCAGACGACAGTACACCTGAAGCTGGGCAAACACTGTGCGATTTTCAAACTGCACGATTGACTCGCAGGGGTTATAAGTTCGTAGGTCACGATGCAGGGTCTCACACTATACCGCCCGATGCTCTGATGCGACCTGAGTCACACTGTGCCTCCATAAAATGAAGGTTATAACAGAAAATCTGTCGCTCGCTCTCCCTCTTTGTCTTTCACTCACACAGACACACACCGCCATCAACATTGCTAAATTACTAATGACAAACATGATCAGGCAGCTGTGATTGAGCAGCAATGTAAATCCAACTATTTTCACGGTTGTTGTGGTCGTGATAATTTGGTGATGCCACATCGAAAAGGCTCGGATGAGCTTTCCAAAGTTCTACAAGTTGTGCCTCCATCGCTTGAGTCCAGATCACACGCTGCACAGCCGTGCTGCTCCGTCTTTTTCACCGACGTTTACGTGTTTGCGCGTGAGCAGTGTGAGCGGCTGCGGTGACACCCTCACGAGCGATTGATGATCGGGAGCTGGTCGTGAGGTGTTAATCGCTTCTCGTTACCCCACGTATACTACACGATGCACGATGAAGGTCAAAATCGGGCCGATCACCAAATTGGTCGCACGACTCAAAAATCGGCTCAAAATGGGCCAAAAATCGCACAGTGTGAGCCAGGCATTAGACCAGCAATGTTTGTTCCTCTCAGAGAAAGAAAAAAAGGCTGCAAAAGTGCAGGGAAGAATGGGAAAAGGAAAACACCTGGCTGGAAAAGTGCACGATAACATCTATAAAGCGCACTGCACTGTGTGCCGGCGCACTTTTTCCATAGGCGTGCTTCTAATGGTGGGCACATGAAGAACATGAGGGGCGTGAAAGCTCGGGGAACCCTTAACCAATTTTTGTCTACCAGGCCACGGCAGAACCAGATATGGTAAACACTGGTTTGTTTGTTTTTAAACCCTCTGGTTAAGGTTAAAATGGGCATGTGCAGTGAATATCAGCGCTATGTGGCCAGAAGTGTGATAATATAATTTATTTTGTGTAATAAACAACTGCAAGGATAGATGATTACAACAAATAGATGAGTAATACATAAAAGTAATACATAGATGAATAATGATGATGAGTTATGACGCGTAATCATGGGAACAAGTGGGTTTACAAACGGGAGCAAAAGCTGAAATAATGCCTCTGCTGAAGCCAATTGCACTAAATGCACTAAATGTGCACTGTTACAAGAATATTTTTCTTTCTATTGTTTTCTATTAATTTATATAATTTTAAGTTAAGCAGGACAGAGTTCTTTTAAAGAAAGATTTACTTTTATTATCAAAAGTTAAGCATGACAGGCTTCTGTTTAAGAAAGAGACCTGTTTTATTGTGTTAATGTTGTCATTTTGAGCTAAAAATAAATGGCTAAATGATTTTTGTTTCCCATGTGTTGATATCACAAAGAATACGCATCTACTTAAATCAAATTCAAGTCAAATGGTTAAAAAAAATAATTTCACACACAAAAAAAGAGCTAAAAAATTCACCACACTGGGAAGGGTGAAGACAACTGGGTCGCCCGGCCCTGGCCACGAGGTGTCCCTTATTTATTTTTCAGGGAGTTGGCAACCCTAATTGTCAGTAAACACTTCATCTGGCTGATGAATCTTCACGTGACACATTGCTAAGTCTGTATTATTAATTCTGTAATTAGGCGCCATTCTTCTTATTTTACGGCGCTGTTGTTCAATCGGGGACGCTCTCTGTTGAGGAGAAAAGCATGAATTTGTTTGTATACGGATTATCCATTGTTTAAATATCCCGGGCAGTCAAAAAGGAGGCGGAGCTGTTGAGAAATGCTAGGAGCTAACTGGGCGCTAACCGTATCATTCAAATATATTGAGTGTCGTAATGTTGGCAAAGAGAGGAAGTGACGTAAGATTTGCGCATGCGGGGTACCGATCGGGTTTCCGGTACGGATCGGGTGATGACAAGTCCGTCACTCAGCTCCATAAATGCTCCCACTGATGACGTCCGATTCGCCGCAGGTGTGCCGTGCCAAATAGTGATTGTCTGCCAGAAAGTGATTGCCGTCCGCGGGAGCGCGCGCAGCTGCTTAAAGCTGCAGCGCCCGGATTACTTGCGTTGCCAGCTACTTCCGTGCAACTAATATAACGGGGGGGGGGGGGGACCCCGAACACATTTATTCCTTTGTTATTAGACAAAGGTATGCATTTATGGAACTTTAACGTTTCTTGTAACCGAATTATGACGCTTATCAGAAGGTTGCTTTCAGTGTGTAGCGCAGTCACGAATGACTACACGCATCACGATGGAATAATTAATGCCTACAGGTTTGGTATGTCTACTCTCGTTGTTCATATTTGTTATAAGACTGTCGAATAGTAGTTAAAACAATAAAGACCTATTGTGCCAGTATCACCATGACTCTTTCTTGTTTGTTCAGAATAACGACTGAGAACATGGCGCTTTAGCGCTACCAAGAAGTGATTGTGTCCTTGTCAACTTGTCACTGAAACAATATTTCGGCTTCAAACTTGTTGGATATATTCCAGACGGGTTACATGTGATATATTATATCCCAAAACCTCTCCAAGAACTGCTGAATAACTTGTACAGGAACAGTAAAACTGATAATATGCAATTTCCACCTGCCAAAAAGTGATTGCCGCCTATCTTGTCACTGAAACAATATTTCTGCTTTAAACTTGGCAGATGTCATTCAGAAGGATCATATGTCAAATATTACATCTCAAACAGTCCCTTAGAACTGCTGGATAACCTTTAAAGGAACATTAACATTGATAATATGCCATTTTCAGCCTCCCAAAAAGTGATTGTGGACTATATCTTGTCACTGAAACAATGTTTCTGCTTCAAACTTGTTGGGTATCATCCAAAAGGATCATATGTGGCACATCATATCCCAAACAGTCTCTAAGAACTGCTGAATAACTTTTAAAAGAACATTAATACCGATAATATGTATATTCAACCTGTGCATAAAATGTCAAATTTCAAAAATGTTGTAATTCAAAAATAATACAAAAAAAGGATAATGGCCAAATGGAAACAGGTGGGAGGAGATCTGCTTAAACACATTAGGAACACCAAGTAATAGGAAAGAGAAAACAAACTGTAATAAAAATGTCATTCCAATACAGCACTTATTAATTGAAACAAAACCAAAAACGAATAACAATTATATCCAATTAAAGAAGAAACCCCCAGTTAGAATAAACTAACAAATAGACCAGAAACAGGGGGTATAGCGGAAGCTCAACACCAGTAAACCATGGAACAACATATATATTAATTATTTGCATACAGTAACTATGCTAACATGTTAGGAAACACAAAATAATTGAATAATCCTACAAACAAATTGCAATCAAAGCTGAACTCTAATGTTGTGAACAACACAGAAACACACACAGCAACACGAACATAAATTAATGAATTAATAAACAAATTAACATGTGTGGGGGTAGGACGTCAGAGGGAGTGTTCGCCCTTGGCGCCAAAAAAACCCCGCCACTGGCGAGCCTGACCAGGAAGTAGGAACGCACCTGTACGCTAGGTGTGGCGCCTGCTTGAATAAGTCTACGCAGGTTTTCCTCCCGTTCATTCCTCCTTTGCCTCCTGCCAGCAGCGTTGTGAGGGGATACACCACAGCCACAGCGTGGCCGTTTCATTTTCTGACTTCAGCCGTTGTGGAGAGAAGTAGCTGTACTACTATTGGCAGTTCAGTATAGCGTCTTCAGTCTGGGGGACTCGCTTGGTGCCGTAGACTTTCCTCAGCGGACTGTGTTTTGGCCCAGTCAAGCTGAAGAAACACCTGTAGCAGCGGCGGTTTTGGGCTCCTCCTCGACGAAGCTGCTATCTTGTCCTGGTTGGTTTTATTTTTATTGGTTTTATTTTCAATTATACTAGCCCCTATAATTGGTATAGTTCGCCCCAGTTATACTGGGGCGAACTATACCAATTATACTGGGAACAGTTATACTGGGGCGAACTATACCAATTATACTGGGAACAGTTATACTGGGGCGAACTATACCAATTATACTGGGAACAGTTATACAAGTTATACTGGGGCGAACTATACCAATTATACTGGGGCGAACTATACCAATTATACTGGGAACAGTTATACAAGTTATACTGGGGCGAACTATACCAATTATACTGGGAACAGTTATACAAGTTATACTGGGGCGAACTATACCAATTATACTGGGAACAGTTATACAAGTTATACTGGGGCGAACTATACCAATTATACTAGCCCCAGTTATGGGGCTAGTATAATTGGTATCTTATTGTTGGGAATTATAATTAGAGTGGGCATAAGGACTGCCCTCCCCCAAAACAAAATTGATCAGTTTCTAAAAAAGTGGAAAAAAAAAATCAGTAATAACAAAATAGAAAATTTTCAAAATGTAATGAAGAAAGCGCAAATAGTACAAGGAGAAGAAAATGAAGTGTTTTGTCATAACTTGGAATCATTCATAGAATGTTCAGCTGAAAACAAACAATTTGCATTTGGCATTATCCTCATGGAAGATGATACATATAAAATTTTCAAAAATATTTATCCAGTCTTCAGAGATGGAAAACACAGTGAGGAAATTCTACTTGATCAAATGGATACATTTCTATTAACAACTAAAAAGAAAATTAAATCAATTTTTATTTATACATATAATAGTCCATGTTTAACAAGGGATGATAAAAATTGCAGTTGTATGAGTTTGATTGTATTAAAATTATTTGACTGGCATAAACAATATAAAGTTGTCCCTGTTGTGGCATATACAATACCTTGGGGACTTAGTGGGCCAAGTTACTTTAAACAGCTTTCCTCTAAAGATATCTTCTCTCTTAATAGTCCTTTTAAATCTTATGTTGAGGAATATGAGAACATTCCTTACAAACTGGATCTTAAGAACTTAAAAAACTTTTTTGAAAAACATTCTGCATTGAAGCTTTTAGCTGATAAAGACAGTGAGAGTATTAAAACTGCTAAAGAAACTCTACTGCAACTGGCAGAAGGAACAGTTGACCTCAAAAAAAATTTCTTGCACCGTGGATATCAGGAAATTAATTCCATCATATTTGAAACTAGAAAATCTCAAACTTTTCTGAAGAAGTTGTGGAATGAAACGGTTACCAAAAGTTTTGAATCATTGGTTAGAGAATATATAACAGATAAATTTAATAGAACAGTACTTCTTCTTTTTAGAAAGGAACTAAACTCACAACTTGAAAACACTAGCTTTTTCCAACTTTACAAGATTCCTCCAAAAAAATTAAAAGATATATTTTTTTAAGAAATCTTGTGAAAATATAGAATTAAATAGAATAGCTATTATTTTGTCATTGCTGGTGTCATTGGCTACATTCACAGCTATATTGACTTGTTGTGGATATTATTAACAGATTAATAACACTAATTAACAGATTGATAACAACAGCACTAATGGAAGAGCATGTTGCAACATCCCATCAGAATTGTTGGTTGGGGTCAGTAATGATTTGGGTGAGGAGGATTCTTGGCTTAGATGAGACATAAGTTGGAGCCCTTAGATGTTGAGCGGTAGGAAGGGCTGATTGTATATTGCTCATTTGCATGCTTAGGCTTTTAATGTTTAAAAGAGACGGGATCATGTTTAAAATGTAAAATGTCTGTGTTCGTTTGGTGCGTTCTCATGAGGGGACAGGCTGACGGTCTGTAAGACCCAGTAACTGACCAAATGAGGGCGACAGCTGATTTAGCCCTGAATTGAACACAGGACCACCCCAGTTAAGAGGCAAAAGCTGAAAGGCTGAGTATCACACAGGAGGGGAAGCTGTGGGATAGCAGGCTGAACGAAACACAGTCTTTTGTTTCACAAAACTTTCACGTGTGAAAGGAGGGACTATTAGGGTTTAAAATGATTAAATAAAGCTGTTAAAAGCTCATAAAAGAGTTGTCACTCTGTGTTTTTTAGGGTCAAAAGCCTCGTCCAGTGGTATGTTCATGCATTTATTACCTCCAGGCTGGACTACTATAATTCATTATTACCAGGAAGTCCTAAAAACTGCATTGAGTTTTTCCTTTCCAGTCACCTTTCTCACTCACTATGTGTTAATAGACCTCTCTGCATTGAATGAATCATACCTGTTATTAATCTGTCTCTCATCCACAGCATGTCTTTATCCTGTCTTTCTTCTCTCACTCAAACCGGTCTCAGCAGATGGCCGCCCCTCCCCGAGCCTGGTTCTGCCGGAGGTTTCTTCCTGTTAGAAGGGAGTTTTTCCTACCCACTGTCACCAAAGTGCTTGCTCATGATTGTTGGGTTGTCTCTGAATGGATTATTGTAGCATCTACCTTACAATATAAAGCGCCTTGAGGCAACTGTTGTTGTGATTTGGCACTGTATAAATTGAACTGTTGAAGCAAATTAAATCTTTTTAAATGACATTTCTCTTGTACTTCCTTCTGAAAAACTTTTAACACGTCAAGTGATACAGATATGGATGAGAACAAAGCAGGGTTAGATTTTAAGATGTGTATGAACCTCTAGAGTCAGCAACCAGAGTTTGCTGTCTTTAGGATTAAATCAGTTTTTTTGGGTTTGTTTTTGTTTTGAATATTTTTTTTTTAATATTGGCTGCTGTGTAGATGATTTGCTTTGAGCTGCACAAAAAAATCAACAGAAACAGACAAATTTAATGTTCTTTATTAGTATTTTATTAACCATTACATGACCTTATAAGGTACCACTGTGCCGGCACATGAAATTATCCTCTTTGATGTGGAGCTTTGATAACTGACACAAACAAGATACAAATGAACGTCCCTGTATATAATACTGATTTTAAACTCAAAATAATCAGCAATAAATATCTCAAAATGACACAAGATAAAAATGAAGAACGTTCTCTTCATAACACAAAATGTCTTTTCAGTATGTGATGTGTTTTTATTCAGTGTAAACATTAAATTAAGGAGAAGAAAAAAAAAAGTCTTGTTTCCAACTTTTGGCCCTAAAATACCAAAAATAAAATGTAAATTTACAAGCTGATTCCCTACACTGAGATGAAGTTAAATGTCTCAAGGAGAAAAGTAAACATGTTAATTAAAAATTCAATAATCACTTCTACTAGAAGTCTTTACTGAAAGTCTGAGGTTCCTCTGGTCTCAGTCAGAACGTGTGATTTGTCAAGACTAAGAATGAAAAATACACAGAAATGATTAAAAACTGATTTAAGCCCAGAGAATGAATAAGGCAAGCAAGCTCATACTGTATATACAGTCAAGGTTACTATTTACATGTGGTTCAGCAACTTCAGCTAACAGTGGAGGTGGGCTCTGGCTCCCCCTACTGGTTCAAGAGTCACACTGCTGACAGCAGTAATGAGCACTGACCACCTCTCATGCTCTCATGTACCCAGTATACCTAATGCAGTGGCTGACAACCAGAAGTCCAGTAACTTTAGAAACACCCACAGCCTGCTCTCACTCTCCCTCCATATCTGAGACTAAAATGATCACTTGCAGTAGTTTTATTTCACATATTTCTGTAGTCCATCCAAGCTTCCAGTGTGCAGAAACGCTATTAATCAGGTCAAGTGTCACCACACAGCTGGATAGAAGGAGTAAAAGAAAACGCAGAGGTGCTGGGTCACTGTGTTGAAAGGAAATGATATACAAACATCACCTTTGTAGTGAAAGTGGATAAGTTAGCTCAAAAACACCAGCATGAAAGCCATCACTCATTGGCAGCATTGCCTTCACAGATCCAGCTGAGCACAGCTGATCATATTAATTACTAACATCACAGATCATAGTTACATATGACCTCAGAGTAGCGTCCAGATCGAGAATCACAAAACCAGCACTGAACAAATAATTCATCATCAGCACTGTGTGTGACGTGAAAGAGTGAGACCTGAACGTGGCAGAGCCAGACTCACTCAGAGGAAACAGACTGAGGACAAGCTAACAATGAAACTTTGGAAGCAAAAAAAAAAAAAAAAAAAAAAAAAAAAAAAAGAATTAGTTCAACATTAAACAAAGACAGGATACACTGCTGTAAAAGAGTGAAGACAGGCTGGTCCTGAGTGACAGGTGTGCTGAGCTTAACAGCAGTATGGATGGATACACTCATCCACTCATTAATTAATGTAGGCCTCAAAGGAGATTTTGCCTTTTTCTCCTTAGTTTAAAATGATGGCAAAATACTGAGAGCCCAGAGTTCCCAGTTTTCAGTGCTTCAAAAGACAAACTTTGGATGATTTCTACCACACGGTCAGGTCAAGATTAGCTGAAGACTGTGGCCTGTGTGAAATTAAAAAGAAAAAAAAAGTCTCAGTCTCAGTTAAATCTCAGCTAAATTCTCCTTAAAGAGAACGAGACATAAACAAGGGCCTGTAACTTTAAAAGAACCGTATTTAAAATGAATGTATGTATGTAAAGTGTATATGTGCGCTTGTGTGGACACCAAACAGGAGGAAGGGACTGCAGGCTGTGGGCGGAGCGAGTGGAGGCCAGTGCATGTGTGGGCTGCAGGACTCATGGTGGCGTCTCTGCGTTATTAGTTGTCGTCTTCTTCTTCACTGGCTTCTTCACTGTCTTGGTTTGAGTCTGGCCGCAGAAGAAGAAAATAAAGAGAGTGATTACTAAAGCTGATCAATCAAAGAGTGGTAAAATGAAAGGTTTCACTAACAAGAGTACGAGTATTAGTTGCATTGTAACTGCTGCTCAAAGCATGTTTAATCTGTGTAAACAGTGAAAAAAAAGTCTCCATAAAGAGCAGCGTGCCATTTCTGAGTGAACTGTTGATGCTGCAAAATACCACAGGAACATCTGATGTATATACAGTTGGTGCAGGTAGTATCACTTGCCTGTGTAATTACAGGTATGGTTATATGAACTCACAGGCCACTTAATTGCTTGTGAAAGCATACATGTAATCTGTGGGTCAGAACTAAATGTAGGTCAAGAGGTAATGTGTGCAACATGAAATCATTTATCGCCGTTTTATTGGAAATGAACTGAGCTATTAGTAATGAAATGCATACATTACTATTATCAAATTAAAGTAGGTTAATTGTTGAGGAAGAAAAAAAATATTAGGAAATACTGACAATGCTACACTTATTGGTCAGATTATTAGGTACACCTTGCTAGTACAGGGCTGGGGCCTCGTCTGCCTTCAGAATTCTTCAAGGCACAGATTCAACAAGGTGCTGGTAGACTTCTGTCCACACCCATTCCCCCACATCCCAAAGACGCTCTATAGGACTAAGATCGGATGACTGTAGAGCCCCTGGATATTTTCTCTTTTTCAGACCAGTCTCTGTAAACCTTAGAGATGAATGTGTGGGAGAACTTCAGCAGTTTCCGAAATACTCTGACCAACCCATCTGGCACCAACAAACAAACAAATCACCTTCAAAGTCACTTAAACAACATTTTCCCTCATTCTGATGCTCAGTTTGAACTTCAGCAGGTCATCTTGACCATGTCTAAATGCAATTGCTGGGTAATGAGCATTTGAAGGTGCACTTAAAGTGGCTAGTGACTGTTGTAATATTGTATATATACACAATTTAAGAAAATTGCCCTGTGATTGACAAATCTACAAAGCGTGTGTGCGTGTATGCCCTACCTCTGTCTTAGCAGCAGCAGGCTTCTTGGTTGCCTTGACACTGGTACTGCGTTTGTGCCCTTTATCTCCCACATCCTCATCAGAGTGTTCGGTCCTTGTGTCTGACAGGTCAGAGCTGTGTTGGGACGATGTGTCATCAATAAGGGACGCGGCTGCCACAGAGCGAGCTGCGGGACAGGACAGAGATTGATGGACAGTCAGTGAGAGAAGCTGAGTGTTCAGAGTGACATCACCACATGATCTGAGAGACACCAAACATCACACCTCTGCATTTTACTGCTGCCACAGAACTGCTTAATTTACAGATTTATTTGGTGTAGCCTTGAACCAGTGCATCATCACAGACAGAACCTTTGACGCCACCTAGTGGACACTTTAATGTATCTATTTTTTTTAATAATATACAGCCACCAGTTTTAAAATAAAGAGGAAAAAAAAAGGAGTCACTTCCATCTTTTTAAGTGTTTGTTTTTTTTGTTTTGTTTTCATTTGCCCGTTTTCCAGAGACTAAAATTAGCTTGTGAAATCATTTTTATCCTTTGCTTTTGGGAGACATAAAATCAGAAGAACTGGTCCATTAGATTACAAAGTTTTCTTTGCAAATGTTAAATTAGGAAGGAAACTAAACTGTTTGTGTGACATCTAGAATAGAAAAAGTGTTTTATTGAGTAAAATTAGAAAAATCCCAAACAGCAACTTTAGGAGCTGCAAAGCTACAACTCGTTACTTTAGTGATGATCTGCAGATCATTTAGAATTTAAAAAAAAAAAAAAAAAAGAAAAGAAAAGTAATCCAAAAGAAATAATTTTGAACTTGTTAGTTCATAAAAGTTAGGGTCTACTCATTTACTAACGCCACTGCAGATTTCAGTTGAACTCTGACTTCAGTGTTTTGTTTCAGCTGTTTTCAGTCTGGTTTTAGAAGTCATGTGTAAATGAACAAAGAGAAAAAAAAATGCATTGTACATATTAAAATGCAGCACTCGGCCCCGTGACTTCATTGTTTCAGTGTCTCTCTGTATTCAGCTCACAGCTTGTACCCACACAGTTAGCCAGCCGGCAGTGCAGCGAGACACAAAGAGACCTCCTTCCAAGCCTCCCCTCCCACTGGAATCACATGTTTTCACCCCGGCTCGATCCTCTTTGCACTGCCTCCCTCAGCCAGCCTTCTTTCCCCACCCTTTCTTCCCACCCTGCAGTGCTTTAAATCACATGACTCCACTTGGCCGAAGTAGTCCCAGTCCTGCTCTGAAGTTAAATAAAGGAAGACTTCGTCGTCACGCTCTGGGTCAGTCAGCAAGCTGCAAACACAGCTTGTGTGTATTCATGCACTTGTGTACGACTCCGTGTTTCTCTGCGTGAAGCTGCTGCTGATGTCGTGTGGGAGATGCGTGTTGTGCGGCCTTACTCTGCCGTGCAGCGGTGCTCTTGGCCCGGGGCAGCGTGCTCGCGCCCGAGCTCATCTCATCCATGGGGTCCCGTCTCATGCGGGCATCGGGAGTGTGCAGAGCCAGCTCGTCATCAGCGTTGATGAGAGTGAGGTCCTGCATGCTGAAACTCCGCAACTTGTCTGACAACACGCCCTGCCCCTGGGCGTCACAGCAGGAACAAAAACAGGCATATTAGATATGCAAAACCACCATTACTCAGAAGAAAACTGTTTTCAAAATCTGCCAGTGATTATGTGGTGAAGCTGATTAATATTTGGAAGACCCCACTTTGGATTCTGGGAAAGTGAGATGACCAATTTTGGCTACAATTATTTAACTTACTAAACAGAATAATCAACAGGGTAATCAATATGAAAATAAATTCCAAGTGGAGCGCTAATAAAAAGAAGCTGCACGGACAATATTTGCCTTTACAAACAAATGTGTGTGAATACTTGAGGACATTGATAAATGCGATCTGTGATCCTGTGTTTGGGACAAATGACAAATGTTAGAGAGTGCATGTTTAACTAATATTGAATTTTGTATTAAGGAACAAACAACAAGCTTTACTATAAATATAGAACAAGTGTCTGCAGCAGCTATAAGCCTTTAGTACAGAATGATTTAGTAGCGCCAACTTCCTGTTTCGCAGCTTACAAGAACAACTGTTCAGTATCTGATAGCACGCTTCACTATTACAGTTGCACAGCTAATCTGACGAAAGTCAGAAAAAGTTATTTAGTCCAGTCACCTGGTCACATAAAATGCAAAGGTCATCCTAGTTATTTATTGGTTGAAAACCAACAAAAAAGCCTTAAACCTTAGAAACTGTGATTCTTACAAATGTGTTGTGTATAGTCAACAAATAAAAAGATTTCAAATGTCACAACCTCTGACCTCTCCTTCAAGATCTATTCATTGATCTGAAGGTCAAAGTGCTAATAATGATATGTAGAGCTATTTAAAACTATTATGTGAAAGCATACACATCTGGGGATGTAGAGATGATATATAGGGACCTGTCACTTTATTATGTACATTACAGTAAAAGGTCCCATTAAAGTAAATACTGCCCACAGAGTGAGCTGGCTTGGTGGAGGTTTGTTAATGTTCTTCCGTGAATAGAACAAAAAAACTCATTTAGAAAATAAATTCGGAGCCCACTTAATTATAAGACTAATCGTTAGAGGAAGCTCAACTACTGACAGTCATCTCAGTCCTCTTTTCTAGCTGTACAAGTGAGTTAATAACAACATTATTTACCATTTAGCCGAGGTTTGTATTTCACATGCAAACAGAAAAGCAGAGGCATCTATGTGGGGACTTTGTAATAATGTTAACAAGTAAATAAACACATAAAATATTAACTGAACAGGTGTTAGCCATGATCTGCTTTGAAGATACTTGAAGACAGAGCAAACGTTAACATTTAAGCACAGTCACCTTGGTGGCTGCAGTGACGGCAGCGTTAGCAGCCAGGTTGAGACCCCGTTTTCCAAACTTCATCATGGTCTCATAACTTCTGTCTTTGGCCTGTGCGATGTACTCATCTATCTCCTGCAGCACAAAGGACAGTACACAGGGAGGAGTTAGAGACGACACTTTGAGTCATCAGGACAAAGAGTCATATCATTTCAGATTTTGATGGGCTTTTTCTTTATACCTTCTCTTTATTTGACAGGGTGGGGTGGACAAACTTGCGGTAGAGGACACTGGAGCCCTTGGTGTACGGAGACAGCAGCCAGATCACAAACGCAATCTTTAGCTCAAAGTAAAATGGAAACCTGGATAATTAAACACAGAGTTAATCAGTCGGCAGCGACGTAAAGGAAACAACACACTGAGCAAAAGGTATGCATGAGTGGTGTATAGATTAGGATGCTAAAGTAGGAAAAGAAAACAAAAAAGATCCTTCAAGAGATTATTGTATTAAAAATCAGCAGCAGAACATTAAAGCATCTATTGATGTTTTATTTTACAAGTGGTTCATTTATTATAAGCGCGTGAAAAAAGAGGGTTACAATCACAAGCAGCTCCCGACTCACCATGATAGGAGCAGGTCTGTGACTGTTTCTGCTGTGCTGAACAATGCAAACACTATCCAGTACATCATCCACTTCACCTGGACACACACACACACACACACACACAAAGGTGAAGGGAGAGAACACAATTAAAAGTAGCACACAAAAATCCACAGCATCCAGTTTGCATGTGCTGAGACACGTGGCATTAAACAGAGGTTACGCACACAGACATCCCTACACAGAAATCGGACACATGCTTCAGTCCATTCGCATCACATCACTATGCATGGGCACATCTGAGACAAAGAGAGATGTGAGTCATCTTCTAAACTGGTCATTTACAGGCAAATTTACTTTGTAGCTAATATCAGATAAATCATCAGTTATCAAATACACTGATACATTCGACATAAGAACAGCTCTGAGTGGTAATGGTGCATTTAAAGGCATTAACAGGCCGCGGGCACGTAGCCGCGAGAATGCACCAAACAGCGAATCATTTGGCGCGTTAGAAATGAGCCAAACAAGAGAAGAAGGGAGATGAGAGCAGTTCTAAAAATGGCGTCTCCCTTCTCTCCCCCTCTCACACTTCCCCGCCCCATATTCGCTCCTTCTGTGGCCGTCTGCCTGAGCAGCGACTGAGAGGGTGGGTTGCCATAGTAACCAGCCAGGAGGAGACTGTTCTCCCGTGCAAATCTAGGCTGAGGGCCAGAGTGCTGCCATCTCCCCACCTCTCTCTCGTATACAGTGATGAGGTAATCAGGAAGAGCCCCAATCAGCTGTGTTTAAAAATATCCACAGTGATCAAAAACCCAGGCACTTTCCGAACGATAAAACATTATCGTATTAAAGGGTTGGCCGGTTTCATACAATCTTCATCCTTTGGATTTTAGTCCAAACATCCAATAGACTGACTGAGCCCTTTACAGGGAACCTTTATTTCACTTTAAACCAAAGCAAATCATTCATGTGGAATCTCATCATGTTTCTTTTTTAAAAAGTCAGTTAAACTTCAGGGATATCAATCTGTCCATTTAGGAAGCTTAAACCATTGTGAGTCAGGTGCAGGTGCTTTCAACGGGCCCACAGGAGAGACAACAACAAGACCACCTGGATACAGACAACAGTCTAGCATCCTCTCCTGACTGATCAGTGTCCAGCTTTGCTTTTTGCTACACTCGTTGTCACCAATTATAGCATGAAAAGGTACATTCATGTTCAAAGCTCCTCCGGGATGGCACATCATGTTTATGAGTTAAACTTGTGCCCCTGAATTATTTTGAGCAATGCAATACAGTCTGTTATTCAGTGCTGGATCCAGCACAGACATCCATTTAAAAATATGACAATTTTTAGAGGTCTGAATCATTTGCAATTGTGAAATAAATAATGTTTAACTATTAAAACAAAATACATTCTGGGGTCTAAAATGATGAAGAAAAAATGAAAACAAATTGAATGTTTGAGGATTTTAAATTTTGAAAAGTAAAAACAGTTTCATGCTCCAGTGTTTCTTCCTGGTTTATTGTTGTAATCTTAGTCTCCCCACCACCCCACCCCCACTTCATTCTGAATGTTTTCAGGGCTTTCTGCATTTCATTTTCTGTCTCGACTGAGTTCCCCTGCGCCTTATTTTCCCTCTTCCTAGTGTGAATTTAGGACAAATTCCAACAACCCCAATAACACCTCTACTCACACACACCGCTCACTCCTCTTGTGTTTGCATGGAGAGTCCACTATGTCGAGTGCTGTGAAAGTGGGCTGTAAAGCTCTCCAGCACTAACTCTGCACTGACGCAGATTTTCCAACCACACTCTGAAGCTGCAGCACCTGTTTTGTTTTGATTTGTATTTTCCAGCAAGTGATGAACACGATCATAATGCATCCATCTGATAGGGGTATGAAATTGCCGAAGATTGTGTTCCTGTTTCCATCGGAGAGAGGTGAGGTCAGAGCAAAGCTTGCGAATGCATTTCTATCCAACCCTTGAAGAGACCCTTCAGCATCCATGAGAGAGACTGCATGGAGATTTGAGTATTTTCCTAATCTGGATTTCCTCTCTGCATCTTTGTTAGGCTGTGATCTAGTCTTCCTCTTGTTTCTCCAGTTAACTCCTGTGCATTTGCACCTCCCCCACCACCACCTTTCTTTTCTGTCACTGTTGCCCTAGCTCATAGATTACAAAAGATAAGATTTGTAGATGTAGATCAAACCGACACTGAAACATGTTTGTGGGGTGGTTTTGCCTCCACTGCATCAACTTTACCCAAGTGCACTCTGTGCTTAACATGCTAAACCCTTCAGTTGGTGCTCTTTTTTTTTTTTTTTTTTTTTTTTTAGAAAGACTCCTACAGCAGCTGAATAAATCACCCAACCACATCTCTTTGCAAGAACTACGACTAGACCAAAAAGAAGACTGAAGAGTGTCGATTGTCACGGACTTTCATCCACAGTCACCAGATCTCAACTTGAAAGCACTTGAAAAATGAGGAAGCCAAACATTGCAGATAGCCAAAGAAGCTCTTTGGGACATCATCTAATCATCCTAACAAGAATTAAAGGATTTGCTTTAACCTTTAAAGACAACCTTTCATTGTCTTTAACAACCAGCTATCTGTCTAGTGCTCAGTCCAATTCATCCCGATAGGCTCTCACAATACAGTGCACAACATGACCCTGCAATTATCAGGAGCTGCATGTAAATTCATATAATGTTTGCAAGGGTAGCGTTAAAATACCCTGAACTAAGTCCCACATTTTAAGGTCCTGTCACAATAAATGCTTCAGGTTTATAAATCAGAACTTCATAAAGATCTACGCAGAACGGAAAAAGAATCAGGAAGAATCCAAAGTGCAGGATTTGTTCCGTCTTTTAGTGTTTTTATGGTGCATAAACGCCCTTCTTTTATGAAGGTTGGTGTGTCCTAGTTAAACTGCAATCCCATGTCTCTGGCCTTGTCTGGAACACCCCGATCATTAAGCATGATTCCTATTTTTGTTAATCTTCAAATGATAACGGCCAAAGAAACGGAACAGGCATTGCAGAAAACATGACAACAGAAATTACTCCAAGTAATTAATAAGCTTGCTCTGATGAAACCGAGCATTTCTCTGCCTCATGTTGATTCTCAACACATTAGAGGAGAAATAGCTGGCAGGCGCTCAGGGCAAAACACCCTAAAAGTCAAACAGAGCAGACAGAGCTCAAAAATGGTTTGCTGAAGTTTAGTAACCAGGGGTTATACTCACATATTCCTTCACATTCTTCGTTTTGACGGCCTTATACGAGGAGTACGCCGGGTAGAGCGTCCCAAAGGCAAGGCTGCAAAAAAAAAAAAGCAGACAAGACTGGGTCAGAGGAAGGGGCTTCAGCTAGAGAACATGGCCTCTGGGTGTTGACTCTGACACCTCACAAACCCACTCCCACACAGCAGCCACATCTGCTCTGAGCTTCTGTGAAACACAAAAGGGCGACATGTACTTGAGCAGAGCGAGTGTCTATGTGGTTTTAATCCGCATGGCGATGCCACGAAAGAAGTGCTGGGCAGTGACTTGTCAAAACAAAGTGGCCTGATAATGAGTAGAAACAATGTAATGGCGTCAGGAAGACTGCAGTGAGATAAAATGGAAAAAACACAGTTTCCACCAGGGGTGGGTCACCATGTGTTAGAACACGTGCACAGTGGGACATTGTGCAAACACAGCCTTGTTTTTGATGTGCATTTGATCGCATCCTCTGCCACTGTGCCAATTTGTGCTGATTTGACAGGATACTGAACGCTGAGTGAGGCGACAGCAGGGAGAGCACAGATCAGAAGGGCCGTGCAAGTGTGCCTACAGTGCAAACCAATAGCTGGATTTAAACCCTTAATGTAAATAAAGGTTGAATGCCAATTACAGAGGTAGCCTAGCATCTATTTTTTCCCCCCTTCCTTAAGTAGGTCTTCTGTCCCAGTGTTCAACTACGCTGCTCAGTGATGTGTGCAGCTCCGTACAGTGAGCCGACATGACTCGTAGCAGGCCTCCAAGCCAGCGGGCTCCCAGAGCAGACACCCTGTGCCTCTTTGTGTCCTCATTGAAAGCCTACTACTGACCTTACGGTCACTCCATCCTCTTGTTCAGTCTAGGAAATATTTTAGTGTTCACTTCTTTAGGTTAGACTAATAAACTAGCTGTAAAAACAGGAGAAAAGAAACAGGCTGGCCACCCTTTAGAAACTGGGCCAGATGCACATTTAAAGCACAAAGACAAGAAATGACTAATCTTGTGTGCTGGATAATCAGCGGGCATTATGATGCATATTCAAGTCACATTGTTTGCCTTCAGTAGACACATGACTACCTGAGGTGTAGTGAAGTGGAAGATGCAGGCAGCTGGAAGCCAATAACAGTAACAGTTTGCTTATGTAATCAAGGAAAAGCAGAACATTTATAGGGATGAAGCATCATTTCTACACCTGGGCCTTCCAAAGGCATCATGATGTTCGACTTTAAGGTTAGCAGTTGATGAGCACACAGTATCTGGACATTTCACTAGAGATGGGACAGCACCATAAAGTGTCTGCATAATGGATCAAGATAATGACAGCTGGTTTTGGTTGAGTCATCCACACAGTGTGGATGTGGCGTGTTCAGGTGGAGGCCTAGAAGTGATCTGCTGGTACCGCTTGTCCGTCTTATTAAGCCCCACTGCTGGTGGCATATGAATGGATGGACACACATCCCTGGCTGTGCTGTTGGGCTTCTTTAGCCTTGCACCACATTTTACCAACTCGTGTTGGTACGGCGCCTAGTTACATTCACAGAGGGCTATTTAAAAGTAAAAAGCAGTGGCTGGCAGCTCGGAGTCTGTTTACTTGTGTGCAGCGAGGCTGGCATGTTAAACAGGCTGCACTTTCCCTGCCAACACGTTATCTGTCAGGTGGTTACAGTTACTGACTAGCCAGCCCGCGTTAGCTACGTGCGGCTAGCAAGCGCTGGATGCAGATTGTGCTGCATCATTGTGCTGATTAAAGAAACGGCAGCGGTTATTGAACACAGGAGCTTTAAACGCCCCTGTCTGAATGCCAGGATAGCTAATGTATTTATTTTTCCCCTACATGTGAAGTGTGTGTATAAAAAGGACAAGAAACGGACAGCCTAGCTGGTCGGCGTTCAGCATCACGCAGCTGATGAAAGGAGCCGTTATGGTGTTTAAGAATAAAAAAAAAAAAATAGATGCAGCCCCTGCCCATACTCACACAACTATCCTCGAGATAATCCAGGATACCATCTTGCTGGACCGCCAGCCTTCGAGGCTTTCCCCCCAGCTTCTAGGAAATCTAGTCGGCTAGTAAGCGGGCTAGGTGGCCCCCATTCCCCTCCAGGACGAGCTGTGATGAGAGCCAGAAGGCTGCTGTGCCGTCAGGTAGGCTAACAGCAGCTGGAGATGTGCTCTGCAGTGTGTAGCTCCAGACTGCTCTGCTCTCTATCACCACCAACACCACCGCTGATGAACAAGACTGGCTCTTAAAGGGCCAGAGTCACTCTGATAAATCTGTAGTTTTAGCTTCAAAATGTGGCCCATGGTGCTCCTCCTAGTTAACCAACAGTGGCGCACAATACAACCTTAGTCATCTACATTAGGTTATTAAACTACTAAAGAACTGATTTCATCCTTTTCTTTCATAATTTTGCTGTGCAATCCCAATCTGCTCACTGACAAGGACCAAAGCCAAGCACAGTCATACAAGGTTTATCCCAGTGAAAACCCACGCAGTGCTGGTCTCCTTTTTATGATCATTATTTTTATTATGTCCATGAGACCGATCTGTGGATAAATGATTTAGGCTCATAAGAGAGGGATTCAACATTTCTCTGAAGACCTAAAGATGTAAACACACTAAACACAGTCCCACAAGATACTGAGTTTAAACATTTGATAACAGTTACTCAGTTAAGCAGAAAGTGAAGTGGTTAACTTATCAAAAAGTAGCCTGTGGAGTCCCATTGATTACCTTATATTTTGTCTCTAAGGAACCAGACTTCCTGTGGGTCTTTCAAAGTTTTTCTTTTGAAAGTGGCTGCTTCTTTAGCGATTTTCAATCCAGTCCTTGTACCTGACCATTGTCAGAGGAATGTTTGTGTTGTTTTCAATTAAGCCACTTAACACTAACATATGAAACATTTACAAGGGATCTACCAGTGTTGCATCTTCCAAGTCAAACAAGGACTGGTTTGGGACTGCACTTCAGCCAATGCAAACATACTGCCAATACAGTAAAGACATACAATAGAACTATCAGTCATGGATTGGCCTCCCCAGAGCCCCAAACCTCAACATTATTGAAGCAGTGTGGGATCATCATGACAGAGAACGGAACAAAAGGCATCTCTGAATGTTGTTTAAGAAGCCTGGAGAAGTATTCCTGAAGAATACTTAGTATCACTGTACCCGATTTATATTTTCCCAGCAAATTATAAAGAAATGGGTGACTCAAGACTTTTGCAGAGCACAACATAGCTGCGAACTGCATCTCTTTTTCGGGATGTTTGACCAAACAGGCAATCAGATACCAGCAAATTTGTATTTTAATACCATCTACATCTTAGCGGTGCATGGGTAGAGGCTTTATGGGTTAAAAAGAAAAAGAAAAAAAAAAGATCAGAGAAGCAGCAGTTTTTGTAAATTTTATTGTGAAAAATCAAACAGACTGCTAGATCAATATATATATTGATACAATGTTAATGGCCAGTAGTTCTGTTCAGCTGCAATTGTGATTCTTGAACCATGTTGGAAGTCTGCAGTTCATTCAGCTCACATGACAAAGACAAGTGAAAAAAAAACTGCCCTCCTTTGAAGCCCCACCCAACCAATTATTACCTTGTGGTGTATAAAAAAAAAGACTTCTTACTCTAAAAGTGAAATAAGAAAACTAAAAATACAAAACTTTGGTCTGCTTCCCTTGACTGGCTGTTTTCACAAATTCATTTCAGCCACAGAGGGCAGAAACAATCAGCTGTTTAAAAACTTAAACAGAAAAAAAGTCTACAAAAAACAGGTTAACCTCGCTCCTATTGAAGAAAGATAATATCAATGTCATCAAAATAGGAAAGTTAGCCCAGTACTCACATTTTTGTCAGTTGCTTATATTGTAGCTGAACCTCTGCTTCAAAGGCACGTCAGCTTTTACCTCCCTTACTCTCACGTCTTACATGTACAATGAAAACAGAACAAACACACTGACCTTAAATACAGAGTTAACCAAAATCAGAAAAAAAAAAGGAAAACAACTAGACAAGTTTGAGCGTACTGTGTAACAGCGATAAAGGACTTCCTTCATCGAAGCGCTGATTTGTCCCTCCCCATCTAATCAAATGTACAGTCTTCCCAAACTCAAACCTTCACTGCCCCCAAAACAACCTACACTATCTCTGTACTCTGCGCTGTGCAGCTGGTACTTGTTTATGTAGGTATGAAATGTATGCGCTGTGTGCATGTAGTGGAGTGGTCTTCAGAGGCCAGCGGTTTGAGGAGACGAGTAAGGGCGCGTTAGTTTGGATTCGTGGGCCTTCAGCGTCCCAATGGCATCCTTCACTGCGTGATAGATGATGTTCTTCACCTGAGGGTAAAAAATACAACAAAACCGCAGATGAGACAACACCAGACACAAAACACCTCACACCGATAAGAAATGATAACTTTTCAATGCTGCTGTGAGAAAAAAAAAAGTTCTCTTATTATCTTACTTTGAAGAGTATCATCGTGCTTTTCCTTTTATTTAACAAAAACATAGCATTGTTATATGTAAATACACGCTGTGCTGTATTTGACTATAAAACAGAGACAGAACAATCAGCTTTTCCCACTGAGAACTCTATAAACATGCTGCTGCGTTATAGTGAAGAATGGCCTCTAATATAAAGATCCACCTTTGTAACAGTGTATACACTCACTGATCACTTTGTTACACCTGTTCAGCTGCTGGTTAATGCAAATATCAAATCAGCCAATCACATGGCAATAATTCAGTGGAGCTACGTGTGTAGACATGGTCAAACTGAGTATCTGAATGGACAAGAAAGGTGATTTAGGTGACTTTAAACATTTATCTGCTGGGATTTTCCCACACAACGATCTCCTGGGCTTACAGGGAACGGGTCTGAAAAAAGTCGGAATTTCAAAGAGCATGAAAACATGGATCCATCCAACTTTAGGCCACTCAGTACTAGCTGAGCAACACTGAAGCAATCTCACAAAGCACTAATCATCTCAAACAGGTTTTTCAAACATGACCAAGAGTTCACTGCACTCAAACAACTTCCACAGTTAACAGATCCCAATCCAATAGAGCACCGGATGTGGTAGAACAGAAGATTCCCATAATGGATGTAGAAACTGTGTGATGCTGTCATGTCAATGTGAATGAAAATCTGAGGAATGTTTCCAGCACCTTGTTGAATCTATGCCATGAAAAATTAAAACTAATCTAAAGACAACCCCATTACCAGCCAGGTGTAACTAATGAAGTGTCCGCTGAGTGTGTATATATACACACAAGGGTTAACAGAACAGACACAAGAGTGTATGAAAGGTAAACAATATAATATGTGCCTGTTTCTTTAAACCCTTCAATTTTTAACACTTTATAATGCTGCTCAGGCTTCAACCCCAGTTTATAGATAACATACTGGTAACCAATCTTAATTTTATAGTTTTTAAATAACTGTCAGCAACTAATAAACTCTTTGTTCCAATAAAACGGTCATAAAACTGTGAACACAGAGTTAAGTAAACTATAGCCTACAGCTTCAAGCGACACAAGCAAACATCGTCCTCTAGTATAAACCATCCAAATAAGACATAAAACTACACACTGAGAGGAAAAACACACCCACCTGGAGTTTATCTTCATGGTTTGTGTGAGTAGTGGACAGGTGTCTGAACTCCTGGGTCAGCCTGAAACAGTGCCTCACATGCTCGGGAGACACAAAGTCCTCCGCCACCTTGATACAGCTGTACAGGTTGTGCACCTGAGCGTGCAGAAAGGACAAATGTGTTCATGGAGGTGTGAGAAAAATCACAAAAAACAGGCAGGTTCTGTCGAATCACAGGGTATGTGTACAGCTCCACTTTTCATATAAAAACAGTCTGACCTGGTGGGGAGCTCCAGCAGGGATAAATACAGCATCTCCTAAGAACTGTACAATGGCCCAACCCTGGACGCCATATTCTTCGTAGAGCCTGCGGCGGAGCACCTGGTCCAGGTACCAGCTCTGGTCATGAATTGGGTCGTGATCTGGCGGGTTCTCTTGACCTTGTTCTTCTCCCACCTGCGAAAGGTCAGGACAAGCCATTGCTTAGAAAGGATGAGCTTTTAACTAAAGTTCCCCGGCTGGCTAATTTTTGTTTGTGAACTTTAATCATCTTCTGCAGAAATCAAGCTATCATTCTACCCCAGTTTTATTTATCCAATGACAATCCTGTCCTCACAGTTTATGGTTACAAAATGTTACAGCTACAGCTAGCGACAAGCCAGCCTGAAACAGATCTGCCGGCTTGCTGACCTTGCGAAGCAGCTCCCTGATTTTCTCTGCGTCCTTGGCAGCATAGATGTGCCAGAGAGCTCCAGGCTTCTCCTTTCCCTCGTGCACCCTCCTCTTCGTCATTTCATCCACATCGCCCTCCTCAATGGTGGTCAAGACCTCTGGAGACCAAACATAAACAAACAACAGTTGTAATCGGCACTGTCTCTATAACAGCTGTAACAGAAGTTAGTTTATTTGACTTTTAGTGGCCTCTTTAAATTAGCTTTTGCACTGTGATTGTTAAATTTTTCCACAGCACTTTAAACACGACTGTGTTTTACTCTATTCCATTTCCATGAATTTCTTTAAATAGAACAATTTCATTCATATACATCCATCACAGACTCTTTTCTTGGCAGAAACGGTGCAGGGTTGTAGTTCTCAACTGGTGACAAATGACCTAAGAGGACATCAATGCTGTAAGAGTTTTATTCTGAAGTGCACTAAAAGCTCTGAATCTGCATCTTCCATGACACAAGCATGCCAAGCAGCAGGCCTGTGTGCTCATGGGTTTTCAATGAACTGTGACCACCGTATTTCCTCAATTACTGATTTCTAATGTCTTGTTTGTTTGTTTTTTTTAAAAGGTATTTTTGGTCTTGTCTCAGTAGGAATACTTTTTTAAAGTTAGTGCATTATTGTACTTCAAATTAAAAGCCCTTTAGTGTTGCAGTGCACAAAAACACTTTGATTTTAAAGGCATACAATAATACAAGAGAACCCAGACAGGCTAATTTCTTCATGCTGATCACGTCCCCCAGGCATTATTGGAGGCGCTCCTTTTAGCTGAATAAAGGTTTTCACTTGAGAAAATACGGTAATTAATATAAATGCGGCTTAAGCATTTGTATTATTGAGATCCAAATCTTTATTATTATTATTATTATTATTATTATTATTATTATTATTATATTTAATAAACTATGTTTCTAGTGCATGAAAGCATTGTACATTTCCTAACTACTAACTACTTTTTTTGGAAATATGTCGCTACTGAAAATGTAAATCCTGTGGTCAGACCAGTTGAGAACTACTGGGGCAAAGGACAGGACAAGCTGCAGACTACACAATCACATTTATGACACATAAACATTCACATTCACAGCCTACTGCTGACTTACACAGCAGCTAAAACTACTGCCTTAATAAGAGTCCACTGGACTCTCGCCATAATACTGACAGACCTTTGATTCATTAACACGAATCGAAACAAACGTGTGTAATAAAATCCGTCACGTCAGTGAACTTTCATCTTTCCCTCACCAAAAACCTGGCTGTGGTCAAAGTTTCTCATTGAAATCTAAACGTGTTTGCATTCAGCTGTAATAAACGTGCCCGTGTACGACTGCAGTTTTTTCTCTCTCTAGTCCATCATAAATAACTTCTTTACAGCTATAAGTTCAGCTCCTAGGCTACAACAGTCCTTTTATGTTAATGTTGTTGGGGTCTTTATGTATAAAAGGAAGGATACTAAGGATTTGTCTTAAACCGACTTACTAATAATGATGTGCTCATTAGAGTAATATTCTTTGGACTGTAATCACAGTGCAATAAAATAAATCCTAATAAAAGTTTTAGGTGGTTTAATGCTTCAAAATGAAAAGAAACATCCGACTGATTCTTCCTAAACCCTTCCACTGAACATTGAAAAAGCTGGGAAACTAAAGTACAATAACCCATCCAGTTTTATCCTGCACGGAGTGGCTTTCCTGACTGCACCCTTTCCACTTCCTGGGTCACCACCAGGAAGTGGAAAGGGTGAAAAATATATACAACTTAAAAAGAAAGTAGTAATTTCAGCATAATTAACTTTTGAAAGATAAATCACCAGGATGTGGAGGTCCTATTCCTAATGTTCTTTTTTGCTAACTTTGCTCAATAATGCATAACAAATCTCTTCTCCCTCTACTACTCACTTATGTCTTTGCTATAAGTTTAAAACCTCATTAACTAATTAAGAATATTAGATAAGCACACTACAGGAAAATGTAGTTTCCTACATTTCCTACTTATCCCTAATTGCGTGTGTGCAGGAGCATGAGAGTCACTCAGATGAGTGAAAAGAAGCCTGCAGAGGGGAACAGGTAATGCCAAATCTAGATGCCCTTCATTCAAACCTTTCTCCCACAGGGTAAGGACCAGAGCACAGTGCACCCAAAACTACCAAATCTCCAACCAAATGTGTCACATTTATCTAACCCAACACTGAAAATACACAGAAGGAAAATAAAACAAAAAACACGGATCTCCAGAAAGCAGCAATGCGGAAAATTTAAATGCCATATGTGGTTACTTAGTTTAATAAAGCGTGTATTTACATAGAAATCTGGAAAAAGCGTACAAAAAGCAGCAGCAGAAACTAGCAAACGGTTCCCAATGCTCTGGCCCCTACTGCACAGATAACAGAAGGATGGAGTGGAGGAGTGAAGAAGGGGAGTTAGTCAAGAAGAAGGGCATGCTACTCAAGTTATACAACTGAAAGTCTACAGACCTTTGCGTCCAGAGATTTCTGCCTCTGTGAATGAGAAATTTTGCCACAATGTAAATGAGCAAGACCCACTGAAGGGTCTTATCAGAGTCCAAGCCAAGACAACTAAAACAGTGTAGCTATAATGTTTAGGATGAGGTTGTGGAAATACTGACAAGGTTGTTCAAGAGCGATAAAGTGAGGAATGAGCGATGAAGTGTTCCAAGAAGAAAGTTCGTTAACTTGTACTCCACTTAATGCTTCACAGGATAATATGGCTTTAGTGTGCAAGGTGTGTAATATTGTTACAGAAATACTCTCACATTACAAAAATGTGTGTTTTTGGAAGTCAGGATGGATTTCAAAAACATTCATATATTACAGTAACACATTTTTACTATCAGGAACAGATATATGTGTAAATCTCACTGTCACAAGTCTGGAAAATAAAACAAAACCCTGACATTTAAAGCTTATTCCCATTTATTACTATAGCTGATTAAGTTTCTCTTTGCTTATATGGTTTTGCACGTTTACTTTTAAGCCATAAATCTGACAGAGACTCCAGATATCTGAGTGCTAAATCTGGATGTTCGGGGTTATTTACATGATGGAGTCATACCAGCTAATGTACACTGTCCCTTCTTAAATCAAATGAGCAGCAGAGGCAACAGCGTCGGAGCACCAATGTGACTCTCTTCCATTTACGGAGAGACCACAGAGGTAAAATTTTTTGCTCCTATTTGGTTCATTTTATTGGAAATCGGTTAAATAAAACAATCCTGATCTTCAATGAGTTTGTTGAAGACAGAAAGCAAGACCGTAAAAAAAGGAGACAAAGTGTGTTTAAGTCTACCAACCTTCCTCCTGGTTGTCTTCTCCGTGAGGGATGCCAACATAGACCATGACGTTGACCGCATCAGACACATCCAGGTGGAGGTTAGTGGTTCCCACCTTCCGGTCTTCAGTCGATATTAAGCCTGCAGGTTCAAATAGAGGGAAAAGAGTGATGAGAGATGAATAAATTATATCGCACATAAGGAGAGAAAGACAAAATAAATCAGACGTTGTTCTTACCATAAGCGTTGTACATCTTCGGTCCAAGGTCAGGACGCACAAAAAAGTTAGGGAGGCGCGAAGCGAGATTTAGACGACCGTCTCTTTTTGTGTACTCGGGCAAAGGGAGGTTGTCCATTAAATTGTCAAACCTGGGAAAGGTACAAGAGACATTCCCATCAATAACAGACCTTACATAAATACAAACAGGCAGAATTTACAGCTGCAAAGCATGAAAATACAAAGAAGAGATAAAATCAGTTAGCTCCTCTATGTGCTTATAAACCAAGCAGTACTATTTAATGTTCATGTAATTGTATGTCTCAGGCACATATCAGATGGCTATAACGTGCCAATCGGAAATATATTATTTGAGCCAAGTGTAAACCATAAATAAAAAATTAGCTATAGTTCCATTTGGATGGCTGAAGCGATGCTCGTGAGAGCGAACAACCGCAGAACATCACTGAAACGCTTTCTCTGTAAATGTTTTTGTGTTCCTCACCGTGTGGGCATCATGTCCCTGAAGTCTTCACCTGGAGGCCAGTCCTTTAATTTTAACACCATGGGCAGGCCATCGGCATCTTGCAGTCGCTCTGCATTCATAAAAAACACATTTAGTGACATCTGTCCAGCATCAGAGAAAAACATGCTAGATACAATAATTGGTGATCTCATGGATCCAAGTAACAAATAAAATAATTGAGGAAAAGGAGAGTTTGGATACTCACTGGAAATAACCTCAAAGCCATCCCAGAACTCTCGCACCTTTACATCAGAGATAATAGCACAATTTCTACAATTGACCAGGTCTACGTCCTGGTCTCCAAACTCCTCGCTGAAAGCATCAGGCCGCCACAACTCAGTCTTCAGACGTTTATGTATCCCTGACACCAACACAGGCTGGCCACAAAGCAGAGGTAATCAGACAGTAATGGGTGAGTTACATCAATCAATGCAATAGAATTTCAACCCATAGCTCAGTAACATCCATCTCTGCATAATTTTAACACAAAAATCAAAGAATTGGATGAAAGATGAAGTTATGCTAATCATAATTCTTACCTGTCCCTGCTTCCAGCACTCTCTGAAGATCTTCCAGTTGTTGCTGTTGCTGGGATCCTGTAGGCAAAGGAGTCGGCCATCACAGAGCCAGGAGTGTGAGGTATGTGGCTCCAAAACGCTAAGGCCCATTACACCGTCTTTGCGAGACCCTAACGCTCCGAGTTCTCCGCCTTCAGAGGCCCCGGTGCGACGGCCCTCGGCCTTCTTGGTCTCCACAACTGAGGCGATGATGTGATCCAGGAAGTTTGGAAGGCTGCTCTTCAGCTTGTCGCTCTGTCAGGTCACATAAAGATTTTGGGTTACCCAGCTATGTAGTTTTATTTGTAGCTAGCCGATACTATTGTTGAAGGAGTACAGTTTCAGTAGTTTATACACTAAAATTTACAAAGAATCAGTAGATGGTGGTAATTTTTTAATGATTTACTCCACAACTTGTGCACTTCAGAAATCTGTTGCTGCTGAAATACAACAAATAGTATTCCTGTTTTCAGCATCTAAATTTCCATATTTAAATGGACTTGAAGTATAATTTCAAGTTCAGAAACTTAGCTGAAGTTTTTGTGTTGATACATACGTTTGAAAAAAATTGATCAACGCTATATCATCATATGGAAAAATGAAAACATTTTACTTACGCCTGCTGAGGTAAAAACAGAGGGGAATGGTACCCCACTCTCTCCAGGGCCTTGGGGCAGTTTTCCTGGTCCGGAGTTGAGCAGGTCCCGGAGACTGGATCCCTCAGGTTTAGACTGGGCCATGCTGGAGCCCAGTAAAAGGCTGTTAAATAGCTTAGGGCTAGAAGCAGAAGGCTTTGACAGAGCACTGAGGGAGTCAAGGCCGAAGGGAGGTCGACTGTCTCGACTCATTATGGAGCGAAGCGAACCGGATTCTGGAGAAAGATGGGAGGAAGGAGCGACGTTATTCAGATCCTAGGTTGATGTAAACTTTTTCATGCACTAAGATTTTACGCACTCAACACTTGTAACCCACTTCTTACTTACCCTTGGTGTCATCCTTGGCTTTCTGTGTGGCCAAGTCTGCCAGCCAGTGCAGAGCAGAGCTGTTGCCTTCTCCTGATGAGCGCGACTCCTTGACAGAGGACTGTGTGAGGTTACAGGGGGAGGACGTACCACTGGTGGAGGTACTGGTACTGCCCACACTTTCTCCACCCCCACTGTCTGACGATACTGGTGTCTGTGTGGTTTCTGTTTTGATTGCTGATGTTTCTCCCTCTGATTTTGGAGTGATGCCAGTACCAGAGGTTGCACCTGCGAGACCACCCCCACTGCCCGGTGTGGACTGCTGAGACACACATAACAAGATAGCAGAGTCGTCAGTTTAGGAGCTTTCAAAGTGTAGACATGAGAAAAGAAAGCTTGGAAAGTTGTAAAACTGTACCTGTGAAATCCCATTTGGGGCAGTAGGGCGCACTAGAGGCTTAGTGTGTCGATTGGCACAGGGACAGTTGGCTTTAATACCCCACTTGCCTCTTGCTGAGTGCACCATGTCTCCTATATTGTAAAGAGCTGGAAGAGAAGGACAGTACAATCATCACACCTTTTACTGTAGCAATATTTGATCACGGGTAACATTTAATGTTCCTGCGATGGGGGAGTTGATCATAATGTACATGTTACCTGTTCCAGGTATAATTTGTGTAGGCATGAGGTTTTGTGGCTCGTGAGGTTGGCCTTTGGCACACTTCAACCAAGAGAAAACTTCATCCTCTGGAGTTTCGTCTACATCTGAAGGAAAGAATAAAGTCAACCATGTATTTCCAACACAATAAGCTAAATAAGGAATAAAATAAGACACACTAAACAGCCCTAAAGTTACTCTAATATCACTGCAGTGACTCACCCTCCCTTGGCCTGTTCCTGCGAAGCCGGTAGCAGTCCAGACACACTCCAAACCCACATTTACGACAGACCCAGTGGATGTTGAACAGGGTGGTCTCACACACATCGCACATTTCTCTGACGCCTCGCACGGCACGTTTCCAGGCCACTTTCTCTGCAGGACAATCAAAAAATAAGCAGATTAGACTTGTAGCAAACAAAACTCTAATGAGAAAACATGAGCTTGGAGAGATGTCTTTATACTTACGGTGAGGCTCCACCATCATCATGGCCTCCTTCTCAGACATCACCAACTGACAAAACTGATCTCCCACATTGGCCAGGATGTACTTGGATGTGTCGAGGTCGAGGCCTTCATGGACAGCGGGCACAGGTAGCCACAGTCCCATGGCCATAGAATCACTCTGCTGGGGACTTAAGAAACCTTCCACACGCAGCACACCTTTACGAGTGAAAGCCAGCCTAGTCACGAGCAAAAAGAGTAAAACATTAAGGTCAAAACACACATTTTTTTTTAAAATAAAGAAATACATAAATAAAATTATAAAGAAAGACAAAGCTGCGTGATCCATACCTTCTGAAATGGAAAAAACGACAGGCTACATTCGGATCATCATCGTCGTCGCTCTCTTCCCCCGTATTCCGATATTTCCGATAACGTTCCAGGCGGCATTCGCGGCACTTGTGCAAGTGAGGGGCCACATTGATGCAGGAGCCATCTTGAAGAAAGGACTCACCAGATTGCTTTAGACGACGCACCTTGCTCTGATCTTTAAGTACAGACTGACCCACTGGAAAAGAGAGTTTAGTGTTACCTCTCTTGGTAAGCTTGTTTATCACCATTTTAAAAAGTGAGAAGTGGACAAGTCTTACCTTTGAAAGGCTTGTTACGTGGACGGCTCTTAGCGGCCCCCTGGACTTTATTTTTCTGCATGATGGCTCCATCCTTGGCAGAAACAGAAGGTCCTCCTGGGATTTGACCTTTCTCCAGGCCCTCTTCATTATCACTCAGATCTGAGAGGTCACTGTTGCTGCTGGACTCAGAGTCATGTTTAGATGACTGGCCTCTGTCTTCCAAGCTAAACTTCTGAGACTGGCTCTGGTCGAAGGGCACGGGCACCTCCTCCATTCCACCAGGGCCAGCGTTTCCAAACATCGGGCAGTCTGAGGTGGATGATGGAATCTCGCTAACGTCTTGCTCCTCCTTTATCTCAGTCCCTTCACTTTGTAACGTCTGAGACGAGGCTGGTGCCGGAGAGGGGGAAGAGCTGGTTGAAGCAGCTGCTGACGATGCTGGGAAAGGAGAAGACAGAATCCCCTTAGGTGGCTCTGCCATAGTGAACAGGTTCGGCTTGCTGTCCAGCGCAGGACCCATGGACTGTGGCTCGGACCCAGTTAGGCCAACGAAAGCTGTGAGGGAGGATTTTTCCCCATATGCCAAAAATGGATTAGCAGACTCCTTGGAGTTCTGTAGAAAAAGGTTCTGGTGACTCTCTGCAGAATTAAAACCAGACTGCAGCCCTAAGCCAACTACTGAACTTCCATTATTACTGTTCTTTTTAGAAGCACTTTGGGCCCCAGAGGACACTGCTGGACCACCCACATTTAAGCCAGAGCTCCGTCCTCCTGGAGAGCCCCCCATGCCCTGGAAGGGTGATGATGATTTGTTGAACACACCATTTCCCGTTTGCTGGACCTCAGGCACTTTAGGCTGCTCAGGCTTTTTCAGCCCTTCAGTGGGGGCTGCTGGCTTGAAAAGGCTTGGAGGCTCTTTACTCAGGCTCTCAGACACTGCAGTAAAGTAATTGGTGTCCTTGGATTGGGTCTGATCAGCAGTTAGATTTAGGCTGGTGACAGACTTCTGCGACATGCACTGGAAAAACAGGTTCTGGTCTGGCTTAGGCTGAGCCTCAGTCTTTGCTCCACCAAAACTGAAGCCAAAAGGCTTGGGAGCATCCTGAGAGGCTGTGGTAGTGGTAGGAGCTCCGTTGGTCTGTGAGGTAACATCTCCAAATACAGGAGCAGTAGATCCAGCTTGGGACAAACGAAAGCCTGATGCCGTTTTAGATCCCTGAGGAACAGAAACAAAACACGGTTAAGTCAAATAATAGAGATAACAGATTGCAAAGAGCAATTTGTTGGAAATGTGTATACAGTATTGATGGTACTTGTTACATCATTGGTTTTACCTCCGTCTGGCTTCCCCAGTTAGAAGTTTTAGAGCTAAAACCCACAGAAGCTGAAAGCGAAACACTGGGAACGCTGTCTTGTGACCAAGAAATGGTGACAGGTCCTGGGGAAACAAGAGCAGCTGTTTTGGAATAAGCTGCCTGGTTGCCCTCCTCTCGTTCGAGCTGGGGGGATGAGGAGGCCTTGGGGGCTGGTGCTCCAGGAACCAAGACTGGCATCTGGCCTAGTGAGGGAAAAGACGCAGTGGAAAAGGGGGAAGGGGCTGGTTTGAGGGGAGGAGGAGTGGGTGTAATGGTGGTGGTCGAGTCTGCTGCTCCCTGTGTGGCGACCGCGCGACCGTTTTCTTTGATGTGGCCGGGATAGCGAGGAGAACTAGCGTTTGACTGGTCCATCTGGAGCGAGGAATTAATTGTTGGGGGCGAACCTCGGCCCTGAGGAAAGGTTCCATCTGAAGAGCTTCCATTTTTGGTTGTGCTGCTGACTCTTTCACCAGAGTCTCCAGCCCAAATCCCCATCGCGTCCACTGCAGTTTTGCTGGTGTCGCCGCAGTTTTGTGCGTCCGCTCCGGTATCGGCTGCTCCTTTAAACCGTTTCAAGTTCAAGTCATCCTCACCTTCTGAGGCAGTCCTGCGTCTGCGTCCGCTGTCCCCTTTCATTGTTTCGCTGTCCTTCCTTCGCCGCCCATTCTTGCCAAGCTAAAGGCAGAAAATATCCAGAAATAATTAAAAATCTAAATCTCAAATGACTTATTAACTAAACATACAGCACACAGCATGAAGAGAGTTTGATGGATATCGACTACTGAAACAACCCTACCTCCTCCTCCTCCAGCATGACGTGTATCACACGAGGATCAACCATCTGATTTTCTTCTCCCTGCAGTGCAAAAAAAAGAAAAAACAGTGTAGTCATTAAGTAACATTTATTTACACCATGAACAGTAGAATTTAATTAAGGAAAACATAAACATTACCTTATCCAAGGTAATCTCCATAATGTGAGAGATAGGGTCGTGCTGTGAGACCAGTCCAGTGGCCCAGCACTCTTCAAACTCCGGCTGGTACACACGAACTTTGCGTCCTTGAATAGTGTATGAACCTGAGGACAGGTACAATAGGAAAACAGGACTTGAGAGAATTAAATCTACATCCCTCGCATGTCATTTAAATCTGCCAGACAGACATGTTGCTTTTAAATAAAACACAGATGGTTTTTATTCTGAACTCAAATTCCTTCATTCCTCTAACAATACGGGTGACAGTGTCCAACCTGTGAAAGAGACCAGCCCAATAGAGGACTTTGTAAAATGTGAAAAATACAGAGGAGGACAGCATAATATTTAGGCCTTCCACTATAATTTGCACTAAACAAATTGCAGCAAAGGTATCGCTTAATGGGAATAGTTGTCTGCACTGTTATAGCCCATTTCCACTAGTACCTACTCAGGTCAGATTGGCTTGACTCAACTTTAAGGATTTTCCAGTAGGTGGTGGTACCTGGTACTTTTTTAGTACCTACTCAGCCGGGGTTCAAACTGATCTGAGGTCATCTGAAAACAGACTGCATGCCACCGATTAGCTAGTCAGTGGGAAGCTAATTAACTCAAGCAGCTGTGTGCCAATGTGCTTGTCTGAGTTGCTGTTGTACCATACGTGTAAATCACTAAGCTACAAAGCCACCCAAACGCCACATCAAATAAATCATAACCAGCAATTACTGGGCTTAACTTAATTAAGTGCCACTGATCAGAACTCCTTTCAATTTTAATTATGTGACAAACACCCTTAAGACACAACGTCCCAGATGTGAAATCGAGATAAAGGAAACTGGTGAAGGTTGAAACTTACCCTTCCTGAATATCTCCTGCAGTTCAAAGTCAGTACGCCAGCTGGAGATGGCAGCCTGCAGAGATGGCTGCTCCAACAGCAAAGGGTGTCTTACATCTTTATCAACCTGCAAAAGGACAGAAACCAAACTGATCTGAAGCAGCGCTCGCAGTAGAGCTGAAATGTAGAACAAAACACGTATGCAGCTTCACCCTAGATTATTAAGTAAGAAGCACTTAATGAAAACAGAAAATAATTCAATTGTTTTACATTTAAACATGTCAGTGACATTAACATGTATCCTGAGTGATAAATAGTCAATCTGTTTAATGATTGCATGAAACAGAAAACACCAGACGCTAAATCACAAAATGTTGTTGGTACTGTTTGAGATATAAGATTACAAACTTCTTTAACAAAGGCTAGAATTTTTGTATACCTCAAACCTTTGGACAGTTTTGTTGTCGGGCAGGAACTCAAAATTCTTGTTTCCAAAATACTCTACAGGAACCAAGGATCCTAAACCAACTCTGTCCACCAGAGAGCGGAAAGTCTGTGGAAAAGGCGAGAGCATGTAATGAGATAAATACAGGGAGAGAACTTACATTAGGTTTATTCAGCTCAACAACCAAAAGGAGTAACAAAAGTATGCATTTATGAATTCTTTTGTATGTCATACAATTTTGTAGATCAGTCTAATAGTCCACCACCAGTTACTTGCCACTATATTTGGTATAATCAGCACCTCGTGCATTTAGGTGTGCAGACATGGTTAATACAATCTCTTTAAGTTCAAACTGAGCATCAGAATGGAGGAAAAATAGTCATTCAACTGTCTGAATAAGGCATGGTTATTGGTTGTTGGTGTCAGACAGGCTGGACTGGGTATTTCAGACACTGCTGATCTACTGGGATTTACCCACAGGACCATCTCTAGCACTTACAGAGAATGGTCTGAAAAAGAAAGTTGCCAGTGAGCAGTAGTTCTTTGGGTAAAAATGCCAAGCTGTTGTAGACTGCTTGATAGGACGGCAACAGTAACTTGAACACCCACTTGATGAACCAAGATATGCAGAAGAGCATCTCTGAATGCAGAACACATTGAACCTTGACACAGATGGGCAACATCAGAAGGCTCTTGGGTCTTATTTCTGTCAGCTAAGAACAGGAAACAGAGTCTACGATTCACATAGGCTCACCAAAATTGAACAACAAAGGATTGGAAATATGTTGCCTGGTCTGATGAGTCTCAATTTCTGCTGGAAAATCAATCGGTAGGGTCAGAACTTGGCATAAACAGCATGAAGACATTGATCATTCCTGCCTTGCAGGCTATTGGGTTGGGTTTAATGGTGTGGGGATATTTTCTAGGCATACTCTAATCATCTTATAGCAACAGAGTATCGTATAAATGCCACAGCCTGCCTGAGTACTGTTGCTGACCAGCTGTATCCTTTTATGCCCACGGTGTGACCATATTCTGATGGCTGCTTCAAGCAGGACACACCATGTCAAAAAATCTCAAGTCATGTCTAACTGGTTTCCTGAACATGACAATGAGTTCACTGTATTGAAATGGCCTCGACAGACACCAAATCTCAATCTGATAGAGCACCTTTGGGATGTGGTGAAACAGGAGATTTACATCACAGATGTATTAGATGTATTCATTAGTTCTGCAGCTATCAATTATTTTAGTTATCGAGTGTTCGATCAATTATCTGATTAACTGAATATTACTTTGTCATATCAATGAGCAACGATAAATATTCAAAAGAGAGGAAACGGATCTTTCAAACTGCACTGCTAATTGCAATTTCTAAAATGGATAGTTTAACTGAATACGTCTGCCAAAACAATTCAAACCTCTTGTTGTATTTAAATATCATATTAAAATTATATTTTAAAGAAAACAATTTCTTAAATCCAGAGTAACAGTAATTTCAAAAAAAGAAAAAAAAGGTATATACACAACCTAAGCTGAGGCACAGAATAAAACTGTCTTCTTTCAATGTGTTCTTCCATTAATAGGAGGAAAAAAAGAGTTCTGACTGTACTGTATCACCTGGACGTAGTAGATCTGGTGGGTGTTCAGGCGTATGTGTTTTCTGTGTGTGTGCTCGTGTGTCTGTAAATGATGACTGCAATGAAGAAAAGCAAGCATGTCCACATTTTTAAAACTGAAGTTTTCCCTGGGCTTTTAAATGCAATATTTTCTACTGCAGAAAACAGACGTTCTAACGGTGTAGATGTAATAATTAATGGTAATAGTTGATGTCAATAATTCAGTGTCCATGTCAGCAGCCTCGAGTTTAACAGGCCCATGTATATTTTTACTGGTCTGCAGTAAAAATATTTCAAATCACAAATGTGGGTGACACATTCGCATTTACATGGTGACAACTGAGCGCTACCAAGTTGTTGGATTAACCCAAAGCATTGAACCAAAAAAATGCATCAACCATTTTTTAAGATTATTGAAGGTATTCAATGATTTAATGCAGCTCTAATGTGTAACCAACAACACAACCAGTAACCAACTGGGAACCAGTTGGTTACTGTAACCAGTAACCAACTGGTTCCTATTGGTAGTTCCTATTGGTAGCAACTACCAATAGGAACCAGAATATTCCAGGAATGACACCATTACTTTGTTGAATCTATACCATAAAATATTAGGGACAGTTCTGGAGGCACTTGCAAGGTGTAACTAATGAAGTGGCGAGTGAGTGTATAAACTGGCCAATTCCAAAACCGAAACGTCTATGAAAGGGTAAAACAGACTGCACATTGACCTGGCCTTCTGTTTACTATCGGGACGATAAGTAACATAAGCAGTTAATGATGTGCTGACTTTCCTGTCTGCCCTCAAGGTGATCATTAAGCCAGTTGTATATATGTATGTACTAAAAGTCCATGCGTCAACACATGCAAGCATTTTCCTTGTTTTTTTGTTGTTGTTTTTTAAATGTGCAAGTAGACAATGTTTTGCAATTGCACTCAAACCGTGCAGATCATTTTTTGTTAATTCTTTGTCATACATTGGTCCCAAAATGTTGATGTTGAGTCATTTTCATATAAATAAGAAAACAGCACTCTCACACTGATTACACAAAGAAATATAGAAACAAATAATACAATTATAACGTGCTTTATGCATTTACATTAAACATGGATGCTCTGATCTTATGCAAGTAAAACATCAAGCACTGAATCAAACTCCATAGTAATTGACTCATTTTGTAGTTATCGTTGCCAATATCCAGCTGCAAGTGTTAGCTGTTCAAAACACGTACCAGATGATTGTAACCTTCAGATTGGACATTATTATACTTATATGCAAATGTGCACTGCAGAGCGTACAACAATGACTAAAATAACTCCCAGTGTGGATGTGGAAGGTGAGCAACATGTAAATGGTGCTTTAATTTGTTTTTTGTCTCCTCTCGATGAGTCGGGAGACACCAGTGTGGGATCAGGTGCACACTTTATTTTCAAATGAATTTCAATGACCAAAAGAGTTATCCAATTTCCATTCACTTTACATTCCAAGCATAAATCTGATCTAAGTACAGCTCACTCTATTCCCCATTCACAGATGGAGCCCAGACTATTTGGGTGGTTAATGGTTTTGCTTGTTTCCAGCTGAGCACTCACCAGAGCAGGCCAGGCTGGTGTCGAGGCTCCACTTGTGTCGGTGACGTCGCTACGACGGGCCCAAACAATGGAGTCTTCTACCAGCACAGCTTTCACCCCCTCGTCATACACCTGCACCCAAGAACAGCGCTGCGAAGCATTCTCAAACTCCACAAATACCTGCAAAATCAACCAGAACATACACACAAGGACTGTGAAGTGATGAAGCAAGTGAAATTACTGCAGACTCTCACACTTTCAGGAAATCGCAAGTCTAAACAAACAAAGCAAATCTGATTCCTTACAAAGGTATTAAAATATCAAATTCGATACAAAGTTAATTAATATATTACCATCACAGGATGTTAAACTGTATTTTGGTTTTCTGAATTAAGTGAACTGCATGCTCCAACAGGTTTATATAACCTATATGTATAATATGTGTAAAATATGTATAATCCACATTTAATTTAACTTAAACTTCAAGGAGGCTGAGTACTGCTAGAGGAAAACTTGAGATATCTTTTGTTATGTTTTCAGGTTAGCCCTCAAAACCCCGGGCTGCTGTTTGGCTTTTCTAAGTGAAAAAACATCTGCACATTTACTCAGTAACATCATCTGTGGAAAAGAAAAACTTGGTAAGGTTTTGAAAAGTCCCCTTAACCATGCTGTCCAGCCCAGTGAGAAATCTGAAAAAAGATGTGTGATTTGGAGAGTAAATAACAGCCATACAAGTATGAGTCAGTCAACACTCGCTATAGAAGTGAAGAACACCAAATGGTAAGTCCACTTGCAGTTCTGGGTCCTACTCTACTATGAATGTGCCCTGCTTGAAAAATAGTACTGGCTGTGGATACCAAGAACAAGATTTATAAAACTGTCATATTCTGTCCAAATGGTATTAATTTCATTTGTCTTTTTCCCCAGTAACCATAACTGTATTTGCTAGTTCTGAAAAACAAATAAACAGAACCAGACACGGGATATTACCATCACAATCAGCGTTAATAGTAGTCATTATGGCTGCCATGATTAGTCGACTAGTCAGGATTACGTCAACTATCAAAATTGTCGACGACTAATTTAATAGTCAACGTGTCGTTTGAAGCTTTTTCAGATCCCAAAAGACACAGAAATAAGTAGTAGGATTTAAGAGTGTAATAACGGACTAAAATAGAAGATGGCAGCACTGCACGTACAAGGAATCCAGCTGCCGTTAAACCCTGAAGAAGAAGAAGCAGTGTCCGGTATCGTGGCTGTGTTCAAATTCAGGAACCGCATACTCCTGAACCTGCATTTGTAGGCCAATTACGTTACAGCAACACAATGAAGGCTGTCAAATTCGAAGACTCCTCCAAACCCGCCCTTCATTTCCCCAGATTTGAAGGATGGGTCGGATGTATCTTTCGTGGCCCAACCTATCCCAGAATTCATAGCGCGGCCCTGCTCAGTTTCCTACAATGGCGGCAGCTACTTAGTTTTAATATTTCTTTTATTATTCTTTCTGGGTCAAAAACTAATCTTTAACATATTTTCAGGCGAGAATGTAGCTGTGTAAACTTCAAATATCTGCTCGGTTTACCAAGACATCACATATTTTCAAAAGCACTCCAACGTTTTTGGAGACGTCTGTTACCCACCAGCTCGATAGCTAGCCGGGGTTCAAGGCTCACTAGAGAAGGTGAGAACACCGGACTCCCGGCAAATCGTTTTCGAACCCACCGCCATCTTTCGCTACTCAGGTTAAACATAGATAACTTAGATAACTTAAAAATGTTAGTGTTTGGCTTTTTTCAGTGTTTTATTTGTTCCTGAGTAAATCGGTTTGGCTGAGATTAAAGTTATAGTTTTTACACAGCTGAATAAAGGTCAAGCAGACAACTGATTATCAGAAGTGTCAGATGCTCGAGAATATACTCCGGTGTCCTGTTATATTTAAGATAGCAATGAGCAGATGGCTGAGTTTATTAAACTCCACCGAAACAATATATTTAATTAAAACTATCATCTTGTCTTCATTTTTAGTTAGCACATATCTTAAATACTTCAAGCTGTAAGGTAATGATAGTTATATAAGAGCAGATATTCTGGTGCAATAAGCTGTACGTTTTACGTCCAACTGATGCATGATCTGATTAGTCGACTAATCGCAAAAATAATCGGTGACTAGTCGACTATCAAAATAATAGTTTGTGGCAGCCCTGGTAGTCATACTATTTTTCTTTGGAGAAAACGAATTGTAGATGCTCACAAAACACGAGCTGGATATACAAAGTTATTACAGCTGCTCCAAGAGTCAAGAACTGGAGTGAGAAGTGTCAAGAAATTCAAAGATTGCCACACAGTACAGAACAAGGACAACCTGGTGAAACATTATGCACACTGGAAGCGTGACCTTTGGCCACATGAGATGAAACTGGAGCTTTTTGATCACAGACACTCAGCTTATGTTTGGAGAAAGAACATCAAGCCCACAGTGAAACATGGTGGTGGGAGTATTATGCTGAGATGACGCTTCAGTGCTTCTGGAACTAGGAATCTCGTCCCATGGAATAGTGAAGAAAGAAGGACACGTAAAGATTCACATTCAAATGATCGGCTACACAAAGTGACAAAGTAAACATAAGAACACCAGAGCTCCCACTTCTCACAAAGGACTACAGCTGTTTAATGGAGATTCCAGTCTTCCAGACTCCCACCGTCTCTTCTTCTGGTCACATTTGTTTACACTTCGGGTGGGAATATTACAGCATGTTATTGATTAACACTATCTATGAAACTGATCAGCAACGACCCAGTTTTAATAGAAAAGGTTTCCCCCAACCTTTTAAGCAGTGCATTTGCATAATGACTGAAACTAGCACCAGTGATAAACAATGGGCTGTGAGGTCAGTTTCTTGATCATTAATTTGCAAGAGAGAACGAGAGAGCCCGAATGGCAGCACCAGGTACTTGTAAGCTGCCCCCTCGAATACAAACCTCAAAAACTGCCTGTTGTTCATTTGTATAGCCACATGAAAATAAGCATCTGTTAGACTGCTGGCTGCAAACCAATCTTGCGGGCCAACTTCATTCAAAAGCTGTCTGAGTGTCATCATCTTGAACTTGCACGTTCGTAACTATTTGTTTAAGACTCACAGGTCGAGTATGGGACAAAGCTCTCCCCCTTTTTTTCTGACAACAAAATAACAACTGTACCAACCTTTTTCTTACTCCGAAGGGGAGAATATTGGTATTGTTTTGTTCTGTAATTGCGCACTTGTTTCCTCCCTTAGTATCACTGCTGCTTCCTTGCAAACACAGGTTTTTACAATTCTGCGGAAACAAGGCGGCTTGGCCCAGAACTGCAAACGGTAACAAGGAGTCCCTAAGCATCCTTAATTGATTGTATCACTGGAACATGCAAGTTCATACAGTTTGTTGCAGGCACCTTTATTGGGGCACACCAATGAAATACAGTGGGGACGCTTGATGTGGCATTGGCACCTGATGTTTTAACACACCCAAACTGGGAGTTACAACCTGAGACATCTTGTGTGCAGGGGCTTTGTGCTTGGGAGACGGTGCTGGGAAAGTACAACGCCTTCTAGGACTGATGCTAGGACTGCGCCTCTTACTGTATCCTTGCCGCTGGAGCCCCTCTCCGCTCAATCCCACACCTAGGACGACTAAGGCTTTTTCATCCTTGGCGTTCGCTTGAATGTGGACCTTTGCTCCAAGCCGACTGGCATGGAACTCGAGCCGGAGGCTGCGCTCTCACTGAAGGTTCACCCACAGCAGGAGCGGGTGCTGCTCTTGCCCGGCAGCAGAAGAGCAGTAGGACTATGAGAGCTAGTTAGTTGGGCTTGGTATGACGTCTGGGGATGATGTCACGCAGTGCCTGTTTGCTTCTTCCACAGATCAAAGCCTTAATGGCTTTGATTGATTGCCCAAATAACTCGGCAGCAAATACACAGCCCTGTCATCATGCACATATCATCACAAGTCAAGACGTAAACAGAGGTTTCCTCTTCTAATATACGCAGAGGGATGAAATCCTGTACTGTATGTGTTGTACCGAGTGAATCAACTGAACGAGAACTATAATTTTATAGGTGAAATGTAGCCGTACTTATTTGGATGCCTGGACATATACTCTGAAGGCAGCAAACTTGCAGAGACAATACCAAGCAAACTGCTTAACCTTCAGGTAGTGATGTTTTGCCACTGTGCAAGACAAACAACAGGGAAAAAACGTTCCAAAACCTTGGTATATCCCACGCAAAAGGCAACAGATTTTCTAACTTTGTCCATGTGGCATCAAGCTCTACGGTAATTGTTCAGATTTTAAGGTTTTGCTGCACTCGTCTCATGTATCTGCAGCCTTCCAAATACAGTACTCTATGAAATCCACAGATCTCAGTGTCAAAAGCTTTCACTGGTCCAAATAAATCATAGGTAATAACCGCTTGTCTGCAGCACATATGGAGAGTATTTGCGGCGAGTAAGTGATCCATGATTTCCATGGTTCTTTGGTTTTACTTTTCCAAAGGTAACAAGGAATAAAAATCCCCAACATGTCAAGGATTAATGACTTTAAAAAAAAAAAATCAACCAAAACCAGTCTCTTCTCAACTTCATCAGATATCTTCACAATCCAGTGTTTCTCTGTATAGACAGGTGCATATGCATTAATGACTAAATACCTATACTCCACCTCCACAGTGTTAGACTGCAGCTCCAAACTACTGTGGCCCTGGAGCTTGTAGTGCATCCACCACAGCTGAAGGTCTAGCATCACCACCTGCCGTCCAAGACAGTGATGTTGGAGTACATGTGACAAAAGAAGCATCCTCTCTGGAGAATTATCTGAATGATAGAGGGCCCCTGCAACAGCAGCCTGGCAAGTGATCCGGTGCGTAGGGAAAACAGAAGACAGGACAGCCAGGACTAGCAGGTTTGCAGCCACTGGAGTTTCATGGTAACTGCGAGGAGTCTGTCCACTTGTAAACTGACTGCAAAGAGACTCAGTCTCTCAGACAGACTTTGAAAAACTGCCAGATACAACAAAAAGGCCATCTGTTTTCATTTATACAATAAGCGCCATATGTTAAAATCATGAACTGCCAAAGGTCTAAAATGCAGGAATGCAGAAACTTTACTAAAATTAGTTTATTGCTTGATTTTAGTCACTTTTGCCACTATTCTGACAATCTGTTTTTGTCAGAACACCAGCTGCAACAACTTGGTTAGTACTGTTTTAGCTTTTTAAGTTTGCACATATAAGTACCATGCTCCTAGGGGATCTAATGTCATTCAATGAAGCAGGAACGACCACAAAGTGAGCTTTGAGTACCCTACCAAATGCCGCTTGTTGCAAAACCTTCTTAATCTAAATTTGGTGTTGCTTTTTATGAATACAGAGCATACGTTCTTCTTTCTTTGTTGTTAGGATCTGGTCCTGACAGCCTGCACTGAAATCTATGAGATAAGATAATCAGAAAGCACGTGTGATAAAACGTATCGGACGGTTAAAGATGATAAGAAGCAAAAATTCATAAATTTCTGTATGGCATCTACGACCATCAGTCATCTTAGTGGCTGGATCATTAATGTAATTTCATTTGCCTGCCTATTTAATAAATCTTGTGTACCTTCAAGTCCAGATCAAGCTGGGATGACAGGAAGAGAACCTAGGATCAACAAGGAGAAGCCATACTAAGGTTTCTGCAGGTTCACTTAGGGAAGGATCATTAACGATTGCCTCCGGCTGCCTTTGTCTCCACGTTACCAGGGGGCCTGGTCCAGTCTGCCATCAGCAGCACACACTAAAGGTGTTGGATGGCTCTTGGCCTAACCCCCTGTCTGCAACTGAGGAAGGCTTGACACTCTGTTACTTTACTAGTGACTTCCTTGCAGGTTTTCCAGCTGTGCGGTGCAACTAGGGCCTCTCGTCAGCTGTCTACACCCAGAGAACACCTGCAGTGGAGGCAATGGTTTTTGAGTTGTTAGTTGAAATATGACCCCAACTAGCCCATATGACCATATATTGAAGTCACTGGACCCTTACCTGTATTCGCAAATGGGCTCAATCGGACTTCGCTCAGACCTTGTAACAGGAAGAGAGCATTTATGTCCGATCACACTTCTGATCGAACATGTTCTCATATCCACATCTTGTGGGAAACATGTAGAAAGGTTCAGGGCTACAGGGCATATATGGTCTAGTGTGGATCTAACTGATAAAATGTGTCCCTTCACAACACATTTTCATTTATTTATTTGGGTTTCAGTTCAAATACACTCAAAGTTTAGATAAATTCAATGTTTAAAAGACACTGTGCTCTTTGGAAAGTTAACTTAATATTGACCAAAAATCATTGTAGTGGGATTTTTTTCTGATCGTGGCTGAGCGCTGCCCTACAAAGAAGAAAAAACATTACAACTACCAATCTATCCTTCATCTTCTTCACTAGACCACTGACTCACACCTGCCAGCTACACCTCTTTAAAAAGGTTAGCACATAAACAAGCTTTTCACACGTTTTTAGACTGATCAGTTAGCCCACCTATTTTTTCAAAGCTCAGATTTTCTGACATGTCCTTACATGTTCACTGGATGGTGGGGCTCTGAGAAGTAAACACCGGTGGCATAAACCCTCCAAGCTGGACAGACCCCTGACAAATACAGCAAGGTTTAAAAGCATAAAAGGGTGTGCAGTACCACATGTCCAAGTCCTTTTGTTTATCACTGATGGAGCAGGTTATCAGAGCAGGAGACGAACATGGATAGAAGATGTTTTTCATTATGTTTTTATAATTATGCATCGACATGCAAGATAAGGGCAGAGCACAGGAACAAGTTCTCACACAAGAAGTAAATTCCTCAGTTTAAGATGTATTTCCCAAGAAAAAAAACAACAATTAGGAAATGCACACCTAAGATCAATAAGTAGTATTGCTACTCTTTAGATAAAAGCAAACAAAAAAGAGGACTAAGGGCTACATTTTTTGTAGTAGCTTGCTTTTTCTAATAAACAAAAAGATAAAACATCGGAAGCGATTACATTTTTTTCTTAAAACTCCATTTTTACTTTACTTGATAAACAACATTAAAGTAGACAGATTAGTCATAATCATCCTCATTCTAATTGTTTAATTAAAAAACGATGTGTTATCTGTTAATGTCAATTCAAATGCATGCTACTGTAATAACCCGCATTTGGACTACAAAGTGCAGCTGTCATGTAGGTCAACCACCGCCACCCAGTTTTCAAAAACTCTCCCAATTGTTGGGCTCGGCAACACTACACTTTCATTCATTCATTCTAATTACCACCGCGAGCAACAGTGTGAATACTTAATAATCTGGACGCAGAGTACGCTCGCAGGGATTCCTGGTTCGCCCCTTTATGAACTTGTAAGGCCTTTAACTAGACAAGCCTCAGCCAACGGTGGAAGCTCATCAACCTTTACGGTTACTCTGTGACTGCCGGCGATTTGTTTCAGTGCAATGAACGCTTAGTTAGCTCTAACGTATCGATGCTTTCCAAATTCGTGCTAAATAGTTAATGAATAACACTGAAGCTGGGTGTCAGAGAGCTGAAAAGCGAACAAAGCAAAGGCCAAAAAAAATCCCCGGCCTCGAGTTTAGCTGCGCCCCAGTGGCTGCGACTTGGAGCTAGCCAGTATGTCCAAAAGCTAACATAAAATACTAGCAAATGTAGCATCGGTGCTAGGTAAAAATGTGTTCGCTAATGTAGAGCACATAATAAACAGCTGGTACACTGTACACTATGTTAACTGTTGTGTATTTAGCTATGCAGGACGGCATCAGCTGAATGTAAACACTGACCGTTAGCCCCGCTGCAGTGGTTGTTGTTGTCGCCTCCCCGACGCTAACCTCCGGGGCGGCCAGGCCGATGACACTCACTGCCCGCACAGTTCCCCGAAGCCAGTCCCGGGCCCAGGCAGCCTGCTCCGACTCGGATCCATTCGCGGACCTGCCGTCGTCGAGGAGCAAAAGCAAACGCTTCCCTATCAATTCAAGAGAGTCCTCCATGGTTTGCTCACAGGCTAGCTGCCTCTAGTAAGCCACCATAAACAGTGTTAACTTCTCCGCTTGGGATGGGAACTCAAGAAAGCTAAGGTTAGGGTACGATCGCAAAACAGCTTTAAGCTCGGTGCACAATACGGCTCGATTCGACGGTTGCGCTGCACCCCGGGGACACGCGGCTGAGGACCGGGTCACGCCAGGAATTCACCCAGTCGAAACGTTTTTGTCCTCGGTGTTAACGCGACTATCCAGCTCTGTCCGCCATTTAGCCCTGCAACAATCAAACGCACTCCTCGTATTCAGGCAGCACTGCGGAGACACGGAGAAAGTGTGCGCAAACAGCGACCTCTAGCGACAGGACCGCAGAGCACCTCAAAGATAGCTGCTTTATTTTTCAGGATTTTCCGCAGTGTTAACCAGAGATAGCTGGACCAGCCCAACTACACTGCAAATGGTTAAAATACTTTTATCAAAACGATTATTTACATTATTTATATTTAATTTGATTCAACAACCTATTGATTTATTTTACAGGGATATTCACTTGTTACAAAGATCACAAGAAATAACATATGTAAATTTGTTGTTAAAATTTAAGTCTTCAATTGTACAAAAATACTGCCAGTAAACAAGGAAATAAGCTTGGAGTAAGCGCACAATGTGTCATCTAATGAATACATGTATTACTGTGATTGAAATTATTTTTTATGAGGATCACTGTGGTTATTGTTGTTGATTGTGACCACTAGGAGGTGCTACATCGCCACAAAGCCATCATTAAAGGGCAATGACGAGACTTCCAAGTGAGGCTTTAAAACAGTTTAAAAGAAATTTAATAAATGTGCCTTTCTATCTATTAACAAATATAACTGTGAGCTATATTTTTGGGATATTTATGGCTGTGTATCTTTGCAGCAATCTTCTTCTTTTGGCTGCTTCCTTTAGGGGTCACCACAAGAGATCATCTCCCCCTGTCCCCCAGCATCCTTCTCTATTACGCTGGTGTAAAAGAGAAGTTACTCCTTCACTACATCCATATGAACCTCCTCTGAGGTCTTCCTCTTTTTTTCCTCAGCTTAAACATAATTTTGTATAATATATCCCAGCTCTGCATGTGTCCAAACTATCTCACCTTTGCCTCTCTGACTTTGTCTCCAAACTGCTCAATTTGTGCTGTCCCTAATGTCCCCCAATGAAAATCTGACGATCTTCAGATAAATGCCTGGTCCTGACCCCATGCATTTATTAAACATTTATTAAAAATATATCATTTTCACACATAAATACACTGAAGAACCACACTGAAGAACAACACAGAAATTTATTTTAAAAACACACCTCCATGTTTATTCATGAGTTATACAAGATACGATACATTAAAGTATGTACAAAAGTCTCAACAATGAAATATCAAAAGAGAAAATAATACAAATATTTTAATCTTTCTTCCAATAAAAACCTGCATCGTGTCTTATTGCAAGCCAGCTTCTTCAGACTGGCATTACGCTTCAAGTCAGCCACTGGGTGTCTCTTATGAAAGGTCATATTTATAAAATGGGGTGTGAAGTTATTTTGAAATCCGGCAAGCATGTATAGGTTATCTAAGAGAAGTAATGCCAGCATGCCTGTAGAGGTATGCAGTATGTGCAAGGACATTTGTGAGCACTCTGTGCCAGTGTGCAGCTATCGACATACAGTTTGAATGCATACATTGCTGACAATGAACAAACCATAATCAGTTTTTCTCTTCTGCATCTACAACAGTTCCAAAAAACCCAAAATATCACTTTGCACTCAAAACACTTAAACCGCTGTCTCAAGCTTTAATACCCGTTCAGCATGCAGTTCCAATCAGACTCATAAACTTCAGTTCCAGAGGAGCGTTCGCCTTAAATCTGACGGCCTTTGCTGTTATCGCGCCACATCTTAAACTTACAAAACTGAGCTGTAACAAAGACAATTGAACCCCTCGCTTCATAAACGCGACGATCAAGATGCAGAAACCTTTTAAAGTCCGGCAGTAATAACACAAAAGTCCCAGTGTGTTGCATACCGGCAGCATGCATGCTCATGCACTCTGCAGCTACTGGAGTTGCATGCAGCTGTGCGGTACGCATTCAGCCTGTTCCTCCAGCTCAGGGCAGGGGGTTCCAGCGTTGGCTGGTCGTAAGAGGATGTAACGTGTGCGGTGTCGGACACCGCCCCTGGAGCAGGGACCCAGACACAAACCCCAAGACGACCAGAGCGACACTTCACAGTCCAATGGCGTTGCTGAGAAAGAGATGAGGAAAATATAAGAGACAGACAAAAAGGTGTAGAAGTACTGCGATTTACCACAGAAGCAACTATGCTGTGAGTTTCCTGTAGCATATAAAGGTACTGAGTGCATTCCCATTTTATACTACGATTTAACCAACCAAATACTCATTAAATCACATTTCTATTTATTCAGTAGAGACATAGACTGCTAACCTACTTAAATCGTCATTAGATGTGACTAAATGAACCATAATGTAACTTCAATGCAATGAAAAACACAATAAAACCACATTATGTGTCTCTTTGATTACCTGTGCTCTCCTATCCAATCATTTGCATCGATATTTGGCCTTTCAGCATTAAATGTGTCCAGTGGTCATACCTGAGAAGCGGCGGGGACTGATAGAGTTGGGCAGAATGTGGTTGGACATCGCGGTTTGATGGTCACGTGATCTGCTCTGTCGCATAATCCTTATGCTGGCAATCGGTGGAAGATCCTTCAAGCGTGGATAGTAGAAGGAGTTGGCCGGGTGGTTTGGAAACTGAGAGGTGATCTGGACAAGTCAACAAAGAGCGGTGAGGCATATCTCATCAGGAGAGCCAGCAGATTCTCAAGACAACTTTGAATGGATAATAGCCCACTTTCAGACACATGCTGGGAAAAGATAGATGGTCCGTTACGCAAGAGAGCCTTCTTAACTGAAAAAACAACTTCATGTCAGACATGAGGCCTGCCAAGCAATAACTTAAGTGAAGGAATGATATCCCTTAAGCATGCTGCAAAGTTCTAAAAATAAAAATAAGACAATACAAAAATGTACCTAGAACATAGAGAAGTGTCAGGTTATGAGCACATGATGTACTAGTCCACACTGGAAGCATTCCTACCTTTGTGATGTTTTCTGGAGGGCTGGTGGGGAAGTTGGGAGAGGAGAAAGTGAATCCACTGTCTGTGCCGGCATCATAAGGGTGGAGGTCAACCGTCACTTCCTGTTTCCACTGGTTGCCCTCACAAAGATTTAGGCTGTCCACACCAACAAACCAGTCAGGGCTGGGGATCACCTTCACCATCAGGGACAGCTGTTGATACAAGAGACACTGTTAAGTGAATATTTAAGCTTATAGGCCAGAACTAGTCTTAATCGGTCAAGTCATCGGTTCATAAGCAGATATAAACTGAGTGGCAAAGCTATAAAGTGCTTTAATATTGACAGCATGGATGTCTTTGTGTTGGTGTCAGGGTGGAAAAGCTATCCAAACTTACAGGGCCCAGTGGGAAAAAATAAATGCCACCTAAACCTAAAAAGTGGCAGCAAGAACTGAAATCAAGCATTTGTAATAATTGGCAATAGGTCTTTCAGATTCCTGGGGCTCACCATCTTTGCAGAATTGTTTTAATACAACCCTAGTAAGCGGTCTGTTTATGGTCATCCCAAAGCGGACTAAGGGCTCCATCAGATTTAACTCCAGACTTTGATTAGGCCACTCCAAAACCTTTCTGTTCATTTTTCAGTCATTCAGAGGTTGGTTTGGATAGCATTTTTCACTTCGTTCATAAACAAAATCATTATACTTGGGTTTGACTAATGAAATGTGCACGATGATCTAAAACATGTAAGTGCAACAAATATGCAAAAAAAAAGAAAAAAAGAAAGAAATCAGGAAGGGGCCAGATACGTTTGAAAGAATTGTTCATTATTTTGATTTATTTTCACCCTGCAAAGCATCAGCAGCACTTTGTGTTCAGTCACTATTCTCAGATGTCAGACTATGACGGTGAGCATTATCCTTTTAACATCAGTGATGATGAAAATGCAGTCACATTAATCATTAATTAGTAGTCTAACTCACTATAGCACAAATGTTACACTCAATCCTCTGTTATTATTTCTGTGGTTACAATCAAAAGTCTAACTATGGAATTCTGGATGAGAAAAGGCTGATCGAAGGCTCTTTGGGGAAGAAAAGACAAACAATCCATAAAAAACAATAAATCTGATCCCATCAGCACAGCAATATTTTGTTATAATGCTTCTTGTCTTTTAGTACAGTCTAAACCGTAATTACGTAGACAGCCAGGCTCTTTTTGTTCATCAGGCTCTGTGCTTTAGAGCATCCACTTTGTTCTAAAATAATGCTAAAAACATCCCAGCTTTAATATGTAATAGACATGATATACTTATATTTCCAAATTACAGGGCCCAGATTTTCGGGGGTTCAACAGCAATTGGACATTTGGCTACCAAGTGTGTTACATTTAAAAATTAGTATATGTACTAAAGAGTTTAGACTGACAAAAAGTGCTTGTCAATATAAGTAAACAACATGGTCTTCCAGAATGATCAGAGATAGTTGGCTTGACAGATCAACAGACAGGCATGCGCGCAGTAACACTCTCAGAAATAAGCTTACAGTATAAGTCCATTTTTGTCCTGATAGGTATTATCTACACGAAGTTATTGCCTAAGCAACATTTCTGGACCTTAAGGCAGCTTTTCAGGGGCCAAAAAGAGTACATATTTTCACTTTTAGGGTTTGTGAGGCAGATTATGTTCAGTTTCTTTAGTATCCAAGTCCTTTAATGTAATCAATTAGATTATGTTCACCTGTGACTCATTTTCTCTCCAGGTGTTTCCGCTCTGCTTCAATCTTCCGTCTGTGTATTTATAGTGCTGCCTTCCCTCTACTGTCAATGTCACTGTTAACTTTACACAATACAAGTTGCTGTTCTCTGGTTTTTAGTGTCTTCTAGCCCCAGGGAGTTTTTACTATTCATTGACTTTGTTTCTCTTTTGTGGTTTGCCTCACAAACATCATCAGCTTAACAAAGGGCTTGCCGTTTGCTCCTGCATGTTGGGTCCTTCTTCACCACACACTAACACCCACAAAAACATGAAGCAATAACTCTGAGTAAAATGCAACTGAGATATATAAAATTAAAGGTTTATTTATTCAAATAATTGTATATATTGTATATATGCACCAAAGTGATGCATACGTTACTGTGTAATCTGCTCACTGAAGACCAGATTAAAGCTAAAGGTAACTCACAACAGGCCAGGACAGAAGGTTTCTGCAGAAAAGGTCCAGGGGAGCACGTAGACATCTGTGTGTAAGGACTTCAGAAAACCACTGTCTCTCAGTGTCGTGTCTGCATCTTTGTTTAGTGATTCATGTTTCCTGTTGTCTTTTGTGTGTGCAGCTTTGCTCCCCCTGTCTCGTTAGTCCAATCCCTCCCAGCTGTGTCTCCCTGATGCCCATTCCCTGATTACCACCCTGTGTATATTAGCCCTGTGTTTTCTCTTGCTCAGTGTCGTGTCGTACCATCAGATTATGCCTGTGTGTTTCTGCTCTCAGTATTCAGCAGTCACTTCATGTTTTGTTTTCGTGCCAGCAATGAAGCAGAGGTTTTGAGTTGTATTCAGTGTCCGAGTCTCGCATTTGCATCCTCCTCTCCATCCGCCTGCACAGAGCCCTGACAACCACTCGCTGTGGATTTCCAACAAGATTTTGTCTGACTTTGTGCATATCTGTAAAATTACTTGTAAAACCTAAACTTGGGCTCTCTGTGTTAAAGTGGATACGTGTGACTGTCCAAATGCTCACTGCGTGAACTATATTACAGGAATCATTCTGCAGAACTATAAATGCATTAAGAATGACATCACGCACAAAAACACAGCTGATCTCAGGATTTATAGCTCTAAAACTTATAAATGCATGTGAGCTCATGAGCTTACTCAGTTTCCTGTGCAGGGTTAAACTGTGTGTTCTCTGTGATGGATGTTTCCTGAGTGCCGGTGACCTCATACAGGAAGTGGCCTGGAGGTCAGCACACACCGAGGTCACAGATGACCAGAAAAAAGCACATCTGAAAACGCCTCCTCACTCAAGGGCCGATATTTGAGGACCTTGGCTAAGCTGCTCAGTCTCAGGGAGGGATTGGTGGGCTTGGCTGGCTTTTGATGGATAGGAAAGGGTGGCCTGGAGGATGTGTGTGTGTGTGTGTGTGGGGGGGGGGGGGGGGGGAGCTGGAGCAGAAATCAAACTAGTGAAAAGAGACTCAGACAAGAGGGTAGGTAGAGTCAGCATGACACACGAAGTCTGTTTCTTGGCTGTAATTCATGCCAGAGAACAGAAAAAAACAAATCAGAGGTCACACTCTTGCTTTTATGAATCTACTCATCCACTCTTTCCTTTCTTCCTCCCTTTATTCTGCAAACACCGCTCCTTCATCGTCCTCTTTTTTCAGCCTCCTCTGAAACAGCAGCTTTTCCAAGAAATCATTCTGCTATATCCATCGGGCCACTCAGCAAGGATGTCTTCTCAGGGGTATTCCTCGTCAGCAGCTTGATCAGTCCGCGGATGTTTTGCAACGCACGGGCCAGGAAGTGTCTCCAAAGCACAGACGGTTTCAAATCTCCCATGACCCCTCTCACTTTTTTCCCCAACCCATCAAAAGAAACAGCATAGTCATCCCTGAAAGCATGCGACTCTGTCACCTGAATACTTGCTCTCAAAAAGCGCTGAATTTCACAACGGGGCTTATTCGTTGTAATCTGTCTGTTTTAAATTACACACCAAGAGCAGAAGAGTCATGAACAGTGGAGATGGAAATCATATGTGTTTGGGATTTTTTTTTGCTTTTTAGGTCACTGAGTATGAATGTTTTGGTTGTTTGGAAGAGAATGGATGGTATTTATAAATGAGCGTGCGGGAGAAACAGACAGAGAAGCACAATAGCAGACTGAGCAGATGACAGCTTCACATCATTCACGTGTGTTCAGCACAAACCCGCCGATGTCACGCTTTCCTTTGCCGTTCTGCTCACAGGTCTAAAAACAGACCATTTAAAAGCAGCCACAGGCATCATATACCTAGATGACAAGCTGCTAAGCTGCTGTCCATGACTCGTACTTACCAACGATGCCCTCCGACCAGGTTGTTTATGATTTTTTTAAGGTCCTCGGGTTCAAGCAGTGCGACAGGCAATAAACAAATGTAGGTCACCAGACTTTCAGGCAGACACACACCTATTCCTAAAAGCTCCAGTAAAATGTCCACCCTCTCCTCTACACCTTTTTCTTTCTTGTTCATCAGCTGCGTATGCCTGACTCATAACGGGGTTATTTTATTTCGAGTTGTAACTTTTCCACATGGCCATGCTTCAAATCCTTTGCCTTTGTTTAAGGCCCGGCTCCTAAATTTAACCCGAGCCTCAACAAAGAGTCCAACCGTGACTTTTGCTCCCACACTCGGTCACCATTCAAGATACGCAGCACTATCCAGCAATGAGTAAAGCCACAACCTTAAATATGGCTCATGTGGGACCCCAGCGGTATCCTCCACAGCTGGTTCTTTAGTGCAACAGTTTCACATTGTGTTTCCTTAGAAAAGGATTTTCCCTGCTAAGCTGCAGTACAGGTAATCTGACACAGAAGAAAAGAAAAGTTTGCAAAAAAAAACAATCTTGGTAAACATTTACTTAATTTGGTTCACTCGGGTGGCTGAAGTCACATGAAGATGCTCTGATCACCTGGGATCACTTTAAGGTTGAGCACACGGGTAAAATGATCAAAGCAACCATTAAATGTTGGTGTAGAAGAGGCATGGGAGCATATGTTATTATTCTTGTCTGCTTCCAAAATATGGAGCCAGTTGAAAGCTTAAAGCAGGTAAACTGTTATCTACAAAAGCAGCTGACATTTTCTTGTCTTTATTGGACCATGGGCGAAGTGTAAAAGCAGTGTGCTGCTCTTTATATAGTGGGTGTCATCTAGTTGTTGTTCTAGTTGTATTTAATTTCATCATCACATGAAGATATCATAACGTTTGCTGTACTAATTTATCAAACTTCTTATCTAACGCTAAGAAAACAGGCAAATGTGTTTCCAGAAACAGCTCCCTGTGCTGCGCGTCATCATGGGTCCGCAGCAGACAGAGCACAGACCTTGCAGGATGGATGTGGGCGTTTGTGGCTGCAGAGCTGAAGCACTTCAGCTAAACGTAGGCTGATTGGATAGTGGAAAGAAGTGGTGAAGTGTTTAATCAGAGCAGATGAACGTGGATGTTATGGAGAGGCTGGTCACCAGATGACGGAATAGGTTTAGCCCAGCAGATGGTTTGTGTGACTTACTGCGTCTGAGTATTTATGAAGGTAAATTTGTGCCTACCAGTGAACTCCGGGGATGAATAAGCATCTCTGTGGAGCTGTGCCCGATGCCGTTGGGGATGCCAGCCGTTCGGTACATGGCGCCGACCACGCGCTTCTTCCTGGCCTCCTTGGCTGTTTTCATCAGCTCCACCGTCACTCCGAGTTCAGCGAAGCTCTGAACCCCTGCGCTGGCTGGAGCGCCCTCCTCCCATAGCCGAAAATGACGATTATGGCTGACCGCTAAAGAGAGAAAAGAAAGTGAAGAAAGAGGAGATGACAGGAGTAAGATGCTTATTCACTGGAATGCATATCAATGTCAGCGAAGCACCACAGAGCCTCAGCCAGACGATGAGATCATTTCCACCAGTGGAGCCTGCATGTATTTCTATGGCTCTTTCCTCCTTCCTGCACTTAAGCATTTAATTCTAAAGGAATTGCCCACATGCATGTCTTTGGCAATATTGCAAGGTTACAGTTACGTCTTTTCTCCATCTATCACTGAAGAAACCACAACACTGCTGCCAGGAGGTAGGTCAGGAACTCGGATTGGCAGCCAGATGGTGGATAAAATAATAAATTCATAACTTTTACACTTGCTTTTTCTGATACGTCGGGTCCGTGAGCATTTGCCTCACATTCCTATGTTTTGTTGTGGCTATCTATGAAATCGCTTTGAATGGAGACACTGATTTAGGCTGAACTGTTTGTACCACAGCTTCTGGAGCTACGTTGTTGAATCCCACAGAGCTAATGGCCTGGGCCGGTGGTTTTAAGGGCAAAGTAAGGTTAGCCAGAAACACGTTGACAAATGCTCTGATGGTTCTGCATTACCTCACTTTTCAGACCCGTGTACAGGCGCACGCACTCCAACGCATTTAAGTTAAAACGCCGAGCCACACACACGCATGATCTGCCCAGCACACTTCACACACTATCTTGTTTCTTTCCAAACTGCGATTACTTCACGCTTAATTACATTACCATCCTAACAAACTTCCCACAAGCGTCATTGAAACTTGATAACCCATCACGTTTGAGCCCTATCAAGACATTAAATCCCATTTCCCTCTAATTCTCTTGAGTATTTATTTTTGGCTATGACAAACTCCATTCCTCCTTTATTCTGTTGGCCGTCAGACCTTCTTCAGGTTGTTGGGTTTTTTTTGTGCGGTGACAGATTTCATCCCCAGTCTTCTTTGTGTCCCCCTGCTGCAGACTCTGAGGCTACTGAGGTCTTTGTTTTTCTTTTCTTGTGACAAAGTTCAATCCCCGGTGCCCAGCACCCTGGAACATTAAAAGCCATTATGGGTGTGTCAGAATCTCTGATGCCTCTGTCTATATGGAGTAAGTAGGACATCATCCTCTGGCAAAGCAGTCGAGCACCAATGGGAGACCTGGAAACCAGACAAAACTGCAGCCACCACACAGCAGTCCAAGACGCCGCACACACAGATGTGCAGACATCTGCCATCCATCCATCCACAATGTTTGTTTTTTGCTTTTTTTAAAAGAGGGAGAATATAAGGTTGTATTTGGTTCTGCTTCTCCTCCTCCTGGCTCCGAGGTGAGTGGTCTGACCCCACCACACCCCAACTATCATCACCCACCTTCAGCAGCCCCAAACTCACCACTCCAGTCTTTACCGCCAACACTGTGGTAAACCAGCGGAAATGTGGGAAGGAGAGTAGGACTGACTCGAAGAAATAGAGAAATATTAAAGATACGGCTGAAGAGAAGTTAGAGAAACAAAGAGAAACGCTACCATCTGGGAGCATTTAGGTTGTTTTTCTTGTTGCTCTCAACTTTTTGCTGTTTTGCTCATTAACATCTCTAACCTCTTTTTGTATGCAGTTGTGCATGAAGCTCCTTGATGAGGAACAAAAAATAAATAAACTGCCCTTGGGTGAAGCAGAAGTTGCTTCAGTGTGACTGCTCGTCCAAAATGTCCTTAAATCTCACTGTGAATGTGATTTGTGCATTTTGATTGGCTCACCTGTTACACAAAAGCTTTACATCGGTAAAATCTTAACTGCTGAAAATAAATGGAAAAAAAAATACTGTGACTCTTTGCTGCTGTTGCGAATCTGAAGTAATAGTCCACATGCAATGGACTATCAGGTGTCACAGTAAAAATTTCCATTTAACATGGATGATTTTCCAGTAACCCGTGTTTCCACCCCCATGGGTCTTTCTCACCTATGAGTTTGGACCACTGTGCAGGGGGTCGGAACAGTGGATACTGCTTTGGGAAAGCCTGAGGGCTCCAGTGACCAGTAAAGACCAGGATGTAGGAAGCAGGACTCTTGGCTGTGCATTCTGTCCCAATAAGCGGTCGCAAAGGCCCAGCAAATGTGAAGCAAAGCTTCACGAGTACGAGAAGGAGCTGCTGCAGCCAGCCACAGGTCAGGTGCTCTGATGACGTCATCTGCAAGAAATGGAGAAATGAAATGAAAAAAAAAAAAAACAACAAAAAAAAAACATTAAAGTCTTTCTCCCTGCTCTGTGCACAATCATTGTAAAAAGAAATAAATAAATCACTGTGGAAAATGGCATGAACAAAAAGCTGCTGAACAAGTCTACCGTAAACTCTGTGACATATAATCTTTGTACGTGGGCAAGTAAATGAAAAGATCGCAAGACGAACATTTAGGAAACCAAACCCAGACAATCCCGGAAAATCAGTATGAGTGGGAAAATTCCATATCCCAGCCCTGATATCAAAACACAGCCTTTTTATCAAAGACCAAAGCCCAATGAACTCCCTGACCCTTAGGCTTCCTATTAAAGAAACTCTCCCATTTCTTTGGTCCGGCCAAGAGACTTCTGACAAAAAGCCAGTTTCTGGCTACACGTTGTAATGTCTGCTGTAGACGCCGCCTTTAAATAAAACAACATCTCTGAGGATGGATACAAATTTCTGTCTGCTCTACTGATCTCACCAACTGACCATCCGCTGACCACCAGCTGCTGACTCAGACTCACACTCTATTAAGAGGCAGAGGGGCGACGGGGGCATGACAAATGCTCAAAATGCATTTCAGTTCCATAGGTCACAGTCTAGAAACCCCCATTTGTTTTGAACTCTTTGTGATTTTTACATTCATGATAACAATATTATTGGGAAATCCACAGAAATTCTGGTGAAAATGCCTTTAGTTGAATTTATTTTTAAATTTATTGTGTTTTGTTTTTCTGTTTTTTTTAATGAGTCTACCACTGTGGAGAGATAATCTGTTATCTCTAACAAAGTAGCCAACAAAGTAGTCACTACATCCGTCCTCTCAATTTTCTGTTTTATAGCAATAATAACATTATTCACTTTGTTGGAGTGTTGGCCTGGTATTTACTGTCATTGGACGAGCAGAAGAAAATGGATGGCTGTGAATTATAAACTCTCTCCACCACAACTACTTCTATGTTGCATACTGAGGGTAAACAAGTAGTGTTGTCTTTACTTTGTTTTTCAAGATTATTACAAAAAAATCTCAGCTCAACTTCCAACTTTGCAATCAAACCAACTATAAAAACCAGATAAACTGCTGGAACAGCTGTTCATTAGCAGAAGTACAGAATCGGCCAATCACAGGGCAAGAATTCTGTGCATTTCTGTGCAGACATAAAATAGAAAGGCAAAATTAAAATTGACTTTAATAACTACTTGTTACAACCAAGGTATGCAGAAGAGTAACTCTGAACCTTGAAGCTGAAAGGCTACAGCAGCAGAAAACCAAATTGGGTGCCGATTTTGTCAACTAAGAACAGGAAGTTGAGGATAAAATTCATAGAGCTCACCAATACTGAACAACAGCAAACTGGAAAAATGTTGCCTGGTCTAATAAGTCCCAATTTCTGCTGCAGCTTTCAAAAGGTAGAGTCAGAATTTGGTGTAAATAACATGAAAGCATGGAACCATCCTGATCTGAATCAACAGTTCAGGCTGGCTGTGGCTGACACCCTTTGGGCTCCTTCATACCAACTGAGCATTGCTGTTGATCATGTCCATCTGGGTGCTTCCAGCCATGTCACAAAGCTCAAATCATCTCCAAATGGTTTCTTGAACATGACAATGAGTTCACTGTATTCAAATGGCCTCCACAGTCACCAGTTCTCAATTCAATAGAGAAACTGTGGGATGTGGTGCAACAGGAGATGTACAGCCAACAAATCTGCAGCAACTCTGTGATGCTGTTGTGTCAACATGGATCAAAATCTCTGAGGAACGTTACCAGCACCTTGTTGTATTTGTGCCATGAAGAATTAAGGTACTTCTGGGAGCAAAACAGCAAGTAATGAAGTGGCCAGTACACAAAAAGGAAAGACACACGGGGGCAGTGCATTGAAAACCTGAGCAATTGCAAAGGTGGGAAACACACAAGGGCAGGAAGTAGAGGATTAGGAAGCGGATTCTCACAGTGAAGAGGGCAGCATTTGTGTTTGCTGCCAGCTTTCAAGGGTAGCTGTAATGACAGAATTTTGAGCAACTGGCATAGCCTTACTGTTGAACTCTTAATGGCAAAGAAAGAGCCCCACTGTCAGAAGAGTTAAAGAAGACGAGCAAGAAGAGCGGCAGAAAATCAATAGTTGGATTCAGAAGGAAATTCACAGCCTCGGGACCCAAGAGGATTCAAAAGCAATTTTTAGCTGCCATTATTTCTCCTAAATAAAAGAACAACCCTGCAGTACTGTGTGTCATAGTGTGCACGTACCAATTTACATCTAAATTTGCTCCAGATCTGGCTTTTTGATTCCGCTTTCAAAATGTGATCTTACAATTATTCCCAAATACCGTCCTAATCCAAACCGGCACCTAGATTAGATGGCCCCAAAGTCATCAACATGCTTCACTGAGTCAAGCATTTCAAGGGAAAATACACAAAATGACATCACCTCACTTATTTTGTTTTATTTGCAGATCTTTTAGCTCCGTCTCCAGTGTGTAATTTCGAGGCAGATCTTTTTTTTCTGTTTGTGTGATACAGAAAGGGAGAGTGGCATTTGTATGAGTTACTATAGTATAACTAAAACTCCAAGCAGCTGCAGAATGCAGACAGTTAAATTTGGGCAAGTCAAAAACCCACACATGTGTATGTAACACCCCCCCCACACACACACACACACATGTGTATGTAACACCCCCCCCACACACACACACACACACACAACATTCATGTCCTGCTGCACATTGTCAGTGAAGTCTATTTTCAGGGGTCAGATAGTATTACTCTGCCAATATAGCTGCAAAACTCCAACTCTGACACTTTTCTGACCGCGTCCTCGCAGCGTGTTTTATCCATTCCCCGTCTCCATTAAACGTCTCCGCTGCACTGTTTAAATGCCAGCTGTAAAAGATACCCCACATATGTGACACACAGAGGTCCCGCTTTGATCGTGCAGCTCAGTCATCACCTCACTGACTGCTGCAGCTTGGCTGGAGGCAGATGAAGCTTCAGGATGAGAAGTATGGGTCTCCTTCCAGAGAGTAACTTCAGCTTCTTATCTTATCTTTGTGACTGAAGCTTGTGTGTGGAAATTCATGACCTGGACCCTGCAGGCTTTAACATCAGCATGTGAACTTGGTAACTTTGACTGTCCTGTCTGCTCTCTCCACTATGTTTATTAGAGAAAAGGAGGTAAACACTGTGACAGGGTGATGCAAACACTTACTTAAACACTCTGGACGCAAAAGATACAAATTTTTTTTGTCTGAATATGATCTTTTATTCTGAAATTATTTGTTTCTGATCAACTCTGACCTGCTCTACAGTGAGACTGGTTTATTTGACCCTCTTACGCTCCTTTTGAATTCATCCCATTGACCCCGTAACACACTAAAGAGACATTTCTTGAATTCCCACATGGACACGATGAGCTTTATCGGTCAGCACGCAGACACACTACCAGCTGATGCGTGCTGCTGCAACGCATGCAGAGATAATAGCTTCTTCTTTTTTTAAAAAAATACACATAAAAGACACAAAAACCGTCAAACACGCAGTTACATGCACGCACACAATTTAGATGTGCACTCACCAGTCTGCACAGACAGACAAACACAGCAGTTTTTCTGTCAGGCACGAGACACAATAAAACAAGGGGATGTGGCGCAGAGCCAAACTTAAGCGGCTGCCGCCCTCCGGGCACATTTACTGTGCAATTAAAATGGCTTCAAGCAGAGATAATACACACATTCACCTCAGCTCATACACAAAGGCATTCGGTTGTCAACACAAAAGCACAGATTTGTTCACGCAGCCAGAGGTATGTTTGTTTTTAACAAGAAAATGGAAAGGGGATAATTTGCTTTTGTGGCCAAGATTTTTCATGCAAATCTTTTACGGGGCAACGGCCGGTTTAGGAGTTTGCGTCGAGAAGGGAGACACATCAGTCTGTCTTAAATTAGCCTACTTCTACGCAACCATTTCATTCATTCGTGCATACAAAGAGAAAACGCAGCGAGATGTGCATCACATCAACGGCAGGTCTGAAACTTTCACTGCTTCTCGTGTAGCAGGAGGGGAAATTATGACACCTGGTACAAAAGAAAAGTGAGGAGGATATGGATTTATAATATGAAAAAAGAAGAACTAAAAATCAGCTGTGAAACAGAAAAATAAGCATCTAGTCGAATCATTCCTGCAAGGGAAGAGTTCGGTGATGGGAAATCGATTCATCTCTTTATTTACTTGAATATTTCAATCACTGCCACTTAACACAAATCTGCTACATTTCAGAGAGAATAGTGTGATTATTAGATACTTTACTAGCTAGTAGCAAGATCACAAATTAGTTTTGTGTACAACCAACCTTCAGTCTGGGCTTTTTAAATGCATGCAGTATAACGTAACGCTGAATTCTGCAGAATTAGATACTTTCAATTGAAATTTGATGCATCATATCAAATTTCAATTGAATTCAATATTCAATGATCAATATTACATTATATTTCAGAGGCAATAATGACAAGGTTAAAATTATACATTTACTTAAGCAAGATTCTCCATTAAAGTGGGTATTTGGGTTAAACTCACCCAGGTTTTCTGTGCAGTGAATGAATGAAGTCGCTCAGTGTGTGTTCCCTACCTGTGCTGGATTATCAGTGACAGAGAGAAGCTGCAGCAGACTCACAGAGAGGGTACAGCTCCACTTGCTCCCTATTGTAACCGGTTTTCTGGTGCAGCCTTATCAACCTCTATCCCTCGGTTGCCCGTCTTTATCTCTTTCCAAATTTCTCTCCTCCTCCCTTCTCCGTATCTCCTCATGTTACCCTCCTCTTTCTCTCTTCCTTTCTCCTGCTTTCTCCTCCCCCTCCTCGTTTTTTTTTCCCTTTTCCTCCCCCTACCTCTCCTTGTATGGAAAGGCAGTTAACAGCCTCACTCCTCTCCCCTCTTTTCTCCCTCTTAGCCTCTCTCGCTATTCTTTCAGTGGCTGTGTAAATTCAACAGGCACATTGCTGACAAGGTAATCAACACCACCTTGGCCTCTCTCTCTCTCTCGTCATACCCCGTTCAGCTCTATGTATTATCTTGCCCCAGTTTTTCAGCTCAAGCTGTCAGACTTGAGAGGTGTAGAGTTGCTGAATAATGGCAGTAAATTAGAAAGAGAAAGAAGCGGGGCTTCATGCACAGACATGCAACCTGGATAACAGATGAGCTCAGTCTGGACAGAAGCATGGGCTTTTATTTCTGCAGTGAATGCACTGATTGGACACCGCAGATAACCAAAGAGTTTAAAGTGGTTCCTGTCTTCTTTTTTTCCCGCCCCTTTCAAATAGTTCTCCTGTCCTGTGGCCTATCCAGCTGTGATCTCAGTTGAGGAACCCCATTTCCTCAGGTCAGAGTGTCTAAGTATGTGTGTATATATGAGAGAGTGAAAGAGATGTGTGGCCACCAGGTCCCACAGCTGGTAGACACATGGACGACCAGGGAGGTTTCTGTTGCCGGCCGCCACAAACTTATCAACGTGTCAGAGGCTGAAACTAAATAAGACTGTTTGTATGCGGTGCAACAAAGCAGCCTACGTTTCATCAATACACACACCCTGCTTGGGCTCAGTGTGGACCGAGCCTTGCCACTCTCAAGACACGTGCTATCAGCTTGACCTGGCAAACATCAGCCAGAGCAAGAAGAAAACAGAGGCAGCCACGTCACTATATAACCTTAAACCTTCCTGGAATAAGAAGGGATGAAGAGGCGAGGGCAGAGGAAGAGTGGGGTTAGATGTGGATCGGGTAACAATTTGGACTTTGTGTCCTGCAGTTATAAACAATCACGCAAACACCATCAACCCATCTGTTTCCACTACTACTTCCTCACCAGCTCTATCTATCTATCTATCTATCTATCTATCTATCTATCTATCTATCTATCTATCTATCTATCTATCTATCTATCTATCTATCTATCTATCTATCTGTTCATGCTGATGCTGTTGAAAGTAGGTTACGGGAAATAAGCATGACTCCCTTGCTACTGCCTGCTGATTAATGACAGTGAGCTTAGCATCCAGACTGACTTACCGCGTTAATGTGAAATGTCAGTGACACTCTATCAGCTGCACAGGTGTGCATGCATGCATACAATTAAACACACTGCACCCACAAAACGACCTCAGTTTTGAGCCCACATTGGGAGGTATGCCGGTGGACACTGACACACGTGTGCCTGCAAACCTATGTGGGAATTGATGACTGCTTACATTACCATAACACACGCAGAGCTCACGGTTAAGCTGCACTCTCCAGCGCACACACACACTCAAAAAGTCTCGCTTTAGGACACCGGATACAGCAGCGTATTTGCCTGACTGACGCAAATTGGCAAGATAGCTGGAGGTTTTCTTCCTGTCGATCACGTGCTCACGTCAGTGCTACACGAGCCAAGCGAGTAGGGCAATGAAAGGAAAACCGTGAGCTAATCACAGAGCGTTGTGCGTGGGACATACTAGATCCACTGTGTCAGCCTCACTGCCATGAACACTCTGCGCCCCTATAACAGGACCGACAGGAGGAAAGAACAGCAGGGAGAACAGATGGATTACACCGATACACGGTGCATGAGACCAAAACCAACAATGTGTTCATCCATCTCTCAACTCCTCAGCACATCTTTACCCTCCCTGTGCCACGTAGCTCAAACCCATTTATCCCTGCAAGAGATAAATATTTAAAAACAAGTCACAAATATATACTCGTTCCCTAAAACACATGGGTGTGGAGATGTTACCGATCAAAGAGGAGTTGGCACGACAGAACAGAACATTTTGGTATAGGTTTCGATGTTTTGCAAAATGAAAATAAAAACAGAATCCAATGGTTTTTAAATCATCTAAAATACTTTAAATAATTGAAATGTGAAAACTGAGAAATTTGTTTATTTCTTTGACCCAAAAAACACACACTTTGAAGAGGCTGTGACAGGGTCATGTTTACCCCTGTGTTACATCAGCTCATCTTTTAACAACAGTCTATAAGAGTTCATGAACCGAGCAGAGCGACTGCACTAGCTTTGCAAAAAATGTATTTCCCAGTCTTGCTTGACAGAAGATGTTAGGTTCTCAACAGGGGGACTCGGGGCCTTTGATAAAATGTATTACTCATTTATAAAGACACATACGGCTGATTTCATCTGTCCCCAAACAGACCCTGATTCACTGCAATGGTAAGAAAGACCAGTGAAAATTTGTGATCAAACACCACCTCAGATTTCAAAGTGTGAATACATTCTCAGAAAGGGGGTCGACATCTTTAAAAATTACACATATTTTGAAAAGTACTCCAAAGAACCAAAATTTTCACAACAGTCATTATGTATGTCCAACCTTTGGACCACGATTTTTTAATACAAATTGTAGATCTGCATGATTTGTGCTGATTTGAGATGGAGTGACCCATAATTACCTCAGAGCACCGTAAATGATGAACTGAAGCAGGGCATCTTGTTTTTTACGTCTTGTCTTTGAATTTGTAAATTGTTATTTGTCCTTTTGAAACCCATTTTACTATACTTGACATTATTTTCAGTATTTTTTTTTATTTACATAGATATATCACATGTGTAGCATTCATTAAATTGTTTAGTAAGTTTATTTAATTGTTTAGTAATAAGAACAAGATCGCGGATAGAAGCGGGTGAAATGGACTTCCTCCGAAAGGTGGCCTCTCCCTTACAGATAGGGTGAGAAGTTCGGCCATCCGGGAGGGGCTCAGAGTAGAGCCGCTGCTCCTCCACATCGAAAGGAGCCAGCTGAGGTGGTTCGGGCATCTGACAAGGATGCCTTAATGGCGCCTCCTGGGTGAGCTGTTCCCGGCACGTCCCATCAGGAGGAGACCCTGGTGCAGAACCAGGACATGCTGGAGACTTTTCTTTTTCTCATTTAGAATTTAATACAGCTGTATTTTCTAAATTCTGTATGCTTTACATTGTTTTGTTGTTTTTACTTACGTTTTGCACATTATCTCAAATATTTAAGTTATGTTATCTGTGATAAAGTCCCCTGTATTAGCAAAGTGATGTTTTTTTTTTTTTAACAAAGTTGAAGTCTATGGCGAAGATAAATTAACTATCTCAGAGTACCAGAGTACTGGATTCATTCATTTTTAATGGAAAGCAAAACTGATATCTTACTGATTCAGTTAGAAAAGAATGAAATTACTCCAAAGATGCCAAACAGCTTTGAAGATAAGATCCCTCCACATGGGGGGACATCAATCTGCCAGACTAATTTATCATAAGGGCAAGCACGCAACCAATATGAGACACATGTGGGTCCGTCAAACCGCTCCCCTGTATAACCAGAAAGACCCCAAACAGTTTTATTTCTTAACGTTTTCAACTCTGTATCTAAGACCTCTGTGTTGTTTTCTTTTCCACTCAAACCTGCAGACGACTCGTTTTAGAGAGCAGTTAAATGAAATTACTGACCTTGCAGAAGCAGGGCAGGAACCAGTTCTCACATTTTACTGGCCTGACCTGAAGGACTCCCTCCTCCTCTGAACTAAACAAACAAATAAAAAAAATGTGTTGGCACAGCATGGGAACTGACAGATGTCGCAATGGTGTGTTTGAAGTGTGTGTGAATCAGGTCTGGTAAATAATACCGTTGGCACCCTGGGCCTGCTTCATCTGCACACATGGTTACATAACACAGTATATGCTTGTCACTCTCTTAAACAAAAACAGTAAGTAGGGCTGATACTACCTCTGATGACTGATAATAACTTTGTAGTTCTGTATGAACTGCAATTAAATTTGGTTGATTTTATTTGAACCATAATTTAACCAAGAAATTTTAGAAAATAGACTAAAACCTCTTTTTCTTTATACATCTATCTTCCAAAACAACAACAATCAGGTATAGCTGCTAGCATGCTAACATTATTGAGCTAAAGTGGTACATATGGTTACTATTAAACCTTGAAAACTAACTTTTTAAGGAAAAAAAAGCCAAGACCCAACCTAGCTATACAGTAAAATAATTCTAAAAAGCACATAAACAGCTGAAATTGAGTCACTTTTGATTATTGAGGCAAGATGCTCAGAGCTACATTAGCCGATACTAGCATAGTAGCTGCTTTGTTGGTAGTGTGGGTGCCAGGAAAATGTGTGCTGTTATTAAAATATCTGTAAACTTACATGGAAATACATCAGTATGTAAGACAAACACAGAGTTTGTGCAGTTTGAACACTCAAAGTCAGTATTTGGCAACTTAATTCTTCAATACAGTCTGAAATTTCTTAGGCTGCTTCGAAGCTCTCCAGCTCTTCTCTTTTTTGGATATTGACTGCCTTTTGTTCTGTTTTCTGTCAAGATGAACCCATAGTGCTCAATAATGTTGAGACCCGGGCTCTGGGGAGGCCAGTCCATGACTGATGGTGTTTCACTGTTTTTCCATCTAAGTATGTTTTAATTGCATCGGCAGAGTATCTGTGATCATTGCTAAAAAAATGAAGCTGTTGACAGTCTGATGCTCGCCAGATGGCATTGCATGGTGGATCAAATATGACCGTAATTTTCTGTTCTCCAATGCTATTGGCTGAAATGCAGCTCTAAACCTCTGTGCCTCCACCACGTTTTCAAGATGGCTGTTGACACTCACTGGTGCGCCTCTTTTTTGGCATCCTCTGACAGTGAACCAAGAATTTTAAATCTGGATTCATTACTCCACAAGACCTGTTGGCACTGATTTTTAGTGCAGTTCTTGTGTAATTCAGCACACCTCAGCCTTTTCTCCCTGCTTATTTTCCTTCTGTGAACAGTAGATGGATCAGCTGAAGGCCCAAATGAATCTTTCATGTCCTATGTCAGATCTATATTGCAGTTTTTCCTATTTCTTATGGACAAGACTTGTAGGTAGTGTTAATCTGCTGTAGTTTTACCTGCTTTTTTTTGTCCTCTACTTGTCCAGTTTCCTCATATTTGTTCAGGGCATACTGCACATCATGGGAAGAGCTACTAGCTCTTTAGGAACCACCTTGTTGGTGCAAAAAATACTACCTTATTCCTGTCAAACTGTTATCGTTTGAACTGTTCACACATTCAGCTGAAAAAATGGGAACAAATGATGTGGTTTTGTGACAGGCTGGTAGTTACAGTCTCTATCCTAGTTTTAAATCCAATTTAAAACTGGTTCTTTTTCTGAGTTGTTATATGTAGGCAACTCTGCTTCATCCCTTGACTTAGATGCCATTCTTTTACTTGAATAAGTGTTTCACAAGTCAGCATTACGTGGCTTAACAAAAAGATATATTCATCTAAAAAAAGTAAGGTACAAGCACTGGGCTGAAACGAGTGAAACAAAATATCCAGAGAAAGACTTTGAAAGTCTTTAGAAAGCCTGGAGAACTAGTGCTCGAGACCATTTAAAAAATATATACAAGGTCTGGCTCCTTTGAAAACAAATGCAGAGAAATGAGGGGTGGCTCTAGACTTTTGCACAGTACAGTAAAATTAAAACAGGGTCAAGAACGATCTCTGCTCCATTTTAAAAATTCCTGGTTGTGTGCATGTGGAAGCAATTTTGGAGCCAATAATCCCTCCACCCTCCCGAGCCCCCCTTCCTTGTATTCCCCACCTACTTTGCCCACTTGTAAACCTGTGGTCATGCTGGCACTGCCTAAGCTACAGTTGGCGTATAAAAGAGCAGCTTAAGTCTGCTAGTAAACAATTTTGTTTATGGCAGACGTTCTGTAAACACAGCTCCATGTTCTCAACATGCTGACTGTCAACATATCACAGCTGGCAATTAACTGTCACCATCTAACTAACCACTATTAATGAAGCACAGACCCCCTTTTTCCCCCCCGAAGAAATTACCAAAGGCAGTGTTAAAGGTTCAGTACACAGCAGGACGCCTGGTACCAGCTTACAAACGCAAAGAAAGAAGTGAGAGAAATTTCATTTTTTAAGATTTTATTAAAATACGGTGTGGAGTTTACCATTGGAAGTTACCATCACAAACATGATTGTTTCTAATAAAAAAGTAAACAAAACAAAAAATAAAGCTTAAGAGTCTAGTTACAGGAGAATTTTTTTTAATTTGTTTTTTTTTTTGTTTTTGTTTTTGCAGTCTGGTGAAAGAAAAAACGAAAAAACAAAACAAAAATCAATTCACAATGAGAGTGAGTGGAAAGAAAAAAAATGTTCACATGTTGTAAAAATACATTTCCCAATTTTAACATTACACACAGTCACTTCCAAGCATTCATTCATTCATTCCTTGTTAGATGGTTAGATGTCAGTGCTAAAAGAAAGCAAAAATGAAAGAGTAAAGGAAAAAAAAAAAGAAGTTCAGACCTGTGCACAAGGGGATCGAAGGGGGGAGCGGTTTCCAAAAACAAGAAGAGAAAAAAAAATGCAGGAGGCTGTTCTACATTGTCAGGGCGGAAAACTTGGGATGAGGGACAAGAGACAGAGGGCGACTGCTGGAGGATATGTGTGCATTTTGAACCCTGAGAGAGAAAAAGTGACCAGCTCTCACCATAATTTTCTCCTTTTGCTTTTTGTCAACAGACCACACCAGAGTCCGCTTTGTCCTCCGCCTACCAGTCACACTGGGGCTCCGGCTCGGAGACTTTTAAGAGCAGCAGAGCGGTGATGGTAACGGTGGCGGGGCAGTCTCACACCCAAGAGTGAAATATCAGCTGTGAGCATACTCACACTGTGCTTATCTGTTAGCCAACACACATATACTCTCTGCCCGGCTGATTTGAACTATTAAACCAGGGAGTAAGAAAAAAGACATTTAAAATAACGCTGTACAGCACAGGATCGATGTGCTGCAGAATGAGCTAAAAGAGTTCACGCAAGGCTAAATGTGGTTCGTCACTGATAAAGAAACAAGGTGCAGTAGATTTAGGCCTGCTGGGGTGTGAGGAGCTTTTTGCGGAGAGGCCTTGAATGTGGCCCAATCTTCTTTTTTCCTTTTGGCTGGGTGTGTCTCCTGACTTCACCTGCTGTGGTCAACTGTATTAAGGCAGTGAGTGGTTCCATGGCAAATTTCACTAACAGCTACTATTATGGGGAGAGAGTAAGTAAGGCCCACAGGATATAAGTTGGAGAGAAAAGGTGGTGGGATCAGACAAATTTCTTTTAAGAACAAAAAAAAAAAAAAAAAAAAAAAAAAAAAAAAAAAAATTGGGGCCTGGGGGGGAAAGAGGGATCTCTCGATCTCTGAAATGTTTCAGTACAACATGTAGAACACAGACAGCATATCCATTAAAATAAAACAGAACGGTTTTCATAACAGTGCACTGATGAACTGAAAAAAATATATATATATAATCATCATCATCATCAACAACAGCAAAAAAAATTTAAGATTACTATTATGCTCATAATCCAAACTATGGGGGTTATTTATTAAAAATATATACTCATCACATGACAGAGGAGCCTAACATCTCAGGACAGACGCGCTCCACGTCTGTCATAGACTCTGAGGGGGGAAACTGTACATCACTGGAAACTGACCACGACAAACATGGCAACTCGGGTTGGAAACACTTGGTGGGGTCTGGTAGGAGGGAGTGGGGGGGGGGGGGGGGGGGGGGGGGGCAATAGTATTTCCCCTTAAAAATTACCTCACATGCACTATAGATAGAGCAGCTTGACGAAGGGGGATTAAATGAATAACAAAACAGCACCTACTACTACTGTTCTAGTAAAAGAAAACTAGCAGATCACAACGATCGCCTTTTGTTTTGTTTTTATCCTCCTTTTTTTCTCTCATTTTTCCATCAGCCAGTAAGATTGGGACTGAAACACATCGACTACAGTCTGAATCTGTGCCGAATTCTTACACAATGAGGAAATAAAAAGGTAAAGGCAAACAGATACGCATTGGACTTAATGCCTGAGTATTCATTGATCTTATCGAACCTACAAAGATATTGTCAAATTATTTTATGGGGCTTTTTTTTTTGTTTTTAAATTGTATCATTACTGCTACCATTTTACAACCCTTCTAGTAAAGAATAGTAAAGATGCATCTAGAAAATCTGTACAAAAAAAATAAAAGGGTATGCACGGTACATTCAATATCTGTTACTGAGGTACTAGAAGTGGTGTTCCCATGACACCAGGGCAACAGCGTTTAAGAGTTACTCCTAGGGGCTATTCCTTTGGAACGACAACAGCTTGTTATAAGGGTGAGGGAACATACAAACACACACTCGCACGCAAACCCACACTATCACGCGCGCACACACACACACATGCCGCGGTCATTAACGAGCCAGCATGCAAGAACACCGTCCCATTTGCTCCTACGGAGAATCTAATCTCTACCGTCCCCTCGCACTTTGAAGGAATTGATGGATTCATGAGCAGATGTATAGGGTTGGAGCATCACAGTGGGAGAATAGTGGAGGGTGGGTGACCGAGTGGGTGTGTGGGTGGTTGTGGCGCAAGCTTAACAATAAGGCGGTAATCTATCCCTGGTCACCCCTCCTGTGGTTTGAACGTCGGCAGTGTGTCATCGTGTTCTTCGTCACTAAAGGTTACCTGTAACTGTGACTGAGAGAAGCTGCAGGCAGCTTCCTCTGCTCTGAGCAGCCAGACAGCGCCCTCTGCTGAAATGCTGCTGGGTTTCCAGCTGGGAAAGAAATGAAAAACAGAAAAGCTGCTGCAATCGAGTCCCTGTGGGCACCAGGTGCACAGGACCTCACACACTCACTCGCACACAAACGCACACCACTCAAGACTGCTGGCAAGAGATAGAAATTCATACCAGGACATGCAGGTACATCTCTGATATGACGCTCAGAGCTTTTATCTCATGACATCACAATCCAAAAGGGGAAAAGCGTGTGTAAATACAGGGATGACTGTCCTAAAACTAGACAATCGCAGCAGTGAAAGTTGACAAAGAATAATGGGTTTAATACTCACAGACGAGTTTAGCAGATAAAAAACACACTGTGACAGTCAGAGAGCTCCACACTGACAGCATTATGGATCCCTCTGCTGAGCAAGCTGATGACAGCGCAGAGGAGAGACAAGGGCCAAAGTGGGCTAAAGGGTTAGCTAGATACTTGGCAGGGAGAAGAGGATGTACTGTTTGTGATTCTGTCCCGTTTTCTTCTTTTACTTCAGTACAAACTTCACCCCCCATCATGAGAAAGATGCAAAGGGTAAGAAAAAGAAAAGAGGAAGAGAGCAGTAACATGAGCCATTAATGTACAAAAGTGGGGCTTCAACCATTCTGTGTCTGTGCCTCTAGTGGTCAGAGGAGGACTGCAGGAGGCAGACTGTAAAGCCTCGTGTCAGAAATGCTTTTTTTCTTGTTTTCTTCTTTTTTAAACAAACAAACATTAACATCTAGAAACAGAGCAGATCAACTTTTCATTAAAACAACAACCAACTAAGGAAATAAACCAATCCAATCACTGAATCCTTGAGAACACAGTTATTGCTGACGTAGTGGGGGAGTGAAGGAGATGAGGGGATGGTGGGTGAGCAGGTCGATGATGGAGGCATGGGTGTATTCTGGGTGGTGGTGGTTGGGGGGGTGGGGGGGTGGGTGGATTGTTGTGGTGTGGACAGGTCACTCCTGGGCTGGTTATGTGATCTGAGAAAAGACTGTAGAGCCACGTCAGGTCAAACTAGTGCTGCCGATGTACTGGAGGGTAGGGTTGTGTCTGATCCTGGGAGGCGGGGGTTGGTTTCCAGAGATGACGGAATGTGCTGACGGCGGTGGGGGGGGCTATTGGTCGGAGGGGATGTCTCTGTCGGCTTCGGCCTTAGTAGGTTGCCCCGGGGATGGGGCGTGAGGGGGGTGGGAGACGGGGGCGATGCCATGTGCCAGGGTTCCTGGAACCAAACTTTCAACGCCTGCGGCAGCTCCTGGGAGACCGCCTGCTGCTGCAACGTTGATCAGCCCTGGAGGAAATCTGGCACAGAGCCAAACAAAATCAGATCAGGTTAAATTCAACCTCATCACCAATGAGGTAATCTTGGTCAATTCTCCGCTCACCTGTAGGCGGCTCCATTTAGTTCTGGGTGAACAGTAGCGGCCTCCATGCCGGGCCACTGAGAAGCTGCCATCAGATACTCCTTATTAACACAGTTCTTCAGACTGTCGGGGATACGCCCTGCAGTAAACAAACCACAAAGTTTCGCTGTCAGATATGACAGACAACCTCCTTATTCAGCTACCGGATACAATTCTGGTTTAATGTTCTAGCAATATGAGTCAAAACAGTCTCAGCATAGCAACAGGGAACACGTTACTCCAATGAAGCCTGTGTATTCATCATACATGCTCTGTGTTTGCTGGTAGGTATTTCATTTTCAAATTTTATGTGTGGAAATATGTTTTTGGAATTTTACTCTTTAACCTCTTCTCCCATAAAGACAATATTTGAGGACCTCCCATGGACCCTTAATGAGTTTTGACACCTCGGTAATAAAAACTTGGTTTTATGATCATTAGAACAGTTTCCAGGTTTTTCCAAGGGTAGTGCTAGTAAAGTGTAAAGGCAGAGTTCACCTTCACTAACATCTGATCCAAACTGAGTAACTTTGTCCTGAAAGCCAGTCTGAAATATGATAGTAACTGCTCAGTTCAAAAAAGAGAAACAAGGGGTACTCCTGGTAGTACTCATCACTCATCTTAAGAAAATCCAGAATTAGTCAGACTCCAGCTCTGATCCACTAATTCTGCACTTGTCCTAACCACAAAAAACCTGTATGCATGCTTAGAGATACAAACACTGGGCGATTCACAGAACCCAAACTGTCATTAGAAAAGTGATAGTTGCCAAAAAGTGAGGAGTGTCACGTAATAATGCATTCACTGCAGCGAAAGAAATGGCTCGATCTCATAAGATGAGTGTACACGTCTTACCAGTGATGGCCCGGCGCACCTCTCTGGCTGCCTCTTCACGAGCCTCGACAGATGCCTGCTCACTGTACCAAGATGTGTGCGGGGTACAGATCAGGTTAGGGGCATCCTTCAGAGGGCCTGTTGAAAAACTGGAGAGAAGAAAGTACAGGCTGTTACAGAGAGAGCACTGAGGATTTGCACCACACTTATGTATGAATGTAGCGGGCCAGTTAGAACCCAATTCACTAGGGTTACCTGAAGGGTTCTGTCTCATGGACGTCCAGGGCGGCACCTCGTATCCGGCCTTCCTTTAGGGCCTGAGCCAGTGCTTTCTCATCCACCAGACCGCCTCTAGATGTGTTCACCAGGAAGGCTCCTTGGCGCATCTGTGTCATTAACAATATCATTCAACAATGTGGATGAGAGCTTGCGAGGAAAGGCTAAGAATTTCAATTAGCAGCAAAATGCAGTACAAACTGAAACAAATGAGCACTATTAAACTCTGATTAACACACACAGTCACACAATTACAATGTTTGGCTCAGGCAAAGCTGCAAATGTTTGAAATGTCTTGCACATAGAAATAGTCATTCTCATTTAAAGTCCTGTCGCTTCTTGTTATTATTTACAAAACACCAGCCAGTAGTTCTTGTGTGCTAAAGCAGCAGTTTACTTAGCTGATGCTAGATAATAATTATGTTGAATTAATCCCACCAAAAAACTACAATTAATGCATTCAGAGACCCCTGCGGAAAAATATTTCTTTCATCCTCACAAAGAGCAATAAGGCAGAATTAGGCAGGAACGAGTCCTCAGATGTTACTGAAGTCATTTTGATAATAAACGACTAATCATATGGATGTGACAAATACATCTAAAATTAATAACCCAACTGAACCAAATGATTATCAGCTGATGCAAGATAATATTTAGAGAAGTACGGCAGAATGCAGTCGTATCTAATCTCATCTAAAATAAAGAACGCAAGCTACTCACAGGGTTTAAACAGATAGCAGAGGTATGTTGTCACTAGACAATCTATTCTAAACAAAACATAGCTGAGGTGGAAGTAATGCTACCCTTTCTGAAGCTAACATTGTTGGATATTTGGAGTATGTTCACACACCTGTTTGATGGTGAAGTCATTAATGAGATGGTGGTTGTGCTCATTGAGGCTGCAGTGCAGGGACACACAGTCAGAGTGGATCAGCAAGTCCTGCAGAGTGGCCATTCTCTGCAGGCCGAGTGAGCGCTCCACGCCATCGGGCAGGTAAGGGTCATAAAAGATCACGCCAAAACCAAAGGCCTTTGCCCGCAGAGCTACTGCTTGACCAACACGTCCTGGAAGGAGGAAGGGGAGGTTAGGGGTATAAGAAGCCATTAGTGGTGCACAGGCTTATTTTAAAATTCGTCACATTTCCTTACTTTGATGCCACCCCTCACTACGCTTTTTACTCACCTAGACCAATAATGCCCAGCGTTTCCCCCCGGATACGAGCGGCGCCACCAGCCACCTCTCTGATCTGCTCCACACTAGAAGCACGGGTCCCCTCCCTTAGAGCTTGGTGCATCCAGGTTACTCGCCTGTACAGGTTGAGAATCAGACATAGCGAAGTGTCCGCTGTCTCTTCCACTGAGGCTGCTGGCACGTTACAGACAGCGATGCCTAAATAACGGGTAGAAAAGAAGAAAGAAACACTAACTAAACTGTGTTCTGTTTTACTGTGTGTCACAGCATGGCTGTACAAGTCTCTTAAAATACAGTACAAATTTGATACTCTCACCCAGCTCAGCGGCTGCTTTGATATCAACGTTGTCGAAGCCGGAGCCGATCCTGACAATTACTCGTAGGCCTTTAAACTTTTCCAAGTCATCTCTGGATAGAGTGATAGTGTGGTACAGCAGAGCGGCCACTGCCTCGTTTAGCACCTGTTGGAGACAGATGGAAATGATAACACCTCGGTGTTCATCTCAGTGGACTGCACTTATCATTCTGTTACAAGGCTGCAGTGTTGTGCACAGATTTCGATTCCACTTGTGGAGGAGGTGCATGCATGCATGCTCTCTTAAATAAATCATCAAATAATACAGCTGTTTCTTTACAAATCTATTGCTAAGTGCATTATGATAAATGAATAATGGAGTGAGAAAATAAAGAAAGAAATAATAAACTAAACTAATCAACTGCATTCATCTCCACTGTCTTGGGCTGCAGCTAGCAGTGCTAAACCTGAGTGACTTCACGTTGTTTGTACATGAACCACTTTTCCATCTGCTGCAGGTTCTGTTAAGAGCGATTCTCCAGCTCATAATGGAGTTTCAAAGCAAAGCGAGAACTAACAATCTCCAGCTGCAGCCCAGGATGGTGTAGATGGAATCTTTTAGGAAGCAGGTGAATAATAGTGGGGACCGCTACAATAGCATCCTGGCCAGCAAGGCAGCCAGCAAGAAAAACATGAGACAGGAAGGTCAGAGATAGTAACTGAGCCTTCTAAGTAAGGAAAAAAAGAAGTGAGAGGGTTGTTCTGTCTGAGAGACTATATAACATAACATAAAATCTGCTTGTTAATATGTCTGAGCCATCTGTCACAGCCAAATCTGTGTGGGGGGAAATTTTTCTCCGCAGGTTTCTTTTGTGTAGACAGCTTAGACACTGTCTGAAGTTTACAGCTCTAGGAAAAGGGAATGCAGCCTTTTTTGACATTTAGAAGGTTTTAGAAGAATGTTTCATGTTACATCAGAATGTCGTGCCTTTTTAACGTGTGTGCTTGTGTCTCCTCTACCTTTTCATGAATCTCTTGTGTAGACTGGGCATCACAGAAAGCCACTGTGGCCACATCTTTCAGGATGGGCATCTCCACAGTGCAGTCACGCCCGTCCAGCAGGGCCACCAGAGGCCGAGGGTGCATTGGCCCATTCAGGATTGGGGGTCGGATACCTGAGTCCGCCGGGGAGAAAAGGGACAAATGTGCATCAAATCAATCTGAAGCTAGAACCAGGTAAAAGGTATCACATTGCCACAGAAGCATGTGAGCACTTGTTTTCAAACAGATTTTGTTACACAGCCTTTCTGCTTTTTTGCCCCCTTTCAAATGTAGCTTCTACATGACGTTTGACGTAAAGAGCTACCAGCTACTTGCATTTCAGAACCAGTAAATTTCAGCTGAAGGTTTGTGACTCAACAGTCTGCGTTTCCCATGTCTGGACTATCCGACGTGATACAAGTCATCATACCCTCACAAAAAATCCCCCTGCACACATGGCTAAACAGAGCTAGACAATAATAACTCAAGACTTTTATGACTGTATTTTTCCAACACTTACACCAGAACCCTAAGGGAACTATCAAGATGGTGTGTTTAAGTGTGTGTGTGTTTATACCAAGTGTTTTAAGGTTACAAAAGCAATGTGTAACCATATCTATGATGGGGCATGGACAGTGTCCAGCCATCTGGCCTAGTTGGCATTGAACTCCAGCTCTGTTTAGGATAGCATGTAACCATTACACACCGTCAAGACTTCACAGATCCATCGCGTCCTGTTCAAATCTACTACTCATAAAGGGGAAGCTCGGACACTGGTTAATGAAAGACAGGCTTTTAGTTAAGTGTTAATTCTGGGAACTTGGCCTGCCTACTGTATGAGCAGACGGGTGGGGGGGAGGGACAACGGGGGTGAGGTGATGGGTGTATGATGACTGGGGGAGGGGCGGAGAAAACTGTGGGGTCTCTGGGAGGAGGTTGTGGGGATTGGAGGGGAAGGGGGGGCCTGAGTCATGACCTAAATTCTCCCGTCTAGAAGAGTCCCTACTTCTTATTTTTCCTGTTCTACCCTTTTTTCAGTCGCACACTCACAAACACCTCTGCAGCAAACATCTGCACAACTGGCTCATGTGCACTACGGTCAATATTGCATGATTACCACAAATCAGAGGGATCAATAGGGATGCCGCGAGAACCGATATGGTAGCTAAGAAAAACAGGAAGTTCTTTGCATTCAAGGGTGGGCAAGCAAGAGATGATAAGTGCAACATGCCCCCTGCAAATTAAATGATATGTTCTTTTTTAGAGAAAGGGAGGAAATACTTTCAGTTGAGCAAAGCACCTGAAAGACCAGCATCCAGATCGGTTCACGGAATTCAAGTTGAGTGGGTTTCACTTCATAGTATCAGCAAACAAAGTATTGTCCTTCTTAGGTTATCCTGAAATACACGTTAGCGTTTTGTTTGAGACAGCTGGCACTGCTGTTGTGAAATTAACTTTGTTTTATAGGCTGAAATGTTTGCAGTGGCTAACACTAAATGCTTATGCCAACATAATGTAACTGTAACATTAGTAAGCCACTCAGCAAACACCCTAACACTTCAGTCTGTGTCTTCTCAAAAAGGAAATTATAATATTAACATCTTAAATATATGATCTGCCATGTCAGTGATTTAACACAACATTTAAGTACGTTGGATAATATTTTTGTTTTTGGTATATAAAATTGTATTTTTACTGGTACAGACTATTCAATTAAATTATAAACGCCACATCTTTGCAAAAACAGCTACATCAGTAAAGTGTGTTTTACTCTTGCTCACTGTAGTTTTCTCACATGAAATCTGGACAAATCTTTCAGGAGAATCAGATCCAACAATTATTTCTCAGGACTAGAAGACAACAGGAGACTGACCACTTGGGTAGAGCCTGCTGGGGGCAGGACACATGACGCCCACTCACTCACTGTGGATTCTCTAGACAATTACCTGTGCTAATCACACATTTTGCTGTGTTTGAGCCAGCTAAAGTCCACTTAACACCTGGATTGAGAGCTGGATAACCTGTCTAAATAACCTCTAGGTTACGCGTGAAGGCGACTTTAACGCCTTCAGGCTCGGACTGACTCCACACATGCGCCAGGACTCACCATCTCAGTCCTGTTGGGTGACAGGTGTGTGTGCGCCTGCCCCCATGGTGGGGAGTGTGACAAGCAGGAACATTTACTTGAACAGAAGACAGGACGTAATGGTGAGACTGTTGAGGAAGAAAAGGCGCTGGTAGCCGGAGGGGGGGTGGAAAACAAATATTTGCGAAAGCTTCCTCTGACGCCTGAGCATATCTCAATTCATGGATAAAATGCACACAAGCTGGGGGAAAAAAAGGTATTTATAAAGCCTGGTACACTCAATCTGATGCACACCATTTAGCAGTGTGATTCACATTTGCGGCAGAAGGTTCAAGAATGCCGTCATGCTGACTGCAAACAGGCTAGAGAAAAAAAAAAGACAAAAAACAAAGACTCTTACTATGCAGAAAAACCCAAATGGGTGCGTCACAAAGACTCCCTGTGTAAAAATATATATCCAAGTAGGCCTACACAGACAGCAATCTGAGCAAAGGACATCGGCATACCCGAGGCCTACAACGAGCGAGCATGGCCGCACACACAATGCAATTCATTCAGTGATTCATTCATTCTCCCTCCCTCTCCCTTTCTTTCCCCTTACTCCCTCCTCCCCCCCCCCCCCCCCCCCCCACCCCCTGGCTGTAGTTAGAGTAAGAGGTGAGGGGGGAGGGGCAGCAAGCGATGATAATGCAGCAAGCAGCAGTACTCCACCCAGACACAGTGAGACCCACATACACACACATGCGATTATTCAGTTCCTTCTTAGCGCCTGCGACACCAACACACACTAAAGACAAAAAAGGAAAAAAAAGAAAAAAGGGAAACTGCACACACATAGCCGGCACCACACCCAGAGCCTAGATCCCTTCCCCCCTTCCACAGTTCACAAATTTCAAAAACACATGCCGATATAGAAAACACATGAGCACCGGGGCTAACCTTGCATTATGAAGTCTGTCAGCCTGTCTTCCTCTCTCTCTACCCTCGCCTTGCTCTCCCTCTATTGCTCGTTTTTTTTTTCCTCCCTCTCTCTCTGTTAGCCTGCTCTTGGCTGACTGGATCCCAGCTGTCATCCACGCCCAGCCCCTCCCCCACAGCCTGCCTCCAATCACCGGGCGACTCTATTGAGAGCCAGCCAACCAGCACTAACCTCATTAGCATAGCCCAAGCTGAGGCTGAGAGCGGTTTGGGGGGCTGTTGTCGTTTTTTAAAGAGACAGCTGGCCCATTTCCCTGTAGCTGCGGCCACGACCCTTCACCTTGTCCTCTCTCCCTTTCACCCGTCTCCTGAGACTCTTCCAGACGCTTCCCTCCATTTTAGCGCACCGTTATGTCTCATCACTATCATCAACTCTCCACTCTCCAACCACTGTATCTCTAGAAATCTGCAGTGTAACATCTTCAAATGCATTCTGCTAAAAAGATCCAAGTTCATCTATTTTCCTCACCTAAAAATCGAAACAATTAATTTCACCGTGACTGTATGCATCTGCCCATTCTGATGGATATTTCAAATTCTTTACTACTGTCCGCCTTCGGAGTTAAAACCCTTGTGAGTTGTGGCTTAAAAGGTGGTTTTCTCATGAGGACACAGCATGTAGCAAATCTCTTCTGCAACCAAGTATTAAAGATTATTTCATAAGAAACTATCATTATGTGCAATGGCACAGGAACATTACAAACAAATGTTATTATACTTCCTCAAAACACTTATATATAATTTTTGAAGCTCCTAAATATATATATATATATATATGACTGTAATGCTTAAAGCCTCACCCTCACAAATGCGGTCGAGTCTCTGCCGCTTGATTTGTTTGTGCTTGTCCATCAGAGCCATACACCAAGCAGTCTAAACCCGGGGACACAGAAAGAACAGATCCAAGTGGTGGCAGGGCCCCTTTAACGACGTCCACGTATTTTCACCTGCATACAAGAATCCAGCCAAAAATGAAAGAAAAAAAAAAGCATCCTTATGTTGACACCTGCATTAAACCCAGACTTGCAAATGAAAAGTAATGAGGATTTTAGAATTCAGAAAAGAGTCACTTTTTTTAAACACATAGAATTTGGAGTATTAGAAATCAGCCATAATCAAACTTGTCAGGAATGAAAACAAACTCAAGTGAAACTTTTTTTTCACAAGATCAAGTGATAACTAAAGCTAAAAAAGTTACAGGACTACGGTTTTGGGGGCGTTGGGGGGAAATATACTGTATATTTACCCCCAGAAACTTATTATAAGGTTTTATTAGTACAGCTGCAGGGTTTAGAAAGACACTCACCTGGAGAATAGCGTCTGTTGCACCAGTCAGGTCCACAACTTAGTTTACACTGTAAACGAAGCAAAGATAAAATTACTTTAGGTGATAATAATGCGAAACAGTGACGCTGCAGGTGGCTCATTAAAAAAATAAAAAATAATAATAACTGAATAAAACTCGACACTTATAACATCACATGCACAGCAATTAAAATGATATGGCCATCATCTGGTGGCAAAAGTATTTTGAGAAAAGTAACTTGCGCTGTACAACTCGCATAGTTTTTTTCCCCCCTTCTTTTTCACAGTCGTTCACTCGTTCATGTTCCCCAACTTTCTCCTTAACTTTACTACAACAACCTGGGCACACAGTACGAATAAACAGTATGAAAGGACACTCTTAATAACTTTTTGGTTATAATATACCCAACGGTTAGCTCCCAAATTACCGTTAATGAACTAGTTAGCTTACAGTGCTAGCTCACTCGTTTCTACTCTATCCAGAAACACCGGGACGCTTACAATGAAGGATAACATTCATCCGTTAAATGCAAACATTACATTTATTGACTCATATACGCAGATGACATTCACTAAAGTCCACTCCGAGTTAGTTCAGCTAGCATTAACTTTTGAATCGCAATCCGAGCTATCGCTAACTAAACACATAGCACAGCAGCTAGCTGCGCGACGGTGGCTAGCTAACCCAAACACAAACACTTGAGGACTCTCTAACATTTTAGTAGCAAGTTCAAACTCCCGCCAACTTTCGAGTACACGTTGTTTTTGATGTTAATTACTTCTCATTAACCCGTGAATAGTGTTGCTACAACCCACGTCCACAATTACATATGAGGCGTTTGAAGCGTTGCTAACGTTAGCTAGCTATCGCGGATAACTAGCGTGCAGCTGAGTGTGTGGGAGATGAGAACGGAGGGGGAGCCCATTTCGTCCGATCTGTTATCAGCGAAGAGCGCTACAATGTGAAATATCTGACCCAGAAGCTTTAAAATAATTAATTCTTCGGGGAAGGAACAATCGCCCGTATGCTTGATTTGAACCACATCTACTTTGTGAACTAAAAAGCGAATCTTGTGAGGAGAAATGATAATTATTTACCCCGAATAAACTCTTTGAGGAGTGCTCAGACAGTGTGCGTGCGTCGGCGGTGTTCCCTCTCTCCCGATCGCCATGAAATTAGACAAAGAGGAAGTGGCTTGTCGATGTGGGGGTCAGACAGTGTGCGAGAAAGCATCCTTGGACTGGAAGGAGCGCCCTCACCTTTCAAGGCGGAACGACAAAGACGCGCAAACTCTAGTGCAACAAGTCTGCAGGCAGCTATCAAAACTTTCTGCTTAAACTTTAACTTCGTGTGCAGCGTTCTCACACATACACCCGCAGGCCGATTCTGCTTAATTTGTAATTCGGTTACAGCTAGCTACAATATAGTTTACAGGAAAAACATATTTTCTCCTCGAGCGCGAAATGTAAGTGTATGTGTGTCAATATCTATGTTAACCCAAACTGGACTATACAGTATATCCATACAGCACGAGTATTATACTGAGATCAGCCACTAGGTGTCACAATAATCCAATTATCTACTGCCCCCTGACTTCCTTTATGTTGGGTGCAAGCATGAAACAACATTCATATTCATTTAAGAAGAAGAAGAAAAGAAGGACTAGACACTTTTTGGGAAAAAAATAATAATTCTATTAAATTTATTTGTACATAAATTGTGCAACAAGTATATTTCCAGCCAAAGAAATCATTTCTTAAAAGCCTCACTCTCTTTCGTCGCATACTCTCAGAAATGGCTGGACGCGTGTACTCACTCAAACCACTGTACAGCCCGTTACATTGTGCCCTGTGAAGACCAGCTGCAGCACTCATACGACTGACCACTGAAGTGTATGTGCATCGAATTTAGAAATATCTCAATCAGTGCAAACAGGAGCCTGGCTGTGAAAAACAAGAGCACAGCACCAAGAACTCTGTATTTTAAGCTTAAGGCATGGTCAGTTTATGTAAGCCGTGTCGCTGTTGACAAGGTGTGTCAATGTCAAAGCAATTACACAAACTCCAAAAAGATAACGTAACATAGAGGGTGTGTTATGTCGTTTGTGCCAGAAGAAAAGCAGAATCTATCTGAAAGGTTAGAACAGCAGTAAAAGTGAAGAGGCTTTAGGTGAGATTTTTAAAAAGTGGAATGTATCCTGTTAAATACACAGAACAATTAAATATGGATACTTATTGTATGGGTTTTTTTTTTTTAATCTTACACACAGCAACATTTTAGCTACTGTTAAACAGCTCACATTTAATTCAGTCAGCCAAATACAAAAGTAGTCTACTCTAGTATCAGAAGCAGCACTGAACAACAATCGGTCTCATTCAGTTACTGGCATTTAGTGTGTGTCATGTAATAGAAACATTCTGTCAACCTCTGGCTATAAAGTTCTTTGATAAGGATATGTAAGGCTATCAAGATGCAAACCAGTGGCTTATGCTAATTAAGACTTGTCTTAATATCAAATATTAGTCAGAAATCTGTACGCATTAAATCTTGCTTATTCGCTCATGCACATTTCCTTAAGGAGTGCTTCAACAGGCCAGCGCTAACAAAATCTGTGCAATTTTGAATAGTAAGCGAGCTCAAGTGTTATGATCGCAGCAATGTCATTGGATATTAGCCTCCCACATGGGGTCCTTGGATCTTACTTTTAAACTCTGGCCATTTGTATAGAGAGGGCAGCAGGTTTCCACCAACTGCCAGAAGAGCACGTTATATTAAAAAGAAAAAAATATAAGCCTGCAGGTGTGCTTAACATGGTTATGAATGCAGTTATAACACTGAGAGCACCAAGGAGTGATCAGTTTTCTTCTATAAGGTTCAGATCCAATTCTGTACAGTCTCTTTCAAAAACAATCTTTTGTCCTCCATCTGCAGGCCTCCTTTCGTCTTCCTCTTCCTCACTTTCACTGAGCGGCCCGATACTGGCTCTTCCCAGGAACTCGGCCGGAGAGAAAGTCGAACGTCGTTCCACCTGTGAGGTCACTGGAATCAAACCGCTACCTGGTCCATATGCAGGGCTCTCACGATTACCAATCTAAGCAGGAAAAACCATGTGCATCATGATCATCATGTTACTATTTTTATAGGCAAAAAAAAAATTTCTGTCTTGCGTCCTTGCATCAAATAATAAGTGATAAAGATAAAGTGGTAAAACATAAGTGATGAGATAAAAGCAAAAAAAGCAAAAAAAGATCACAAAAGGTCTCAAAGAGAAGGCTACATTTAAGGAAAGTAGTGAACTTGATTGCTCACCAATACTATTAGCCTCCGTCACAGAGGTACTGTAACACTGATGGACCACCTTCCTTGCTCACCTGTGTCATCTTGCTGAAGTCGAGGACTGGCCTTGGGTAGGGCAGAACATCTGGGTCATGGCGCCTCTTTAAGCGAGGTTTGCGCATGTCACAGGGCTGCGAGTGGCAACGTGGCAAAGCAGGGTGGAGGCCACGCCTAGATGAGGATGGTGTGCTGCAGGCTGAAGTAGGAGACGGAGACAGCGCTGGGTGCTCCAAGTCAGAACGGCCATATTTCAAGGCTGAACCTGGACAGGGTTGGGGGGGCAAGGGGACCGTAGGAGATTTCTGAATGTGTACAGGGGAGAGGGAGAAGCGACGCTGCAGCACATAGTGTGAGGTTAGCGGGGCCGGTGAAGAAGAGCACGAAGAAGGCGTAGCAAAGGATGCAGAACACGCTCCTTTCAGTGTATCGCAGGGGTCCCATGGGAAGCCCCATGATATCGGGGAGTCAGACGATAGCGCTAAGCTAAAGAAGGTAGGACTAGCAGATGAGTGTATGGAGGAAGAGGGGAAGGAGGAACTAGGACCACAAAGTGGAAAAGAGCTGGCTCCAGAGCCTGAACTAGATGCTCCACCACTGTGACAGCTACGTTTCACCGGGGTCCAAACCCTTGATGCGCTGGGATGCCAGGTGGTGCGGCACTGAGATAGATCCTCTGGAACAGAGAGGGACCGGCAGTGGCGTTTTGGAGGTGGCGGAGGTGAACTTTGGAAAGCCTTGAAGGGACGTTCTGGTCTCTGGAGTGATTCTCCAGATTGAGAAGTAGGCCATAGTGAATCAAGTCCACAGGAGTCATCCAAAACACTGGCAACAGATGATGGATGTGTAGTTGAGGTGTAGCTCTCTGAAAATGCCAAAAAGATAAACATGAGGCCAATTTCCCCACTGGTCACAAATGTTGCTCTTAACTCACTAAACTTGCCTTGTGTTGTTTTATGAGCACTCCACGAGACAGTGGGACTGGAGCCCACTGTAGGTAATGACTGTAACAAACAGAATGACTTGTTTTCAAAATCAGAAGTGAGAAAAACCAAGTCAATGAAACAAAATCAGTTTGAAGGACAAGACTTTGTTCCATCTAAACCATCCAACTCACCACATTCACACTGAATGAGAAGGCCTTGTGATAGGGTTCTTCTAAACTCTGCTTACGAAGTTGCTCTGTTATAAGAGTCACCATATTTGTAGCTATGATCCAGGGAGAGACATGGAGATGAGGAGATTTACCAAGGGCAGTGAAAGTGTCATTAGTCAGAGTTCTGGCGTGGTTTGTGGCGTCCCCTCTACACCTCAACCAGCCAGACTGACCAGCTTCCTCACTTTGTCACCAACATCTTTATGCAACCTAGAGAGGCAGGTGAGAATAGATTGAAACAAATTAAATAAGTGGTTAGACAAACTGCAGAGAAATCAAACTAGTTTAGTCACTGTGGGACAGAGGGTACTTTCTAATGTTTGTTTTTCTGTTTGGGAAAGCCCACAGCAAGAGGAACAGAAAAGCTGCACACCAAACACTGACCACAGGTCTATGTGAACCAAGCTAGGGTTTATAAGTTGCCCTTTCATTCATGCAGGAGCAGAAGTTTATACTCACTAAGGCGAGAATCACACATGGACATGAGGTGACCCTGAACAAAGCAGCACGTCACATTTCATCAAATTAATTCATATTGTCATTCCAAATGGGACTCCAAAGAAAATTTTATTTCGAAGGAGATGCAGACTACAACTCAAGTGAAAACCTTTGCATCAATACAAAGGCAGTCAAGTCAGTAGGGTCCAATAAACTGAAATGACAAGAGTTGTGAGTAGTAAAGAATGGAAGGGGGAGGGAAAGACTAAAAGGGAAAGGATGGAGGGGGAAGTGTGTGAAAAATGAATGGGACAGGGGCTGGAAGCATACCATAGTATCTTTGTAAAGGGGACAAAAGAATAGTGACCAGGTCTCAAGGACTTACTTGAGGCCAAACCAAATACACAGTCCTGAACGACTCTACTTGTAATCAAAAACTTTAAAAAACATTAGTTACTGAATGCACAAACACCTGAAGATTAACCTGCAGTAGCCCATGTATGGAATCCCAGGAAGTCTATTACTCAGTGCTGTACATCTCAAATTGAAAGTAAAAGACACAGAATGACCGTTGCATTAAAATGTAACATGACCCATTAGCCTTTGGACTTCTGTTTAGAAGAATGTGTAGAGCACATTTAGGGTGGAAAACCCCGCTTCAAAAAAACCAAATATTAATCTAGCAACTTTGAGGCCCTTTGATGGCATTTATATTTCAGCTCACTTAAGAGCCTTTCGTTCAATCACTGTTGAGAGTCAAGATGTGGCCTCCAGGGCCTTCCTCCTCCTTGTAGCAAACAGTGCATTTGCTAGCCTAGTTCCACATGCCACAAGACATACTATTTAAGGGGCACAAGATCAAGCTTTTTCCACTGTCATGTCCTGAACACAATCAAGAGCTGTCAAGTAACTAGTATAAAACTTTAGCATCACTTTTCAGTGTGACTAGCAAACATACATTCGATCAGCATAAGAAAAAAAAATATATAGGACGGTGTCGAAATGACAAGAAACCTCTAGCACAGCCACCTTGATAAAATAGCTTTGACTTAAGGACACTGTATTAAAAAAAAAAAAAAAATTAAAAAATACAAAAAACATGGAAAACAAGCGAGTTTAACACAGTGTTGCGCAGCTTACTCAAAAACCACGTTTCTGCCCATCAGCTAAAATTCATGAACTGCACTCCAGCTGTTGTTCGTTACAATGTAACACATTAAAATAATGCTAAACTTACAGGATCGATAGGATTCCGATTATAGCCGGTGAGCAAGGTGGTATGTGGTAAGCTAGCTCACGAACACGATGCAGCCAGTGAAGCACCAAGTTGTCAGCTAGCTCATAGGATAAATGCACTAAAATTACTGGCGTCAGTTTATTACAATAGATCTGATTGCGACCGGTTAGAGGTTTGTCATTCCAGTCGGTTATAGCTACGTTTTGTAAGGCCAGTATGAAAATTTGCGTTCCTAAATTTAACGCTAACCCAATAGTCTATGTCTAAATCAGTTGTAGCGTTAGCTTGATCAGGCAGCTTGGTTGCGAGCTAGCATGCTACAGCTGTCTTGATGTATTACCTGTATTCAGCCGTTCCTAAGCAACCAAAGCTGCGCAGCGAGTGCACCGGGTGGCGAGCAGATTAACTGAGTATTTATAGCTTCTGGACGATACCAATTGAGAGGGTGTTTTTGTCACATGCCTTTACAGCTGGTGATTCAAGAGATGCTTAAATGAGGTTTAGACATACCAAAAATGTATAACGTTTACTATTGTTTTTTTCTGTTGTTTTGGAGGAAATTAAACTAAACTCACAGCAAAACACATTGCAATTATTTTACGAGCTTCTGTCACTTTGACCGTCCCACAGTGACACCGTTCTGGTTAAAGCGAGAGCGTAATTTCAAATCTTCTTGTCTAACAATAAAGGCAAAGGTATTTTATAATATAATATAGGTCGAATAATAAAATATTTATTAAATTTAGATACCCTACCTTACCTGTGACAGGCGAAAAGAAAAGTTAAAACTACAAAGTGTGGGAAGTGAACTCAGCTCTGCCACCGACGCATGCGTATTAGGTCAGTTAGCGAAACAGCTTTTCATAAGTTTCTAGTCAATAGTTGTTATAGTTTATGGCATTGTATTTGTATCTGTATTTGGTATACGTGAAATTAAAAGAGCCAGAGATTAAGTTGTCATGGCGCAAGAAAAACTCCGGAAAGAAGAAACTCTTGCAATGAGGAATAGGCTAATCGGGTATGTAAGATGAAACTTGGTGTTTTTTTGTCGCTTGCTCACGGGCTTATTGTGCATATAGTGCAAATGACACGTATTGATTTCTTTGATTACAGACAGTCATGTAGACTGTTTTATTCAGAAGACCCAGTGAAAATAGTAAGAGCACGAGGACAGTATCTATTTGACGAAAATGGCAAACGCTATTTGGACTGTATCAGTAACGTCCAACATGGTAAAAACATTATCATCCAGTCTCAAGTCCGTTTTTTCTAACCAATTAAAAAAATACAGTGTATTACACTTCTGCCACCTAGTGGCAGGACGTTTTAACGCACTTACTGACATGTTGTATGAATGTTTTTTAAAGTGGGTCATTGTCACCCCGCCATCACAAAGGCTGCAGCAGCTCAAATGGACGTCCTGAACACAAATTCAAGATTCCTGCATGACAACATAGTCCTGTATGCTGACCGCCTGGCTGCTACCCTCCCCCAGAAACTGTGTGTCTTCTACTTTGTTAACTCTGGGTGAGTATTCTGTTGCACGCTCATACTCCTAAAAAAAGCATTCTCTAAAGTACAATTACATCTTTTTTTTCCTGATAGTTCAGAGGCCAACGATCTTGCCTTACGCTTGGCACGTCAGTACACCCAACATGAAGATGTCGTAGTTCTTGACCAGTAAGTATTTTGCTCCATTGCAGGCCTTTCAACCCTGCAATTACACGTGCTTTTCAGTTATAATGAGCTCTCCTTCTACACTAGTGCATACCATGGGCATCTAATGTCTCTCATCGACATTAGCCCTTACAAGTTCCGGAAACTGGCGGGACAGAAAGAATGGGTTCATGTGGTGTGTAAATTTAGAAACCTATTATCAAAAAAACTGCTACCCAGCACTAGACTCCTGCTTATCTCAAAGAACATGTTCTTTCATCCTCCCAGGCACCTCTACCAGACACATACAGAGGCATATACAGAGAAGATCACCCCAACCCAGGCCAAGCATATGCTGATACAGTAAAAGACCTTATAGAGGATGTTCACAAAAAAGGCCGTAAGGTACACTATAACCCAGTTCCATGCAGGCTCAATAAAATCTCTACTACACACGCTCAGAACAGTGCTAATAATAAGCACATTACATTTATAGTGCATATTTATTATCTTTTTTTCTTTAGATCTCAACCTTCTTTGCTGAATCCCTGCCTAGTGTTGGTGGACAAATAATCTTGCCCCAAGGATACTTTCCTAAAGTTGCAGAGTGAGTAATTCTTCAGTTATCTGGTTGTTTTTGCTCAGCTGGTTGTACAACAATGAAAGTGTGGTGCCTCCTCCTCGTATTCTCCACAGATATGTGCGCTCAGCTGGTGGCGTGTTTGTGGCAGATGAAGTGCAGACAGGTTTTGGGCGTGTGGGACATCATTTCTGGGCTTTTCAGCTTCAGGGAGACGGTTTCTGCCCAGACATTGTGACCATGGGCAAACCGATGGGCAATGGGCATCCCCTGGCATGCGTAGCAACCACTGCAGAGATAGCTGGAGCTTTTACAGCCAACGGAGTGGAGTACTTCAATACGGTGACTATACAGAAACCTTAATGTAGCATACATTAATGCCCGATCTCTACACACAACCAGGTATTTGATAATAATAGCTATTTTACCATTAATATTAAAATGACATTGAGAGAAATAAGAGTCATTTTAAGACTTAAAACTTACATTTCACTCACAGTTCCTGTGTTACTTTTAAATATAATGCTTTTATGCATATTCTCAAGATAAATCACTTATTTTACTCTCCAACTTCATGCAGTTCGGCGGGACTCCAGTTTCATGTGCAGTTGGCCTAGCAGTCCTTGATGTGATCGTGGAGGAAGACTTAAGAGGAAATGCTGTGAGGGTCGGAGCCCACCTTAAAGATTTGCTCACAAAACTGAAAGCACGACATGAAATAATTGGAGATGTCAGGTAAGGATGCTATGTCAGCGGTATCCTGCAGTTCATAGCACTTAAAAAATAACTAATTGAGCTCCCATATAATGAAGTCCAGTGACTCTACTGTCTACTGTCCATGTTTACAGTGCCTTGTTGACATCCCACTTTTATTTGCAGGTGTGGTGTTTTGATCTTACTTAATCTAGAATGTTCAATTATTCAAATGTATAGAAATTGACCTCCATACCCTATTATACATATATTTGGTAGTGTTTACCCTTTGCAGTATAAAAAGCTAGATATAAATGACAAAAATCTCAGATTTTCAGACAGACTGCAAACCGCTGCAAACGTGAATACTTAACATGTAAATATATTTGACAAGTATGCTAATTCTTTCATAATTCCAATAAAAGGCCATGTCTTTATTTCTGTAGAGGTGTTGGACTATTTTGGGGAATTGAGCTGGTGACTGACAGAGAGAAGAAGACTCCTGCCACAGAAGCTGCAGCGCATGTGGTCAAGAGGTGAGGGACTGCAGTGCAACATTAGTTATCAGTTTTTACATTTTATGTTTTTTTAAAAAAAGCTTACTCCCCAGTGCTGTTCTGTGATTGGAGTTTGTCCTTTTTATATCAGGTTGAAGGAGGAGGATCAAATATGTGTCAGTACTGATGGCCCATGGGACAACGTCTTGAAGTTTAAGCCTCCCATGTGCTTCGGCATGGAGAATGCAGAGCTGGTGGTGCAATGTATTGATCGCATCCTTACAGGTTAGCTGACTAACATTGTAAACAAGGTTATATGCATGCTATCTACTCAGTCCATAAAAACCTCAACACCAAAATATAACCATTTCATTTTTTTCCACAGACATGAAAGCCAGTGACCTCAAACTGGAAAAGGAAGACATCTAAGGTTTGTCAAACCTGTAGAAAACATTTTAATTGCATCAGACAGAGTCAGGTGGTCACATTCATAATATTTAGAGGTAGAGATTAAAATCTGTTCTTGAGGCTCCAGTAGACCAAACAGCTTCACAGAACATGTTGCCTCTTCCACTCAACACAGACTACTGTGGGGGTTCACTTTAGAGAAGTTGGACTTCTATCTGGAAATTAATAATTCAGAGAATATCAAAGCGGTGACAGTGAATTTTAAATAACGGTACTGCTGGATCAGCGTCGTCATTCGTTTCAAACTATGCCCATTTAAAGTGAAATATCAATGCAAACGTTTTAGTCATTCTCATTTTCAACAGATCATACCAGTCACCTCTCTGATGACACCCCACAGACTGGAGGTAAACACTACAAGCCACAACATATCATTGCCACCTGGGAAATGTAGTCGACCAGAAGATGACATTTTGAAATTCCACACTTTTATAATACAAAATAAATAAATTAAAGAAAATATTGACAAATAAACTTTTTACTGTAATCCTGGTTCTTGTATCGTTTTTCTGCTGACAGCAGTTCACATAATCAGCTGTGACTTAACACTGATTGGCAACATGTTCTTAATACACAGCATGGTAGAGTTAAGCACTTACCAGACAACTATAACTCCCGGACACATTCACAAAAATTGCTCAAGTATTGCAGTTTAACATCTAGTGGGGTGGGTATTACACTCAGCAAGTTATCCTGCAGGTAGTGAAGCCCTCTCCCACAGCTTCCCGTGGAGATGTTAACATTACTTGAGACGAAACAAGCAAGCCAGTTAACAGTACAAAAACATTTAACGTTAACTTTACAAATAATAACAGAAAGATCCATGTGTAATATAAACCAAAAGTTTATTTCTACCAATTTGCCAAAGACACTAGAGGAATGAATTTCCAGTGAGAGAGGGAATACCCTCTTACATTTAACAGGCTTGCGTTCAGTTGAATAACACTAGTAAAGCCACTTAAAAATTGCAGACATGATGGGGGAAGAATCTCCTTAAAAGCCAAAATAACAAAAACAACAACAACAAAAAACAAACAAATAATTGCTGGTTGTCTTTGTCTACAAGGCCTTCTGCAAATATTTATTTGACACTCTTACAAAGAACCCTTTGATTAGTATAAATCCCTTTTTCTTTTTTAACCTCACCCCACATCTGAAGCCATGCAACTCACATCCAACACTCAGCATGGGAGAATAACAAAATCTATAAACACCAAAACAAAATGAGGAAACAAAACCCAAAAAAAAAGCAAGAAGGAAAAAAAAAAAAAAAAAAAAGCAAAATTGTTTTATTCGCGAGCTTTAAAAGCTCTTGCTCATCTGTAAATCCAGTAGACATGTAAAAATACAACCATACAATACATTAGATTCAAAAAGGTACCAAAAAGTACAGTAAAAATAACACTTCCATCACTGGAAATGTAAATGGACACAAAAAAACAATATAAAATAAAAAGTGGAAAAGTGACATTTGCTTCCCCAGTTCCTCACTTGATCTGTACAAATGGAGCATGAGTCCAAATTTTCTGCCAACTCCAAAGGAAAAGCCAGAGCCCATGTTCGCTGTAGTCAGACCATGGATCTCTTTTTCTTATTTACTTTAGACCTTGAGAGAAAAACACGGTGCTTAACGTTACTGAGAATAAACCAAATGCGGCATGCAGTTACACAAAGACAGACAGGTGCATGAATGAGTTTGACTGGTCAGTGATGGACAGACACACTTTTTGGACGGGGGCTGGGAAGGGAGGGGGACACGACCTCTAGCTGTTACACCTAGCACTTTGGTGAAAGGTGAAACAGTCCTTTATTCCCGCTTTCAACCACCACAAACTCGACGCGTACTGATCAAGCAGTCGCAGTACAGGTTCATCTAAAGATGGCCGACAGGTGGAATGAATCCATCTCTAATGATCACAGACCCCACAAGGCGGCCTACCCTAACCCCACAACAATGCTGGAATGGACTTAGAGTAGATGGAGATCTCTGGGGTCAGAAGGCACTAATGGTTACAGCTATGTTCTCATACTACCACGGATGATGCAGAAATGCATACCTGCACTATGTGTGATCAGTATGGCTTGTAGCTACTCTGGTGCCCTCCACGTCTTGGAGTTTTCCCATAGCTTGTATTGCCCTGGTCTGGAGGACAAGAGAAAAAGGGACTGAGTTCTTCTGTACAAAAAGGAGGACCAAGAAAATAAAGTTTCTCTCATTCTGTTTCTTTTCCCTGGGGCCACTTATCGCTTACTGTAATCGTAGCCACCCCCATAGCCGTAATAACCAGCAGAGTAGTCATAGCCACCATAGCCACCATATCCGTAGCCTTGCTGTCCATAACCATAGCCCTGGTTGTATCCCTGGTTCCAGTAGTTGTTGTAGCCTTGATTCCAGTTCTGGCCCTGGCCTAGAAATAACAAGTAGAAAGTTTTTGTCACAAGTCTCCAGAAACAAATTTAGGCCATGATTGAAATCAAGAGTCTTCTGAAGTGCACACAGATTTGGTGCTTACCTCCACGTCCTCGCCCACGTCCGCCGTATCCACGGGCACCGTACTGCTGCTGCAGGTAGACCTCTTTGGGCTGCGCGATTTTAATTTCACACTGCAATGTCACACAAAGTGCATCATGTTAAACGTTTGCAAAAACTTATAAATCTGGCTAACTAAATTACAGCCAGCAAGCTTGCTGTGCCATTACCTTGCTACCACCGACATTGTGGTACTTCTTCTCCATGACTTTCTTCACAGAAGCCTCTTCTTTGTACGTGATGAATACGAATCCCCTCCTCTTCTCTGTCTTTGGGTCCTGTGGAAGCTCTATGGTCTCAATCTACAAACAAAGAAATCAGAGTTTTGTAGCAGCCACCTCCAATATACCCACTTAATTCCTTTAGATGCTGACAAATGCTTCAAATGTACCTCTCCAAAGGTCCCAAAGTACTCCTCAATGACCTCCTTTGAAGTATCAGGGTTGAGTCCGCCCACAAAGATTTTCTTTACTGGATCCTTCTTCATGGCCATGGCTTTCTTGGGGTCAATCTGTCTCCCATCTAGCCTGTGCTCCTTCTGTTCAAGAACCTATTAGACAAAGAAAAATAAACAAACACATGTAAAATTGCCCACATTGTGAAAATATGCCTCACGTGTCCACATAATTACATCACTTACCTTTTCTACACTGGCTGCGTCTTTAAACAGAATGAAACCAAAGCCTCTTGACCGGCCTGTCTGCTGGTCCATCTTGATGGTGCAGTCTGTCACCTCGCCAAATTTAGAGAAGTAGTCTTTAAGATCCTTCTTGCTTGTGTCCCAGCTGAGACCTCCAACGAACATTTTCCTGAGCATAGGAGAAGGGACACTGTTAGTAGCAGCAGCTGCAGGCACCCCCCCCCCCCCCTTCACACAGTAGTGGTAGTGGGTAGAACCAGGGGTGTACATATACAGGCTGTCCCAAAACATCTGGTTACCCACTAATGTAGGGGGGTAGGTAGGCAGCACTTGCTTTAGCTTTTAGCCGTTAGCCATCTTTCAAGGCCGGTTTAATAAAGTGAGAAATCCCCATGGTAGAGGCACAGCAGCCACCCCGTATCTGCTGCTTTTCTAAGCAAATGTATATTAGATTTAATCTTTACAGAGGCGCCCATCCCCCCTCTCCGCTCTGCACATGGCGCCAACAAAAGGCCGGTTGAACAAAGAGCCGTGGCAAACCGCTAGCGCTCATTAGGGACGCCTGCTTCCTTCACAGATTCAGAGCAGGCCGCTTCAAACTCACCCGGCATCCTCCTCGCCCTTGCTGGCGTCGATCTGGCCTCCCTCCGTGCCGCCGTTTTGCGAATTGTCGTCGTCCTCGGGGCCTGCGTCCTCTCCGCAGTCATGCGCGGCGGCGCCGCCGTCATCGTCGTCGTTCCCCTCCTCAGTGAGGCCGGCTCCGTTAAAATCATCGTCGACTTCGTGGCCGTTTTCCGATGTTTCCATGTACTGTTGCTCTGACTCAGACATTTTGCACAATTATACCTAAGTCACCCAACACAAACAAGATAGAGTAAGGAATTAGTGATACAGTTGTGGGGCTTATATAATGTGTCATGCCGTGCATGCCTCGCCATTTCCATGGTGCCAATACGTGCTTTTCCCACCATTTTGGCCGGCGCGATCGCGTTCCCTGCATTCAGAGAGCCCCGCTTATTACCGAGTGCCGGGAAATGGCCACAGAGTTACGTTCACTTACACATCACAGTAACCAAACTGCATCTTTAGCGCATTTCTGGCAAAGATTAGAAAAGTTGTACACATATGTATCGCGCTGATAAACCGAGCCGGGACTATGCAACTCAAATTCGCAGTTACGTAATGCCGAGGCCGATACGGCCGCAATATCAGTCTACAGTTTTAATAACTACAAAAATTACCTGTACGTACCCCCAAAAAACAACTGTTTAAAAAATAAATAGATTACAAGAATCACATTACTTACGTGACAATATAATGAGGAAAAAACTAATCAGGCTAATGAAATACAGAAACGTACTTACTAATCACACAACCGGAGAGCTCTCTTCAAGATGGATTCTCCCACACGACGGCAACTCGTGGTTGGTTTTCTAGAACCGGCAGGAGAAAAAAACGACCTTTTTGCGCAGAAGCCCTCTGATTGGAAAATCTCTGCTGCCATTCACGGCACCGACCAATCGCATGTGAGACTGTTTTTTTTCTGTTTTTCTACAAAAGATGTTCACGCCTCGAGAACTCAGGAAGGAACTCAGAGTACCTTCAGAATGGTGTGTTCACTGCTCGGTAATTTCAGCTCCACTCAGGGAACTTGGTCTGAAAATTACCAGTGAAGTGATGCAAGTTTTCATTATTAATAAAATAAATAAATCATAAAGTGACGTCATCAAGTTATATCCATATTCATAGAGTGCGAGATATGGGTAAAACAGCTCAGATAAAGTAACAAAACACACTGGCACAGTAATCCATTAATAATCTATTTTTCCTTATTGATTATTTAAATAGGGAAGTAGCCCTGGACCTTCACTCAGTTTAATTTTTTTGCTCTCACCTGTGAAGACTTGTGAAGGAGGCTTAGAAAACACAACAGGGCCCAAACTACAAAATCCAAACCACTGACCAGCGGTAAAAAAAATTAGAAGGTCAAACTGAAGTTTAAAGAAAAGTAAAAAGATGAGCCACCGCTGTTCTTGAACAGTTTGATGATGAGAGAAGGATTAACCTCCACCGAAGTGATGGGAAGCCCAATATACGGAGAAGAAGGGATCTGCTTATCTGTGAAGCACAGTGGCGGTTGTGGCATGAGAGGTTTTGGCCATCACCAGATCTTTACCCAGCTGAACATTTCAACTCATGAAGAAAAGACTGAAAGGACAAACCCTGAAAAAGGTGCTGAAAAAGAACCCTGGAGAGACATAACTAATGAAAAGACAAACTAATGAAGAAATAAGAAATATGATGAAGTCTATGGGTCATAGAATTGGTGTAGTTATATATTCTATGTTTTAAAAAAAAACATATTTAGATGCCAGTAATGGCAATAAAAAAAATGAAACTGATCTCTCTTCTCAAATTCATCTTTTGGTTTCACACTCAAATGTCTTCGGTGCACAGTAAAAGCTAATTGATTGGCTTTGAGGTTGTAATACACACAATTGTATATGTATAATCAGATACATTGAAGTGTGTTGACAGAACTCATAATTTTCTGTCATTCTTTTTCTAAATCCTTTTACCAGAATTATGTGTATGATAAAAGGATATATACTTGGGTTATAATGCTTCAGTCCATTTATTTAAGAAAAAAAATATCCTGAGCTAGTCATAAGCACTTGTGTTTACAGTATAAGCAGCTTTCTGTATACCCGGTGAGTTAGGAACAGACAGAGTCACACACTGCAGAACAAAATGTTCACAGCTGGATAACTGCAATCATCTGTTTCCAACAATCTTAGCATATAAATGTAGGAAATGGTATTGGAAGTACCCTCTTACTGAATAAGCAGACCCAAATGCACAAATAAGTTATTATTTTCACTAATAGTGAATCAATCTGAGTGGAGCAACAGCAACAGAACTGACTCAAAATCAAATCAAATCTCAGCTGGGTTCATACAGTCGACCCAGGTTATCGGATGGATTCAGTGCAACCATGTTCACTACTTCAAAATGCACTCTTTTTAAACAGCGTCATTTGCAGACCCTATGAAATTGTTTGTCCTGTTATTTGGTGCTGCCTTGTCGACCAGCAGTGTTACCTGCTGGGTTGGAGATGGAGTGGCTCTTCGACATTAAACAGTCACCAATAGTATTATTGCCAATAATACTGAATATTTTCTTTCCTCCTTCCAAGTCAGATGGTGCACTGTTTTGCACGGAGGATAAAAGAAATATTTAACATGGCCAATTTTTCCTAAAAGTAACTTTCATATCCTTCCAACAAAGTCAAGTTCACTCACAATGAGACTTCTTTAAATATCTCAAGGTAAAAAATGACATAAGATCACACATGAGTGACTTTGAAAGTGCAACACCAGACACACGTATTTTCCCAGCTAGGGCTAAAACCACTGCAACTCAATGGGAAGTAGACCAAGATTAACAATTATCAGAGGATATATGGGACATAAGTTTGAAATATATACTTTGTCACAACACTGTATGTTCAATTAGTGCCAAACCTGCTGTAAAATAGTTTAAGGAGCTGCCCAAATCAAATTATTCAAAGATTAAATTACAGAGAATATTTCCAGACCTTTCATCCCAGCGTGATAAAGTTAGGTTCATAAGTAATTGCCACCATAGATTTAAAAATACAGACACACAAGATTCAAATTACAGTGCAACTTTATTTCAGGGAGTTAGGCAAACGTGTTGCATGACCCTTCAGAAATGACAGCCAATTGTACACGCAGTCCCCTATTTTCAGAGGCTCAAAAGTAAGTGGACAAACTAACACAACTTTACATTAAATTGTTCTTAATGCTTAGAAAGTGCTTTGAGAGTTCAAACCTTACTACAAGCAGTAAGAAAGTGCTTTCTTTCTTCTATGAAAGCTTAATTCAACCAAACACTTTTTCTATGCCTAAACACTTTTGTTTGCCTTTAATGAGCAAATAACCAACTCTACCTCCTGAGCCACAGCCATTTTTGATGTATTTAGTTAAAGGTTAAGAAGTTGTGTCTATATTTAAGTGATAAGAAGACTTTTAACTTTCATCCATCCATTTTCCTAACCCAAATTCTGGGGCTTAGGTAAGAGGTGAAGTACAACCTAGTTAGATCACCAGTCTAATGCTGATTTATGCCAGAAAGCAAACAGATGCTAACGACTGAAAATATGATTTATTTCATTATAGCGTTGAACAGATTCATTTCTCAGTCAAAAAGAAAGACATTAAACTCTGTGCTCGTGGCTCCTTTTTCCCCACTGTTTGCCTCTCATTGGTCCTCTTCCACAACGACTGCTTCACATATTTGAGGTTGGTCTGGGTTGTTTTGGATGAGCCAGTCTGCAAGCCAAATCTATCAGGAGCAAACATACAAGATACCAATCCCCATGTTCACAAAGCTCTAAACAGCTGGCTAATGAGTGAACACGTGTAGCTTCTAATACTTACAATGGGGTTGAGTGGCTTGTTCATGCAGAGCTCAGTGAGCCCGCGTAGCAGAACTGGGTTTATATACCTGCTCAGGTATTCTTCATTTTCTTCTCTTGAGGGTAAGGGTTCAATTATAGCTGCATAAAAAACCACATAGGTCAAAGAATGAAAAGCATTCAAAACACTTGCATATGCACAAGATCTCTATGTATAGAAGATTATGTGTGGGTGTGCAAATTACTTACAGTTTGGGAACATGAATTTGATCTCCCTTACAGCTGCTTGAAATGAATCGCTTCCATGAAGGGCATTTTGTAGCTCAGAAGTGCCATATTTTGCTCTAAGGCTGAAGAAAAGTACAGTATTCTTTTTTTGTACATCTGCGTATGAGTTTTAACAGAGCTGACCTTTAACCCATACCTTTGATAAAAGTAATATACCAAGCCTTGATGATGGGTCAGTCAAAGGACACGGTGAACTAAAATTCTGAGGCTGAGATCCAGAATTAAAATCAAACACTGTAAGTTATATACAAGTCAAATTTATATATTAAAAAAAAAGCCATGTAAAAATTACATATTATTACTGTTATTCATTTGTCTGAGTTCAAGGATGGGGCAGGTTTGCAGAGAAATATTCAAGTGCTTTTACACCAAAGTGTGAGCATGCTGCACAGTATATATTGTGTAATAATGTCAGCCTTTGATTTTCTTCTATTCTATTCAAAATCTAATTACACCCCACTTTTCATTATCCCAAGGGATGACACTGACCACTCTGGATGGGTTTCTCTGGCCTTGGCACTGTTGACAGGTCCTATGATGGACTTCCAGTGGGCAATAGCATTGTTGCATGCTAGCATCAAGGCAACGATGGGGCCAGAGCTCATGAAGGCCGTCAAGCTGGGGAAGAAATGCTTTCCATACTCCTCTGCGTAGAAATCACTGCATTGCTCTGGACTTAGCAGCAGCTTCCGCTTCTAATGCAGGGATTAAATATTGGATATGGCAGAGAAAGCACATATGGTGGTGAACACAGTCATGATTTATCTCTAACCACATCAGATAGATCAGATTCATTTCTGCAGGCTGGTATTCTGAGGCTATTTGCTATTTGCATATGCATACTTCAGTTGCTTTTACCATGTGCCAAAATGGTTTGTCCTGTCATATTTAATCAGCCAATCACGTCACAGCAGCTCAATGCATTTAGGCATGTATGCATAGTCACAGATCTTCTGAAGTATAAACTGAGCATCATAATTTGGCATAAACAACACGAAAGCATGGATCCATCCTGCTTTGTATCTATGGTTCAGGATGGTGGTGGTGTAATAGTGTGGGGTACATTTTCTTGGCACATTTTATGTACCAGATGTACGATCGATTTATGACACAATATACCCATCTTCTGATGGCTGCTTCCAGCAAGACAACGTGCCATGTCACAAAGCTAAAATCATCTCAAACTGGAATGTTTCCGACAACCATGCTATGACTAGAAAATAAAGTGCCCAGTGATTGTATTATCAGCTACTGTTTGTTATTATTGTTGTTAAGTTATTGTCTTCCTCCCATCACCCCCAGCCAGTTGCATCAGATGTCTACCCCTGCCTGAGTCTGATTCTGCTAGAGGTTTCTTCCTGTTAAAAGGTAGTTTTCCCTCCAACTGTTGCCAAATGCTTGCTCAAAGAAGGACGTTTGATTGTAGAGTCTTTACCATACAGAATAAAACACCTTGAGGTTACTGCTGTTGAGATTTGACGCTATATAAAATTGAATTGCATTGGATATTAACGCCCTCTAGTGGAAAACCTTTGCGCTACTGATATCTGCAAAGGAAGACAATCTATTACTTTTAAAAGGGGCATTTATATGAACGAAGATATCACACTTCTTATAATAGAAAATAGATAAATTATTTCCTAAAAAATCCTCAGCTGGATAGCCTCGTCCCTGACACAACAAAGTGCACCCCACAGTTTCTTCATAAGAAACTTTAACATACCTGCAGGATGGTGAAGCCCGACTTGAGGATAATATTCTCTATCTCCGCAGCTTTGTCGATGGCATCTGGTTTAATAATGGCCAGTGTTCTTTCCACATAAATACGAAGAGGTGAACTTTCATCCATCTCCTCTCGCTCGCTAACATTAAATCAGACAAACGCTTGTAACAATTATCTTTATGATATGAATTTACTTAATATTAATAACAGCTGGCAATGAAGAGTTTGAGTAGCCTCATTATAAAAATGCTTTTTTAAAAGCCAAACTGCGATTATTCGTTCAATTAAACCACTGACCCACCTTCTGGATGTGTATGTCTCTGTTGCTAGGATACACGTGTACGGCACCGTATGCAGGACAATTCTTACGATGTACAAACTCGCGAATTCAAAGGTTCAATAAATATTTGTCCCCCTTCGTCAAAAAAAGTATCAGCTTCTCTTAAATCTGTTTAGTTACATAAAATCTCAGGGTATAGTAAGAATCACAATAAACATGATGTGGGAGATTATGTTATAGCTCAGTGAAGAAACCTTTTCGTGGATAGCTGTACTTGTATGCCCCCTTTTTGCGTGGCAATAACTATTAACAGTGTTATTCCAGCAGCAGATCTGATAATCAGACTTGTTTTCGTGACTCGGATAGATTTTGCAAACCAAAGTAATTTAAATATGGAGGACTGACACATTGGGGTACACAGTATAAGGGGGCACCTTACCACCCTGGTTTAACTACCAGGATGACAGTGAAAATACTTTAAAAGAACACTTAAATATTACTAAAGTAGACATTAATGCTTTACAAAGGCCAATTAATTGACTATTTGAGGACTTTTACTGCACATATTTAAAGTTGAGCCTCTTTGTATACAGATCACATCAAACCTTCATACTCTGTAGCATTGCTGCTGTGACCTGCTTCTCTCTCGACTCAGGGAGTAGAAACAGTAGACCTGACCCTTCATATATTTGAAATCTTATTCATAAAACAGATATAGAGATAAGAGGCTTTTATCATTCAGGGAGCATCTGTAACATGATCTGAAAAGTAACCATTAACTAAAGATATCAGACAATTGAGTAAAAGGTACAAGATCTGAGATCCACAAACTTGTGCTTCAATATTATACTAGATCTCATTTTTCCTTCTTAAATCAGACTAATACTATTAACTTTTCAAGGGATTGCACAGGTCAGCACCCTCGTACCTTTTTGATCTTTTCAACTGGTAAATTCCTTCAAGATCATTGAGGTCTGGGGACCAAATGCTCCTAGCTGTCCCAATGTCCAGATTAAAGCACAGAGGAGATTGGCCTTTGCTGTGATTGCTCCTGAAATGTGCAACAAACTCCCTCTTCACATCAGGACCTCCCCAACATTAGACTCTTTCATAAATAGTTTAAAAAACCACTTTTATTCCTTGGCTTTTAAACCAGAATGAATTCTATTTTGTTTCATTTCTTACTCAAATTTTCTCATTTTATGCTCCTTTTCTTAAATTTTGTCAATTTTATCTCTTTTGATCATCTTAAATGTACAGCCCTTTGATCAACAGTTGTTTTAAATGTCCTATATGAATAAATTTTACTTTAACCAACTTATATGAGAACCACCAATATTATACAATGTTCAGAGCAAGACGGGACACACTCTTTCCAAACAGTCTTTTATTTAAAGTTGCTTCAACGAGGATTTTTTATCGAGTTCCAATGGTGACCTGCCACACTCTGATCAGGTTGTCAGTGTAGCCAGCAAACAGGGTCTGTAAAGAAACCGAGAACACAAAGTCAACGCTCATCAATTTCTGCCGTTTTATAGTCCGATCATATTCAGATAACTGTTTTTAGTGCCCCTCATATTTGCAGGACTGTCACCAGTAGACATCAGAGGTAAAAGTGAATGGGAATAATCACTGGGGGTAAAACACTAAAAGCACCTCTTCTGACAGTGAGACATGCTTAATATATGTTTTTCTTACCTGTCCATCAGCAGACCATGCCAAGGAAGTACACTGTGGGGGTTCGGCCTTGCTGTTTGTGCTGATCACTTCCTGTCTCAGCTCGTCCACAATGATCTTGCCCTCCAGATCCTACATGAAAAGAAGAACCAAGAGGTGGTGCGATCACTAACAGGTATAAAACAGTAACTGAAGTTGAGCACCAAAATTTATCATTAAACTAACAAACGAGGTTAGAGCTCAGAAACAGCCTCTGGTTTTCATCATAGAATACAGCTGGCATGTTAGGTTACATCACTGCCCTTTACAACTTTAATTTTTAACACACAGACTGATACCAGAGTGTGAAGCCTTACCCAGATCTTAATGCTGGGTCCAGTGGCAGCACAGAGCCAGTAACGGTTGGGGCTGAAGCAAAGGGCGTTGATCACATCACCGCTGTCCAGGGTGTAGAGGTGCTTGCCTTCATTCAGGTCCCACAGCATGGCCTGGCCATCCTAATGTGGAAGACAAAAGACATCCTTCAGTTCAAACATTCTAGTCACTTTTAAAAATCTTTAGCACTAATGATGATCTCTTTAAGGTGCAGGAATCACTCAGTAACAGCCTCTGGTGTCATCAATATTAAAACAGATGCATGTAAAGAATACATCATTGTTGAAACCTGCAGGCTTTAATTTACTCCTATTAAGTGGAATAAAAATTATATATATATATATATATAAAAAAAAGACATTCAGTTAAATTCTGCCTTACCTTTCCACCAGATGCACACAGGGAGCCATCAGGAGACACGGTCACTGTGTTCAAGTAGCCAGTGTGACCAATGTGGTTGGTCTTCAGCTTGCAGTTGGCCAGGTTCCACACCTATGAGCAAGGGGCACACTATGTTAGGCCTGCACTGTTATAAGTGCCATCATGTCAGCCTATCTGAGCTTTGCTCTCATAAATAATTCTCATCACTGAGTTCAGTTAAGCCATGCGAAAAGTTTTTAAATCACTGAGCAAACCACACAACACCAAGTTTCCACAAAGGTAACATACCTTAACCATCTTGTCCCAGCCACAGGAGACGATGATGGGGTTGCTGCTGTTGGGGGAGAAGCGAACACAAGACACCCACTCAGTGTGGCCCTCATCCTGCAAAGTAAAGAGCTTTGTGAATTCTCAAAGCCAGATTATGAGTTATGCTGGCATTAAAAACGTCACGTGATGCTATTTGGTTTGTGCCCTCATCAATAGTTCTCATCAACGAGATCAGGTAATACATGCAAAATTTGTAATAATCATCGAGCAGACAAACCATATAACAAAGTTTTATTATCTGCCAGATCATTTTATCACAATCAGGCAAACAAGGTGGGGAAAATGTAGATGTCAACAATAAAGTGCCATCTAGTTGCTTTACATTAAAGCTAGCATCTTAAACTGTGTTAAGTGTCTCATTCAAAATAAGATTAAGGCATTAAGAAGTGGCTGATAGCTGCAGGAGAGCATTAGATGGAAGTTCACCTGGATGGTGTACTTGCAGACTCCAAGAGTGTTCCACAGCTTGATGGTCTTGTCCCGGGAGCCAGACACGATCTGGCGGTTATCAGCAGAGAAAGCCACGCTCAAAACATCCTTTGTGTGTCCAACAAATCGGCGGGTGGTGAGACCACTAGGAAGAAAAATATGCAGGCATTTCAGATAAACTAAATTACTGTACATCTTAGCATAACCAATCAATGCATGCCTGCTGCCACTGCATCCAAATACTACTGACGAGTCCAAGGCGTAGACATTATTTAAGAGCCAGAAAAAAAATTACTACACCACTTTTTCTTGTGTCTTTGTTTTACAATGCGAACACTGACACTGGGGAAAAAAAAAAAAAAAAAATACAACTCAAGATTTTAAAGCTGTGGATGCACAATCCAGCAAAACTGGACCATCTGCACATTTATTACCACCACTGTTTTCAGCATAAATCTTAGGCAGTGAAATGGTGTGCACACATAAAAGCCTTTGAGGCCATTCAAGAAACACCAATGTTGCTGCTCGACTCAGTTTTCAGTGATAAAAGAAATTAAATTAAAAAAAAAAAAAAAAAAAAAATCAAGGAAAACACAACAGCCAGAGGTGAAGAAAAGGACAAACTATGTGGTTTGGGTTCACAAGTAGTCTGTGAAATCACCAAAGAATGCAGCTACACTTACAGTTTCTTCCATACTACTTGCCCTTAATCTGTTAAGCAAAAAACCCCTCTTGTTTTCTGACTTTGCTCCCACACAGTAACAAAAATCAGCTAAATTATGTTCAAACTTCCATTTCCCCTTGATTTTGTGAGTACAGTGTGCAAATACAGTAACAGCAGCTGATGGATGTGTGATTTTCTGAGCTCATACTAAGGGTAGAGGGTAGGTAATGGGTTTGACAGAACCTGTGCCTGTCTGAGTACAGACCTTCACCCCATTACCTTTGTGGTGGTTCTGTCTGCGTGAGGCCGATCAGACTGCTGAAAAGTCAGTGTGACCTGATCTAGACAACTTAGGCTTTGTTGGTATCATATCTCTACTGATGGTATAGTTTCAGAATATCAAACTGTTCTCTAAGAAAACACTTCATTTGTAAGACTATTTTTGGCATATAACAGATCTGAGAAACTAGCACTAGGCCTCTTCAAACTCAAGTGATTCTTAAAAATCAAATGTCATTTAGAAGACTTGGCTTTTCACCTGTACTTCTACACATCTGCCCAGGGGTAAAGACTCCCTGCACTTACGTGGTGAGATCCCACAGGCGGAGGGTCCCGTCCCAGGCTCCGGACAGGGCAAACTGTCCATCAGAGGAGATCACAACATCACTCACAAAGTGAGAGTGACCCTTCAGGGAGCGCTGGGGGATACCATAGTTGGTTTCATCACGGGTCAGTTTCCACATGATGATGGACTTGTCTGGAAAAAAAGCAACACGTTTTCATGTCTCAACGTCCAATATTCATTCAGGAAACGAATAATTTAAGCATCAGCATGCATCTATTGCTAGCACTACATGCACACCTGTTACACTTCGGATCCACGGGCTCAGTCTACGAAGGTTAGGAGGGTTTTGTTGCTAAATAATTACATTTATTCTGGTAACTAAACGTGCTATAACCCTCCTAACAAGTATGGACATCAACGGGTCTGTTACAGATGACGACAGATAGCGCTAGCGAGCTTAGCTAACCTGCTTCTTTCCAGCTAGTTAGGACCTTTTTTTATGTAAAAGCTTGAGTCCTCTTTATCTAATATTACGTGGTTACTCATGTTTTATCTGCTCCTTACACACCAGTTTAAGTATCTGCCTCACATTACAGCGGCAGCAGCTAGCTTAATAATGCTATCTGAGCCATGTTGGCGCAACCGGCGGGGGAAGCCTCACCTCGGGACGCCGACAGGATCATATCGGGGTACTGGGGCGTAGTGGCGATCTGGGTGACCCATCCACTGTGCCCCTTCAGGGTCCCCCTCACTGTCATCTGCTCGGTCATTTTGGCGAGGTTCGGTGGTGCCTTTTGCAAGGATGGATTCGGATTTTTCAGAGGTCCGGGAAAACCTAGGTCCTCATCGCATCTAGGCACAGAGGAAAAGGAAGTTCAGACCCGGATGCAAAAACTAAGAGGGGGTGAGAGGCCCGCGGAGGATTCTGGGATATGTGAACTTCAGCGACGTGTGTAAAAAGAAACGAAAAGAAAACCTCTAATACTACCTCTAGTATGTGCTACAGATTATGTTAAATTCATGCTCTCTTTGTACGTCATATTTAGTAAAAGTTTTGATAAAAAATGGTTCTCAAAAAGCCCCGAAAACAAACAAACAAACATGTAAAACAACAATCATAAAAATGTATCAAGGTACGTTTTTCATAATAATAATAATAATAATAATAATAATAATAATAATAAATAAAACACAAAACGCAGTTATAGTCATTTTTGTTAATGCTTTCTACCCAAATAGAAATTGAGCTTAATTCATGTAACGTCTAATACTTGTATTTACATACAACCTATTTTATTGCTCATCAAAGAAGAAGAAAAAGAAAAGGAATTGTTGCCCGGCTCTAAATGCTTTCAATACTTAATATAGTTATGTATTTCCTAATTCGTTTTCATTTTTATTTCATATTGACGTATTGTTTTTAATTCAGTTTAGTTTCAGTTTTTTTTATTGCTTCCAAATGTTTAGTTTAGTTTTTAATAGATTAAGTGTTAGTTTTAGTCTCTTGTTGTATGGAGGACATATGCCAGACGCAAGGTTTAGGAAAATCACTACAGGTATTCAAATAAAAACAAACATTTTTTTCAAAACAATTAACTCTTTTTAGTTTAGTTTTTGTATTAGCCAGGTCTGTGTTGTATATTTTTCATGGTATGAAACTATGAGCAGCAGAATTCATTCTTTTTGCATACAGTGTGTGAATTCTTCCACTTCAGTGATTGATTTATGGATTCTTTTATTTTGATCTGGATTCTAATCTGTATTTTTCTTCTTCACTTTATATTGTCTTTCAGAATTTTTTTTTTTTTACACCCGCTGAGGTTTTTTTTTAAAAATAATTGTTCAGACGTGTGCGAAGCGTTGCTTTTAATTATAGCACCCTCTAGGGGCGAAATGCTTTGTCACAGGCGCGGGTATTTAATCCTGAGTGATTGTGTATATGTCAGATGCTCATGACAGACCTAACCAAAAGACAGAGCTCCTCAGAAACACTTCTTTGATACTCAAATTTCATATCAACGTGCCTGCTGTCAAAGAGTGTAGACAGCAAGAGCTCAGTAATCAGTGAAGTGTACCATATGTAAACATTGGTGTAATCACAACGAATGATCTAATGGTTCAGCTCCATCACAGCATCTCAGAAAATATTTAAAAATGAAATAATCGTAGTCTTAGATGATTTGACATAGAAATAACAATTTAACATAACATTTAACATAGAAATAACAATGTCACATCTTTCCATGCTTAAAGTTTTGGTCGGTTTTGTTTAGGTGACAGTGTTTCTGTTGTGGTTAATGCCAACTTCTTTATGTGTAAATATAGTTGTTAACAGCGGGGCAGCACGGTGGCACGGTGGTTAGCACTGTTGCCTCACAGCAAGAAGGTCTTGAGTTTAATTCTACCATCAGGCTGGGGTCTTTCTGTGTGGAGTTTGCATGTTCTCCACGTGTTTGCGTGGGTTCTCCCCGGGTACTCCAGCTTCCTCCCACAGTCCAAAGACTTTGAACAATCTAAATTGCCCGTGGGAGTGAATGTGAGTGCGACTGGTTGTCTGTCTCTGTGTGTTAGCCCTGCGACAGACTGGCGACCTGTCCAGGGTGTACCCCGCTTCTCGCCCTATGACAGCTGGGATAGGCTCCAGCGCCCCCCGCGACCCTGAAAAGGATAAGCGGAAGCAAATGGATGGATGGACAGTGATGGCCTTCTGTCTTGCTTACAGCTAACATTCAATCAGACAAAAACTATCCCACCTCATAAAGTTAATTACTGTTTAAGGTTCATTTGGTTAACAAACTGAAAATCTTTGGTTGTGTCTCTCTCATTTTTTGTCTTGGCTCTTTAGCCAATGAATTGTAAACCCAATATCTGTTGACTATGACTTTTGTAATGCCTCAAAAGTAAATCCACTTTAAACAAGACTAAGACCTGTGACAACGTAAAAAATGTTTGCACAGATCTTAGACTCCCTTTTAGTATTGATGCCTTTTTAATTTGTCATTTATTAAAATTATAAATATATATTTTAACTCAAAAGTACAGTTTTTACATTTAATGTTGCTGAAACAACAAAATAATAAAAAAAAATAAAAAAAAATCTATCTGATCGAGAAATCACTCATCTTTGAAAAAGAGAGTTTATTACAGAGAAATGGCTCTTTCCAAAATAAAAGCTATACTATAGCTTCTTCTGGGCTATATTCTCAGCAGCATATTAAACATATCAGGTCCCCATAAGGAGAATCATAAATGACTCGGGTAAAGTTTGTAGCATGCCTGCTTGTTGTTTTTGTCTGCTTCCACTTGTCTTTGCACTAGGATGATGTCAGAGTAAATGTGCAGTCATATTAGTTGTGTTCCTACTAGTGCTGTCAGCGTTAATCTCGTTAAAATGACATTAACGCCATAACGTGGCAAATCTCTGTTAACGAGTTACCGCTGATCGCCCCGTGCGTGGGGCTGACTGCGGTCAAGTGAGCCCTCACTTACGAAGTCACAGTCAAGCTAGCCGCACCGCCAGCCGCACCGAAAATGTGGTTGCACTACTCTTACGCATATTACGGTATCGGTGCCGACTGGCTTAGAAACGCAGTCTTTTGTGTCCTGGCACTATTTTACTTCACAATCCACTCCCAGTTTTAGTGTATCTCCACTTTTCCCCCTGTGATCCACAGCGCAAATTACTGTATGATTCAGATAAAATTAACAATAAAATTTACACAATTTACTCTACTGTACTTTTAATCTCCTCATCTTTGACCTCAGATTACAGGAAAACTGTAAGAGGTGACGCAGATATTTCACTGGATTCAGAATCTAGGCCATCTCCACTCTTCACCCTGTGATCCACAGCCGAAAGTACTGTACGGTTTTTGAGAAAATTGATAGTAAAATCTTCCTATTTTTCTTTACTGTACTTTTAATCTCCTCAACTTTGAGCTCAGATTACAGGAAAACTATAAGAGGTGACGCAGATATCTCACTGGATTCTGACTCTGGGTGACCCCCACTCTGCACCCTGTGATCCACAGCAAAAGTTACTGTACGGTTTTCCAGAAAATTTATAGTAAACTTAACACAATTTACTGTACTGTACTCTATATATTCTCATCTTTGACCTCAGATTACAGGAAAACTGTAAGAGGTGACGCAGATATCTCACTGGATTATGACTCTGGGTGACCCCCACTCTGCACCCTGTGATCCACAGCAAAAATTACTGTACGGTTTTTGAGAAAATTGATAGTAAACTTTGCACAATTTACTCTACTGTACTTTTAATGTCCTCATCTTTGACCTCAGATTACAGGAAAACTATAAGAGGTGACGCAGATATCTCACTAGATTCTGAATCTAGGCCATCTCCACTCTTCACCCTGTCATCAAAACAAAATTACTGTACGGTTTTTGAGAAAATTGATAGTAAAATCTTCCTATTTTTCTTTACTGTACTCTATATATTCTCATCTTTGACCTCAGATTACAGGAAAACTGTAAGAGGTGACGCAGATATTTCACTGGATTCTGACTCTGGGTGACCCCCACTCTGCACCCTGTCATCCACAGCCAAAATTACTGTACGGTTTTTGAGAAAATTGATAGTAAACTTTGCACAATTTACTGTACTGTACTCTATATATTCTCATCTTTGACCTCAGATTACAGGAAAACTGTAAGAGGTGACGCAGATATCTCACTGGATTCTGAACCTAGGCCATCTCCACTCTGCACCCTGTGATCCACAGCCAAAATTACTGTACGGTTTTCCAGAAAATTGATAGTAAACTTAACACAATTTACTGTACTCTATATATTCTCATCTTTGACCTCAGATTACAGGAAAACTGTAAGAGGTGACGCAGATATCTCACTGGATTCTGACTCCGGGTGACCCCCACTCTTCACCCTGTGATCCACAGCAAAAATTACTGTACGGTTTTTGAGAAAATTGATAGTAAACTTTGCACAATTTACTGTACTGTACTCTATATATTCTCATCTTTGACCTCAGATTACAGGAAAACTGTAAGAGGTGACGCAGATATCTCACTGGATTCTGACTCTGGGTGACCCCCACTCTGCACCCTGTGATCCACAGCCAAAATTACTGTATGGATCACAGGGTGCAGAGTGGGGGTCACCCAGAGTCAGTCTCCAGTGAGATATCTGCGTCACCTCTTATAGTTTTCCTGTAATCTGAGCTCAAAGATGAGGAGATTAAAAGTACAGTAGAGTAAATTGTGCAAAGTTTACTATCAATTTTCTCAAGAACCGTACAGTAATTTTTGCTGTGGATCACAGGGTGCAGAGTGGAGATGGCCTGTATTCAGAATCCAGTGAGATGTCTGTGTCACCTCTTATAGTTTTCCTGTAATCTGAGGTCAAAGATGAGGAGATTAAAAGTACAGTAGAGTAAATTGTGTAAATTTTATTGTTAATTTTCTCTGAATCATACAGTAATTTTGGCTGTGGATCACAGGGGGAAAAGTGGAGATAAACCAAAACTGGGAGTGGATTGTGAAGCAAAATAGTGCCAGGACACAAAAGACTGCGTTTCTAAGCCAGTCGGCACCGATACCGTAATATGCGTAAGAGTAGTGCAACAACATTTTCGGTGCGGCTGGCTTGACTGTGACTTCGTAAGTGAGGGCTCACTTGACCGCAGTGTGGGGCTGGACAGCATCAACTCGTTAACGAGCTAACTGCGCTAACGCACTAGTTCCCACCAATTGAGGATTGCGTGGCACATTACTTTTGTCCATGACTCGCTTACCATCAGGGTCATGCTTCACATGAAAACCGAGATAGTTCCAAACGCCAGATCTGAATGAGGGTGGGGAAGGTTCAATTTCTGTCTTGCTAGCTTGCGCTGCGCTCAGTGGATCTGCACTCGACAGTGCAGCCTAGGCGGAGTAGTCGAACGCAGATCCACTGAGCGCTCAACACAGACAGCATCGTCAGAAGAAAAGTTGATGAAATAAATAAATTTTTTTGTATTGTTCGAAACATATGCCTACCGAACCGAAAGCACTGTATCAAACGGTTCAATATCGATACGAGTCGATGACAAATTAAACTTAACATTTTCTAATATTATTCCTTTAATCTTCTGTCTCTAGGTGTTTGTGTATCCACCCAGCCATCCATTTTCTTTCGCTTATCCAGGGCTGGGTCATGAGGACAGCAGCCTAAGCAGAGAAGCCTACACTTCCCTTTCCCCGGTTACTTCCTCCAGGTTATCCAGGGGAACACCAAGACATTCCCAGGCCAGCTGAGAGATAATCTCTCCAGCGTGCCCTGTTCCAGTGTTCTGCCACTGGGACAAAAACCGCGTTGTTCCTCCTGTATCTGAGGTTCAACTAGCAGACAGACTCTCCTTTCCAGCACCCTGGCATGGACTTTCACGGGAGGCTGAGTAGTGTGATTCCCCTATAGTTGGAGCACAACATTCTTAAGGATGGGAACCACCACTCCGGTCTGCCAATCCAGAGGTCTTCCGTCTTCTGTCTCTAGCTGTTTGTTGCAAATGAATTTCCTGCCAACTAATGTAAAATTTTATTTCATTTATTGATAACTGGAGAATACATTTGAGGATCTAAAAAACAAGAAAACTGCATGGATATGCCACTTAGTTCTTTAGTGCAGTTAGTGCAATTCCAATAACAATTTTATTTATATTTGATATACAACAGTTCCTCAAGAAGCTTTGTATTGCATGGTAGAGGCTCTAAAATATTAGAGAGAAAACCTCAACAATCAGAAGATCCCCTATGAGGAAGCATTTGGTGACCGCGGGAAGGAAGAACTCCCTTTTAACAGGAAGACGCTTCTGGCAGAAATAGGCACAGGGAGGGGCAGTTATCTGCAGTGACCAGCTGCTGTGTGGGTTAAAAATAAGAGAAAAAGAAAGGTTGCACAGAGAGATAAGGAGAAAACAAACTATAGAAGAGAGCACAATTTAATTCAATGACATTCAGTGGTGGCATGTGATGAAGAGAATGGTAAATAGATGCTCAGTGCATCATCGGAACCCCTGCCATAGTAACACAATTAAGGGATGAGTCAAGGTCACTCAGTCCATCTCTAAGTATATGATTTTTTTAAGGAAAGTTTTACTGCTAATCTTAACCTGACCTGATCATTCAGGACTTAGAAATGACTAGAAGGATTCTAAATTCAATGCATAAAGTATAGCACAGATTTGGCCGCACCTCTTAGTTTTAATGTAAAATGAATGAACCAGAACAATATAACATGGATATATTTAATGACAAGCAACCATAGAACTAGAGGGTTTATTTCCATCTACATGTTTAGTTTACCAGATTTTATGTTATACATTTTAGACAATTACAAAAATAGCTTAAATCTTTTACAACCAAATACCCAACCAAAAAAGAGCAAACAAAAACATCCTCACAAAGTTAAGCTAATACTGTGGTAAAAGAGTTGCTAAAACAAACTCTATCCAGACATGGTGCCATTTACTCATTTAGCCATAAAAAAGACACTGATAGAATCTGCGAAAGAAATCAACACACATATGTGATGTGGCAGATAACTACCAGCTTTCCCAATGAAACAAAACCTAAACTTGCGTATTAAACCATTCTACATAACTGCAACCTCAACACACATTTGATCATGATTCCCAAAGAAAGTTCGTTTTAGCTTAATGTCTTTTCGTTTTTTGAGTATGTGTTATTTAAGTTAACATATTTTTCTACTGATACAGAAATTGTTTTGTGTTTTAAGTGATGCAACTTTGCAGGTACAATGTAAAAGGCTTCATGCAAAATGATAATAAACAAAAGGTGATATGAGGTTTGTTACAGCTTCTTATCTGAGGCTTAAACAGGAAATATTCTGTTGGAAGACTGCTTAACAAATTTATTAAACTACCACCTGGTGTCAGGTTTATGTCACAGCTGCCCTAAATTAACAGTATTGGTCATTACCAAAATCATTTTCTTATGTTTCTGTACCGGTTAATCCACCAGTATATACAACTACCTTATGTAAATAATATTTTTAATACTAAAATATAATTTCTGTTGTTGTCCAGGAATTTTCCAATTTACAGTTTTACCCAAAACAGAAAAAAAAAAAAAAAACCAGTAATAAAAAGTAAGTATTTCTGGATTAAGATTCCAGATTATCTTACATACCTTGTACAGAAAAATTAGTTTTAGTGGTTTAGCGTTATGCTCCGTTAATTTCTGACTTCTTAGAGAAGTCCAGTGTGCCAGGTTAAATTTGGATAGAAAAAAAAACATGAATTCAGTTTGTATTTGCCTAATAAACAAACATTATATATATATATTTTATATTTTTAAACACATTTTTAAGAGATTTCTAAAACATTTATGATTTTTAATGACAGGTAGTCTAATAAATTTGTTAATTACTGGATCTGCAGCCTAAACCATACTCGAACATAACGTGAGCCTGGTTATAGGACATTAAGATATTTATAATTACAAGAAAGTCAGCATTACAAATGTACTGTTGTAATATAAAATCCATTTGAAATATTACAGCATTAGTTGAAAATGTTTAGCAGCCTCTGTGGTGATGGGTTAATAGTACTGAAGACAACTAACCAGTGTAACCTGTAGATTGCCAAAAATGATTAACCTGAAAATGTATTTTGCCTTTCAAAAAGATCATTACTGAGTAATAGTAATACTGCATTACAAATATCATCACTTTCCATTAATACGTATATGTTTGCATATATTGATCCTATGCATTATCAGTCCTGTGTATAGTGTCCAAGTCAACACAGATTACCATTTCACCATTTGTTTTACAGTTCTTTAAAAGGTGTGCATTTGTGCGTGTCTGTGTTTTATTTGAACAGTACACAAAAGTATTTAAGCACCAATAAATGAGTAAGTCTGAGGAAAATGTATTACAAAAACCACAACAAACTAGTTGAAGTCATCTGACTGCAAAGACTTTAGAACCACTGTGCTGAGATGTTGCTGAATGAAAAAAAACTACCGCCAAAACAACTGCTGTGTGCATGTTTGATTAAAGGTTTCTTCTTTAGAGCGTTAGTCCTGCATTCCATGACTAATATTGATTTAAAGCTATCTAACAAACAACAAACATTTAAGTCAGCAGCAAGGACTTCTACTGTTGTCCAGGAAAGACTGGCAGCAGTAATTAAACATCTTTTCCTTTCTTTCTGTGACTAAACTATAACAATCAGTCAAAACGCATCAAGATTGGCAATCATTTGTCAAGCAACTGAAACACTGGTTTATCATGAATACTGTTAATGGTTCCTTCAAATCTGACCTTAAAGTTTCATACCTAGTCATCTCACAATCATGGTAATGCACAGGAATGCAAAAATGAGACTGGCGATAGGTAAAAATATACCATAATAAAACAAAACGGCACAAGTCATCATAAACGTCAGCCGTAAAAAGTGGACTAACATTTCTGAGTGGCTTGTTCATTTAAAAAATGCTTATTGTATGTAAAAATCGATGCACTTTGAGGTTTCAATGAGGGACCACAAGTCATACAAGCTGATAGCATGTTATACAAAACTGTTATGATCATGCATTAGTGAAAACTTACTTACTGACTTAAGATTAATTTAAGAGATCATCATAACATGTTCAAACTATCTGCACAGAAAATCCTTCCTTATGTGCCAGTGACATCATTGACTCTCAGAAAACCTCAAGCCTTTACAAAACATCAGAAGCAGGTTCATCTTTCCCTCTGAGGTGAATGTGGAAACGCAGTGTTTGCGTCCTCTTGGAGAGATTCCATGTCGGAGGATGTGAGAGTTCGGTTTGACACAGGGGCATTACATGGCCGGCTCTGCTGCAAAAAGCAAATCAGCCCCTTGTGATTTCTGCGTGTCTACGTGTCCTTACTCCAACCAGGCCCCGCACCGTTTCAGGGCTGAGAGAGACGCTTGCGTTTGAGCTTCTGCCTTGCCATTTCCTCCTTTCAAAACAAAAACAGAGAGAGGACAAGAGAGTACTGACAACACACTCTTGCATCCGCCGCGAAACAACGTCCATCTCTCCAAGCATTCATCCATCCTGTGAGAATGGACGAGTGCGCACACGACAATCAGGCAACAAGGCAGGCTTTGTTAGTTAGGCACTCCTCTACTCCAACAATGGCATCTGGACTGTCCTCCAAACTAAGAGTCTCACGGCCACGTCACGTCAGTCTCTTCAAAAGCACGGCTGCTTTCACAACAACAACACCGGATCTCGAGTTTAAACTTTTTTTTTTAATACTGTAGACCCAAATATGTCCTTGTTCTCAAAGTCTCAATATATTATATAATAGGATTTTATAAAAAAGGAAAAAAGGGAGTGGGGTTGTTGGCATAGTATTCTGTTGCAATATATACCACATCAATATGTACAGATTCCATGCTGCTGGTTAGTAATCACTGCAAAAGAAGAAAAAAATAGACTGATTAGTGCAGAAGAATTTAAATCTGCATTCAGATATTCATGCTCTGCAATTACAAAATCGCACACAGACTGTAATATACTTACAAAATGCTCCTGTGTCAAATAAGCCAACAAATATGAATTCAATTGAATAATACTACGCATGTGTTTTGACTTTGTTAGCCATTCCCCCAGAGCACTCTCTGCTGTATCAAAATCATTTGGAAATGATTTCATAAGTTAATAAAATGATTAAAAAAAGATGTTCGAAATTTTAACACTCACCTTGTGCCAGCAGCCCGGTATGGGTAGCCCGTCACGTCCCTGCAAGGTGAAAACAGAAGTTAAAAAAAGCGTGAAAATGTCCAGCGATGCATGTTTCCCCGCATCTGAAGAATTTGCACGCTGCTGATTTTAATGTCGGTTGGTGTGCCTTCACGGTCAGCCGTGTTATATTAAAAATCTAATTTTACTTTTGTTTTGATTTTAAGTCATATGTTACTCTAATAAATCCAGATTTCTAAGTACCACATTACTTTTATTATCACCATCATCATCATCATCATCATCAACTTTATTTATAAAGCACTTTAAAACAACCACAGCTGACACAAAGTGCTGTACATTGGAACTGTAAAATAAAATTACATGAGATATAAGTAAAAACCAAATAAAAGAAGAGTGAAATCATTAATTAAATAACTACTTCAATTAAAAGAGAAACTAAGTCTCACTGAGGTTAAAAGCCAAGGAATAAAAGTGGGTTTTAAGACGTGATTTAAAAGTGGACAGTGAAGGGGCCTCTCTAACGTGCATGGGCAAATTATTCCATAATTTTGGAGCCACAATAGAGAAGGCCCTGTCCCCTCTGAGCTTCCCCCATTTCGATCTGTTAAATAAGAGGTACAGTCAGCAGTCCAGTTAACTTAGCTTCGCTTTGGATAGGTGCACTAGCTTGACAGAAGTACTGGGACACACCTCTTTATCTCTGAAAAGATGTGTGATAAAATGCACCTATCCGTGCAATCTGCTTTTAGAAATATTTGGTCATTGCAAAGAGCTTGCTGAGTAGGATGCCGCAGTCAGTTCATGCAATGTCTTCATCATCTATAAATTGTATTATTGTAAAGTGGAATTATTTAGGAACTATGACAACTTGACCAGAAAGTGTCAGACCATATAAAGTTAGTTACTGAGTGCTGTGCTGCATAGCACATAAAAGTTTCCTCAGTAAGTGCAGAGCTCCAAATCTCTGGCATTAACATCAGCACAGAAACTGTGCACCAGGAACTTCCTGGCATGGGTTTCCATGGCCATATAGTGTATATGCTAGATGATGCCAACCAGCTACAGAACTGTACCATGTCTCATATGTAACTCGTTGTCAGCATTTACCAAATGTCTGTCTGTGGCTCTGATTTTGCACGATCCTTCATACTGATGAAACTATTAATTACTATTATTTTCTTGATTACACCTGCTTTTTCCTCTTCTGTTTTCTTCTTTGCAATCAAGTATAGTAAGTAGTTCTGCATTTCTGGAACTTGGCATTGTGTGTATATTTCACAAATTCATAGCAAGCTCTACGTTTTTTAGCTTGATCGGGCCAAGACAGTTTTGCTGTTTATTATCTGTGAACGCCTTTCTTTATTATTATTATTATTAAGCCAGACCCACATGAACAATGTGTTGATAAATGTCAGTGTATATGTTTCAGAGTTGGGACCAAATGGACCCCCCCCCCCTCCAAAAGACCAAAATTTAAAGAAGCGTTTAAACAGTCAATACCAGCATCAGTTACAGTGATCAGAGAGAAGTGGGGAAAAGAAGCAAAGATACTGTACCAGAGGACAGGGGCCCTCAGGGCCAGAAGGAGGAAGAGGAGGAGTTGCAGGAGAAGAAACCGCTGCCTTCACAGACTGCTCTTTAGACTCATCGCACCCCTGTTAGCAGGAGCCGATTAGACATTTAAAGCATAGAAGAACAAGTTCAGAAAAGGAGTTAAAGGGTGAAACAGAGATAAAGATATATGCTAAGTGTTTTTAAACTAAAAAGCTAGAGGAAAGTGGGAGTAAGTAAATCAGCATTGCTGCAAAGCCTTTGTGTGTACATGTGTGGAGGAGACATACCACAGGACAAGGCTGGTCCAGACCTGGAGGACCTTGTTCACCCTTCTGGCCCTTTAGACCTCTCTTCCCTACTGTTCCTCTGTCACCCTGGGAATGATGAGGACAACAGTTAAACAAATTCATACACTTATCACATGCAGCTAATGAAGACAACCCATTCATACACTGGAAATAGTTTAAGCAGTTTAAGTCAGTCATTATTGTTGCTATGTTAAAAAACTGAAGGAGGAAGATGCGATAAGCTGGAGGAGAACTGAGGATCTGTTTGGACTTACCTTGTCTCCTTTTTCGCCTCGATCACCTTTTTCTCCCCTCAGGCCTGGGAAACCCTGGATACAAAACCACAATCCATAAGGGAACTTATTACCCAATATATGTTAGACTTTATTTAAACTGAAGATACTATGATAAAAAAATGTCAACATGTATAGTTCTTCTTAGTAAGAAACTCACATCAAGTCCAGGCTCTCCTAGTCTTCCCTGCAAATACACATTGAGAAAGGTTTTTTTTTTTTTTTTAAACAATGAATAAACCAGCAACGAACAACAGATCTATTAAACACTTTTATGGAGGTTGTTGTGTCCTTACTTTCTCTCCCTTGGCACCAGGAAGGCCCACTAAGCCCGGAGACCCAGGTGGACCTTGGAGGCCATCTGATCCCTGCAATAAAAGCACACATTCATCACTGCATCATGTCCAGTTCTTGAGCCATGACCAACACGTTAGAATAATAATAAAGCCCATTATCACTTACTCTGGATCCAGGAGGACCACTGTCTCCCTTCTCTCCCTTTATCCCCACTCCTGGTTCACCCTGCATTACAGCAAAGCCACACTGAGTACAAGACAACGCATCATACAGCTGCCATCAGCCTCCATCACATACAGATAAACCAGCTTACCTTAGGACCAGGCATTCCATGCAGCCCCTGTAGGAGGACATTGTGTGATGTGAGTCTTTGCAAACTACAGATCTGACTGGACTTGTTTTTATCTGAAATGATATAAAGTTATGCTGCAGGTACTCACCATGGATCCAGGGTGCCCAGGTACTCCCGGTGGGCCTGGTGGGCCAGGTGGGCCTGGCTGGGAAATCATCTGAACCTTTAGCACCAATGAAAAAGTGGAAACAAGAGGAGAAGCATATAAATTAAGTGAAATAATCAGCTAAATTCAAAACTTTGTATGGTCGTTCCTCAAAGTAACCAGAGAATTTCAGACTGTTTCATGTGTTTACTTCTTTAGATTATTATTCTCACTCATTTCCAAAATAAAAATCAATTGGGAAGAACTTAAAACTAGAGTAAAATCTACATCAATGAGTGTGAACATTATTCAGTTCTTTAAAGCAACGAAGCAGATGGTTCAAAACATGCAAATAACAAATAAATAACAATATATTTCCCTTTAAACTGTCTGTTTGGAGGTGCAGCAATCTGTAATGAATGTCAGAGGATTCATGTATTTCATACTCATACTGACCAAGTTGTCATCTAGTCTGCAGTCGCCTTTTTCTCCTTTCTGTCCATCCATACCCTGAGCCACAAAGAGCAGGATTAACTTTCAGATGTTTTTAAAGTTGTCACCATTGTGTTATTAGCGAAATAGAGTCACTGTCGCTACTTACAGTAGGCCCAGAGAGACCCATCTCTCCTTTCTCTCCTCTCATGCCGGGAGGTCCTGTCTCACCCATGTCACCTTCGGGTCCCTGGAGATGAAGAAGAGATTAATAAGGTAGATAATGCTAAACGTCCCACTGACTACTATATGAAGTAGTGAAAAAAAAGGAGCATGCGTCTGGGTGTAATATACTCTCTTTGTCGCTTTACCTTCTCCCCGTCAACTCCTGCTGGTCCAGGTAACCCGAGCTCACCCTGATGCAGAACAAAAAGAGGGAAGATGCACTCGGTGGACTAATATATCTGACTTTGTCTACAAAATCAGGCTTAGCATGTTTTGGGTATTTATCAAACAATAAATATCAGCCAATTGCAGCTGTATGGCTTACCTTTTCCCCTGGAGGTCCTGGAGGTCCTGGTGGTCCAGGTGGCCCCTGGAGAAAAACAGGCAGAATAAAAGAAATGAGCACAAAGCTTTGTTGCGTGACCAGTGTTAGACTAAATTAACCTAGCAGCAACTGATTTTCTGGTTTAGCTGATTACAGCTAGTCACCGAACTTGTGTGTCACTTGCTGCCGGGCTGGCGTGCTAACAACAGCTGCCTCTCTTGGTGGATAAAATTGCTCGTGCGAGCTGTGAGACCAAAATCAAACAGATCAAACCAAGACCTGAAAGCAGCTATAAAGCTGTGGGGAGCTAAGGAGGTCTTTCTCTTACAAATAGTCACATGCATCATATAAAAATATGACACTATAACGGCTTTAATTAGAGCTGCAACTTTCAGAGAGTCCCTTAGACATCTTCTGCATTTTTTTATCCGCTCACTCTCACACTGTTTATCACAGTGAGGCTGGTAACTCATTATAAAAGGCCCAAATCGTGAACACAAAACGCTATAATTCACAATGTGGGCCTGACAGTAAACAAGTCCAAAACCTTCCTTCATTCCTTTTTGCTGATCACAACCAACTTGAAGCAATTTTTATCTTACAGAGATTGTAAAAGAGCTCTGAATGTGGTCTGTGCTACACAATAGCCTGGCACGGCTCTCTGTGATTGTCTGAATGATGGGACCGCTGGAGAAAACATTCATGTGACTTTATGTAACCCTAATGATGAATGAAGAATGGCGTGCATATATGTAATAGGCCGTTGAGTGATAGCTCTTGTAAATCACTCCACTTAATCTTTATATTCACAATGCTGCACTTGTTAATCCTCCTTGTAAAGGCTCCGGTCATCTTGAAGCAATAAAAAGGAAAAAAGCCAAGTTGCCTCCCAGAGGTGTACGATTCATTTTCCAGTTCCTAACTTGTTGTTCGTTCTCAGCTTTTAAAGCCATGGAAACTGATGTTTACAAGCAACTATTTGATCCCAGACACTCCATCACTGGAAAGTGAATGCTATTCATCTGCAAAATGACTGACGGTGACAAACAACCCATCCTAGCATTGTTTTAAACCAAATTCATCATCACCTAACATTTCACAACAAGCACATGAAACGCTGCTTTTCACACAAACAAGCGATCAACTCACAAGGTGGGTGGCCAGTGAGCGCTACCTGCACCGTGGAGCCCTGCGTGTGAATTTGTGCCAACTAATCCGCAATGGCAAAGAGCTTCCGATAAGATCTCGGGTCCATGCTTTCACCAATCCCTTTGCAACATTCTTATATTGCTTGTATTGATTGTTGCATGCAGGAGCTCAGCTCCAGGGGGACCTGGTTCATAATTGTTTTAAATCAAATGCATGCCCCGCTTCTCAGAGAGCCATCTGCCAGTAGCACTTACTGCGGTGTACAGCGGGATTGAAGAAGCTTGTGTCTGAAGAGAGTGATGTGAGACTGTGTTGACAGTGAGGTGCTCCCTTCTCTATGCACAAAGCTAGCACAAAGTAAAACACACCATGCTGCCCTGTAGCAGGTTTCAAACACATACTTTTCACATACATGCCATAAAAACACAGAAGGCTTTTGATTTTTTCTGCATAATTAATCAAAGCTCTTTAGGCTGCATGTCATCTGATAGCACAGCTGTGCTTTATTTGTAAGGGCTGTGCTTTTTTTTTTTATGCCCCAAACAAATACACAAGAGACTCTGGAAAACTGGGACACTCAGTAATGCTCTTTAGATGTGGCCCCTAGAGTGACATCCAATACATATGAAGACCAACGCTCTTTGTTGAGGGCATCTACAAACACAAACAAAACCCATTAGCAAGAGAAAGCGGGCGATGCAGTAAATACACAAGAGATGCTTAGATGCAAATCTGTGCATTGGTGTTAGTTACTGGTCACACCGCCAAAAACATGCAAGAAACAGCAGCAGCAGATTACCGAAACACTGATGGTGTTGATGGCCTGTCGAGGAGAAATGGCGACATGTTCAGTTTTTGGTTTCTTTTTACCACACTGCCAGCTCTGGTGTTATTTACTTGTTTTGATAAGCTCTGCCTCGATCCTTATGTGGAATTCAGTCATAAGCGGCTGAATGAATCGGGTGTCGCTGACACCAACACTTGAATATGACTCACCTGCAAAGCATCTAGAAGCTTCCCATTGAAGTCGATGATGTCTGAAGCACCCGGGGTGCCCTTCTCACCAGGAAAACCCTGAGGCAGAAAAAATAATAATGTAGGAATATTTTATATAAATGTATATAAATGTAGAGATGCATAGATGGCTCAGCATAATAGCAGAAGGACAGAGTTGGCCCTTAAGCATAACAAATAACATACCATGGCTCCCTGTAGTCCTTGCTCTCCTCTTTCTCCTTTGTCACCCTGTTTGCACCATGAACACCATATTATGGTAAAACTCTTTCATAGCATAATTGTTAGAATTATTATTGATCATTATTATTTCAAAAACAATTTCAGAAATGTTTCTTACCTTTAATCCTGGAAGTCCATCCATGCCTCGCTCTCCTTTTTCTGCACTCCCAGGCTCGCCCTGTTTAAATGCACATTAAAGGTTAGAAACATACTTAAAATCATCCATGTCAGAGACATGAGAGCGGTAGAGCAAAGCTCGGCTTTACCTTTTCCCCCGGGGGACCCTGTTGTCCTGGATAACCAGGCTGCCCATCTTCTCCCTAGCAATTCAAAACAGCCATTAAATGCAGAGAGAGCTACATGTCTGGCTATATAAAAACAGCTTTTGAGCCCTTTGATGACAACACTTCAGTTAAGATCAATAGTTTGTTAGCAGTCTTACCGGGTTCCCAGGCAGTCCCTGTGGCCCCTGAGGTGGAAATATATTTTAAAAATAAATTATGATTATTCCGACTAAAAAGACTCCAACAGCAAAAGCCAAATTGCTTCAGCTGTAAACCAAACAAAATGTGAAACAAACTCTTAAAGCTTAGTGTGAACTCTGCTCACCTCAGCTCCATCGCGACCAGGAAAACCCTGAAACGACAGAGGGGACATTTAATGAGGTGAATCTACTTCAGGAACATGAACCTTTTTGGCCACTAGATGTCACTTTTCAATAAGGCATTCAAGGCAGTTTGTAGACTTCAGCTCCTTCAGCACGAGCTGGACTGTTTAGAGAATAATTACAGGAAATGGATGAATGATGAACAGAGAAAAATAACAAAGACAGATGCTTCAATACAGGCCATAACTGGTTACCTAATGCATGGATAAGCAGGAAAATTCTGAAAATTATGCTCTTTTGGCCTTTCCAACAGCCAGATGTAAACCCAACTTCGGTCTAACTTGTTGGACAGCGGTGTTCCCGTGTCAGCAGTGAAGATCAATCTTATGGCGTGTCGACCTCCCCAAAAAGGGTTCAAGAGACTTGCAAAATGCCCCTTAAGAATGCATTAAGAGAGTTTTCTTTCTTTGCTTTGACACCCATTCATACAAAAGAAGACTAAACAAGTTTTATTCTGTTTGCAGTTGGATTTGAATTTGAAGCCTTCAAACTGAAGCCTGTGTTTGATGAGCGTTAATCCAGTGAGCACAAACTTCTATCCATCAATGAGCTAACATATTTTTTATTTAGCTAAAAAGATCTTTTTAGCGACTGTCTGCGAGAGCCAGGTGGAAGCAGCTAAACATCTGCTATGAAGTCATTCATGGCGGAGACAGTTTAGAGGGCTCTTGTGCAAGAGCCTCTCTCCATTGCTTCCTCATACACAAATACACACACTACTATCAAGTAGTTGTGTTTACTTGATCGGCCAGTGGACCCTAATAAATGCACGATATAAATTGAAGGTTGTTAACCTTCCATTCAGTAATATGCAGAAGCTGATTAGATGTTCTCCAGCTGGCCAGCGTGCAAGTGTCATCGCGATCCTTCCTACTGCTTTCTGGACCTGTTTTACTTTCGTCTTTTTGGCACTGCTCTTTCTTTCTCATCATATTTCCTTAACAACATCTATCCATCCATACATTCATCAATCCACCTGAACCGACCAATTGCCAATTAACTTGACAATTATCCTGTGGGAAGCCATGCAGGCAGAACATGTAGACCCTGCTGATTGGAAGGTTAAAACCCAATACCTTCTTACTTTAAGGTGACAGAGCTACCCGACAGCATGAGACATTTCATTCTATATAACAGATAAAAAAACGATGGAGGTTTGAGTACACCAGGGCTGGCAGTCTCGCTCACTTTCTCCCGCTTGGCCCTCTTAGACATCTGCCCACAACATGGACTGGCTCTCTGCAGGCCTCTGTGCTTTGTTTTGCTGTTTTGGGGTTTTGCAACTCCTTTAATCAACTTGAAGAGCACATTTGCAATCGACTAGGTTACAGAATGGGCCCCCTTTTCTCTTCGACCCGTCTGTTTTTTGTCATTTTCTGAGCTGCGCTGGCTTTCCCTGCTGTTGGTTCAGCAGTTCTCAAGTGACCCACACCGAAACCAACATTTTTCACTTGAATCCCTTGCTGTCCTCTTGTGCCAGTTGAGGGTAACAGCACATTCATTCCTACACTTGAATAAACAAAAATTACCTTCATAGTCTCCTTCTCTTCAATTCAATAACCACAGCTGCAAGTTTTGCTGCATCTGAACTAGACCCTGGGAAGCAAAAAGTTAATTTTAAGAAACGAAAACGGCCACAGGCGAGGAGTGTACTATTGTCTGGTGAGACCGGCAAACTGCCCATGAACTCACCACAGTGCCATATCAGTTTCAGCGTGCACAGCAACACAGTTGTGGTAGGAGGGTGGGAGAATGTGGATTTGGAAAGGGGGGGGTGTTGGAGAACTTTGTGGCCGCTAACTTACACAAAACAGATGAGGCCAGGAGTAGACTTGCTATTCTGGGACTTCTTTAGGTGAGCCACAGCATGCTGGCAAATCCCAGAAAAATGAGAATAGGGGTTCATTGCCATTTGCTGTGTACACCCTTACCCCTTATGGAGCTACGCAGTTTGCAATCTGTCACAGTGTTGTGGTTAAAGAGTATGATGGGAGTAACAAAGCCACTGATGACTGAGGTGTTCTAAGTGGCTGCAATGCTTGTGGTGTAACCTTAGTTTGACAGCCAGAAGGGATGGAGTAAGAGGAGATCTACAGTGGGGGTGGGAGGGCATTGTTTTTGTTGAGGCGGTGTGGATTTGGCTCTTGTACAATACTGTGCAAAAGTCTTGTGTCATCCATCATTTCTTCAGATTTTACAAGGAAAATGGGAAATACGTGCAGTGATTTATTGAAACTTCAGCAAACACATGGAAATACTGACTTAAATACAAGCCTGAAAGTCAATATTTGGTATCGCCACCTTTATTCTTCACACAGCCTGAACTCTCTTAGGCAGATTTCTTGTCATTTCTTTAAGCAGTCTTCAGGAATAGTTCTTCAGGCTTCTTGGAGAACTTTTGTTCTGTTTTCTGTCAAGATGAGCCTACACTGCTTCGATACTGCTGAGGTCTGAGCTCTGAAGAGGCCAATCCATGACTGATAGTGTTTGTTTTTCTATCCAGGTATGCTTTTACTGGGCGATCGTGGCTCAAGAGTTGTGAGTTTGACTTGTAATCGGAAGGTTGCCGGTTCGAGCTCCTGCTTGGACAGTATCGGTCGTTGTGTCCTTGGGCAAGACACTTCACCCGTTGCCTACTGGTGGTGGTCAGAGGGCCCGGTGGCGCCAGTGTTCGGCAGCCTCGCCTCTGTCAATGCGCCCCAGGGTGGCTGTGGCTACTATCACCAGTGTGTGAATGGGTGGATGACTGAATGTGTAAAGCACTTTGGGGTCCTTAGGGACTAAGCAAAGCACTATACAAATACAGGCCATTTACTGCATTTGCAGTGTGTTTGGAAATGAAGCCATTGCCAGTCAGAAGCTTTTCAGGTTTTTTATTGCATGGAGGATCAAAATCTGACTGTACTTTGCATTGTTCATAATGCCGTCTGTTTTGATGAAATCCTCAACACCGCTGGCTTAATTGCAGCTCCGCTGTGTTTTACAGATGGCTGTAGACACTCACTGTTGTTCCTCTCTGCTGACCTCCTCCGTACATACTGACGATGATATGAACCAAAAATGTCAAACTTGGACTCATCACTCTATACGACATGCTGCCATTTATTTTCAATTAAGTTCTTGTATAATTTACTTCAGCCTTTTTAACTGTTTTTCTTTCTTAAGAATGGCTTACTGACAGCCACCATTCGACTGATGAATCTTCAGTGAATGGCTAGATGCGTCTCTCAGGTCAAGTGCCAGGTTTGCTGGATTTTTTCCATTTCTTTTAGATCCGTTTTTTAGGCCTGTCACTTCTTCTTTTGCCTCAAATTTTTTAAGAACACACCACACACCATGCTGGGATATGCCAAGTTTTTAGCTAAGAGCTCTTTAGAAATCACCTTGTTAGTGCAATTTTAGAAATTTGAACAAATGGTGTTTTTTTTATCGGTCAGGTAAAAGGCCTCCTCTGAAAATAACTGAAAAAGCAGTCAATGTCCACAGAAGAACTTTGAAAGACCTACAGACAGCCTGGAGAACTGTTGCTCGAGACCACTTTGAAAAATAACAAGAAAGTCTGGCTCCTTAGAAGCCAAATGTAAAGAAACGATGGCTAGCTCAAGAAGAGGGGTAGAGATAAAAAGATGCTCTTACTGGCTCTCCGGGAAGACCACGAGGTCCATCTTTTCCAGTGTTCCCAGGGGGGCCACGGGGACCTGGAGGACCTGGGGGACCGGGAGGACCAGCAGGTCCAGCCTGACCCTGATCACCCTGATAAAAAACAAGAAGAGGAAAAAATGCAAAAATAAACTACCAACTACAAACTTGTAATAAATACATTATTAAATACACAAGATAACGTAATATATTAAAATAAATCTCCTTAAACGCCCCCATTAACTGATTTGTTTTTGGCAACAGAAGCAAACACTGACATGCCAGCGACCTGTTAAGGTTATACGGCAAACGTCAAAGAACTACCCCTCAGCTTCTGCAGCTGTCTGTGTGGGCAGTCAAGGTGTATAATCCTTAATCTGTTTATTTATTTACAGTTGCCTTTCTCTCCACCTGATAAACATGACTGCAAAATTCCCTCGTATTTTAGACCCCGTCGAGTTTCCTGAGAAAAATATTTGGTTCTTTATCTGCTAAATGCTCCACATATGTTTAACAGCTAGTTGAGAACACTGTTTGCTGTTTGGTGCTTGAGAGGAAACGCGGGGGCCTACAGTTTCTTTCTCTTTTTGACACAACGACTGCCAGGAAAGAGCAGTGAGAGAACAGGGAGATAAAAGACTCTCCAAAGTTCTGTAGAGCTGAGGGAAACTGCAGAGTTGGGTGATAATTATCTGTGTGTCACTGTAAGCCACGAATCTCACAAACACATTTATTAAGAAAAGCTTTAAATATGCTTTGTGCTATGAGCAGAAATCCCCCAAACTTAACTTGCAATTACTGGCATGCAGCTTGTTAGTTAGTGTGGTTTTGTACCAGGGCACTGGTAATAAAGGACAACAGCAGGAGGAACTGGCCAATAAGAACAGTTTTTATCTGGTGAGTTAGACTGACATTTCAAACAAATCCATGCTGGCAAAACAACTTCATTTGTAAGTGAAAAATACATCTGATCACTGGATTTAAACCACCATCCCACTGCCTATTTAGGCTAAATCAGGCACCAGTTTTGTCTCCACTTTGATGCTATTCTCCCATCCCTACCAACATGTGATGCATTATGGTTTGCTTTGTCAAAAACACTTTCATGAAAATGATATAACCAGTGCCTTAAAGCAGACTAGAACCTCATTCCTATGCACTGATAATTATTTTGTCCCTGTTAGGCTCGAGCTTGAACCAAAGTGATAAAGTGATGTTTTCGACACTGAGGAGTAAGATTAACGAGAACCGCACATTTCTACAGTGTGGGTGGCTCATCTTCCAAAGATGTTTTCCTATGTTTCAAAACGCTTTGGAGCTCTGAATATAAACACTTTTAATTAATCATTCATGGCAATACATTTTTAGTTGACCAAAAGACAAGAAACACAAGATCAATTTCATGCAACATGACTGAAGAATGTGGAAAAAGTGGGAAAGAAGGGAAAACGCTAGTCAGAACACGGAAAGGAAAAGCAGGTTAAAGTGTTAAGGAAACAAAAGGAAAAGCACACATGCCTTTTAGTTGTGGTCTACCTTCAGAAAGAGTCTCTGAAAGCTGTTGGTCGGCTCTCTCGAGAGAAAGCCGTGGTCAGTTCTGGGGAAAACCATCTACGATGCAAAGGGGTGCACCAGTGATGAAAAGAAAAGAAAGGGGAGAAAACAAGGAGAGGGGATACAGAAAAAAGACAGAAGAGGACATGGAGTGGATTAAAATGAGCGCGAGAAGAGCGTCAGTTACATAAGTTGGAAATCAGAGGTCCGCTGTTAACCGTGAGTCCAGAGTTCATGAAAACAAATGCTGCAGGAAAAACAGATAAGAGTTCAACAGCCTCTTAAGCTCCAAGCACAAAGAAAGGAGGGAAAAACTGCAAGAGAGGTGTTTTGCTCCTCTGTCTGCAGGGATAGCGGTAGCTCGGCAGTCCGACAGCAGTTCTCTAAGAGGCACAAACCTTAACAGTGAGAATCTGATTACTGTGCAGGCTTGCATGTGTGCCGTACATAGGAGGACCCTGAAGAGAAGAGGAAAAGATGAACAAGATAGCTTAGCATTACAGTCATGTTTGCAGCTGTTTCAAATCGAATTATATATGCAGTTAAAAACCCATCAGGTGCAAATAAAATGCATCATCGGCAAATCGTGAGACAGACATCCGTAAAATCTGCAAGTAAGGCTTAATAGCTGTCTTTGACCCTTGAAAAATGATTTTGGAGTAGTGTGTGTGTGTGTGTGTGTGTGTGTGTGCACAACATTTAGTGCCTTCCGATCATTCCCACTGTGACCAAACAAAACAGTGGTGGTTTGGCTCTTTCCAGTCAACACAGTAAATGTGTTGATTGTCTGTCAGGCTGAAAGGAGCGGAGTTTTTCTGCTGCCGCAGAGCCTGGAGCACTGTGTCGCTTCTTCGGTTCAGCTCCCTCAAAAACACAAGGGAGGGAGGGAAGGATGGGGAGAAGATCTAAGAGAGGGGGGGTGGGAGAGTGACAGAAGAAGAAGAGCTGCTAGAGAAGGTTCTGCTAACAGGCTCTTGTGAGGGCTGGATGGCTGAGGTTTTTGCACCACCGCAGACTCCACCTCCTCCTCTCCGGGCCTGTGCACCCCTCTCTGCCCACTGTCACAGTCGCTTATTCACACCGTTCCCACCATGAAGACCACTTATGCATATGCTCCTTAAACACTGCATAAGAGAATAGACTGTTTCATGGTGGGTTTCCCCTTTACATTGTTCTCATCAGACTTAAGGCTGATACTAAGACAAATGGCCATTCATCCCTGGAGGCCCGTCTCACTATGGCCTGTTTGCAGATGCTCTCAGGGAGGCAAAGGCAGGATTTGGCAGGGGATCAAACTCTCATCAGAGCTTGTCTTTCAATACAACCCCCAGATGAACCTAAACATGCAGTGACAATGTCCTCCGTATGGATTTGACTGTATGGAGGCTTGGGAAAAATAGCTACCAACTTTACTCCACTCAACAAAAAGTTGCTTTGGAGAAAGACGCAACACTATACATGACCTTTTTCCTCACATGATTTTGGTGGTTCTTTAACATTTTGTTTTAATAACCCTGTTATCCTGTTTTGGTACCCTGGTCTAAGACCAGAATCAGCCTGGAAGAGGCACTAAAAGTGATGGACTGACAGGAAGTGGCACATTGACGGAGATTCGCGGTTGCTTTCTGTTTTCACACATACGCTTATCTGCCCGTAAAGGTCAAAGCTGAACCTTTGAATGCAGTTTTGAAATCCCAGTAAGGTGATAAATGAGCATATTTAATGACCTGAAGACAATCAGACTGTTAAAAATAGTACTGAGCAAGCAAGGGATTTTTGTTTTCTAACCCATCTACAGCCGTATCTGTGACAACCTATATGAGGGAGCCAAACCTCATCCACATCTACAGTAGCTTTAGGAGCTGTTGGGTTTAATTTGAACCAAGCTTGAGGTTTTTGGGGCTGCAGATTTATCCAGGGACATCAAAGCTGCAGAGGCCTGGGCCAAGTGCAATATTTATCATTTGGAATAACTATGTAATGCAAAATGCCAAAGGAGATTTAATTCTTGCGCAAACGATCTGAAAGGATAGGTGGGGAAATCAAATGGCTTACGCCTTGATAGGAATCAGGAATTTCTGTAATTTTTTGAACCGCATCATAAATACTGTTCCGTTGAGTAGCCACATATTTACTCTCCATTTAGCTTTTGGTATAAAACAATAGCCAGTTTAACTCCAATAATCGTAGACTCTTCTGTGATTCCATTACTGGGGTTCAAGTCATAGGAGATGTACTTCCACATTTCTAATCTACAATCCATGCACTACCAGACCTAGGATAAGCAGCTGAAAATGGATGGATGGACAGATCGGTGGTAATAAACACAAGAAACGAATGGCTATGAGAAGATTTTAGAGCCATTAGAAACATGCTTGTAACACATTTTTATGTTCATCCCCACTTTAAAATTCATGTGAAGAAGCGGCTTTATGTGGCATTCTGATCTAAGCGCTCTAAAAAAAACATTCATGGGTATGTGACCTCTTTAAAGATTCGAAACTGTTTACCATGTAAAGAACAGAGGTTTTATTTTCAAACCACACTAAATGAAATGGGAGCTCTCATGGAGGGAGGAATGATATCAGATGAAAAGGCAGCACTGACAACATAGACCAGATGCAGGGTGAGGTTTCTCTGTAATGTTAAAAAAAAGTAGCTTAGCTTGGGTAAGAGACGGGAGCTTTGGCACGCCGCCCCGACCACTGAGGTAACATGGTGAAGGTTTAATGTTTGCTAATAACGTCATTTCTCATGTCTGGCTTTGGAGATGGGCGACCTCATGTGCTGTCAGTGCAGTTGTGTGTGGGGAAGCCACACTGGGTAAACACACGTTTGCTTTTGGATTATTAAAATACTTTGTGTATGCGTTTTATAGACAGACCGAGACTTTTATCCTTATTTATCCCGATTTTTCCCGTATTGCGATAACAAATAAACCATTTAATGGTTTTCAGATGACATAAACACTTTGGAGAAGAAACGTTTCAGTCTCCCTGACATTTGATTTTCAGTATGTGATAGCAGACTAGAAACCAGCTGAGGAAGCTCTACAGTTATAATGAAGCTAAAATACATTAAGCTAATTTCAAGCATAGCTTTTAAAATTGGTGGTTCTGTCTCACAAAAATCATATAAAAGGAGTGTTACCACTCATCTCAGACAGCAGCAAATTAACATACAGACAGCTCTGCATTGGGAAAACTGTAACTCTGGCTCTACTTAACAGAATTTCTATTTACTGACTTAATAACACATTAAAGCTTTGCTACACATGCAATAGCCGAATTTCTAAAATGTCAAGCTTCTGTTTTTCTCTTTAACTTCAACAGGACTGTGTAAAAGCCTCAAGTTACCCGTCATTTCTGTAGGAATCACCTCATTGTGGCAAAAATGATATTTTATGTCTGTCAAACTGTGTTATCTTTGGCAGTTTTCATCGATTCAACTAAAGAAATGTGAACAAATGATGTGTTTTGCGACAGGCGGCTAATAACAAATTGCCTAAGGACACAATCTAAAACTGGTTCTCGGTCCAGTGTTAAGTGGCTTGACAAACAAACAACATCTGGACTGAAAAATGAGTGAAAAGGCAGCCAATGTCCAAATAAAAACTTTGAAAGATCTTTATAAAGCCTTGAGAGCTATTGCTCAAGACCACTTTAACAATGAGAAGACAGTCTGGCTCCTTGGAAGCGAAATATGATAAAAATGAGGGTTGGCTCCAGACTTTTGCACAGTACTGTATGTCCTTTGTTTCAGTAGGAAAGTGCGGCTTATGACCTTTAAAAAGGGTGAATGTTTAAGAAGAACACTAACAGACAAAAATTCAAAATAAAAGGAGAACAAAAACTGGAAGTAAGGTTTAAATGGAAGGTCATTTTTAAATTACACAGAGAAAAAAAAACATATAAAGGACAGCATCTTTTCTCCAGAGTCAGCTGCAGTGAGGACATAGTTTCCAAAATGTGCATATAACAGCCAAAAACAACATATTTAACCTTCTCTGATGAATACAGAAAACACAGACTTACCCTTGGCCCAATGTCTCCTTGGTCACCCTGGAGGAAAAACAGGAAAATAACAATTGTCAGCAGTTATTAGCCCTGTATATGTGCAGCAGACCAGTTATCCAAAAGAGCTCAGCTACTGTGGAGCAGCGATGACAGACAGGCTTAAAATGGAAGATTTGGTTTTGGGAAGGAAGTGGTTCAAAGGTCATCTGTCTCCTAAACAGCTCAGCGTTTTGACATTTATTGTATAAATCATTTGGTAGGCCATAAATCATCCGACAGCACAATATCAATGAAGTCGAAATGCGGAGTGCACATGCTGAACACAGCTGATTTCTGATCAACTTTTTGGAGTTCATGTTCTCATCACAGGGCTACTAGCATGATTGCATGAAGTGAGCCAATTTTCCGAACCTCAGCTTCATCTGTCAGATGCAATCGCCTCATTAATCAGGCTGATTCCCGCTCTGACAGATGCACTTTAATGCAGTTGTGTCGCCCTCCTGATTCTGCTAAAACGCAGTCTCGAACATATACACGCAGCCAACCAGCAGCGTGGAGAGAAACGACCACACGACGAGGCTCCTCTTGCCAGCACTTACAGCTCTTACGGTTGCTAAGATCTTAGGCTGGGCAGAGGTTCACAGAGCGGGAAAACATCTGGCTATCATCGAGCTTTGCGGAAGGCCCGTAAACCTGCTTAGTACCTTGACGTGAGAATGTGCAGAGACACATGAGCTCCCGCATAGCTAAATGTAATCTACGGCTCTTTTGATGGACACGCAGCGAAAACTCGAATGTGGGAGGGCGACGGCAAGGTTGTCCGAGCACCTTCTGCCCATAAATAAATGTTCAAAATACACTCGTACACTGCATTGACTTGTCTAGAAAGGCTTTTGAAATCCATATTGAAGCATACCTTTTCTCCCTTGGGTCCGGATGGTCCCTGTGGGAGGAGAAAATCAGAGACACTTGGTCAAGATAAATCAGTTATCTCACGCACCTTCAGAAGGGAGCTTTCAATCAAACGGTAAGACAAGGCAGTTATTCTGCTTAATGGATTCATGGCATTGAGACCGCTCAATCCAAACATCACTTTTGTCTGAGTGTATTTCACAGTAAGAATAACCAATCAAGCTTGTCCCAAGAATCCCTTTTAAGAGTGCTCTTTGAGAGATAAAAGTTTTCTCAGAGATAAAACCTTTGTTCCTCCATCTGTGACTCTTGGGAGCTCTTGAGATGTTTTAGATGAGGAATGCTGAAACGCTAACTAAAAACACGGGGTATCAAACATCCCTGTGCGATCCTACACTGGTGCACGGTTCCACTTTGTGACAGCTTCAAATCCTCATATGAGCTCTATATATGAGGCAGGGCCTTTGTCCATTTCTGTGTTGGGCCATGACTCAGTATGCTGCTGCTGTTGCTGCTGGTGGTGGTGGTAAGGAGCATAAGGATGCCAAATGTGAAAGCACAAGCGGCAAACTGACTGCAGGCCCTCTGCGACTGTGACAGGCAGAAGAATAAGAGGTGGAAAGCATCCGCCGTCCATCTGTGACAACAATGGACAGATCGTACCTCTTAAAGCCAAGTCACCACTTAGGTTAGACCCTTCGCACTCAACTTGTCCCCTCTGTCTGCCGTTTCTCAGTCCCCTGGTTCCAAATCTGCCTTGAAATGTTTTGAAGGCTTTCACTCTATTTTGTACCTTCTTCCATTACTTCTTTCATCTGGCGACAGTTTTATCTTAGGGCTATAAACGCGTTCAAGAGCACAACAGCGAAGATGACAAGCAGTGTGTCAATGTGACTATGACAGAGCTTACCTCCAGTGCTGCTCGCTCTTTTGTTCAAAGAGCGAGCGGAAGAAAGCCTTTAACTCAGAGCCAAGCCACAAATTGTTCAAACAAGACTAACTTTACAGTCAACTTCCTCATTCTAAAACACAACAAAAAAAAACAGTTGAATTTCAATAAACTGATTTCCCATCTGGTTTAATTTCATTTATTGTGTATTTTATGTGCAGGAATGGCATTTTAAAAGGGGAAATGATTTAAAAAAATCTTTAGTTTTCCAATTGATTCAAAAAGAAAAAAACAAACAAATGCCAGCTCATAAAAACCTCATTATTAATTTTGGAAACAGAAGTCCCTCAAAGATGAAAAATGTGCTACATGTTTTCCCCCTTTATTATGTTGTTTTCATGCCCCCCACCCTTTGGGTTTGCAGGCAACTTTGGTCATGAGTCACGCCTTCTGAGGGTTTTATGCCAGACCCTTGTTGATGGGGAGAAACCTATTAAAGGATACACCCAGCCTCAGGACTCCTTTCACAGGAACAGGAACAGCTTAATGGTGTTTGGAGAGGAACAGCTTTCATTATGCTGCGAGGGGGTTTACATTTCAGCTGATGACTTATGCCTCTTGTGGGTGAGCGCTGCGATGTGCTGAAGGAGGGGCGGAGGGGGCACAATAATGACTTTTTAAAGAGTCTCTGTTTGAAGGTTATAAACTAATCTCTTTCTTACTTTCCCAAATGGTGTGTAACCCATTCGCTCTGCTTCACCTGTTTCCACGCTGCACCTGGGCGTGCCTCTGAGTGCACCAGCATTTCAGGCGCGAGTTGATGGATGGGAGTGCAAAGGGGATTTCAACACTCAGCTCAGCTGAGCCCAGACTACCCCCGTGGCTGTGAGCCAATTGGGATGACTTAAGAGGTGGAACAGGAAGTAAGATGGCTACCGGGTTTTTCACGCACTTGCAGTGACTCCTCAGGGCGAGTAAAAATGATTGATGAGGTATAGCAAACTCTCACCGGTCTTACAGGACAAATGCAGAGTCCAGCTGGATTTATAATAGGAAAAATCTTTAAATAAGAACTGAATAAATTAAATTAAATAAGAAAGTAAGAATAAGAGGCGTGTGACGGTGTACCTGGCTTCCCTTCAGACCTGGTGGACCCTGAGAGGAAAGAAAACAGAGTTAAAAATCAAACTTGTTTCTTTCTTGGGCATACTTGACAAATTTGGCTGAGAATACTCACTGGTTTGCCATCTAAGCCAAGTGGACCCTGTTGGGAAAGAAACAAAGAGAAATTATGACCAACACAAAGTCTCGAGAGCCCTGTCGCCACTGAACCACTTTAGGGGCTTCATTTATAAAAATGACTCAAACAGGAATAAGCAGTCATTTATAAAAACCTTACTCTGACATGGAAATGTAGTGTAGACTTTAGTTATTTTCCTGTCAATTATGTAAGAGCTATTGCAATTTTGGACACACATGCCTCCACGCCTGCCGTGAACTTTATGCTTTATGATAGGAATTATCAATAAATTGCCAGACGAAAGGTGTTTTGAATTATAAGCAGGATGCAGTGTTCTGTAATTCATATATCAAATTAGAGACACGTAACCACAGCTGCTTTTGTGTTGAGACGTTTTTAAAAAAGCCAAACACGCTTTTAGGAGGATGAAATTTTTTGGTGCACAATGATTTCATCTCAGAAGGAGTTTGCTTTTCTTTTTTGGTACATGCACTCAAAAAAAAAAAAAGACTGCTGTCTTTAGCACGAGGCTATAATTTGGAGTAAATTGAAATATATAAAACCAAAAGTTTATTTATTTAAATAATGAATCATTATGGAAAATAATTTTGGTATTAGCCAATCAATAAAAAGTCATTTTTCTAGATTTCATTAAATTTTGAAAGTTTGACATTATAGTTGCATAACAAAATTACACAGAAAATATCTCTCTCTCTCTCTCTCTCTCTCTCTCTCTCTATATATATATATATATATATATATATATATAGATATAGATATAGATATAGATATATAGATATAGATATAGATATATATATATATATATATATATATATATATATATATATATCTATATATCTATATATATATATATATATATATATATATATATATATATATATATATATATATATATATATACATGCTAAAGCCTCCTTTGTGGCATTATATAGGTATCTTTTAACAATGAGGGAAAGATGTTATAAAATATAAAATCATGTAGAAAGTATGAGAACATTTTTATAAATGAAGCCCAAGTAATAGCGACATGACAGCTTATCTTGTGTTGGGAACATTATATGAATGCACACTGGCCCACTGCTTGTTGAGAGTCACATTAAAGCAAAGGCACCTCTCTCAGTAAAGAATTGAAGCCAGAAGAAGGTAAGCTCCACACTGTCATTTTTAAGTGTCGTTTTTGTGCCGATCAAGTTGTGATTTGTAGGCTCTAGAGATTTCACCTTCCCTCAGAGCAATTCCAGCAATTTCTCCTTGTTTGCCGTGTTTATGCTAATTAAACTAAGCCAGGCACTTTTGTCTGGAGCTTATACTTAACCTGCAGACATGAGAATGGTATCAATCTTTTCATTAGACTCTCAACAAGAAAGAAAATAGGCCTATTTAAAAAAAAAGAAGAAGAAGAAGAAAAAAGTGCTCCTTTAATTACTGGTTTAATAAGGCATAATGAGCCAATAATTAAACTTGCAGGTCACCCTACCGAGTCTGCTGTGAATGAAGCGTTGCTTCAAAACACTGAAGGCACTATTTGTTTTCAGTCCACGGACAAGACAATCTTTCCTCAGCAAGATACCCTACACCAGCTGTTACTTATTAGTATTTCAGAATGTTTTAGTCTTGTCTCCATATCGCTTATGAAAAAATGTAAATTGTGTTAGTGTTGGAAAAAGCAATTAAGTGGATTTGTAGAGGCAAACATTTCAAGAGAGGACAGCAAAAATAACCGAAACTTCAGAGTGAAAAAGTAGGAAAAAGAAGGTTTTTCATTTTTGTATTTAAGTAAATGTGTAGGTCTATGTATATCCTGCCCTGTGTGTGTGTGTGTGTGCGCACAAGTAACACTCAGATAAAGGCCTCCAAGGCTATGTGCTGTATAATTATATTACTTGAGTGGATTTGTTCCAGTTGCATCAATTTGACACACACCCCCACATCTCCTGTGTGTGTGTGTGTTTGTGGTGCTGAGATTATACAACAGGCAGTTAAGAAAGTCCCTATTCATCCACTCTCCAGCACTGAAGCAGCAGTTGGAGATGTCCACTTTGTTTACATCGATAAAAACAACTAACAAGCAGTCACTGGACTTCTTCTACGCTCAGTTCAAAGGCGCTCAAATCTTTGGATTACTTAAACATGAAGGAAGAGCCGGCTCTTGGATCAAACTTTCCTGACAAACACTTATATGTGATGTATGTGGTAAGGGCTAATGTTGACTTCCTGCCGCCTTCCTTCTTAACAACCCCACTCTATGTTAAGCTAACTGTTTTTACAGGGTCCCTTAAGTACTGGCTTGCTCAACTGTTCACAGTCCTGGTGGCTTTCCAGGGTGGAAACCATCATTAACAATAATCACTTCTGGCCTTGGATGGCACACACAAGTCTTGGCTTTTCTCATGATCTCCTGATTTACCAGCCCCACGGTTGCAACCCTACCACAGTCTCATCTTGGCCTGCTTTGCTGGATGGGCAGTAGGTACAGAGAGGGAGCGATACGTGAAGCTGCTCTCGTTACCCGCTCATCTGATCATTTACTGCTTTGCTTTTGCCTCATAATTTGCCAGCGTGGCTACAGACTGCTGTCAAACTTGAAAGCAGCCTGTAAAAGAGATTTATAAAAAAGCATAAAAAGTGCGTCTTTACAGAATGTCTTTTTGATTAAGGAACCCTTGTGAAGTCAGCAGTAGGTAGCCGAGACCAGGGTGGAACAAATGACTGGGACCAATTGGACGGCAATAATTTCACCATGACTGTCCAAAGTTCAGAGGAGTGTGAAGACTAAATATGAAATGCTCCTTATATCCTTCACTGAATGCAGCACAGGACAGCTGGATGTCCACCGCTCTATTAAAAACAACATCCTGAGTTTCCCATGAGAATTTCAAATGTCCCTCATGCACACTAAGCTCTACCATGTATACATACATCTATGCAGGGACATCTCTGCATCTGGGAGCGTTTATGGGGGTCTGGCTCCTTCAAGACTCGTCAGGATGAGCAGGAGAGGTGAACAATGCGAGGTCAGCGGCTGCTGCACAATCTAAAAGGGACTGATTTATGGCTGCTAACAAGCGACAAAGAGCCTTATGAATTGTGGGTACAACTGCTGCTTGGGTCTTTTTCTTTGCGACGAGATGTGTGTGAAAGGTTTATTTTCAGTAATAAAACCCTGTAGCTAATGTCTGACATCGGACTGCTTGCATTAATAAGTAGTAGCATAGAATTTCTACTAACTTGAGGAATTGCTAGAGCTGCCTGAAGCAATATTTCATGCAACGAGCAGTGGAGAGAGCTCTGGTATGTCTGGTAATAAAATACTTTAAAATATACAAGCTTCATTAAATCAGCAATAGAAATAAGAGTCGGTGTTCACTGAAAACCAATGACAAAATGTGTTTCAATAACTATGAAACAAACAAAATCAAAGGGAGTTAGGTACCTTATCTATTGTCTTTTTTTCAAATATAATAGCTTAACTTTAAAACACTCTGCAAGGCATGAAACGTGTGCTGGAATTTAAATAAAACTAGGCTGAACTAAAAAAACACGAGCGCTGTGGTGGGTTTCAGTGTTGGGGTGAGGGGCTGCTGCTAAATTTCTGCATCTCAAACCACAAACGGATCGGCTGGAGAAGAAAGGGAGGGAAGGATGGAGGGTAAAAGAACACAAAAGGCAAAAAATAAAATAAAAAAATAGGAGATTAATGTTTAGAAAAAGTGAGAAAAAGAGCTGGAGATTACCGCCAAAACCTCAAGTGAATGTGGGAGAAAACAAAATAAAGAACCACACTCGCATAAAAAGAACTTGTATTTCTAGTCTGCAGCGCCACATTATCCTGCAGCATCCCTCAGCAGGTAAAACAACAAAAAAACCGCTTTGACTCACATTCCCATCAATTAGAAGGCTGTTAAATAGATCTCTGGGAAATAACATGGCCTGCAGGAGGGCACATGTCTGTGTTTGCTTATGTGTGAATGCACGCGTTGATTCAGGCGTGTGTCTGTTTGCATGCGCTCGTCTCTTAATCCCGGTGAAAGAAGCCGCAGGCTGTTTTAGCTGCCTTTACTGTACTCCCTATGGTGCAGACTGCTAATTATCCACGAGGGTGTGATTGTCGAGGATGCAGCACGAAAAGCTGTTGTCTGCACATCAGAGCCGGCGTCTCAGCGAGAATCGCACGCTGCATATGCTGCAAACTGCAGGCTCAACAAACTTTTATGGCATTAAGGTGAAGGTGAGATAGTGAGAGAGCGCTTTCCTCTTTCTCTTCCTGGGATATGATTAATTTTTTCCTCTTGAGGCTGCCCATGAAAACCTTTGTTTAATGTCACCACAGGGACAGAAATCGGTGTTAGCTCTACATGTGTAGATACGCGGCTCTTAGAAATAGTCAGTGGCTACAAACAGAACCAAAGCGCACAATAAAGCATACCAGAGTGCTGTTTGTTTGGGACAGAAAATTGCCAACATGTTGCCGGGTGCCCGTCAGGCTTTGATCTGCGCCCTGCAGCCTTGAAGGCTGAACAATGGTGAGCTTGGGCCCTTCTCGCTGACCGAGGTCCACTGTCTGTCTCAGTGTTGCACTCGCAAATAAACACACTTGTGGCCGGGCATGCTGCACATGTGAAAAGGAGTCAGTTGGTGTGTGTGGGTATGTGTTTACCCCTCTGCCCTGCTGTTAGCCTGCCTGACTGTGATTATTTGACAGGGGAAAGACTCTTTTCTGAAGCTCGCCTTGGCTGTGATTTATGAGAGGAAGAAGTGGCAAGGGTTACATGAGGGGAGAAAACATACATGAGCACGCGCAAAAAACACACGCACATCGTAGTGTTATGCTTGAGAGACACGCAAACCGCATTTCATTAACACTGTTTATCATACAACTGATGATTCTCTGGAAGTGGGCTGCTGCATGAATTAGTCTGATGAATTCAACATGTGTATGCCACCTAAATGAAGTGCAGCTCATGTGCACTCACACTGCACACATGCATGCAGTTTCTTTAACAGGTCTTCAGTGGTGGAGGAAGGGATACAATGTTTTTTCGACCAGTATTTCTTTTTAAATTCCAATATTTTAAAGTTGACAACTTGGATTCAGGATCAAGTCCCAGCTGTGGAACAGAGGACCTGATCTTCACCCTTGCAGAACTTCTGGATAATTCACAGAGGTTTGAATGTTGAAGCTAGGTGTGTTTTGGTGGCTTGGAGAATGGTTATGACCAGGTCCCCCGGGAGCACCTGTTGGGGGAACTGCAGGAATAAGCGGTTTGCGAGTCAGTTGTCATGGGCCATCATGCCCTCGTAAAACCAAGTGTATCCACTTACTCTCTGCAAAGTCGGGCCTGTTTTCACTGGAGTTTGACTCTGCTAGGATTCCCTCTTGTCTTAAGTCCTGTTTGAGGACGTAGCAAGGCTTAGGAGGGCATGTGCCTTGGGAACCTCCCTGCAACCTTCCTCATGCAGATGATGTGGTTCTGTTGGCTTCATGTTCGGGTAGGATATGAAAGAGGATGGACCAAGCGATGGAATTCCAGCATCTTGAAATCTTATTCATGAGTAACGGAACGTGGAGTGTGACATGGACTGTTGTGGTGAAGAGAGAACTGAACCGAAAGTTGAGGCTTTTCCAAATCATCAATCTATCTAAGATCCGACCCTAATCTATTGTCACGGCATAAATGACTGAGAGTAGGGCTGCAAATACAAGCTGCAAATGCATGAGTTTCCTCTGTAGGATGGCTGGACTCAGCTTCAGACCCACTGTCAGATGCTACACTGCTGCTGCGGGTCCTGGGTTCCTCCTGGTGGATAACAATAACTGGACTCATGAGCCGTCATATGCAGATAGTTCCTGGAGGATGAAGGAATTGATACCACTGACTGGGCCCCCCGTTTGCCTGACCTAAATCCAGTCGAACACCTCTGGGACGTCATGTTTCAGTCCTTTTCAGCAGTGTACATTTCATCTGGCTTGAGAACAGCTCAGGTTCTCCTCAAGTTTGGATGAATTGGAAACTGTTGCTGGTGAGAAGGATGTTTGCCTAGTCTGCTTCAACTGAAACCCAACTCAGGACAAATTGAAGATAACGGATTGATGGAAAAATTGCAATATCAAAATGTAAAAAATAGTTGGGTACACTCCAAACCAACCAAGGTTAAGTATCAAAAGTAGCAGTACACAGTATTCAAAGGCCATTAAAGGGTACAAAAACGTGTATTTAAAAAAATGCCTCTAAACTGCAGTGCAGGAGAATAAATTGCAGCAGAAAATTGTATTACCAGTAAATCAGGGACAAGTACCTCTAATTAGTACTTGATTAGATGTCCTTTGTTTCTTTGGACTTCCACAGCTGTTATTATCATCTTGTTGAACTGTTTGCTAGTTTGTACACTTACAGACTTTTGGCTCGGGAGGGTTAAAAGCTTGAACTGCATTGTATGTAATTCAGAGAGACATAATAGGGGTGAGAGAGGACATGAAAAAACACTGGGAAGCAATCTAGCTGTTTGTTTAAGGAATGGAAACAAAGAGAAAAAAAAAAGTCTTGTTGGCAAAAATCTCTGGCACAATGCAGTTAGCAGCGCAGCGGTCTCCGGTAACCCACTTGTCTCATTTGTGCTGATTGCCCTCCTCATATATGAGCATCTGAGAGAAAATACTGGTGTGAAAACACATCTAGCACTCACATCCACACACATACCTCTGACCACTTCCACAGTCCTGGCCTTTGTTACAGAGACATACGTAAACAATAGGTGGTTTGGACGGAGGCCGCACACATGTGGCCTCCACACATGTGCACACAGACACACAAACATTGATACCCAACAGGAAGAACGGCCCTTTTTAAAGTCAGATGTTTGAAATTCTATCATCTCTGCTGCTGCTAAATGTAATGATACACTGTCCGTGATAATTGTCAGCGTGATTAATCTGCTGTCGTTTTACTGTGACCTCAAGCACACAGCATCCTCAGTCTTTATAATCACACACACACGCAGTGTTGGGGAGTAACGGAATACATGTACCGCCGTTACGTATTTAAGATACAAAATATGAGTAACTGTATTCCGTTACAGTTACCATTTAAAAAGGTGGTATTTAGAATACAGTTACTTTGTTGAAATAAATGGATTACACGGCGGTACTTCCCTGTTTCATATTGTGGCGGGTCGGGACTGTTTGGGTTTTGTTTGACAGCTACGTTCTGTTGTTCCAGGCGGCAGCGTTACGGTTGCCATGGTTACAGGGTGACGCTCTCTCTGCGTGTTTCCTGGGTGAGAGAGCGACTTTTTGTTGTTGTTGTGCTAAGCTAATAGGCAGAATGCTACAGTTATAGCTCTAAAGAATGTAGCATCATAGGCAGTGTAGTCCGTGCTGCAGGGAGAATGGACTGTCATACACGTTATGTGTCTGTGAGCGAGGGAGGGAGAAAAGGAAAAGTACGAGCTGTCATCGAGCAAAAACGGGAGCTGGAAGCATGTAAATATAATAATAACCACTGCAGCCAAGAAGAGAGCCTGACGAGCCCAGTTGTAAGTAAGCTATTAAGACTCGACTGTACACTGTGTTCGTGTTTTCTCTCCAAAAACAATAAGTTCCGTTGGAGCAGCCTTTCAGCGCCTCTCTCTGTCTCTCGCCAGCAAAGTTGACCCAGACAACAAAGTAAAGCTAGTTTTCAGCTACGAGCCGACACAGAACCCACCGTATTAGCCAGAGGTCCCTTTACTACGGTTTGGAGCCGCGGACCTTCAGTAACAGTAATAAATCACAGCAATAGTACATTCATGTAGTTGTAAACAGCATGATAATATATTAAGTAATCCAAAGTATTCAGAATACGTTACTCTCATTGAGTAACGTAACGGAATACGTTACAGAATACATTTTGGGGCATGTATTCTGTATTCTGTAATGGAATACATTTTAAAAGTAACCTTCCCAACACTGCACACACGGACCAGGAAGCTGCCTCTTGCAACAGCAGACTGAGCTCCTCCAGTCGTTACACTGTTACATCTATGTAATCTTAGCACTATACAGATTGATTTCATTATACTAACTAGACTGGGAAGAATTAACCAGATTGTGCAGCGTTTAAGCAATGCACAGATAATGGACAATGTTAAATGAAAACAAGACAATAAAATGAGCAATAGCTCCGGGGTTTCAAATGGAGACGGCAATGGAGATGAACGGTCACAGGCAAAAACAAACAAGCAAGCAAACAAACAAAATCCTCTAAAAAACACAAATGTGCACAGGCTTATCTGTGCACCGAGTCCACCTGTGTGTAATTAGCAGCAGGCATTTCCCGTCAGCGGGGCTGTGCAGTGCCAGGCAGACTGTATGGGAATATGCCTGAGCGAGAGCCCGAGATACCCACATTCCCAACATCCACAACTGCACAGCTAGCATGGCAAAGATGTTGTAGGAGTTAAGATGGCGTGACTATTTTGGGTCACCATGGAACCAGTCAATGAGTGAAAAACTAAGTGCACCCCATGATTCAGGAGCTTGTAGAACCACCTTTAGCATCAATTATCTGAAGTAAATGTTTCTGTATGACTTTATCAGTGTCTCACATGGTTGTGGCCTCTTGGCTCGCTCTTCTTTAAGCGTTTTGTTTTGTGCACAGCACTCTCAGACTAATCAGTCCTGCTGAGGTCTGGACTTTGGGCCATTGCAACACTTTGATTCTTTTTAAGTCATTCTGTTGTAGATTAGCTGCTGTCTTTAGATTTAAATTGAGTCCTGTTGCATGGCTCAATTAGACCAAGCTTTAGCTATCAGACAGATGGCTTCTCATTTGACTTTAGAGTACTTTGGTATACAGAGGAGTTCACGACTGACTAAAATACAAGGTGCCCAGGTCCTGTAGCTCCAAATCCTCCCTTCACTACCCTGCTTGTCAGCTGATATGAGGTGTTTGTGTTGATTTATTGTGTGTGGTTCTCAAAATGTGGGGCTGTGCATTATGGCCAAACAGATCCACTTTGGTCTTGTCTGTTCAAAAAGCACATTTTTCCCAGAGTCTTTGATTTTTGGTGGGTTTTTTTTGTATTTTTCCAGAAGCAACTTTGCAAATTTAAACCATGCTACAATATTTTTCTTTCTCCCGCAACCCCTAACAAACAAACCATACTTTTCCAGTCTTTTTCTAATTGTACAGTTGTAAAATTTAACATTTAACATGCTTACTGAGGCCTGTAGAGTTTGAGATGCTTTTGTGGTTTTGCTATTTCTCTGAGCGCTGCATCGTCTGACCTTGGGGGGGATTGCCGAGACGTCCACTCAGGGAAGACTGTAGCATTGTGCACACTTTTCCAGAAGTCACACTGTTTTGTGTAGGTGTATTCATAAATGGATGATAAGCTAGAAATCACCGTTTCATCTCATAAATTGTGGGGGAAAGAAAAAAGAAAAGGCCTAGCTGTCCACTAGAGGCCGCTGTATCTCTGGATAATATTAGGCATGTCTCTGTGTTTTTGTGGAAATTGGTAACCTGCTTTCCATTCAGTAGCTATGCATGTACATCGTTGCATTACACCAAGCATATTAAAGCCCAACTAGAAGCTGCAAGCCATGATTGGAGCCTTGTGGATGACTGTTTCACATTGTGGTACGGTTTACACTCCTGTGGTTTGTGTTTACTCATGATATCTTAACATTATTGGGCATTCATGTCTACTGCTCTTTATGTTTACTCATATGAGAACTAAACGTGCTGCGTTTCCCCCTGCCAACTGCCTTGGGTAAGTCATATTTCGTGTGATATAACCAGTCTGAGCTTTCTATATCTGTGAGCTTACTTCTCATTTATGAGGCAGGATACATCACTGTTGGTTATTGGTTATGAAGAGGAAGTCATTGAAAGAGTAAATGAGTTAATTTAGTAATTTAGAAAGAAAAAGCAGAGAAGATGACGGGATAGAAAAAGGCAGAATAAATGTGGGGAAAAAGTTAGAACAGATCCAGGCCCAGACACACGAGTAGGTGAAGTGAATAGAGTGACAAGATAAATAAAAATCTAATTTACCGGGTATCCATCCCGTCCAGCCTTGCCCTGGTGAGGTTAGACATTGAAGCATGAAGCATTAATCAAGGCTGAACAGACACTAACAGCTGCACACAACAAACTCACAAAGACCAACATGTAGCCTGGTATCCTACATAATAAAAGGAGACAAGTGGTTAATGATTTAAAGGATTGTGGCTGACTATTTATTTATTCATATAAAATATTGAATTCTTGAATGAAATAATTTACTGTAAATGGAGACTAAATTTGTATTTGGAAACGAATGAACTAGCGAGGACTTAGTCATATTACACCACAGCTTTTGACTCACATTTTCTGGGATTTTTTTTTTCTCTCTTCTCATCTGCTCTCAAACATGAACCACGGTTTTAAACTAAAAGCCACTTGGACACAAAAAATAATTAAAAAACAAAATCAGATCAGTTGTTTTCATTGTGTCTACAGTACCAGCCGCTGCACATTACTTAGATAAACGGCACTGACACATTGCTACTTTGCAGAGTAGCGAGTGACTGGATTACCACACCTTCCCATCAACTTTATGGGATGTAGGCTGTAAGTTTTGGGGGGTCTTTAAGAGAAGACATTGTTTCATGCACGCCTAGTGTGGATCAGATGCAGACCAATCGAACAAATCCCGTTTGGCCGGACATGCTGTTTTTGTTCTGATGTGTCCGGAAGCACGTCACGGTGCGTTTCAGAGCATTTCCAATTCTGCATATCTGATCAGTGCCACATGGGACAATTTAATAAAAAAGAAAGAAAAAGAAGGGAATAAAAACTGAAATTGGACATTTAAAATGCAGATGGAAAAAACAAAACAAAAACATTATCTGAAGGCAGCTGCATCAGTTTCCACTCTGTACACGGATTTGAGTAACGATGTGTTTTATCTCCCGAGTGTGTCAGAATGTCAGCAGGAGTTACAGTCCCACAGAGAAGAATAACTCACTGCAAATAAGTCACACCTCCCTAACCATCACCATGAAAGACTCAAACACACAGTCATGGACACCCACATGCACAGGTGGTCCATTTATTGGCGTTCTCTGTGGATGCATGTGCGAGTGAGTCTGTGACAGTCTGTATGTCTGTGAGTGAAAGGATTCCTGGCAACTCCCGCAGTTTGCCGGGCCGTGCAGGACTCACAGCGAGGGATACAAGGTGGATGCGTGTGCATGCGTGACTGATGTTGAAACCTCTCTTTAGTTTGTTTCCATACTACCTGGATGAGGTGGAATGGTACTTACAGGAAGCCCTGCAACACAAAAGAGAAACCAAGCGTTAGAAAGTAAATGCTACAAGTCTCTACAGACACATGAAGCACAACATGCGAGAGCTGCAGCAGGCTCTGGTTTATATAGCAATCAATTCCTCTGAACAGTGGTCTGCAACAAAAAAAACAAAACAACAAAAAACCTGCACATGCAATGTGGTTCGTTAGATGATGGCTGCAATTAACCACCTAAATACAGTACAGAACAAACATATTAGAGCTGCCGCCAGCGCAGTTTGTGGTGAACCCGTTATGATAAACAGACTGCTGGATAATGGGTCATGTTTTGCATTAGGAAATGAAGTCATGTCAGGACTTTGTTTCTTAAGAAAATAAGGGCGTATTGGATGGCGGAAAAACAGCGAGTAAAAAGGTCGGGGCGTGCTGGCAAACTGTCTGTCCCTTTAAAGTTGGGGTGGGGGTGGGGGGGGGGGGGGAATGAGATGCTTCTGAGATTTCTCCGGGGCAGTCTTTCTGTCGTGATTGAAATGCTCTGATGTTGAGCCTCAGCAGCAAAACTACATTCAGCTTTTCATTCTTTGCCTAACAGAAAACAAAAGTAATGATCAAAGAACTCCTTTTGTTGTTAGTGGCCTTTTTTTTTTTTTAAATAATCTCCTTAAAGTCCAGGGCTAAGACCAGGAGCACTATTAAATCACTTAAATCCCTACAAAGTGAACGCATCATTAGCAGAATTTTTATTAGCTATTCCTTAATATGCTATCCGATAAAACCGATAATGATGCTGATTAATGCAGCTTATAGTGTATGATGTCACTTGGGGCTCTGCCACCTTTGCCTTTCAGTACAGCATACCTCATCAGCATGAGTACGACATCAAACACCAACAAGACTGAAAACAGGCTCTCCATAAAACACACACACAAAAAAAATCCTTGTTAACATGAACAGATTCTATTCTGGCCTTGAAGTGGGCTCTTTGATTCAGCAGGAGCTTTGCATATGTAGAGAGAGATGAAAATGCATGTTTTAGGAGCGAGCATGTGTCAAGAAGAAGAGGAGGGAGGCGTTTAGGTTCATGAGGGATGAAAGTTTATCTGTGTCTGGATGCTTCGACGGGGACCTCCCGGGCCAGACGGTTAGGCAAACAAACACACTAGCTTGGAAAGCCACACAGAAAGACAAGCTTTAACTACTGAACTTGGGACAGGTGTGTATATGTGCTTGTAGACTACTGAGAAACAAAGAGACGCAGGAGCAAACATAAGAGAAAAGGAAACAATTTAAAGAAAAAAAAAACGAGGCATGTAAGAGAGAAGACGACAGCGAGGGCTGATTTTAATATGCTTAACTACTCTGTCTGCCCTCTTTCCTGTTATTCGTGTTTGTGCGCTCCCTTCTCCACTCTCATTTGGTTTTTTTTCCTCCGAGAGAATGGAGAAAAACCTCTTCTGGCCTTTTAAAATGTTGTCCTGGAGTCATCAGCATCAGGATGGCGAAACAGCCTCTCCATTTCATATACGTACTCGGTCTGAGCCAGGATGCAGTGTGAGGATGAGAGACTAAAAAATACAAGCGATAGCCTAAACAGAACCACGACGGCCCTTCAGACACGGACCATCTGCCTCAAATAGGCGTCCACGCTCGGCTGAAACCTTAGCAGCACACATCCTCCAAATCAGGGGTGGGTAATTAATTTTCCCAAGGGTGTGGGCCTCCACAACAGTCCCAGTTTCTTAAATTATTTCCCCACCCCTACTCGTAATGATGAGGTTTCCATTAAACGGACCTGGAGGACACCCAAAGGGATTTCCACATTTTATGCTAATATAAATTTAGTTAGACAGTAAACTGATTATCGAGATTTGAGACCGGTCACTACAGCTCTCCAAAATCCATTAAAAACATAAGTAAGGTATAATGCTGAAGTGGGTCAGTCCCGCTGAGACTGTAACGCTGCCGTGAACACTTACTAGTCCACCAAATCTGCCACAGCAAATTGACCCTAACAAATCTAATTTCACTTCTTGTTTTTTTTTTAGTAGTTTCAGAAAATGAGTGAAACTCTGTAAACGGTAAGATTAAGACTTAAGATTTGCATCTCCAAAGAGAACCAAATTGAGTAAACCACACACAGGCCGTTCATGCCAGCAAGAGACTAACACATTGATGGAGTTCACCTTCTGCTGCGATTTCTAGAAAGCAGAAATATACTGTTTGGCCGCCCTCTAGAACAGAAATAAAAAAACATGCAATTCCGAGTCGAGATTTATGGGACGTTTTGCTCGACCCGTCACCTAAATGATGGACGTTTGATCAGATAAAATAAAGTAAGCAGACAAGCAGAAAGGGATCACTGATGATCTTTCACTTAGTCACCGTGTTCACAAGAACAGATCCGATCTGTAAACATCCACCTCAGTGATTCACAACCACAATGGAAATTTCATGACAGTGACACATATCCTGTAGGTTTTGATAAAATTGCCTAATACTGTCGTGGAGCCCACTTTTAATAAGAAACATTTAAAAATCGGGATGAGTGAGACTTGCACAACATCCGCTCCATCTTTCACGATGACATTTGTGAAACAAGACTTATGACCTTGCTCTGTTTTGGTTCCTCGTGGAGTGTTTTTGTGGTTTGGATCGATTGAAAAAGCAGCACCATAATGGTGGGTAGCAATGTTGGCGGGGCAGACTCATTAGGCTCGTACTACAGCAGCTGCTACCGCTCAGCAAGAACGACTGACATCTGGGCAAAGTTAGTGGAACCACATGGCCAGAGTTAGCACTATGTTGGCGCAAATGGAAAGGGACAGGGAGAAGGGCCAACTGAAGCCCATCATCCAGTGGCCTGACTCATGGATCACTGCCTTTGCTGGGCCCTCGCCTCGAACTTACCCAGTCACACAGGAAAAAGACGGATGGTGTGTGAGTGCGATGAAGAAAAAAAAAAAAGTGTGTGTCTTCCAGGAAAAGAGGTTAAAAGGAAAAATAAACTGTTAAATGATTTGATGGGCATTACTTACCAGGTTCCCCTCTTCTTCCCATCCTTCCACGTTTTCCTGGAGGCCCTGTGGAAACACAGACAGAGCAATGAATTGCCAAAATCAGCACCGCAGGGATGAGTAGAAAACGACTCAACCTCACTCGCCGTTTCGCTTCTGCTGCTCGAGCGCTGTTTGGCATCAAATGCGTACGAGCTGGCAGAGCGCTCATGTTGGGCGAATATCACATTCATCTCTGGCCTTCATGCAGCAACTTTCTTCTGGTCCTGTTATGATGCAGCCTCCACTGTGACCTTTCTAGTAAAAAGCTTTTTTTGTCATTGTTGGCGAATTCTTGCCAAGCTTGGAAAACTAGGAAGAAAGCTACAGAAGGAACGGGAGATGATGTGAGACGTTAGACCTCATGCTGCTAGAAGACCATGAGTCATTTTCTACACTTCCATTGATTTGCGTCAGTGTCTGCTCGGTGATTTCACAGAGGTACTGTTCTTACAACTAGTGCACTCGATTGCACCCCAAAGAAAAATAAGGTTGTGATCAGGCTCAGAAAGATCACTCAAGCTTCCCATTTGGCTTAAAAGCTGTAGCTAGCCACAAAAGGTTTTCCAAGTTCTCTCCACATATGGAGAGAACTTGGACCAGCTTGTAGTCTCTAATTAGTCTCTAATTTACACTGAAATTTTTTAGCACAGTTTGCCACAGTGTTATAGCTAATTACATTACACCCAAGCAGAATATTACAGGCTGAGTATATTTTGTGGGCTTATTTATTTAAGTAGAGAGGTCTCAAAGTATTTTCTTCTACACCCTTCATTCACCCATAAGCATATGCATTCACATGTTCGATGTCTTTAAGCTCTTTGTTTAAAATTTACACTCACACTGTGATGTATCCATGAGGGGCAACTTGGGTTTAGAATTCTGGCTAAGGACACTTCAACACACAGATCGGAGGAGCTACAGTAGGGATTGAACCGATCAGCATGCAAACTGCTTCTTTTTGCCTACTGCCCTATCAGGATATCAGGATAAACTCCTGTCAATGCTGATGCACATCAACTGTGTGGTAGCGGCGAGCGATACTGCAAACAGTGGCGGTCCTAGCCTGTTTGGCGCCCTGGGCGAACACTCCCTCTCCCTATTTTCTTACTCTTCTTATATTTATTGTTTGTGTACTTGCGCTGCTGTAACTGGAGCCTCGTCGTCTCGTCTCTCTATATACTGGACTGTATATAGCGGAGATGACAATAAAGTTTACTTTGACTTCAGCAGCAAGCAGGCGCACCGAGGGCTCTTGCGCTCACTTTTCACGTTTCAAAAAAACATTGGTGCAAATTATGAGTCTGTATCATAATGTCTGGTGTTTTCGTGTTTGTTGTTTTGTTTTTATTTTGTTTTATTTTGCGAGTTGGTTATAAGATGCCACCACCACGCCCTCTCCTTCCTGTGTTGCAAGCAGCAGGCGCACCTCGCAAACGGAGGGCACCCTTACTCCCAGCAAATGGGCGATAGAAAACCGATCGGTGCCTATGCCATTCCCAATATGTGCTGGCTGATGTCGAGGCAGCATGAGTACGAATAATTATTTATTTATTTTTGCCGATGCCTGTGATGCCACCCCCCACCACGATGCCGCCCCAGGCAACCGCCAGTGTCGCCTGTATCAAAAACCGCTACTGACTGCAAATACAGGCACCGATCTGATACTGATCACTAAATCACTTTGGTTTTTCCTTTTCACAATAATGAGTTACTACAATAAAACACACCTTTTAGTTTTTCATGCATTCTGAAACTTGGAGACCTGAAATGTAAGCGGCTGTCCCTCACTGAGCCTGGTTCTGCCGGAGGTCTCTTCTTGTTAAACGGGAGTTTCCTTCTCACTGTCACCAAAGTGCTTGCTCATAGGGTATCATGTGATTGTTAAGGTTCTCTCTCTATTATTGATGTGTCTTTACCTTACAGTATAAAGCACCTTGAGGCGACTGTTGTCATGTGGTGCTATATACCAAAGTGCTTGGTCATATGATCGTTGGGTTTTTCTGTGGGTGATTTGGTGCTGTATAAACAAAACTGAATTGAACTGAATTAAATGTGCTTGTCCCTAAAATACTCTGGGTCAGCTTCTTTTGTTTCATTGCGCCATAGGCTATAAATCAAAAACACATGACAGTCAGCACAAAAAGGTTCAGACATTTTTCACAATGCATGTTTGAGGTTGTTTCTTTTTTTCCTCTCAAATAAATGAAATACATTTAACACAGTTCAGTGGCTACAAACTGAAAAAAAAAAAGATTGCTCAGTTGGTGCTAGTATTGATCCGATACAAATATCAGCACTGGTATTGATAATATCGATATTCGTAATCCACTTCTACTGTGTGACAGTCAACCATAAAGCGGATGTGTCCTGAGAGCAGCTCCCATGCACTCTGCAATTTCAGTTTAATATTTCTCTTACGTTGGGGACATGCTAGCCACAGGTTTGTCTAACACACAGTTGAATGTTCACTCCATTTCCTCCTGTAACATTAAAAGCGTTCTTTCATTTGCGCAACATCTCTAAAATTAGAAATATCCTGTCTCAAAGTGACGCTGAAAAACTAGTTCATGCATTTATTACTTCCAGGCTGGACTACTGCAATTCATTATTATCAGGATGTCCAAAAAACTCACTGAAAAGCCTTCAGCTAATCCAAAATGCTGCAGCAAGAGTCCTGACAGGGACTAGAAAGAGAGAGCATATTTCTCTTGTTTTGGCTTCCCTTCATTGGCTTCCTGTTAAATCCAGAATTGAATTCAAAATCCTGCTCCTCACATACAAGGTCTTAAATAATCAGGCCCCATCTTATCTTAATGACCTTGTAGTACCATATCACCCTATTAGAGCACTTCGCTCCCGCTCTGCAGGCCTACTTGTTGTTCCTAGAGTATTTAGAAGTAGAATGGGAGGGAGAGCCTTCAGTTTTCAGGCCCCTCTTCTGTGGAACCAGCTTCCAGTTTGGATTTGGGAGACAGACACTATCTCTACTTTTAAGATTAGGCTTAAAACTTTCCTTTTTGCTAAAGCATATAGTTAGGGCTGGACCACACACAATGACTACCGTCCAGTAGCACTGACCTCAATTGTGATGAAGTGTTTTGAAAGACTGATGAGAGATCACATCACTTCTTCACTTCCTGCCACCATCGACTCACTTCAGTTTGCTTACCGGACTAATCGTTCCACAGACGATGCCATATCTCACCTGCTCCACGCATCCCTGAGTCACCTGGACACTGGCAGAGGGAATTATGTTAGGATGCTGTTCGTGGACTACAGTTCAGCATTCAACACAATAATTCCCTCTAAGCTTTTCACCAAGTTGACGGATCTAGGACTCAGCTCATCACTGTGTCAGTGGATCCTCAACTTCCTCACAGACAGACCCCAATCAGTGAGGGTGGGAAAACAAGTCTCCCCCTCCATCTCACTCAGCACTGGAGTGCCTCAGGGCTGCGTTTTAAGCCCCCTGCTGTACTCACTGTACACTTATGACTGTGTAGCCACATCAGACACCACCTCCATTGTCAAGTTCGCTGATGACACTGTTGTTGTAGGCCTGATCTCCGACAACATCGAGACGGCCTACCTGGAGGAGATTAGGAACCTGGAGACCTGGTGCCAGGAGAATAACCTCCTCCTAAACATCAGCAAGACTAAGGAGCTGATCGTGGACTTCACCACAAAGCAGGCGAGGAATTACAAACCCCTCATCATCAGTGGCACGCCAGTGGAGAGAGTGGACAGTTTCCGATACCTGGGTGTCCACATCACTCAGGACCTGTCATGGTCCTGGCACATCAACACACAGGTTAAGAAAGCCCGTCAGCGTCTCTTCTTCCTCAGAAGACTTAGAGACTTCCATCTGCCACTGAAGGTGCTCAAGAACTTCTACTGCTGCACCATCGAGAGCGTCCTGACGGCAAACATCTGCACCTGGTTTGGGAACAGCACCAAGCAGGACAGACGAGATCTGCAAAGAGTGGTGCGCTCAGCCGAACGCATCATTCAATCAGAGCTCCCTGACCTGCTGTCCATCTACACCAAGCGGTGCAAGTCCAAAGCTAGGAAGATTATGATGGACCTCTCCCATCCCAACAATGGACTCTTCTCACTGTTGAGGTCTGGGAAGCGCTTCCGCTCCCTTAAGGCCAAAACAGAGAGAATGAGGAGGAGCTTCTTCCCCCAGGCTATTCGGGCCCTGAACCAGGTGTAGGACTGTACTCTCCCACACACATCACTATAAGACTGGACTCTCACACACATCACCACACGCACCACCACACATTTCCTATAATTTCCTATAATTTATAATCTTTATAATCTCTCTCTGCTGTTTGCACATTTTTATTTATTTTTATTTTTACTGTAAATTCCTAAGTTAATTTGTAAATTTTGTAGTAAATTGTAAATACTGTAAAACTTTTTTCTGTCATTTAATGGTCGGGCATTGCGCAGCTACAAGCATTTCACCCCCATGTCATACTGTGTATGGTTGTGTGTGTGTGACAAATAAAAATTTGAATTTGACCAGGTGACCCTGAATCCTCCCTTAGTTATGTTGCAATAGACGTAGGCTGCCGGGGGATTCCCATGATGCAGTGAGTTTTTCCTTTCCAGTCACCTTTCTCACTCACTATGTATTAATAGACCTCTCTGCATTGAATCATATCTGTTATTAACCTCTGTCTCTCTTCCACAGCATGTCTTTTATCCTGTCTTCCTTCTCTCACCCCAACCAGAAGAAGAAGAAGAATGATAATATTTAGAATAAACTCTGGACTTTGACTTACTTGTCCAGTATTGTTTTTTTCTAATCTAAACGGGGTTATTCTAGTATTAAAAATCTTTATACTCGGCTGTATACACCATGTGCTTACACACCATTCTGCATTTAATCATTAGTTGTTGTTCATCTCTAGCTCTCTTCCACAGTGTGTCTTCCTCCCCTTACTCCCAGCACCAGAATCACCCTGCATGAGCCTGGTTCTGCTGGAGGTTTCTTCCTGCTAAAAGGGAGCTTTTCCTTCCCACTGTGGCCAAGCGCATGCTCACAGAGAGTCGTTTGATTGACACAGGACTTATGGTGTCTTATCAAAACGATCACTTTCTTTCTGCTGCATGTCAGAACTTCTTTTGTCAACCTCTCTGTGAAAAATAAATTCTGCTTGTTCTAAAAATTAATCTCAAAAGGCAAATCTGCCGTCAATTTACTGCAAGGGATCCAGACATGGCAAGAAAACAGGGCAGCTGAAGTAACAAGTAAGCCTTCAGCTTGCTTTCCCATGGTTTAAAACCCTTCTGTGGGCAACACCTCACTTCTTCTGTCTTTTGTTCCATGTGACCGTCCTCCCCTGCTCTCATAGTGAAATCAGAACCACACTGGCTCCACATAAATGGCTCTGAGCATGTTTTCTATTGTCATTATTGGGGGTATTGTAGTGGCCTAATCACTTCCTGACTCTGCCAGCCCTTTCAAGGAGACCTCAATCATGGTCTCCCACCTCCTACTCATGTCTGCCTCTCCTACTTTCATCCTCCTTAATGCAACAGCAATGAGCTATTAATGACACTGGAACTCTGGGATTGAAGGAATAGTAAAAAAAGAAAAGAAAAAAGTAATAACTTTAATTAAAGAAATGAAGATTGACCCTTTTTTTAAGTGCTTGACTAAATCATATTTCTATGCTGTATGTAAGTGATTCCATTTGCCATTTTAAGCTCCCACAGGATTTTGCTGGCAAACTAAAAAAACAAAACAAAGAATAACAAAGGAAACTGAGTGGGCTACAGCTGTGCACCCACTGCACTGACTCTCATTTAAAATTTATGTTTGAACAGTTTTACACTTTTAACACCTCTACACCTTCAAACCTCAGGCACAGATGCCAGCCATGTTCTAATAGCCTCCATATTTCACAGTGGGCTTGACTTCCCCTTCCTCAGCCTCCACCGTCATAAACAGGAGTGGGAGATGCTAGAGTAAGCCCAAGGCCTCCGAAAAGAGACTAGATGGAGAGAGATGCTAGATGACAAGTTGGAAAAGCTGAAAAAGCTGGAAACAGGGAGACAGGAATGTGCATGGGAGTGATGGGATGGGGAGGAAAGAGCAGGAGGTAGAGAAATTAGATGGGAAGGACAGAGAAAGAGAGCCTTACAGATATAAGAAAAATGACAGAGGAAAGGATTGGCAGACAAAACGAAGTCAGCAGGCATCGATGGATGAATGCTTTCACAAGTCTTGCACGTACATGGTCTTTGGGTGCATAAAATTCTTCCTTAACCAAGCACATACTTCATAAGATATGGGTCACCATGGGCCATGCCTGCTCTACCTTTGTTTGAGACTTGAAAGGCGGCCGTCTGCATGTCGACAAGTTAGTGGCCAAACACTGGAGGGGCAGGCGTCAGAGTGACTGAAATGTGGGAGCGTGATTAGTCCTGAGTGGCATAGTTGAGGGGGAATTGTGGCGGGTGATGACAAGCTGATGTAGGACTAGATTGACTGGAGGAATTAATGGGAAAAGCAGCAGGGCTGGAGAGCAGAGTGTCGGCATGTGTGAAAGCAGTTCAGATTCCTGCTCTAGAACAGCGAGGTGAGCGCATATCGGCTGAGATGCAAACAAATGGCCGTGGCTTGACTTGGATTTCAGCTCTGTCTTTCTGTTTCACTGTGGCATTTCTGGGTCAGCTGAGGTGAAAGGAGTTGAAAATGTCTTACGGGTCTGCAAGAACACTCTTCAATCTAGTAGAGTCAGCAATTTTGAGGTTATTGGAATAATCACATGTTAAAAAAAAATCTCAGCAGGTATCATCCAGTCAAAGTGTGCAAGGCATGAAACAGAAAGGTCGTGCAGGCAAATGTAAAGTTTAAATATAAAGCAGATTAAAAACAATGAGTCTAAAACAATGAAAAATCAAGTATCACACACGTACTCCTGGGTGACATTCTGGTTCCAACCTCCATATGTCGACTTGTGTTGTTATTTCAAAGTGGAAACATGCTCATTATGTCATTTAAGCAATGCTGCACCAACTCCACGAAGTGATAACAGCCTATTGAGCCTACAACTAGGTGCAGGCAGTGATGACAACTTATAATGATGATTTAATGGGATGATAACACACAAAAGCAGGTTTTCATTATACTCTTTAGAGGTCTAGGTTGCTAACTGACTAAAAGATGACTGTACAACTCCAAGACAAAGCAGCAATACATTTCCCAGAGTGACTGGTTGATTTGCACACTGTAAAACAGATGGGAGGATGCTAAACAAACAGACGTATGGGATTAAGGTAGAAAAAATGTGAACTAAATGTGTAATACTGGATATTTAGGAAATAAGGCTACATGTAAACATGTGTGCAGATTTCTTTAAGAAATGCACAAAAACACGCATGAGCTCACTCAGCTGAGCACATGTTAAGAAATCCCTGGGAACAGCACGATAACACGGAAACATACAACGAACTTCATTTGAACTGCAGATAAGTGCGCGTGTGTGTATGTGCACGCTCGCCCGAAGCACTCGAACTCAAGCTCCACACAAGGAGCATTCAAGGTTTGACCGGGAGACCACAAGTGAGCCAATACCCCCCTCGGAGTGTCTATGTGTGTGAGAGAATGTCAGAAACCAGTGAAAAACAAACACATGGATCTCTGTTTAGATACAGCATCCTTCTCAAGTCTTCACTCAGTATCTTTCAGGAAGCCACTAAAGATTGACCAATACTGAACATCACATCCTGTGGGTAAGCTCACACACACACACGCTCACACACACACACACACACACTCTCAGGCAAATCCAAAATTCCTGCTGATAAGTGAAATCGACCTGAGCGGCGCCGTAGGCCAGTTTTCCATCAACGTTTTTACAGGTTGTAAAAACTATTTAAACCCACCGTGGTCTCAAATCAACAAAACATACACACCAGTCCATCTTCTACTCCTCTACTCCTGTTTGTTTCTCATAGCTGAAGTTTGGCACGATCGAGCTACTGTGACATTTCTCGGAAAGAGGGAGCTATTCGAGAGAATAAAGTGCACAATGTTTGAGAACTGAGCCCACCTTATCTTTGTTAAGGTCCTATTTTGTTTAACCTAGGTTGGATCAACAAGAGCTAACTAAAATCCATCCATCCACCTTCCCCACACACACAAATATGGGAAAATTAAATTTAGTGCAAAGAACGGGAAAAGTGGGCTGGACATATTGAGAGGAAAGTCGAAAAGGTCTGTTTCTTGCTTTCATAATAGCTTTAGGTAATGAACCTACAGCATATCATCTCTTGATTTTGCAGTTCAAACAAAAGACGCGCCAGAGATGAATAATCACTAATGATAGATTTTTTCCATCTTTTGTTACAATCATGAAAACTTTGAAGAGGTTTTTCTGTGCAGATACCTGAATTTTCTACACATGCTGGGGAGTTAAAATCACCTTAAGCCAAATTTTGACCACATTTGTAGAAATGCTGACACTAATATTGCAACACTTGACTCAAGATTATACTTGCAAAATATGTTTATAGCAACTAAACAAACTGTTTCCCCTTTTGTCAAAGACAGAATTGATGGTCTCATAAGGCAAGGTTAAGTGCCGTCGCTGCAAACCAATACTGACATCCGGCACGATTGCGAGGATTCCCCAGTTTCGCAGAAATGTGGACAGCTGTTAAGCTTCTTTGCCCGAAACAAAACTACTTGTCTCTGTCGTCTCCTGATCCGTCCACGTTCGTGTTTGTCCAAGTTTTGTTCCAGCAAGCTGGAGGACACATGCTGTGGGTGTAAACAGCTACAAAAAGACAAAAAGACAACGGATGTGAATCACGTAACGATGATTCATTCACCAGCTGCCCCGCATCTCTCTTGTTCTGGGTCAGGCGAGGTTCAGTGGCTCAGTCTGGGTTCATGAATATCCGATCTCATAGTGGGTACAATCAGATATCCAAATCAAGCAGGAAAAATAGTTAGAAAATTCCAACTCAAACCTATTAAATCTCGTTGTGACAGATATCATAACAACCTTGCATATCATATATATGTGCAAACGATTACTTAATATTCTTGTTAGTTTAGTCAGAGAAAACTATTATTTCTGTTCTCAATCATTTATTTTTTATGGCTCTGTTCTGGAACCAGCAACAAAGACCCCAGTATGGACACAGCTAAAAGCGGGCTTCCAGTAGCTTCAGTTAATTAAATCTCACAGGCAATTTAATACATAAAAATATCCAATAAGTTCATTTTTCATATGCTGCAGCCTCATGTTGTTTGCCACTGATGCCGTGGAGATCTCACGTAACAAGTCATAAAGTAACCTCACCCCATGATTCTGCCTGCACTGGACCCAGACCCTTCATCCACGTTAGTAAAGTTTTGGCAGTGTTTCATAAAGCTCAAGAAATATCACCAAAAGTGTTCCTGTGCCGTTTGGCACTCATTAGGTCTCACTAGTTATGTCCTCAATCTTAGTCCGAATACAGATGGAGACATGAGGAAGAGAGCACAGGAGAGGAAGATGAGAGATTGCTTTCAGGCGTTAAAACGGATCAGCAAGTGATATGGCCTGGCCTGTATTTGTATAGTGCTTTTTACTAGTTCCTAAGGAACCCAAAGCGCTTCACACATCCAGTCATCCACCCATTCACGCACACATTCACACACTGGTGATGGCAAGCTACATGTAGCCACAGCCACCCTGGGGCGCACTGACTACCACCAGTAGGCAACGGGTGAAGTGTCGCACTCAAGGACACAACGACCGAGACTGTCCAAGCCGGGGCTCGAACCGGCAACCTTCCGATTACAAGGCGAACTCCCAACTCTTGAGCCACAATCGGGTATACGTGTTCATGTTTTTTATTAGTTTGTGGTTTTGGGGGATTGTTTAGAGCTTTTTTGTAAATTACTTTCATGCTTTTAGTTTTTGAGTTTCTGAAGTCTTCCCCAGCATTTCAGTTAGTGTGAAGCTGCTGTGTGTTGCTGTATTTGTCCACCCTTTTCTGTTTTATTTTGCTATTTTTTTTTCTGTGCCTTGTCCTGCCACCTATTACCTCTCCTCTCCTTATCAGCGTATATGTATGTTGTCCGAGTCTCCCCTTACCCTTTGCTGTGCTGTTTCTTAATGCTGTGTGTAGTCCCTGTGCTCCGTGGTTTCTGGTATTTCGATTTCCTGCCCCTGTTCAGTGTTGCGTTTTGGACTTTATTTTTGCCTGACGGCATTGAAGCTGATTTTTTTGAGTTACTCCTGTTTCTCCAGGTCGACATCCTGTCTGCCACACAGCCTTTCCTTGTAGTGATGGGTCGTTCGCGAACGAAATGGCTCTTAGAGCCGACTCTTTGAGGTGAACGACGCGAGCCGGCTCCTTATCGCGAGCCGTCACGTGGGTTTTTTTTTTTTTTTTTTTTCCTTTCTCTCAGCCTCTCTGTCGCACTTTTTTCCCGCTTCACTCTGCACGCGAGCCTTGTGCTTTACGCTGGGCAAAGGGGGGAGGGGCGGTAGTTACACTCAGTAGCACAGGAACAGAGGGGGGGGGGGGGGGGGGGGGAGAGAGAGAGAAAGAGAGCCAGGGACAACAACGTCACATTAGAAAGGTATAGTAATCATCCACAACTATTTTCAGTTGCAGAGGATAAAGAATTCAGAAAGTTTATTCATGCGGGCCCATATGACAGAGAATATGCATGTTATTTTTGTTGTCATATTTTAATTTATATTTAATTGTGTTGTGGTTTGCAGTGTTTTGTGTTGTTTCACTTTAAATTTGTAAAAGGAAAAAGCTGAAAATTTAAATAGTTAAAAGTTGAAATGTGAATAGTTGATTTTTGTATTATATGATTTATGTGGAGTGAATAAATAAAAGTATATTTACGGTGGCCCCTACAGACAAAGCAAACTTCAAATCATGTACGAACTCTGAAGCACGTACAAACCCTGAAGCACGTACAAACTCCAAAACACGTAAAAACACGTACAAGCTCCAAAGCACGTAAAAACTCCAAAACATGTAAAAACACGTACAAACGCCGAAGCACGTAAAAACTCCAAAACATGTAAAAACACGTACAAACTCCGAAGCACGTAAAAACTCAGAAGCACATAAAAACTCAAAACACGTACAAAAGTCAACAGAAGTGCTCCAGAATGCAGGCGCAGTGTTGAGCTTTTGTTACCTAGTGGCTACACAAGCCAGCAAGTACCAACGACCGGATTTGGTGTGTGGTAGTAACAGGTAAATGAACATTGTTTTTAAATTATTTGAATATATATGAGTGCCTGTGTATAAATACACAAACATGCTTTCAATTGTGTAATTTAAGTGATCTAGTAGCTCTGCTTTGGAAGTTCAGTTCATGCTAGAAATGTGTTTTGGAGTTTGTACGTGTTTTGTCTCTAGGGGCCACCGCATATATTTATATATAAACATATATAAATAAAACCACTTTTTTTACGTTAGTAATTCCTTTTGTGCATAATTTAATATTATTGTTAATAATAAATTAATTAAAGCAACAAAACAACCTGAAGAGCCGGTTCGGAGCCGAAAGAGCCGGCTCTTTTTAGTGAGCCGAACCGAAAGAGCCGGATCTCTAAAAAGAGCCGGAAATCCCATCACTATTTCCTTGACAAGAAAAGTAGAAAGTGTGAACAGTCAGCTATATATAAGGCTGGATGTATAAAAGAAGGTGTCAACGGAGGTATCAGGTTGCACTGAACTCAACTATACAGTGCTGATGTACCAGGATTGCTGGCTGAGCTGGACTTTCTGGCATGACGTCGCCACAAACCTCTTGTTTTACACCAAACTCGACCATTTTAAAGAAAATGTACAAAAAAACATCCCTCATATTCCAAAGCTTAGTACAAATGGTTTTAAGAAATAATCTTATTCTTGGAATTCCTGCAGATAAGACAGCAAGTCGTAAGCAGGGTAAGCAGTGTAAGAACTGTTGTTGGAAGTCTTACCAGATGATGAACAGCCTGAATCACATCAGTAATACAAACCTCTTGTGGATTAAATTGTCTTTATAAAACTTGTCTGCCTCTCATGTGGGTTGAACTTTGGCTCTGCGACTGTTGATATGTGGTTAGAGAGAGATGCTAGTAAACATCTCTCTGGTATTCAAGCAAAGGTCATCTTTGATTGGGAAATAAGATGCGGCAGAGTTTCGGCTTTTGTGTTTGAGTTTCTGCAAGTGTTGCGTGGCAGCAGAGCGTCTTTCTCTGAGTATGTTTGTGCGAAGGACTGGATGCCTGCTTCACGCCCATGAGTGTGATCAACATATAGTTTTCTTAGCACGCTCCGTCAAAGCTGAGTGACGCCGCTGTAAACCTGCATGCGAGCGATGTATGTATGCATGCTCTTAAAGCTGCAGGGTTGTTTAGTTGTCTACTGCATTATTCATTTTGCCCTAACGAGCTCAATCTCTAAAAACTCATCAGGTCGGCACTGATGTGGGTTCGCATAATCCTTGACAGGTCATTTGTGTTTTTAGGGTGACACAGTGTATACTTGTAGAGAACTTTGATTACGTGTTTATATTTGTTTGAAAGTGCACACAGGTTGGAGAGGAAGACACAAAGGAGCTCTGCGCTGGATCTGCCGCTGCGATGTCTGGCAGGTGGTTTGTGTTGAGCGCTGGGCTGGTGCTGAAAGGCCGCCTGGGCATTTATCGTGTGACACACCTAATGAGACGTGAAGGCAGGGACGGGACTGCCCCACACAGAGAATGATGCAGTCAAAACAATGACAGTATCCTTGCAAAAACACAGCCAGCCCCAACCAAGCATAGCGAATACGTCAGATCACAACAAAGAAGACCAAAGCACCCAAAGTTCAGCAGACAGAGGACAGAGCTTTTGCCTTTAGGTGCTACCAGATGTATTTACATACAGGCACAAACTAAGGCCAGAAAGGCAATGGAGGGGTGGAATTTTTTTTTCCACTTTTTGGAAAAGTTTTTTTCATTTCAAGAAAATGTTTACGATGAGCATGATGAAAAATATCATCTCATAACTCATTGCCTGAGTAAATAATGGCCACATGATAGCACATGACAGTAACGTAAACTGAAGAAATATTATTTTTACGTTTTTGTAGATTTTATATTACAAAACTTAGGGAGGATGCAGATTTGTCGCTATGGCAACCTGTTTTTTAATTTTCACATTGCGTCTGGCTTGTAAAATATTAAAAACTGATGCCAGCAGCAACAAATAAGTAAACCTGTAGGCTAATGATGCCTCCAAAAGGAGTTGGAGTCAAGTGATGTAATTCAGGGGTTGTGACTGAAAGTGTGGGTTTAGAGGTAAAAGCCTTGATGTAAAGAAAGGCATACAAAGGATGAAATTGGCTGTCCTCAAGACTGATGGGTGTAAACAGTGCCTTGATCACAGCTTGAAAGGGCTAAATTCTTCTAAAGACCGCCCGTCTACAAATGGGGGAAATTCAGCGCTCTTGCTACTCTAAGAGTGGACATCCTGCAAAGCTTACAAAGAGTACAACACGCAACCCTGAAAGAGGTGAAGACCTGAAGAAACGGTGAATACGAGTCCCACAAAAACCATGGCAACACATGTCAAGTTTGAAAAAGACAGGCTGGATATTTCATAGCACTTCTGGGACGGGGTTTTTGTGTATGTCCTTCCAACATTATCATTCAAAAAAGGCACAGATACCAAGCCAAAGGTTGTGAGTTAGGAGATGCAGGTCTTTACTGTTAAAAAGCAAGCAGATAGTAAACAGCATATCTGATATTACCAATACAGACTTTAACATAAGGATTGTGCCTCAAATATACAAAGTATCAGGACTCCTTTCAGCGCATTTGGACAACAGTTTTTGAAGATAAAAGTTTCAGACTCTTTAACGTGTCAAACATCAACAGCATCAGTGTGTTCAGTGGTAGTTTGACGGGGTTATTTTTGAAGTGTTGATTTCGTCCGGGGCCAGCCAATGGTGAACGGTGGTCTGTAACAGGATAAAAACTCTCTTTTATCTTTGTAGCCTTTATTCATTCATAAAATGTGGTTCTAGTTTCTGGAAGTTCTGGAACATGTTAGGGCAAAACTGGAGACCCGGGCATGGGGAGCGCGGGGGTGGGTCTTAAAGTGCGGAGGCATAAAGAGAAAATCGCAATAATCACCATGAATACTCCAGTATTTATGTGTGTGTGTGTGTGTGTGTGTGTGTGTGTGTGTACACCATGGTTGAGGAAACATGGTGTGAATGTTCAAAAGGCAGCTTAACTCCTGCTTTAACAATTATCTTATTGCAAAAGGCTTCCACCTTCTGTCGTTCCCACAGCTTTCTTCAAATTTCTTCAAGCCCTGCATATCTGTGCAGTTCCAACCACTTGAAAGCAGTTTCTAATTTTCACCATTATTTCCACCTCTCTTCTTTTTTGTTACAGGTGTTTCACACCTATTGCCCTTAGACCTTACCCTTGAGCTAGGTCCTCTGTCTGGTTTGCGCTTCCTCTTTTCTTAAACCTGAAATAGACAGGACAATTACAGCTACTTTGGAAACCAAGGTGAGAGCGTGTAGATTATACAGTCATGACTGGGCATGCTGAACCCGGCTTCGTGAAGGAACTGAGAATGGGTATCTGGATCTAAGGAGTGGTGCATTCACAGTCCCTGTGGTTTTTTTTAAAGTTATCTGGGGGTTTTTTTGTTGTTGATTTATATGTAAAATTATATGAAAAATACAAAATGTTTTCTATGCAGTCCTGTGAAAAACAAAGTAAGGATTCAATATCTTTACATAACTTGAATAACCACAAAGCTCTCTTAACGTCCCACCACAGCAGTCAGGTTCACTCTTTTCTTTTTCAGCCATACTGTTATATATCTACTGCTTTGTTTGGGCTTATTGGCTTGCTGCACGACCCAACTTTGTCCAAGCTTTAACTGTCCGACAGATGACCTGACATTTGACTCTAGGATACTTTGAGAAGTCCTTCCACCCTCCACCACTGTGCTTAACAGTTAGTATGAGATATCCGTGCTAATATTCTCCATTTAGTTTTTGACAAACCAGTGAATTATGTCCCAACATCTCCACTTTGGTCTCATCTTTACAAAGTTTTCTTTTTCTAATTGTGCCGTCATGAAATTTAACATTTAACATGCCAACTGAAGCTAGTGGACTTGAAGATGAAGCTCTGGAGTTTTTTTGCAAATTGCACGGTCTGACCTTGGTGTGAATTTGATGGGATGTCGATTCAGGGAAGATGGTGGCATGGTGTTACCACACACCTGAATGTAGTTTCTCTGCCTGGGTGGTCTGACCTTGCAGTGAATTTCTGCTTTTATAGAGGTGGTCACACTTGCTGATGATCAGTTCATAAAGTGCATTTGATTAACAGCGACTAACTGCTTCTTACATTCTCTGCTGATGGGCTTCACGTGCAAAGTATTAAGAGTGTACTTTTACTTGTACATAGAAATTTGCTGTCAGATCTCCTCCTCCAACTACCCAAGTGGTCTGCCAGATTCCAAACCTTGCTCTATTTGAGGACCTTACTAAGTTAATAGCAGGGTGAATGTACTGATTAGAAGCTGAATATTTGACCCTACTTATATTGTTACATTTAATCTAACTTCATCCCTCACTCATCTTTTTCACGTATACAGTAAGTTCATCAGCAGCATGTGTTCTGTACATTTCCAATCTCCATGACTTCACCAGCAATGATATGTGACCTGCTCTATTTGCCAATATCCTGTCTTGGGTCTCATAGTAATTCCATCCCAGTGAACAAACCTTCTCTGTCAACCCAACCTGACTTAAGTAAAGAACCCATGATGCTATCTGACACATGGATGAATCAAGAATAATCAGTGTTATTGTGGAATTAAAGCTCATAGCCAAACAGGCACACTGTGATTGATTACGAGGAGCAGTTCCCAAATGAAGGCGAAAGAAAAAAAAAAGTTGTGGTCAAAAAAAAAAAAAAAAAAAATCAGATAGAGGAATAAAGAAAACTGCAGACTTACAGGCTTTCTGACAAGAAAATGTCCATGTTTGATGTGATTCACAGTGCTCCAAAAACTCAGGGGAAATGTGTAAATATGTAGGACTTGTAGAGGTCTTGGCTTTGCATACTGGGCAAAGCCAAGACTTTGCATACTGGCAATTACATACTGTACTAATTCTGCACATTTACACTCAATTTATGTGCACACACACATTAAGCAGTGCACAAAGGATCTCTAAAAGCATGCACTGTTGGTATGTGAAGGCTCACTACTTTTCAATGCCCTGTGCAGCTGCAATGCTGTCAAAACTACTTTGGGGGCCTTGAACTCATAGCGATATATATTCTGTGGTCTCCTGCTCAATCATAATCTGCATAAATACATTTTTCAATACAAGAGAGAAAATACTGGACTTTTCCAGTTACAGTATATACGTTCTTTTCCCATCCCACTTCTGCAGGTCCAGGTCGCAGAGGTCTACGCAGGGAAGCCTAGACCTGTCTCTCTACACAGCCACCTTCTCCAGCTCATTCATTGGAACAAGCCAGATGTCAGGGCAGGAACAGAGACTGAGCAGTAAATGGACAATTTTGCTTTCACACTCTCTCTTCAATGGATTGATGCACCATCCCATCACTGCAGACACTGCACCACTCGTCTTGTGAAACTCTTCTCATGGGTGCATTATGGATTGGGTAGCAATCAAGGGTGAAGACCACAGCCAAAACAGCAAGAGGTTTATAAGATTATAAATAATTATTCCTTTTACTGCATGTTAATTTTTTTTCTTTTCTACTACTTGAGCATTCGAGGCACTTTTACAACATGCACCATTTACCAATTCACACACATTCATGCAAACACTTTTTTCTACTTCTAAGTGCTTTTCTATCTAACGCCCGTGCTCCAATGAATGCATCAGAGAGCAACTTGGAGTTCAGGATCTTGCCCAAGGACACTTTGGCATGCAGACTGGAGCAGCCAGAGCTTAAACCATCAAACTTCCAGTTAGCAGATGACCTGCTTTACCTCCTGAGCTACAACCACCTCACAAATCAACACAAAACATGTTATAATGGCTAAATACACTTTTTAAAATACCCTAATGTGTCTCTATATTAAAACTTCAGGATCAACCCCCAGGACTAGTGATTTTTATTTTTTAAAACCGTAACTAGATCAAGAAAACTTAGACTGAAGTTCACCTTTATTGGGCCACAGTTTCATGTCATGGGAGCGCCTGTTGCAGCCCGTTGGGACACGAACTTTGTCAGTCACTTACGTCAGTAGCGCTGCCTCTGTGATCACTCATAAACACCTTAGGATTTCTAAACAAGAGCTCTCAGCTGCTTCTTCAAAGATCATCATCTCTTTATTTCAGACTTACACATACAGGTGGGTGCAAGGAGGATATCACTTCACGCTGCCGTCACCGCGGGGTTTCTGAGTGCCCCTCGCTCTCATTTCGCTACCGTGAGATCTCAGAGTTGGGACAGCATGGGTCTATGCGTCTATGCTTGTGTGTTGTGTTGTATGGTGTTTTGTGAAGTCCTTTCCTGTGGCAGGTGCAGACTTGCCCCAGTGTGAACTTCATGGGTAGGGTGTCATGCGTCACTTTATCCGGTTGGTGGCTCCCATTTTAGGTCCAATCAGCTGCTCGAGTTCCTGGGGCCTGAACATGGCTGGGATGGCTGTCGAGCCTTTAACACAGTTGGTGATAGACTGGGATCAGTCTGATGTTTCAGCTTGTTGTGAGTTTACTTACAGTCATTCAAACACTCACCATGGATAATATCACTTTCAATAAATATATGTTAGGAATATATGGAGTTTTGCATTTCTTTGAGCAGACGGCTCTATTAGAGAGTCCACCACCAGATTTGCAAGTGAAGATCTTTACAGCGTGTCAGTGTGCATGTTGAACTTTGCTAATGTGTGTGAGCTCGGCAGCTGCAACTGTGATAGATGGCTGACACAGCTGATATGCCTGATAGGCTTCATGTGCAGTGATGAAAGTTAAACACAGCTGGGAGAGGTATGTGCCATTCAACGCTGTAGACCAATCGCATCTCTGTGTGCGCATTCATAACAAAGTGACCTTGCATAGGAGTTAAGATGGAGCACGTTCATATAAAAGATAGGAGACAACAGCTGCAGAGAGCATTCGTTTAGCTCGTCTAATGCCACACCAAATCATCGTGTCGTGATTATTCGCTCTATATAAAGCGCCGTTTCTTTTGGCTTAATAGGATTCTCTTCTTTACACCAAAGATGAAAACCGACCCGCCGTTCGCTCTCCTGCTGCGCCACCTTCTTGCCAAGCCACCTCAGCCCAGCTGCTGCTGGCCTAAAATCCAACAAACTCCCACATTTGCGAGCTTGCCAACATGTGAGTGTGAGCAAAAAAATAAAAAAAATAAGAGGAGCTGTATATTTAATCATAAAAGCCCTCATCTGGATATCAGAACATAATTTAATGACCCTTCTCAGTGGAGCAAAACTGGCCCAACATGGAAACTGATTACGGTCTGAAACCATGCTGATGTGCTGCCCTAGAGCAGGGCGTGCTTTATGTTTCAGCATTTGGCTGCCAGGTCAAGTGGAAGAAACCGCTTGTGGTTGTAACGCCCCTCTGACCAACAGACAGGTTCTTGGATTAAGCTGGAGTCCCAGATCAACAGGCGTTGCGGGTAAACTGATATGTCAGAACAAGAAATACATTTTGCGGTCACTTTGAAAGTGATTTAGGACCCTTGTCATCTGCTCCAAGAAGTAGCGCTTTCAAAATGTTTCATACTCACAGAAAGGTGCCTGCCTCATAAATCGGTCAGAGGAGGTTTATGGTAAAACTAACTAACTGGGTTTTTCAAACAATGGAGGCTTTGTCTGAATACACCTGACTGTAGCTGAGCCAATATGGCCTTACACAAAACCAAATATGGTCAAACGGCACTTACAGCACATTTCTCCTCTGTGAATCAACCTTCTGTTAAAGGAATTTCCTAACAGATCCATTGTTGGAGGAAATTACGGGTGCAACAAGGGAACAATTGTTTCAAATTCACCCTGCTTGTTTAAAAAAAAAAGAAAGAACAAAAAAGACATAGATTTTGGCAAACTATACTGTATTTTTCTATATAGATTTACACATGTCAGTAAAGCGCTGTGCCTTTTTCCCATTTTCCCAAGAAAATTTAAAAACAAAAGTAATGAAGGGAGGCTCGAGAGGACAAATGATCAATCAGTGCAAACACACAAATAGTTACTGTCAGTCTAGAATAATAATAAGAATAATTAAAGAACAGAGCAAAAAAAGAGGAAGAAAACATAGCAGAAAGATGTACCAAGGATCACAGGATAAATCGTTTTGTAAAGAAGGAGCTGATGAAAAGTTTATAGATTTGACTTTTCACAGCTTAACCACCCCGGAGGATAGATAAGAGCTCCCTCTGGATAGTCGCAGAAAAAGGGAGGGACATAACAAATGAATGCACTAGAGAGGGGCAACACTAGATCTTGAGAAGCTGTTTTTGTTTCCCCGCCATTTTTCATCCTCTCATCCATCCATGTCTGGCCGTTTTAAGCTTTGCACTGCTCTTGATAGATATTAATGACACCAAGCAACACGATCCGATTTTGATCTTTCATCTTTGGTCCAGAAGCTTGTTATCGATCAATGTCCAGTGTCCTCCATCTTAATCAGATTTTTACATGTGGGCCAGATGAGATGAGACGGAGCCTAACGCACTCACATTTACTCGCACACAAACCTCATTCCATGTCTTACCTATTTCTTGGCTCTTAACGCACATGATCTAACATCAGCAGGGCTGATATTGTGTGTGTGTGTGTGCCACTACTTTGGGGGTGAGTGTGATGGTTAAAGCGTGTAATTAAGTCAGGATGTGACCTCCAGCCTACAGGTTGGTGGAGCCCATAAATCTGCCACTGTACTCCAACACAGCCCACCTCTGACCCCAACATTCACATTTTCTTTGCAGGCACGGCTGTGAAACACACATTAAACCAATAAAATACAGACTAGAGATAAAGTTTTATAGTGCGCACACACACGTTGCGACTCGGTAGATGGTTGTCACATTTCTGTGAAGATCCCTCAGTGGTTGTGCCATATTAATACCAAGTCTCCCTCTCACTATGTCTCCATCTTTCTGAGCTGAGGGTTAAGAGCAGGTGTCAATCTGAGAGAGATCTTCGTGTCCCCGTCACGTCTTACAACTTGGCTCTCAACCTCTGCTTTCCTCTCACTTTTCTCTCAGACGTCTCCGTCTCAGAGGCCCTGCTTCTCTGTTCTCATCTTCTGTCTCATATTCAAGGCGGCCGACAGTTGTCCTCCGGTGTTCTCTACTCTCGTAAACAGCACTTGTCAGAGTATCACCTTTCACCCACCACCCCATTCCTCAAACACCCTCCCCACACCCAACATATGGTGTGTACCCACCTCTCTCATCCTTACTCTTGAGCGTAACTCAGCTTAATGGGAAAAAAAAAAACTGCAAATGGAGCCAGTGAGTAACCCCACACACGTTTTGTGCTTACTCATCTCCACCCTGCCTGCACCCACTTCTTCACCTCTCTCCTACACTGTCCGTTGCTAGAGATGGACCGATCCGATATTACGTATCGGTATCGGTCCGATACTGACCTAAATTACTGGATTGGATATCGGAGAGAAATAAAAAATGTAATCCGATCCATTAAATATCAAAAAAGCACCTCACAAAACTTGCGACATGGCATAGCTCGGCTATAACCGTAGGGCGTCGGAGCAGTATGCATCACGTGATAGAGCGGCTGTGGCGTGCAAGACCTGTTGTCTGGTTCTGCATTTGGAGCCTCGCTACCAAACCGGCATTTCAACTCTGACAAAGTTATCCCAGAGAGAAGTAAAGCAAGTGTGTAAGTTCATCTCTGAATGTTTGTAAAGCATTCCAGCGTTAAGCTTAACAACCGATATATGGAGCGACTGCTTCTCTCCCTCCCTCTCCTGCTGCTACTTCAATGGTGAAACTGATCAATGATCAGCTGATCTGCTTTTCCATAGCGAGTCCGTCTCTCATGTTTGTTTATTGCCTACTTTGCACCAGAAAGAGGAAACCAGCGGCTGAACAACAGCAGCATGTTTAAGCTTGATAATCTGTTGTTAGAATTTATTTAATATTACTTTCTACACCAGGATCCTTTTCTACGTAGCTGATGGCTGGTAACTGTGCAGGGGCGGATCTAGCAAAGTTTAGCCAGGGGGGCCGATAGGGCATGAACAGGGAAAAGGGGGCACAAAGACATACTTTTCTTTCTTATTCTCATTTAAAATGTCTAGTTTTTAATAATTAATTATCTGAATCTTACACCCAAAGTTTTAATCTTATGTAAAATATATAGAAGTCCATTACTGTATATAGTAACTATTAAGTCTAATATACCCTAGTAAGGTAGCATCTGTGCAGTCTGCAATTCTGTTGAAAAAAGATGTTGAATCTATTTAATTATTCTTGAAAAATAATTGATTTCTGTGCATTTTTTTTCCACACTGCATCAAATTAAAGTTGATTACGTCAATTAAGCATCATGAGGTGGAGGGTGGTTCCCTATTTTTTTTTTTTTTTTGCTGGGAGTTTGCAACCCTATTAGTTAGGTTGCTTAATATTTCTGCTAAGTACTCTTTAAAATACCAGAATAGGGAGGATGGAGTAGGTTTAAGTTTATTAGATTGATCAGTATTGCTGAACTATGAAATATTTTGGGTGCAGTGTATTTTTTGCATACAGGTATAACAGAATAGCTTTAGTGTTTGTTTGTTTTTTTTTAAACTTGAATTTGAACTTATATAAAATGCAGCAAGATATTAAAAAAAAAAAACAGTTTTAATTAAAAAACACACTATATTGGATACATATCAGTATCGGCCGATATCCAAATTTATTATATCGGTATCGGACATAAAAAAGTGGTATCGTGCCATCTCTAATTTAAACTCATCTACCCTAAGTCTCCTGCAGTCTTCACCTATCCATCTGTCTCCCTCTCACTGAAACATATAAACCTCCACCCTCTCCATGTTCTCTTCCACCTGCTCCCCCCTCTTACTACAGATCACAGTGACATCTGCAAACATCCTTATCTACAGAGACTCCTCCCTGACCTCATCTGCCAGTCTGCCCATCATCACTGCAAACAAGAAAGTGCCCAGATGTAATCCCATCCCCACCTTGAACCCATCTGTCACTCCTACACACACCTCACTACTGTCTTGCTGTCCTCATACATGTCCTGCACCACCTTCACATACTTCACTACACTCCTGACTTCTTCATGCAGTACCACCCTATCATATACTTTCTCTAGATGTACCGCATTATATTTCTTTTGTATAGTTACATATTTTAACAATGAGGCTACTGCGTTTGACTTGTTTTTGAAAAAAAAAACAAAAACAACCCAGTTCCCCATCAAAGTAACTGCAGTTTTGGCACTTTCATATGTTCAACCCCCGTCTTGGTAAATTGTTACCACGTTCACTTAATTTAAAATTTTTAGCCTCCTGACATTTGCTAATTAGCCCTATCTGGACGCAATAATCAGAGTGAGGGGAAAAGGAAACAAAGGCAAAGTTATTATAATTCATATCGAATGTCTGGATAAAATTTTGTGACCAACCACCTCATCATTTTTGACACATTTTACTCTCGACCACAACTTGTAACCTGGCGGAGGTCCTTGAGGTTGAGGATCATCAAAGTCTCATCATCTAGCATATCTACATTAAACATCACGTCAATGATACTGGCATGCTACCTAATGGACATTGTAGCTTAAACAAAGTGCCGGCTTTATTTACCCGGCTAAACTGTCACTGTCATCCACCTTGGCATCAAAAGTGGTCGACATTAAAAGCCCTGCTAAGAAAACAGAGACCATAGCTCTTATAGTGGAATCAATTTGTTCTGAAATTTACAACCAGCATATATCAAAATCTTGTGTCACATCCACCAAGACTAAATAAATCCACCGGGCCGTTCGGCCTCGTGCAGACTGTGTCTGTTTGCCTTGGTGCCACGAGACATCACAGCAAAGACACCCATGGGAAACTGGAGCTTGTGTGTTATGCTGGGAATGGATACCACAAACAAAGGCGGCTTCCTCTCCCTTTGGCTCCTTTATAACAGCATACAGTAAGATGACAGGTATCAAAATATTATGCACGACATTTAAGAGCTTTTAGCAGTGTTTGGACACGGGATGGTGCTTATAAAAAGGTGAGCCTGAGGGATACAGTTGGACTGAGTTTGGTACTACACTGTCAATAGATAATAGACATATTACACACACACACACACACACAGCAGTATTTCAGAGTGCCCGAGTGACTGCATGGTTGTTCTGCCATCCAGGCAGACATCGTTGTAGAAATAAACACCGGGAACATGCTTAGAATAATTCACCAGTGCATAAATATTCCTAGGAGGGAAACACAATTGCTTCCAGGTGTTCTTACAGATTCCACCGCTGTTCAAGTGTGCGGCTGCTAACTATCCTTAACCCCACGCTTCAAGTAACCCTTCAACTATGGTGAAGACTTTCCATCAGTTTCTCCAAGAGAAGCTGAATGTGACTTTGGGCTTCATATTAAGAGTGTATTCTGTGTTCTCTTCACCCCTGCACAGCCTGAATCGGGCATTGCCACAGAGGCAAACAAGTTCAAGCGTTAGTTTAAACGGAAAACCTGATGACAATAAGTGAACGATTTATTATATATACATGTCAGAGCTGACTGAACAGAATTAAATGTCTTACAGGGTAAAAAGGTGATATGAGTTGACAATTCAGAGCCATGCTGGTACCAGGCCAACGTGTAATTTGGCACGCGACTAGAAAAACACACACAGCAATCATGTTCTTAACTATTCAGTCTCCTTTTTTCTGCCTTCTCCTCATTTTCAGTCATTTTTCTAGTTCCTTGTGGTCGGAAATGTCTTGTTTCCTTAATGGTTTCCAGTAAAGTTCCCAGAGTCCCCAGTGTATAGCCAGCCATCCTCCAGGGGAGCTCCTCTGTGCGTCCAATTAGACTCTACATCCAGAGCAGCGTAATCAAGACATGGACTGCTGAGCCTCATGCGATCTTAAAATTTAGACTTAATCTGGGATAAAGCACTTGTGGAATAACAAGCATGCCTCAACACATGAACGCTGTTAGTCATATTTGGCTTCAGAAAATGTGACTAATATAAGCCACTAAATGTGTGCTTAAGGTTCAGCTACTTGTCTTGCGGGTTCTCTCAGCAGGCTCTCCATAGTGATCCATTGTGTGGAGGAAATGGAGCACCAAGCAAAGGACCATTGAGACTTTGCATTTACATGTGCGCTTGTGTGTGTGGCTGCCTACCAGTACAATATAAAGTTGTGTGTTAAGTTCCTGCCTTTCCAGTCTGGGTCTCCAGCCACATGCCCTAAACTCATTAACCAGATGCCCTGCTGAGGAAGCTCTGCTCAGAGCTTCACCTCTCTGGGACCCTGAGTAATCACAAAGCATCATCACCCAGGGGCATGAGCTAGCCCGCTGCACCACTGCAGATTCAGCCAGGCATTGTCTGGCATTAGCCGCCTCCTCTGGGACTATGGTCACAATAGCTGTAACTGTTGGCATTACAATGAATGGGTATTTAATAGCACTCAATGCAGAAAGACATTAGGTAATGTAAGGATTATTAGGGTGGATTATTAGCAGCCATCCATGGTGCTCTGGTTCAGTGAGACCTGCCCAGCTGTTAGGACACACACACATACACACTACATGAAGCCTGACTGACTCTGGAGAGAGGGAGGTATAAATGTGGAGAATCTATGTTAGGGGGGAAAAAGGGGAGTTCATCATGTCCCTCATTCATCTTTGTTCTTGGGGAATTTAAAAAAAAAAAAAAAAAGGGGGGGGGGGAAAGCTGGGAGAGTTTTGGACATTTGCGTGCATAATTTTGGTCTTGTGCCTGAGGTTTTCTATTCATCATCCAGCCTGTTCATTTGTTAACAAATCATCGGCTTGAAGTTACAGAATGATTTTAAGCATCACTAATTGATCACCTTCACATGAAAAGTTTCCCAGAACATAGTTTTTTCCTTTTTAGGGTAGTATATGCATTTGCACCTGCATCACCCTTACCTCGGACCCTTTGCACCTTGTTGATGGATTCCCTCATTACGGCCCTGCAGGCTGCGCAGTCATGCAGTTGCACTCACGGTCAGTGCAGCTGCACGGTCACCCAGGTGGCCGCTCTAACATTTAGGATGCGTCTTATCCTTCATGCACAGTAAACATCGAATGATAAAAAGGTAAAGCAAATATGCACAAACTACCATTTATTTATGCATATATCATGAGTGGGCCGCAGAATCACCGCACAGTCTGTTGGAAATGTTTTTTTTCCTGCTCCAAGACCAATGTGTTTCTTACTGCAAGAAATTTCCTGATGGGGCTGATAAAATGCGTATAAATGTAAAGGTCTGTCTTCCATCTTGATTGTTTTTTCTCACTGTAATAACACATTGATATAATATGCCATTTTCCCTAATGCTGGGATCAACTGAAGCATAAAAAATAAATTATGTAAATATAATAATTCTTTAGTCTTGTTTTCAAGTTTTTGGAGATCAAAGGTATGCAATCATGTGCTCCACACTTCATGATTTTCCTCATGTGAACCCATGATATGTTTTGTGATAACCCCACATACAGGACACTCATGAGCTAGCTGTTTACACTGATTTTACCACAGTGTGAGCCCCCCTAAAGAGCCCCACAACATAGACCTGCTTCACATTTGTGCTACAGATCCCCTTTTCACTCGGTGACGTGCTGTGCAAAAGTCCCACCACGCTCTTTTACTTCTTTCATCTGGCCAGTCCAGATCTTCTCAGCTCATTTCACAGCAGCAGAAACAAAATCACTTTGAAGACATTCCAGTATCCCCAAGGTCCTTGCAACGTGACTCACCACAATGACACGAGTACCTGTTAGTCTAGGAGCTGCACTTCTTTTCACGCACACAAACTTGTACACGGGATAAACTAAGGGAAACGTACACCACATGCTTTGTGGTGCACAGACCCGCATCACAAATGCCAGGCACACACCACAAGGGGAAGGTGTGCGTGTAAATGCAAATGAGAGCAGCTTAGAAACGAGTGGCTCGGGTTAGCAGAGTCTGAGATTTCCTCTGCTGGGGTACACAGACTATCATGTAGTCTAAACTTTCACTTTCTTTGATGTTTGTTTGACCAAAGCGGCAGATTAGACATTGCTGCACAGTGGCCCAAAGAGAATTCAGGGACCATATGTGTGTTGTGAAGTGTTTCATATATACCTTAGTAATCCATCTGACACCGACACACTGCAAGGAATGAGGAGGCTTATTTCTCTTTATTCAATAGTGTTCTGAAGTTACCAACGCCGTAAACACGGGTCAGACCAGAGGCTTATGCTGATTCGATAACAAGTGTGTTCGCCATATGTAGACATCTGTGAGGACTTTAATTTTCACGGTAGTGCAAAAGAGCCTTTATGTCAGCAGATGTCACCTTTTTCTACTTAGGGCCGTGTTCCCGAGGCTTCTCTGTTACTCAGTAGACATGTGAACGCATATTTTATGTGTGTTCTGACTTCCACGTTAGATGTACACAAATGTAATTTTAAAGAGACACATTTAAAAAAGGAAAGAAACAAAGCAGTGTGCTCAAATACATTTTTGCCAACTGTTTTCAAGGACAATGGAGGACAATGGTTGACCTTTTTTTTTTTAAAAAAAAAAAAAAATCATTTTCATATTATGGCAGGGGTTCTTTGTAAGCACTGAGTGCTCAATAAAGTGCTTTGAATGCTCAGGTAGAGTAGAAAAATGCTATATAAGAACCATTCCATTTACCATTTCACTAGGGATGGGAATCGAGAACCGGTTCTTTGGGAAACCGATTCCCAGTAGTCCAATTCCTAGAAATTGTTAGTCTGCCTGCCTATGGATCCTGCTTATTGGTTCTTGCACTTGCACTACAACCAGCTGGTTTCAGTTTGCATGTGAGGAGGAAAATAGTGACACCGTCTAAAGCCTGGATATGGAGATAAAGTAAATAAAAAGTAAAGTAAAAACCTGGATCCAGGACAGAAACAACCGCATTATGCTGCTAAAACAACTTCGGTTCTTTGCAAGTATCAGTGAAGACAGCATGCTAACGCTAAGCTAGCCAAGAACCTGGAGTGAAAGCTGAGCGAATGCCGAGCCCAGCAGCCGGATCCTGAAGTTCAACAGGTAACAAGCAGACGAGCCATCAGGCTGCAGCCTCGCTTTCTACCTGTTCACGTTTCTAAGGCAGAATCATTGTGGCGATCGCTTTTTTTTGCTGGTTTTCATCTTTGCTTTGCACGGTCAACTTTGTATTCCACTAAGAGAAAGACCGTAGAGATGTGTGTCCCGATTAGGGACTTGTGTTAAATGGTAATTATGAGACGGTGTAATTCAGCTATTTTACAGAGTAACATGAAAGTAATGTAAAGAATACAAACAATAACAATAACAAATTAATTTTTCCAAGGAGTAATTAAGTAAGTGTTCTGTGTAATAATGACTTTTTTGATTAACAACTCCAACACTGATCATAACAAAGACGGCAATACCTCAACATTTGACCCACAGCATGTAATTAATTTGCATGAATGCAATTTCTTTATTGCTGCTTAGCAAAGGTGGTTACTTTCAAAACGGAGCCAATGAGAACCCAATGACAACTGATAAGTGATATCGATAATGGACTCAGAATACTAAATTCTTTTCAATTCCCATCCCTACATTCAACATTTCCTAAACTGCATGTGTGGGTGTGATTGGCCTCTCTTAGTTACTTTGTTTCTTAATAGTGTTCTTGGATTCTTGGTTGTCTGATTCTCTTCACCTGTGTCTTCTTTCCCAGCTGTTTTCACATCTGTGTCTGTGCATATATTTGGAGTTTTTTTAGGAGTCCGTTACCTTCTCTCAGTTTGAATTTTTCTATTTTGTCTGAACTGTCCACTGACTCAACAAAAGTACTCTTTCAGTTTATTCAATCAGCTTCAAGAGTCAGGATTTGGGTCTGCTAGTTGTATTTATTACAGCAAAAGTGTGGATCATTACAACTGGACCATATCCACGTAGTTTAGTTGTGTACAATTCCCACATTTCTTTCCCCCTTTTTTTGGACTGTTTCAAAAGGATCTTACGGCTAAACAATGATCAGTCATTTTTCTGTTTGTATCTTGGAGATGTAATGGTAATATATACCTCCCTATGACTGTTTTTTTAATCAGTTATAAATACTACATGGAAATGATAAATTGCATCCTCATGAAAGGTGTGGAAACATGCTGGAAGATATGACTGATTCTCACTGGAAACAGTATAATGATTTGGCTTTTGTCTCTCTGACATCAGAGCTCAAATCCCTTTGCAGGCAGCTGAACCTACCTGTCTCTGACCTTTTCTCAAACAAAAACCATTATCTCATTATCTGCACCACCAACTTTTATACAGAATCTTTTCTTGAAGTACACAAAACGCAAGACACAGAAAACCTGATGTGTAAAAATGACGACCAGTACGGTCTATAGACAATTATTATTTGTCCCTAAAGTCAGAATGGAATTAGGAAAAAAGTCTTTTAAACACACTGCCCGTTTTTCCTGGAATAATCTACAGAAGGAGCTGAAATTGTCAGAACTGGTTAGGATTGAGGAGTTTGAGGAGCAAGAAAATTGTTCCCTTGGTCAATATGACCGTTATTTTCCTTACTCGTTATATTTGCTGTAATTTCTGCTGCCCTCTTTCTGCCAGATCCATCTTGAAAAAGATACTTTTAATCTCAATGAGACTTTTATTCATATATAGGGTTCTGGGTGTGAAGGACAGGCTTTGGGTTAGTTTTACAGGAAAAAAACAAAACAGCACTTAAATGTGCATGATGAGAAATTTAAACCCTCAGACTAAATTCCAGCAAGATCTGTGCTGGAAGGAAGCTTGTGATTAATGTTCTTATGTATTCTTATGCATGTGATGATTGGTCTTGGGCCTAGGCCAGACCTTGAGTGAAGAACAGCAGCAATAGATAACAGAGCTGTCAAATGGCTTCTGTCATGAAGCACAGAAACAGAAAGTTGCTGTATAGCATTAACATCCCTCCCCATCACTGCTCATCCTTCTCTTTCCCTCACTGTCTGTCCCTCCCTGCTTCCCTGGAGAAGGGCAGTTAGGATGTGGAGCGTGAGAGTGTTGACAGAAGAAGATATGGCCAGGACCAGAATTCATGGACACAACTTGACACGGAGCGAAGAGTTCAAGGGAGTATCACGGGGTACGCATAAACTGTTTCAAGATCACTTCTGTTAGCTCTTACCAGGTCAAGGATGGCCAAGGAGGATCATGGGTAATTAAAAATCTATCTTGTAGGAATCTACCTTACATCTCCCTGAGGGTGATTAGATGAGAAGAAGGTGTGCATGTTTTGAACGAGGCTTTATTTGTTTGCGGTCGTCAAGCGGAGCGTAGGACAAGGGGGAAAGGAGTGTTTACAAAAGTCCGAGATGAATTTGAATCTGCACCTGATGTTACAAACATGCGCACATACACAAACACACACAACCCCATCTGGAAAGAGGCACTTAAAACTAAAGAGCGGAGGAGAGGAGATTAAGGTGTTTCCACTGAAAAACACACACTTGATTACACTACGCAACTCTGTTAAGACTTATAGCTTCTGTATGTTTGTAGCACCGACTGTGACCTGTACACAGGAGGCAGACGTTTTCCAAGATGCTGCTGCCCGGCCCAAACACCAGCAGTGGGGTGGTGGAGTGGAATATTATATCTGTTGACTATAAGGTCGTTTTAAAGTACACAGATGAATGAAGTGGACAGGAGAGGCTGTGGGAAAGGACAAAATGAGCTGGTCTGCAGATGAGATCATTTTGCATACATCAACACACCTGAATAAACTGTAATGATGTGTGGACAGTAAAGACATACAAATAAAAGTAAAAACTACAGTGTTTTGATGTATTTTTAATTACCCTAAGGTCACTAAAATTACATACAGTGGGTGGCAACCTTGCTACTGGTATTTTAGTGCAAATTTTAGGGTATTTTTTTCTCGCCAGATTGTGCGTGTGTGTGTGTGTCTGTGCGATTTGTAATGGAAAAGACATGGCTGAAAAGTGGAAATTTGCAGTGAGGAGATTTCCTGTTATTTCAAAGTGTATGAATGAACTACAAGAAGTGTTCGAAGAAAGAAGCCATAACCAAGTAATTTTTCAGCGCAAATCATTGAGAAGGACCAACAAGGGGCTGCTAATCAGGATGTGGCCAGTGAAGCGTTAAGAAAGTTTAGACTATCAACAGTTTCAAGAGGTTGTTGGGGGCACATCTGCTTGCCGTTTTTTTCCTCCTCCACCACCTACACAGACACACACACACACACACACTTTCCACTGAAACTCCTCTGCAGCGGGACGGTTGTAGTCCTCTGTCCGGCTGACTGACTGGGTGCAGAGCTGAAACGGGGCCGGTGTGCTGGCTCTGATTAGCTTGTTTGCTTTCTATAACCCGGGGAGAAGGAAGCTCCCCTGCTGCAGCTCAGTGTCAACAGGCCACCCCTCGCTGCTGTGGCCACAAGGTCTCCGCCGGTCTCACGCACACAGAGTCGCAGAACAACGTGTGAACGCACGGCATGTATGCGAACTGCGATGGTGAACATACAGAGCAGAGAGCAGAGGTGAAGGTGTAAAACCTAAAAGAGACCTAAGAGAAAGCATGCCATGTGCACAGACGGTAAACAAACAGGCATTCTCCTGTCTGCACAGAGCACAAATATACAAGAAGGCCTGACAACCGAAACAAACGGGGCAAACAGAGACAAAGCACCAGGCCCTCACTCCTCTCCTATCCTTCACCCAGAGAGGTTAAAACCTCAGTGAACTTTGGAATCTAGTGAGACACGCCACAGCAAAGCCACAAATAGCCCCTAATAGAACATCCCATCCTGCACACCACCGGAATGTGCAGCTAATGCACAGAGACCAAAGCCAGGCACAGTTAACATACCTGTGGTAACTGCATGGTTAAAAGCTGTGGGGAGTGTCTGTGTGTATTTTCTGTTGCAATTAGCAGAGGATGGGAATAAGGGATGACAGGATTATGTGGGAGATATTCTGGGGATACAACAAATCAACTAAAACTGACCGAAGCCGGAGTACTACTGTAAACAAGCATCTTTTAAAAAATTTCTGCTCGGTTTAAAAGTCCTCGTATTCTCATGACCCCTGAAACTTAAGTGTTATGTTCTGCTTTATATTTTCCAGTGCATGCTACGATCATAAAGTATATGCCACATTCTGTATATGTTAAGCCCTTTTCACACGGACGTAGTATTACCAGGGGACTTTTTGTGATTTTGAAATACATCACCCCCAACCCACCACACACACACACACACACACACACACACACACACACACCAGTGTTTCAGGTCTCATTTAACAAGCCTTACAGAGTGATATATATAATAAATAATAATGCTTAACTCTCCTGTACTATGATTTGCTTGTGAAGTGCGCCTGTTGGGAAATTCAACAGTAATTACTGTTACTGTATTATCGTTTCAAATATCTTAAATGACTCATAGGAAATTTTTTTCTATGTTATTTGAAATGCTACGGGGGAATGAATGTATAAACAGTCATGAGAATGCATACAAAACACAGATAAGCTGGATCAGAGGTTCTAAATAGCAGGTAACAGATGCTGCTGGGTGTGCACTTCGCTGTGTGAGTTCGTTCTGCATGTATTCATGATGAGACTTTAAAACACTGCGGGGAGTCTGGAACGATTGATGAATCACGAGTGACTGATAAGTACAAGAGAGTGTTAATGCCAAGTACATAATTTCTTGATATCAGTCAGAACTGGTGTTTAGTTCATTTTAATCAAAGAAACACTTCATATTGCGACGTCTCAATAACAAAAATTAAAATCAGCTGTGTTGTTTTACATTACAATATGCATTTCAGAGGACAAAAACGGAAAAACATTTAATAATTACAAACTAGTAAGTAATACAGAATAGAAAATTATTTGCCAATTTATTTAATTCAGTTCAATTTCATTGGATAACACCAAATGACAACAGTCGCCTCAAGCCACTTTATATTGTAAGGTAAAGACACATCAATAATAGGGAAAAAAACTAACAACAGATGACCCCCTATAAGCGAGCACTTAGCGACAGTGGGAATGGAAAAAAAAAAAATCACTTTTAACAGAAAGAAATCTCCAGCAGCATCTGCCACGACCAATTAGGAGTGAAGACAGGGAGACAGGACAAAAGGCACTTTTAAACAGAGCCAGAAATTAATGATAACTAATGATGAAAAGCAAAGTAGCCTATAAACACATATAGTGAAAATAGATGAGTGAAAGAGATGCACTCAATGCATCATGGGAAGGCACCATCAGCTATAAAGTAATTAAGACTAATAAGACCAGCTAGGCCTATTGTAATGTAACTAATCGAGGGTTCAGGCTCACTTGATCCAGCCCTAACTCTAAGCTTTATAAAAAAAAAGGGAAAGTTTTAAACCGAATTTTAAAAGATTATAGTTTTGTTTCCTGTCAATCAGATGAAGGTTCAATCTTTTTATAAAAGGTGTTTATTCTAAAACGAAAGATTTCCTGCAGTGGTCTTATACACGATATTGAATTCTGCAGTAATAGTTGTAATGTTGCTAACACAGGTGCAAAATCTTTCTAATATTTCGTCCCTCCACATTTCATACCACATGTGAGGAAAACAACCACATAAGATTGCAAAACCAGATCTGCTAACTCTAAATCGAAAAAAAAAGAGAGAAATCCATCAATGAAATCATCACAGCTTCATGAAACTGGATATTTGCAGAGATGCTGTGCCGCAGTGCAACAGCGTGTACAAATGTACTCAATAAACTCAGTGCACAGCCAGCTGACCAGACAGCTGTCCTTGAGGTGCTCTCGTAACCATTTCACTCTCAGTTCCAAGTATTTCTCACTGCAGCTGCAGTATAAATAACCATCACACATGTGACCGCAGGACGATATCATCCACTCCGCTCTGGCTGTGGGCGACAGCACTTGATGTAATTCTGAAGTAATTCACTTTAAGTTCCAGGGTTAATTCACAAACTTTTACCGTGCTGTAATGTCTGCATTTCCCTGGAATTCTCCCCCATTGCCCTCAAGCTAGGTTTTAATCTGCAGAACCCATCCATCTGCATCTCACTGTATCGCCCATGCCGTATCTGTCGCCCTGTGCTATGCTGAGCAGGGAGGGCGTGGGGTGGGTGTAGTGTTACAGTCCATTTGTCACAGGTCAGTGCGTTGTTTCACTTTAATTATGACCTACAGTACCGTCTGAGAAATGGAAATAGAGCCTCTTAAGTAGCAGCGCAGTCTGGATATGGTTAACTGGAGTCCCATGGTGAAGATCGCATGAACAACAGACACTTGATTGAGATAATATTATTGTACCTGAGACCAGAGCCAGGAATGTTATGTGTGCACAGGATAGGGCGGTGGTGGTGGAGGTCCAACGTGAAGGAAAGGGAGGGAAAGCAGAGCAGACAAAGCAACAGGGAGGAGATTAAAGTTGCACAGAAACATAGACAGAGTGCGTTATGGAGGTCTAATGGCACCATTGGGTTTGCAAAAATAAAGAAAGGACTCTATTCACTACTCGTACACTCAGGGCCCCATGCTTTGAGGAAACGAAGTGATAAAAGAGATATGACATCATTGGAGTCTCCCAACAAAGATATCAGGCAGTTGAAAGGCCCAGATTAAATTATGCTGAGATTAAATGATTACTTTGACCGTTGGAGGTCCCAAAGACTTGGTCATACATGCTGAACCAGCACTGTTCAAATGGAGCGTCACAGAAATATTACAAAAACATGTGGTGGAAGACGAAGCCTCTGTTAGCCACACGCTAAACCAGCAACAGTAACAGCCTGACCCTTTCACTACCTTTGTTCTATGTAAAAGTACTGTGGCAGCACATTTTTACAAAATGCCATGTGCAATAAGCGGTGCCATGTGGTGAGTCTGGTAAACAACGTGCTACTTTAGGGGTTATCAACAAACAAAAGAAAAACCCTTTGTAACTGGTCACAGAGAGGTCTGGGATGTCTTTGTTTATTGATGTGTTTTATTATTTTTCTCTTCCTGCATCCTTCTATCATCTCTCTGTCGTTTATCCTCTCTGCTGATCTCCTCCTGGTTCACTGCTTGTTTTTGTGATTTCTCCCATGCCTCATCCTTCATCGTTTTTCTCTTTGTTTATTTGCGTTGTTGTTGAGATGGCGTGAGTCGAAGCTGGCCCCTGATCAGTCGTGGCCTGCAGCTAACGAGCATCGTGGGGCGCCCACATCTTCAATGCGCCACATCCAGTAAGCAGGGAATTGGAAATGAGTTGATCTGTATATTTGGAAAGGGTTTCGCTACCCACACTCAGTCTATCGCAGTTTATCCATATCCATATCCGTTTCCACCTGCATAAACGTTTAAAATGTGGACATGATTATCATAGAAAGTGATGGTGGTCTGATGTTTCCGAACGCTGATCCTTCATTTATCCTCACCTGCTTACGGCTGATCAACCCTGTGTTGCTGATCTCTTCCAGAAAAGTTCAGAAGCGAGTTACAGATCTTAAGGCCACGGTCCAAATTCACCTGGCCCCCTTTTTTTATTGAGATAATGACAGCCACTAATCATTACAATAAGACATGACACAGTAAGGCAGAGGACTGTCTTTTTTTCAGCCAAAAAGTTGAACAAAAGCAGATTACCTCCCCTGTGTCCATCACTAGAAATTAAAAAGTAAAATAACAATGATGACTTGAGAATACCTCTTTTAGTGACCTCTTTAACCTGCGAGGTAATTGGCCCTGTGGGATTGGCAGAGGTCGCAGAAAAACTTCTCTGACAGTGCAGAGGAGGCCACATGTTGGACGGAGACGTATCTGATGATGCAACTGTTTAAAGACGACTGACAGTTTTGACAAAACAAAGGCATCATCAGACGTGTCTAGAGAACATGGATCTGGTCAACTGGAAACCATACGATCACGGAAAACCTTGAAGCTACCTCTTGTGGGGGCGAGTTGAGCATCTTCCAAACATTATGTCAAATTGGAAAATAGAGAAATAAATAAACCGACTGATACAAATAAGAATAAATTAAGTCTTTCATTTAATCAAGGATATTTGTGTAAACTACAATCATCATGTTCAAGACAACCTGCCGAAGTTTAAACTAAGCATCAGAATGAGGACAGAGGTGATTTAACTGACTTTGACTTTGTGCAGGATATTGTCTTGGCACACTTTGGGGCCCTTAGTACCAGCTGAGCGCCATCTGAACACCACGGCCTATTTGAGTTTTGTTGCTGATCATGTCCATCCCTTTATGAGCAGTTTACACTCTTGTGATGGCTCCTTCTAGCAGCACCTTGTCAAAAAAACTCAGATAATCTCAAACCTGTTTCTTGAATATGCCAATGAGATCACTAGTCAGATGGCCTCCACAGTCACCGGATCTCAGCCCATTAGAGCACCTTTGGGATGTTGTGGAACAGGAGATTCATATCATGGATTTACAGCCAGACAATCTGCAGAAACTGTGATTTCATCATGTCAATATGAACCAAAATCTCTGAGTGACATTTTCAGCAACTTGTTAAGTCAGTGCCACAAAGAATTAAATCAGTTCTGAAGGCAAAACATGTCCAACCTGGTACTAGCAAAGTGTACCTAATAAAGTGTCCAGTGAGTGTATTTCCAGGCCGGTAGTTGGCTGCAGCCACAATTTGTTTCCATTTTGTCAAAGTGTACTCAATTAAATGTATGCTGAGCTGGCTGTTAGTAGTTACTGTTTGTAGTGGATGGACAAACAAGTTTCACAATATTATTTTGAACTCCAACCAAATCTACATCTGTCAGTTGAGACAGAGTCATTGTGCAGAGGAGATTTACACGATTTCTGAATCAAACAATGTCACCCTGTGGCAAAGACTTAACGATCTGCTTCCAGGAAACATTACAGAGAGAAACCAAACCTCTGTTTTAATAGTAACACCAACAATTTTCCTTCTGATCCCTCCACCTCTCTCCTATCATGGCTCATATAAAACTGTATCTTGGGGACAGGTCATGTACCTTGTCCCAGTCAGCACAATACCTTGGAATCGGATGAAGAAAGTTGGGTAGTTGTTAGCCCGAGGGGAGAAATGTTCCTTTGATGGGGAAAGTCAGCTTTAATTCTCTTCAGTGACTCGGAGTAAGACCTCGCAGGCCTGAGGCACGCCACTGAGAGAACTCATGAGGCCATTCCAGACATCTTGTTGGTGTTACATTATCTTCACTGCGGGTCGGCTGCCAAAGTTACCAGAGCTATATTATCTTTAGTCCATTTTGTGGCTCTGTTTTCTGTGAATGCCAACCATGACCATCGAGGCTATCAAGTCCCGGGTCTGACTGCCACTAGGTTCTTTAATGTCTGATAAGAGCGAGGGTAGAGATAAAGGGGGAGGCTCTACGAGCAAATAGTTTACATAGTAAGTTTTTTCTAATGTAAAGTGTGTTTTAGCTGACCTTTACTGAACGAATGAGCATAGCAGCTGTTCAGCATGTTTTTCCTCTTAAAAAGAAAAGAGATCAGATACAGGGTTTCCTCATATTAAAAACGTGCAAACGCCAAGGCAGCTTGCAAGGCCTCTTCTACTAAAGGGATTATGGATTCCTTTAGTAGATTTTGGACTCTTGGAAAAAAGAGTAAGGCTTGCTTTCATTGTCCTCCACAAAATACGAGTACACCATAAACAGGCAAGAGGATTACTCTACTGAGACTGCAGGCAATTCATGTGAAAGTGCACAAGTGTTCAGAACAAAGTAAATATTTTATTATATATTTATTGCACGCATATATGAGAATGTAATGCAAGAAGATGGAGAAAATTGTTGCTTCAAATTAAACATACTGTTTCCATATAAATCAAATCTTTCCCTAAGCCTTTGGAAATCAGGACAATGAGCCTTTCACGCTATTCTGCTCAGCTAATCAATGATGCAGACACATCACGGGCTAAAGAAGCACCTGGTACTCGTCCATGACCTCTCACCACATGTTTTCATTTAGCCAATGTCCAGGAGGAGCAACCCATCTCACTAAACATGTCTAAGGGCATCCGTCACCGCCATCACCTGCATTTCATTTGCCTTTTGGTGAAAACAGCTACAAATTTTGCAGAACACATAAGAGCAGATTATTTCTCTCATGAAGTTACAACAGAGCAATAAAGCGTTTTCCTTATTTGATTAATTCATTAAATAAAAGTAATAAAAACGGATTGGAGGTAATGTCTTAAACTAAAGCTTCCCAAATGCTTTGCTCTGTTCCATATTAAGAAGAACATTAAATGAAATATGTTCACTACAACTACTATTAATATTAATAATAGTCGTAGTCATCTTACTACAATGTTCGTAGCAAATGGATGTACATGTTTCTCTATGTATCTCCTCCTTAATGAAAGGCCAAACTCAAGAAACTCTACACAAACATCATGACACTTACACTTATTATTATAGATGTGTTTTTTAAAACATTTGTTATAAATTACAAAAGATTATTTAAAAGATTAATTAGATTTCAACTGAGAATGCTACATTCTCCATGTGTGCCCGAAGGTAAATGACCAAAATCTTTATCTGCAACAGAATTTTGATTGACTCACCACAAATAAGGAATTAAGAATTTAAAGAAGCATCGCAGGCCTGGCAAAATCAGGGCTAGCAATTATAATGATGATAATGATGACCATTAATTATCATTATTGTCATTATCCTAATAGAGAATGTTTGCGGGGAAAGCGAATCCAGTCTTGGATCGGATGGACGTTTCTAATCTGAAAAATAAAACCAGTTTTTAAAAAAAGCAGTAGCTGGTACATTTCTGTATTTCTGGTATAAACCTAAAGCCAAATATTAACAAACAGGGTGTGGGTTTGACAAACTACTAAACTGACAATAGTGTCGTACTGTTTCTACAGCTTTGACTTCAAAAGAAAATACAACAAAGTAACGTGCTAAAAGACGAATGACAAACTGCAACAAAATCTCGGTCGACTCAAAGTAAACATGGCAACGTGGAAACCCCTGCGACTGTTTCGGTCCGCTGAGCCCGGCTGAAAGTTTGGAGACATGAATATGAATCACGGGAACATTAGATAAACACTACCGTTCACATTTCAACAGAAACAACAGTAAACTAATAAAGAAACTCTCGCTTTATTCCAAGAATGGGGTCTAGCTTTGATCTTGTCCTGTTTAATGGCTCCCCGGTTGACAGCGTGGCAGGCCTTACTGTCTTGTGGTGTCTGAGAAGACTTGCATTGTATGAAGGAACGGCACAAACAACCGCTGAACAGATCGAATCAAAGTTCCTAATGAAACGGATAGATACTGCTCAGAGAACAAACAGTACATTTAAAAGGAAGCTTTGTCTTCTTCAGTCGACCTCAGAGAGAAGAAACAACACCTTCTTGTCTCTTCAACTCCAAACAACACCGAGGACCATCAAATGGACGTAAGAAGTCGCAGGCGTGTGGGTTCAGGTTTCCCGGCACTCCGATGCAGTGACTTGCACAGATACACACATCGTGACAAAGGAACAAAGAAATCCATGCAGTGATCTGTTCTGTTGCAGCTTTGCACTCAGAGATCACAGGCTCGTTTTGACATATCATTCAGCACAACATCTGACTGGAGCCCAATTGCGGTTTTCACAGTTAGGACAAAGTTTACTAACGGGGCTTCCCATCCCTTCCTGCTCCCACAAATTTGTCCACGTCATCATCAACCACCACCGCCGCCATCATCTTAAGACTTCCAGAGCACAATATTAGTAATAAACACAGGGAAAACAGTGATCCTTTCTCAGCTCTGTTCAGTGAGTCCCTCCTCACAACAGGCCCTTCTTCCTCCCTCAGGCGACAGTGTAATTCAATTAGTGAGAATGCAGCCGACAGAGAGGTGAGGAAGGATGAGTAATGAAGACAAAAGGGTTTTCTGGCATGGTTGGAGGTGTGGGAATGGTCTGGGAATGTCCGGTCTGGGTCTCAGCATCAGCACAGATGCACAGAGCAAACAGACACCTCTAGGGGCAAATGCCGCTTCCTGTTAGCAGCTAAAGGAGAGAGAGTTGGTGCCAGAGGTTAACACAGCTGGGGTTAAGAGGTCAGGAGGGCTTGTGACCTCACCTTCCACTTCTCCTTAGTTCCAAGCAGTGGAACAAACCTGCTGCAGTGCTTGAAGATGTGCAGACACAGACCATCCCATGCTGGGATGGAAGAAGCTTCCTGCTAGGCTGCAGATGTACGCTGGTGCAACAGTGTCTGCACCTTTACAAGGGGTTTGCTGGTATGCTGTGCCTGGGGATGTATAATTAGAGAGAAAGTATGCATGCATGCTTTTGGTTTAAAGTTTTTCCCATAGTTATTGCAATTTTTTGCAATTATTTGATTTTCATGGTCCCTAGGGGATGGATCCTAATGCAAGTTTAGTTTTTCCAATTTACGGAGATAAAACTGATGCTTCAGGGTGAAATATTGGATTGATTTTAGTGAATTTTGCAACATATAATAATCCTTCCTTGAAGATACCGAAATTTTTGTGACTCTCTATTCTCCTTTTCTGTTCGATCTTCCCTACCAGCGGGACAAAGCTAAAATATTCCATAAAATATATCAACACCAACTTGATGACATGATAGATTTGTGCAGATGTCGATGGTTCCCAGATGGTTTTAATGACTCTGGTAAATCACTGACTGCACTCTAATGATGAAATGAAACAATATCCATTTCAGTACTAGAAAAAAGACCTACCACATTTATGGCCTCATGATAAATTGCGAACTTAAAAAAAAAAGTTACAGCATTGATCTACCAGTCACAATCGTCATCAGGTCAAAATTTGTATCGTTTAATTTACAGCGAAACAAGCATGCTAAAACATCAAAGCCGGTGAACATGGTACACTATAGGGAGTAACTAAAGGGCCATCAACACTTTATAGTTACAGGAGCTACTTGGCCGTGGAAGCTCATGGCATAAAGGATGCACAGTTTCTGTACCCGGAGGCTCTGCGGGGTCATTTTTCAACCCTCACTGGCAAAAAAAAAATGCACATGTACACCGTTTAAAATCGATACATATCGACAAAAAGTTTCCTCAACAGCATTTTTAATGCTGCAGCATTCACTACACAAGAATGCCTACTAGATATATCAAGCTATGCATACGTGCTTTTCCATCACACTCCGCTGAGCGCATTGGAGAGCAACTTGGGGTTCAGTATCTTGCCAAAGGATACTTTGGCATGCAGACTGGAGCAGCCAAGAATTAAACCAACCTTCTAGTTAGTAGAAGACCAGCTCTACCGCCTGAGCTGCAGCCATCCCACAATATGGACGAGTATATGTGTAGTACTGCGTCACCTACATATTACACCAACAGAAGCTGCTCAACCACAGAAACCCATGCCATGAAGCTCAATGTTTGTGCTGATGTTAAGGCTAGAGGAGGTTTGGAACTGTATTATTGAGCCCGCAAAGTGTCTAAAGCTTTCAAACACTATACACCAGCACCCACTGACCCCGCTCTGTGACTTTACGTGGTCTGCCACTTTGTGGCTGAGTTGCTGAGTTTCCTAAATTGTAGTAACACCACTTTCAGGTAATTGTGGAATATTGAGAGGGAAGAAATTTCAGGAACTGTCTTCTTGCCGTGGTGCAACCCAATTATAGCTCTTTAGAACAAGCCATTCTTTCACAAATGTTTGTAAAGGCGTGACTACACGATGAGGTCTTTGATTTCATTCACCTGGAGCACTGGTACTGAAAACACCTGAATTCAAAGGTTGTGTGGTCCAGTAAACCTCCCTGCTAACCATCAGTATATATAGCATCTTGACTGTTTGTGAGTCAGCATACTGGTGTGAGCAACTGGTTCAACATTCCTGCTAACATGGCTATACACGACCTGCAAGCTGCTGCTCATATTTCTTTTGAATGGAAAGGAAACTTAAAGGTAACTTAAACTTAAATGTAAAAATGTCTGTTAAGAAGCCACACATGACTGGCTCTGCTGAATCTGGGTCTCGCTGACAGAAGAAAAAAGTGACTCTTACCTAAAGGGAAACACACATGTAAGTAACTCAAGCTTCTGGAAGGCCTTGATGTGATCCACAGGAAGTACTTGCATATCAGGAGACAACTGACACACAGAACATTCGGTGGTTTGAAGAACACCAAGAAGCAGCCCTGACCTTGTGACAGGCAAAAACTGAACAACACATTTCTGGATTAGGCAATCCAAGTGTTTCCTCATGTAAACACTGGTGGTATTCATCTGTGTGAGTCCTGAGTATATTTGTGTGCCTGCCTAATGAGTCCAGATCTGTCAAATCTAACAATTCTCAATAAATGATCTTTGATGTGAAACACATCGCACAGTCTGTCCACACATCTGGCCAATCATCTCTCCCCTTTCTCACCGGGCTAGGCCCGTCGATTTCACGAGCGGTCGAGCATGTGAGGATAAATACAAAGATAAATACAAAAACAAACATCTGGGCCAGCTGTCAACCAGACAATCAGACTACAGCAGAGCAGCCGATGTCTCTTTCATCACAACTGCTGAAAACAGGAGAATGAGACATACGGAGAGGGAACGAAAACAAAGAGATGTGACCTGAGAGGAGAGAGACTCCATTTCTCATCGCAAGGAACAAACAGATGAAAGCAGGAAGTTAATGCACATTGATAGAAATGCCTCCGAACCCGTCAACTGAGGTGCTGGAGATGTCAGCCACTTTAAATCATTATCTCTGCATGGGCAAAACTGACAAGTGCACGAAAACTGATGTTTTGTGAGGTTTTCTTCACATTTTGAGAATCCCTGCTGAACTGGTGGAAGGGGTTCATTTGTTCTGACACGATCACAGAGCACTTTGTGTTGTCTTTAGTGATTAAACCTCAGCTGATACACGAAATAGTAGCGTTTAAGGGGTATAATTGAAAGTTATGCTACTCAGGCCCTCAATGGACATGTAGCTAAATGGCTCTTCAATCCAAATTCATACAGATATGTATGCATAAAGTTTATGTGATCACTAAAACATCAAATATTCTCAGTTTGGGGTGCTGGTATAGCTTTCTGGGTTGAGCCTGCAATCCATATCACATCAGGCTACTTTACTGGGTATCCTCCCCCCTGCTCTTTCTTCTCTCCACCGTCTTGACTGATTAAAGGCTAGAAAGTCCCGAAAAATACAACATCAACAACAACAACAACAACAGAAAAAAAAAAATCTCAGCTCTGTGATGCACACATTGATGTCCCCTGCAACCTGGCAGCTAGTTTTAATTTACCAGTCATAATAAAATCCACTACAGCTTCAGCCCACAAAGCTCTTTATGTGGCTGCCACAAGAAAGGGACGACAAGGACAGATCATTTATCGTGGAATTTCTCTGTAGGGTCGCCAGAGAAGACAGGGGAGGGAAAAACTGAGCCGAGGAGGCGGCCACGACTCAAACTAACTACATTATTAGTTCAAATTTTTTGCGCAAGCACAGGTGTGTAAGCTAAACGCCTCAAATTTCCCGTTTCCCGTCACCAGATGTCCATATGCTTCCTGCTGTGTTACAGAGAAGCTCCGAGGTGAAGCATAGAAGACGCATCAACTACATCGAAACACAACAGTTCTTATTTAAACTTTATCTTTCTCATAGAAGCCCGGCCGGCCCAGCTTTGCAGGTCACAGTGAGTCACGGTTGCAGAAGGTTTTCATTACTGGAAACAAGCTGTAATTATTCAGCATTATCCACTTCATACGCTAACCATTTGGTGTCTCCAGCTCGTTTAAAGATGGATCTACACAGAGGGTAGTGGAAACAATCGTGTTTAGGGAGGAGATAGTTTATACCTCTCCGACTTCGCCCCAAACTTAAGGATGTACTTAAGGTTGGATGTATTTTATTGTCTGCATCTGTTGAGTGCAAACTACTTTCTGGTCATTTTCTTGATTTTGAGTGAATTAAATTATGCTACTGAAGCAGACAGTCAGCATCACTGGATTTGGAGTAGAGTTTGTGGCTAATTTGGGTAAAAAACCCCCACAAAACACAAGAAACATTTATGTCATTTATCGACGATTTTGTTTTCCTCTTTTAACTTGTGAGGTACTCTGAGGTCTGCAGCCAATCGCGGCACAGAGCAAGGCAGGCCTAACCTCTCAAAGCCAGTGAACCAAGAAATGAACCTCCAGGGAACGCTAAGCGATCTGACTCATTCAGGTAACATCATTTACAGTGAAAACACGGCATAATTATAGTTCCCTGTTACGAGTTAACAGCATCTGGCGGAGACTCGACCACAAAGTGCAGCTTACAACAACAACTGGGTTCAACTCTGACTCCATTTGCATACGTTCGATATTGTATTTTATGCTCTGTTCCAGGCTCTCGGGTGTGGAGTTGGTTAACCATGCTTGACAAGGACTCAGATCGGGTGTCCTAGTCTCGCCACAGGGAGGAGGGCCTGTAGTCTGAACATGAAGATCAAACTGCGGCACATGCTCCTACATCACCCTCTGCTCCACAGGGAGAACAATCATCCATCTCTGACACTTTAGCCTGAACTTTTCCACAATATCAAAATACCAGCACCTTCTTAATCGACTTCTTTTATCAGGAGAATGAAAATCAGTTTGCACTAGACAGCTTATTGCAGGGGGAAAAAAAAGAAGCTTTTACATTTTATTATATGTCACATGTCAGGCTTTAAAAATTCAATATGGGATTAATCCAGCACATGTAGAAACCAAATTTCACTTGGCAGGCAGTTATCTCTGTTCGCCGTCTGCATCACCTGCCTTCATGAGATCAGAAAGGCATTTGTCAACATGCATGTGAAATATTACTGGAAATACTTTTAACGTTTCTCGTGACTGGTCTTGGCACCAGTGATGACGAGCTTTATTAAATTTATTATGGTTTATTTCATATTGTCAAACTGGTTTGAAGGCAAATAAAAATGTGTTGAGGGACGCTAAGCTTGTGTCCCTGCTGTGGAGAAACATCTGGACAAAAACAGCCTTACGTCATCTCACATCCTGATAAACTGTATTCTAAAAAAGGAGAACAACTGCCTTAACAATTTAACTACAGTTTGATAACCAATGCTTTCATTGATTGGATGGCCAACACTAACCTTTCAGTGCTATAAAAGGATACTATAGTTTTTTACCTGGACATACAGTCTACTTAGCTGTAAATTATTAAAAGTCTGTAATTACTCAATATAGACATCGGAATCTTTATTCATAGCCATTATAACAAATTAAAGGAGCTTGTGAAACCTTATTCTCAAAGTTAAAGTCCAAATAAAGTGAAACAGTAAAGTCAGCTGGAAGAACCCATCTGTGACATCAGCACCTCTGGCTCAGCTGCTTCTGGCTGACAGTGAACGGCTCATTAATGTGAATCTGGCAAAGCCCAGAACAGCTTTCGGTTACGCTCACTTCTTTTGCATTCTCTGCCAAAGGCTTCTTCTTTTTACTATTAGATGTTCTTTTCCTCTCTAAAATGTCCACTTTCCATCCTGCCCTTTCCTTCCAAGTCCTCATTTAAACTTAATTTCCCCAGCACTTCATCCCTACTGGACCAGGGCAAATGGCAGCAAGCCCGATGCCCAGCTGCTCCGCGAGCTAGCGTTTCACCCCTCAGTGGCAAACAAATGCAGACATACGCACTTTAAAGTCGATATATGTGTAAGAAAGTTTCCCTCATTAGCATGTTTTTAAGAAAAGGAGACCTCTCAAGAGCAAAAATGTGCATATGAATGCACATGCACAAAAGAGAAGCGGTGGGTGTGTGCATGTTTCAATATCTGTGTAAAGGAAAAGCCACAGTTACTGTACAAATAACTAGAAACAAATTATCCTGTAAGTAGAGGGGACAGGCTGTAATAAGCAGTAATGGGCCATCTGTCCCTGCTAAATAAAAGTGATGCATCACCATCTCCCCACTCCCCCTTTCTAAGCAAACTCACCGCTCTCTTTGTACTTCATAGAAGTTACATGTCATCGAGTGTACCTTTAGTGTTAGACGAATGGGCGGCATGGGTTCTTAATCAGAGACGAATGAGCGCTCGTCTGCGTGTTTGACTATTGGCGCACGCAGCAGATGCACACATGTCGAGAGAGCTGCGCTCCAGCTGGGTTTGATTCACAGGCAGTGTAATCAATTCACAAAAGGGATTTTCTCCAAAATACAAATATTGACACACATTTGGCACACCAGTCAAATCCAACTTATTGTGAAACAGTAATAATGAATGCAGCACTGCTCGTGCACTTCAGGGTATTTTGTACATTTTGTACACTCACCTTTAAAACTGGTGCTGCCTGTAAATGCAAAGTTCTGCTTTTAATAAGTCTAAACATACTGCATGAACACACAGACATACTCTGACCAGCTGGGACAGTGGTTTCTTTTTAAATTTAATAACTTTCTTACTGCCTGAGGAATCTAAAGTCCTGTTACTCTTTCACGCCGCAGTCTTACAGCACACAGTGCTCGACATTTACCTGTAAACCTGTTGACATTGGAATTTTTGATACGTATTTGGCTTTAAATTACTGATGCCTTAGCACAGATGAGAGAGGAAGTACAGAAAAGGATATTGTAAGAATAAAAATGACAGTTAAGAACTTGATGACATGGGGAGAAATATAGGTTTTAATGAGCTCAGGTCCCACAGTGAGACCCAAACCTTCTCATTTGGGTAGAGGGTTTAGATTTATAGAGCCCCAGAGTGCAAGGGAGTTTCGGACCGCATAAGAAGTCCACCAGAGAGCAGGCGGGGCTCCAGCCTGCATATACAGAGTCTATTAGATTTTTACACCAAATTTATCAGCGTTGAAGTCAGTATCGGAGCCAAAGGGCTGCTCCCTGTTGGTCCATGTGTACGTTAAACCTGACACTCACACGGCTCTTCTTTTTCTGTGCATTTTTTTCCACTTATTATATTTGTTTAATATTTTTTTCATCTGTGGATGAGTTTCAAACCTCGACTGGAGATGACTGAAGAGGAGATGTGAACATGAATTTTATTCTAGGACCACAGTGCGGTAAAGTGCAAACACTGTCCAAGACAGAACCTTATGCTGCTAACGATACATCAGCTCTCTGCAAGCATCTACAAAGATATGCTAACACTAAGTGTTGTTGACTTTGTGTTCAAAGTTAAACACACACAAAAAAAGACCATAATGTAGGGACTGTAGCTTAGCTTTATAGGCTATTACATGGTATTTAGATGACAATGCATTTTAGGAAATGTTACAGAGTAACACGAAAGTAATGCAGTAACGAATAGCATACCAAATTACTTCTCTAGTGAATAAATAACTAAGATGTGACACATTAGCTTTAGTTGAGTATTGACCCCGAACATTGATTACCAATGACAAGAAACAAGACCTTACAAATATTTAATTAATCAGCGTGCAACATTAGACACTTTAATAGTCATTGATCATTTTTTGAGACAACCCCCCCCCATCCCAATCTACAGGTCTTTTGAGGGTATTAACCTGTGCTAACAATGTAACACCCTAACCTGCACCTTTCCTTTGCCTCTTTTCTACATCCCTTCTTCCTTATAGAGGGTTCAGCTTATGTTTAACCGTTTAACTTGACGTCTCAGTAGGGGGCTGATTGTTTCTGACATGATATTATGAGAACAGCTTGATAGAGAACAGTGCGGAACAGGGCGATTTTCATAAAAGCTCACATTCAGTGATAGAACATATGGTTATGAGCGGATGCTGAGCCAATGCATCAGTATGAAGTCACCGAGGGTAATTTGTACTTTCCGATGTTTTCCTTTGTCTGTGCGCTGTATAAACACACATGTATTTATGCTATACAGCCAGTATTAAGTCTCATGGTCAGCGTAGTCACCTTCATATGCCTCCACACTTCATTAATCAGGACCATTTGGCGGTTTCAGCAAACTTGGCAGCATGCATAAAGGAGTAAAGGACAGTAACAGGATGCACACATACAGTACATGTACTTGATTGTGTCAGCATGGTGAGATCAAACTGATTAAACTGTGTAAAATAATGATTTAAAATAATAAATTGTCTAAAGAACTGTAATAAGCAGTGACTGAGTGAAGTATTAAAATGGTTTGTAACTTAAAGAGTTCCCGAAAACTACTAATGGTAATGTTTTTAAGGAAATTAGTGAGTTTTTTGCAGACGTACATGGAAACAATGGGCGATTAGTGCTAAGGTCACGTCAGCCTCGCACACGAAGGATCCATAAAACTCATCAGCTGCTGTCACAGCTTCAGCACAAAGCTTGGATTAGTCAAATATTTGGAGTGGATACATTTTGACAAGGTTCCTGGACATGCTAATTGTTGGAAGTTGTTTTTAATGACGAGCATCCATGTTGGATTATTACGTGATTTCTTATTTGCTGAATATTTAGACACGTGTTATGCCTTATGTGATTGTTTATGACATGTGTAATGCATGCAGCTGTGCAAAAATGCCACATTTGGAGTAAAGCAGCTCCTGATTGCTTAAAGGGGGTTTGGACACTGACCAGGGACTGTATTATTTACAGTATGCCACGAGTGATTTCCCACCACCTCGATAAACTGTAACATAAAGATAAATCCCCATACATTTTTGCCATCCATTCATTTATTTTCTTCTTATAAAGCCCATCCTGGCTGTCATAGGAAGTTTCCCCTCTAACACAGCACTCATACTAGCACTTGGAGGACACCAGTGCACCGAGCCTACAAACAGATGGGATTAATGCAGGTGGCTCAACAATCAGTTTCTGTAAAACGTCTGTAATAGTTTAGCTTTCTTTCCTCGCTTGAACAGGATGGCATGAACTGAAGAGAGTGAGAATGAAGTGAGTTTGTTGTTTGTTTGAGATTAGATATCCATCTTTCTTTCTTTTTTTACTGCAGGCAAATATTGTGCAACCAAGACTTAGTGAAGCATGCACATGCACTTTTAGTCCCACTGTTGCGTATTAAAAGCACAAAGGTAAACCGCAAGGCTCAATCTAAGAATAATTAGGTAGCATCAGTCTTTAGCTGAACCCTTGACAGAAGTGGATGAAAACAAATATGCCAGTCTTTTGGTCTTTGTTTGGGATTTGTTAGCAATAAGAAAAATATGCAATATCACCAAAATCGAATCCTTTAACTGAGTAGAAAATCCATTTAACCAAACTTTGCTGGAGCAGTTGCTTTGATCCTAATATAAAAGCTACTGTGCCTAACCTGAGGTTTAGACATTACATGGTGTCTTTTATTCCAATGCACCCCCTTCGGCTGCATTTATCCCCCTGTCAGGAGTTCATTAAATCCCCAGGCATACCATCTATTGTATGTGGAGAAAATTAGGACATTAATAAATGGCAGGCTTCTAATTAAAAGTATTTTCCTTCCTTTCATTCTTCTGTGTCTGAGTTATGCCCTCAGACTCTTATTAGGGGCCCTTGCTTTAAGTGCTTGGCAAGAATTGTAAACCCAAACCGATCTACATGGTTACCATCAAGCATGAAAGAGCAGATGGCTAACCTTTTCAAATAGTATCAGAGGCCCAATCATTTACACACATTTCCTTTTAACGAAAGAAAATGAAGCTTTCACTTTCGTTCCTCTCGCCTTTAATTGCGGCTCAATTTTCCACCCTCTCTGAGATGTTTACGCAAGCACGTAAACAAGGCTGACAAAGTTGGTAATGGTTGTATCTGAAGAAGGAAAGACAAACAGCAACAAATGGCAGCACTCACAGCATGACAAAAAAAAGCAATGCAAAATACAAGTAAACATAAACTACTCCAGAAAGCTTGTTTATAGAGTCGGTACTCGAGTTCCTCGAGAATATGCAAGGCCATATACAAACTAACTTTGTTAATATTTTCCCAATTTTCCACGTAATCTACACCAGATAAGTCCTTGATTTAATCTTTTAGTTTACACTGAGAGCCGAACACAAGGTTTTAACAGTCCCATGTTTATGCATTCAGATAAGCATTGTGGAATATCGCGATCACACTCAGGGATTAATAAATTAGTCACTTCATTATTATGTTTACAGCTCAGAAAACCATCACACGCCTCACTTAACTTCACAACTGAATAGAACAAACACAAAGGAACGTGGGGATGTTTGGGGGCAGTGCACTAATGTATGCCTTTCAGTAACTGATAAACATTTAAAACTCAAGCATTTCAGGCAAAATATTAACATAATTATTTCATCACGATTTTATATGCTGGTGTGGAATTTTTAATAGTTGTGTAACAGCCTATGGCACTAATGTGTTTGTCATTGATGTGACCTAAATTAATGAGATAAGAATAAATAGCATGGAGGCGATATTGACAGCAGAAACGGTCATCGTGAGGAACTGGCATATTTATAGTTTTCAGGAAACACCCACCTGGAGAGCAAAACAAAGCTTCCCTGCTAAAAGCAACTGTACTTTAACCAGCTTTATAATGATGGATAGCTGTTAACAGTTGCCTCGAGGTGTTTTATATTGTTAGGCAATGACCCTACAATACTGCTACATACAAACAAATGCACAAAGTTAGTTAAACTGTTAGCAAAGTGGACAAAACAGCTTACAAAAACCCGTTTTCTAATCCCAGACCAGCAGAGTAGCTAAACTGCACCGATTCTTTCTTTTCCAAATCAACTCAGGTTGTCAATGAAAAGTCATTAAAACTAACATGAGAAATAAGATAAGATTTATGTCATAAGCTATTACTATTTTGTTATTACTGTACTTAAACACTGATGGATCAGTATTAAATAGCAAGCTAGCTTTAGCTAATTAGCACCCAGGATTTCAGAAGTGAAAACAGATGTACCTGTTAGCAATATAAAGGCAGTGCTTGTCAACATGATTATGACTTAGTAAAAATCAGATTATCTCCATTAGCAGCCTTATTATTTACGTATCTGTTCAACTGCTTCTTAACACTAATAACTAAACAGCCAATCGCATGGCAGCAAATCCGTGCATTTACACATGTAGACATGTAAAAGGCGGCCTGATGAAGTTCAAACTGAGCATCACAAAGGGGGAGAAAGGTGATTTAAGAGATTTTGAACGTGCCATAGTTGTTGGTGCCACACAGGCTGTGTGTATTTGAAAAACTGCTGATTCACTGGGATTTTCCCACACAACCACCTCTAGAGTTTACAGAGAATGATATGAAAAAGGGAAAATATCCAGAGAGTGGCACATGACTGGGAAAGTCAGGGATGCCAGAAGTACGCAGAAGAACCTCTCTAGCTCATCTTGAAGCAGATGGGTTACTGCAGCATATAAAGATGACACTGCATGGCAATCCAACAGGTAACAACAGGGAACTGAGGCAACAGTTTACACAAGCACAGTGACATTGGGCAATAGATGATTGGAAAAATGTTGTCTGATCTGAGGAGTTTCAATTCCTGCTGCAACATTCGGATGATAGCGTCAGAATTTGGCATAAACAACATGAAAGGATGGCACAGTGAACCCAATTAGATGGTTACACTGTGGTGTAACTCTCAAAAACTCTCAAACTAGTTTCTTGATCATTGCAAGTTCAGGCGAGTTCACTGTACTCAAATGGCCTCCACAGTCACCAGGTTGAAATCCAACGCAGCATGTTAGAGACGTAGTGGAACACAAGATTCACATCATGGAAGTGCATTGACACTATCATGTCAACATGGACGAAAATCTCTGAAGAATGTTTTCAGCACCTTGTTGAATATATGCTAAAAAGACTTAAGGCAGTCAAGAAGGCAAACAGTGTCCCTAACAAAGTTGAATGGAAAGAAAGAACCAAAGAAAGAAACTAATGGAGAGAAGAAACTACTCAGAACAGAGCAGGGAAACAGGCACTAACTGCCACACAAGACAGCACAGTAAGGTAAACAAGATGGAGGTAAAGGGATTGTGCAATTGTAGTGTGTGTTTTGAATAACCCCAGTGTTGCTAGAGACTTCTGTAAAAAAAAAGATAAAGATGTGATTTTAGAAAACCTGGAAAGACTCAGGCCGAATCATCCCTGTTTGGAGTCGCTACAGGCGTGTTTTCTCTGACAACCACAGTGTGGGTTTGCGGTTAATACAGGGGTCCATATAAAGCCTAGACTATGCTTAGCAGAAAAGTCACACAGATACACACATCACAGTGCTTTCCTTCAACACACGCACACACTGACCATCAACACATGTGCGCTCAGGCTTGTTTATGCAGTGCATTCCAGTGTGACGCCTCCGAGGCACATTAAAGAGCCCTCCCCAGCAGGCCGAGTGGTGCCCCCCCAGCACGCATCCGTTGGCCCAGGGAAGGGGGTCCTGTTTGCTTTATCAGGTTTGTTTTGATTCTACAGTCAGTATCCAATAGCCTTCCCAAGTGCTAAGCTCTGAGTTTGTTGTTGAACTGTATGCTTGTCCTTTTGAAGTGACGGGAAACCAGCCTAACTTCCACTGAGAAGCAGCGTCATCAGACTTTCGGTTACATTCGCTGGGCTCCAGCAGTGACAGCAGAGGTTTCCACACCTTTTGGCAGGCTCCCAGATTCTCACGTCGGATATAAAATTTGTTAAAACATGTATTTATAGATTTTTGATTTTGCAGGGATGTTAGATATTCCTGGGGCCACAAATTTAGCCAGTTAGAGAAATAAAGTGAAACCAGGCATGACTTTCATCCACTTGCATTTAACAGGACAATGATAACATACTTAACACATGTCAGATCTGCTTTCACAGCAGAAACGAGTTCACAAATTCTGAAGAAGCTATGAATGCAAATACTGGCAAGAGAAGCTCAGGAAATATTTAAAAGATTAACATCTAAACTGCTGCAGGATAATGCAATCATTTATAGAACATTAACTATTTTACTAATGCAATATCCCATGTTACCCAGTCTAGTGTGTGCTAATACTTTTAGAACTTATGTTTGCTAATATTATCAGATTCCTGTCCAGTTTTACTGAGTTGAGATTTTATAATTCAGAGCTTGTGCTTCTTCTGCAATGTGCTTTAGTGGTTCTCATTCAAAAATATTACAAGATGGCAAATTTGAAGCAACAAGCAGTTCTATCTGTTGTTATAGAACATATACGCGGTTTGTAGACACTTTGCTAGTACCATGGCGGTACTGCCTGAATGGCATAGATTCAGCAAGGTGCTGGAAACATTTGGTAGAGATCTTGATTTACATGATAGCTTCACACAGTTGCTGCAGAGTTGTTGGCTGAACATCCAGGATGCAAATCTCCGGTTTCACCACATCCCAAAGGTGCTCTGCTGTAATGAGATCTGGTGACTGTGGAGGCTGTTTGAGTACAGTGAACTTATTGTCATGTCAAGAATTTGAGCTCACAAAATATTGAAAATATCCCCTCACGTCATTGCACCACCTCCACCAGCCTGAACGAATGTTAGAAGGCAGGACGCATCCATCCTTAAATGTGGCTGACACCAACTTTTGATGACTGCAGAAAGAATTGGGGCAACATTTTTACAAATCTTTTATTGGTCAGCTTTGGCTAAGCTTAGCTGACAGTAGGGCTTCCTATGCTGACAGTAGGGCTTCCTATGCTGCTGTAGCCCATCTCCTTCAAGGTTGAGAGATGCACTTCTGTATAACTTGGCTGGAACGAGTGGGTGTTTTTGAGTATTGGTATGGTATAGGTGTTTAAGATCAAACTAGAGAATACTCATACCAGCCTGTCCAGCACCAACAACCATGCCGCATTCAAAGTCATTTCAGTCACCTTTCTTTCCCCATCCTGACACTCAGTTTGAACTCAATCAGGTCAGCTTGACCATGTCTACATGCCTAAACGCACTGAGTTGCTGCCATGTGATTTGTGCATTATTTACATTAATAAGAAGTCGAACAGGTGTATCTGAGGGTAAGATAAAGAGTATTTTTTAATCTTAAAATAACCTGATATCAACTCACAATTTTTGTGAAACTAGTGCAAAAATGGGTGGTGGAACATGTGGACACCTGGCAGCCGTTTCCCAGCCAGACATGTACTGTGACTCACTGAGGCTCCTTTATCTACTTTATACATCCAGACATTCAGACTCAATAAAAATACAGATGTACACAATTATATTTGTCACCATCATCAGATTAACAGTAGTGCTGAATACGACGGTGACGCAGTTAACTCAATTATCCCGGCGTGATTAGTCTAAATAACGTAAAGCTGTCATAGATGACTCACTTCAGGGGGGAAGGAAAGTCATTTGGAGATCAGGATGAATCTCCTTCGCCATTCCTTCGTCAACACATATTTCTAAACTACTTGTACCACCACAGGACATCCCTAGCTAAAAAAAAAAAAAGGCTGAGAGGTGGTTGAAGAGAACATCCTTCTCCCTTTTCTCCGCCTGTTAGGACGTATATCAGCTACGTCCACTAAGTGCCCATCAGGAAACACTTACCGACGTGTTGTCGTGTTCTCACATTTGCAAACATGCAAACACGTGTATCACAGAGTCAAGTGTGTAACCACTGTGCTTGAAGGTTTTTGTTTTTTTTTTTTGCATCAAACAACAGAAAACAAAACAGAAACATGCAGCTTGTGTTTCTTCTGACTGCCATTTCCTCAGATAAAGGAGGGGCCGAAGCAGCGGGGAAGATATATTTTTAGCCGGAGTGAATAACTGCCGAGTCACTCTGTGAGCAACTCTGGCTAGAACAGAAAATAAAAAACATGCAAAAAAAAAAAAAAAAAGGCAGAAAGAGTAAAACTCATTGCAGAGCCCAAAAGTTAAACAGTGTTTAAGCCACAGAAATCACTTCCACATGGCTGACTCAAAGAGCCAAAACAAGACTGTGATTAATGATATTTACTGGCATACTGTCAGTGTGCTTGGAATATACAGTATTCACTGCAGTGGGCGACTGTATGCCCCAATACATACCACTGCTGGCTCAACACGTGGAGGACATTCAGGCTCGTGTGTTGAGTGCCTCGACAGTGTGGTTGTTTAACATATTAGTTGAAAGCAGTGGTTGAAAAATTGGGAATATGTGACAATAGGATAAAATGAAAAGAGAGATGGGAAGGGGAGGTGGAGCCAACTTGAAACACATACCTGACATGACGGAAAGAAGGTGGTGCATCACAGGGAGATGCCGTCCCGGCGACATGGAGGGAGAGAAAAAAAAGAAATAAAAGAGTTAATGGAGAGAATAAGAGCTAAATAATGAAGTTCACTATTTGCTTGTGAGAATGTGTGAATGTGCAATCTCATATGATGCATCAGGGTGGCATGTGTGAATGTGTGTGTCAGCGACGGCGCCAAACCCAGCTGTCAATCGTTGCACTGGTGCTTCAGTCAAAATAAACCTCCAGCAAACCATAAATCACACATAATGTTTCTTTGAACTTCTACAATCTGCAAAGAAATCGTGCATTCTCTAACTATTAAACTTCAGCCTCTAGCCTGACCGAAGACTCGTAACATCCACCAGGTCAATTTGGCCCAGTCTAGATTTAGGTTCATAATTATGGCTTCATTCCACCCATTAACCCTAACTCTAAACTGTCTCAGCCTTTTCTCTCTTTTCTCTCTAACTTTGCCTCTAAACCACTCAACCTGAGGTTTCCCCATAATATACACATTTCTCCCATGAATCATTACTCCCAAAGAACATTCATTAATTAGTCAAAGTCCACCAATCCGTCCATATTTATCTAATTCAGGGTTGTCAGGAGACACTTGATGAGCTGCCAAATGCTGAATAAATTAGAAGTACCAACAGAGGCAAAAACAGTTGTGTAGTGGTACACCTCAAACCCTCCTGACTCACGCTAAACATGATACTAAGTCAAGAGGATTGCACCCTGTTTGTAAATAGTAACAGTCAGACTACTTATTGCTGCTCTCTACAGACCTTTAAATACTTACACGTGCATTTTAAACTGGCTGCATTTACTGTCCAAACTGAACTGGATTCAAATACATTGCTCCAAAAAAAAAATGCTTTTATTACAGCAGTAAACATCAAAAAACCTCCAATAACTCATGCCGCTCTTATCTGTTGTGCTTCACAGCATAATAGATAAAACACATGGCAAAGACAAAGAGATGCCATCTGTACAGGTGACACAGATTAATAAGAAGCTGAAAATGAACCACGACTAGATTATTTGAGACAGATTATTTTACAGTAAGTTTAAAACGTTTTTTGGTGGAGATTTAAAGAAAAACACTCAAAAAGGACAACAGATTTCAAGAAGATGGTTTTATTGTAGGTCTTTAAATGAAGCGCGGCTTTAGATGCACTACTTCCACATTTTCCCAACTTTTGAAATGAACAAAGTGAACCACATTTAGATATTTATATGACGTTGTCAGCAGTTTATTACCCTTGTAAGATGTCACAATGCTCACACATGTAAATATTCACATACATTCTCTTTGTTTGGCATGATTAGTTAACTTTCTCCTGCCACTGATTTAGGTAGAAAATGTGTTTCTATCTAAAAATTAGAGAACAAAAAGTCCTTTAACTTCATGCAAGACACACAAAGGAAAGGAGTAAGTCAGAAGAGATAAAAATCATATCCCGGAGAAACCCCGAAGGGATCTTTACTTTAAATATCTCTGAACACAAGGGGGAGCTTTTGGCAGCTGAGCAGGAGAGAAGCTGAATGACTCATGAATCATCGGCCCCTGACAGATCTGACATAAGGAAATCGTATCTAAAATCTTCTCTGTTGTTTTTGTGAAACATCCACCGCCTCATAAACAATGCTCCAGAGCACTTTACTTGAGAGATTATCCATTAATCAGCATCATTGGCACTTTAATGGCCACTCCAACCCAAACTCTCCTCTCTGATTGATTTATAGGCAATAGCCGGAGAAAGTTATTCTTTAGTGAAGAGGCACTTTCTCACAGTGACGCGGTTCGACAGAGAGGAATTCACTGACAGTGATCTCAGCGTCTCCACCTCCAAATAATGACTGTAAACATCTTTTTGCATTTCTAAACAGCCCGGAATAATTGGCAGAGACTTCTCTCACGCTGCTTTTCAAGCCCTTTCTTTCCTCTTTGTCTTATGTTGTTCTTTCGACTCAGCTCCCTCTTTCAACTTCCTACGTGATGGATCGCTCTTGTTGCTATACATCAGTGATTCTGTCTGTCTTAATGAACAAGAGCAATATTGGCACAGAGTATGTGAGAGTCATTAAAGTACGATTACCGTGGTGGAGTTCATCAAAGTCAGATTATTGCAGCGCAGATCATCAAAGTCTGAATCTTTACAGCTTTTTTCTTTTCTTTTTTTTACACTATAATATCTGGATCATCGAGGATCAGCCGAGGTCTGGACCTCCATTTAAAACTTCAAAAAGTCACGCAGAGGAATGAAGCCTGCAGCATCCAGTCTGCATTTCAAGTGGACAGAGGTGAAATAGTCACTGAGGGAGAAACGATACAAAGCTCAGGCCAGAACTTCAAACAACCTGACAAAAGAGACCAGATGTGACATCGTAATACGTTACCTGTGCTTTAGACCAAACTGAATCGCAACAGCAAACACTGGAATGACACAAGCACAAGCACACACAAACACGGTGTGCGAAGCCAAGAAGCAGACATACGACACACACCAAACACATGTGCTCAGGAAGAAGCAGATGGTGACAAAAAGAAAACCGTGCGTCTGATCTCCGATATCCAGAGTTCCCAAAATGCCACTGCTCCCCTTATGCAAGTACAGTGCATTTCTTTCATCTACAGCTCACATCAATGAGTATAACCTTAACCCTACTAACACCGACCAACACAGGTGGTGTCAAAGAGCAGCCAGGACCATCCTTTAAAAAGACATGTTAAAAGCACTGCCTTAAACAGAGGGTCAGTGAACCATTCAATACAACTTTAACAATTTGAATACTGTTCCTTAAAGTAAAACAAAAACAAAACAAAACTATGATTTGATTTATCAGATTCTTTCTCTTTTTTTGAGTGAAAGTTTGAAATCTTGTTACCTCTCTTTGCCCTTTACGTAAGTCTCCTATTTGACGCGGTTGCATATTTTATTAAGCTGTATTTCCTCTGGGCTTACCGCTGTCTGAGTCCGACTCATGGACACAAACATATACACGCACAGAAGCGAGGACAGTCAAATATGACAGCTTTACTTGTTAGGAGAAAACAAACACAAAGATGTAAATATTTGTGCCTTTCTTTTTTTCTCTCATTAACATTAGTATTGGGACCTAATATTAGGTTGTTCTGAGGATAAGGATTTGTGTATAAAAGAGATTTATAAAACTTAATCCACATTTAATAAATGTCTGTATAATTTTATTTGAAATATGCGCTATCAAAGGCCAACTGATAACAGACAGCTAACAGCACTCTGCTGCTTTTTCTCTCTGCTGCTCAATACATGCTGTTCTCATTATGGCTACTTTACAGGGAGGCTCTGGGGTGACTACACACACACACACACACACACACACACACATATGACTCTTCTCCACTTTAACATGCACCTCAGTCCATGTGATGTGGATGAATTGCTACTTTTTAGGTTGCAAAGTGATAAAGTGATTCCTAAAAGTTTGTTTTGGATGAATCGCTTTGTTGACTATACAGTGAGGTTTTATTTGGAGGGGGGGGGGGGTGTAACAAAGGTTTTTCATGGGAGAAGAGATGAAAGCGATATACTGCAGAGGAGCCCCATGGTTGCGGTGGTCCTGTGGCGACTGGCGTCCTGCACAGCCCGCTCACTGTAACTCCTGTAACTTGATGATTATTAAATCCCACAAAGTAAATGATGACATTCTCTTGGGGTCTTTCGCTGTCGTGGCTGATATTTTAGGAACGTTTGCGTTATTCACGCTAATGCAACTCAAATTGACCTGCTGCGTCCACAATCAGCACGCTGATTGTGATTTAAGACTGAGTTAAATTTCTCTTTGCCTGATTGTAAATTGTCTCATAGCAGCTTTATCCACACATTTTTCTACTTTTGCCTCTTTTCCCTTTTCCACATCTCCTCCCCTTCTTTTGCTCTTGCACAACCTCCATTGCTACATACAAAAGAATATACCGTACCCTGACATTAAACGTTACTGTGCCTGTGCTGACTGCAGAGCGAACTGATGAAGTGATAGATTCCTCTCTCCGTCTGAACAATAGGGATTGGCCAAAAGCCCGACACAGATCTTTATCACTTATCTCTTCCCTCTCCCCAGAGGGTTAAAACAACACAGATCAGCATGTGGTCTGTTTTTGTTCTGCAGTGTCCAGGTTAGACACAGCGGGGGATCTAGTGGTGAGCAGATCACACAGATAACATTAGCCATCAGCTCATGGATGGTCAGTCATAACCTGTGAAGAGGGAAAAAAAAATCCCTTCGCTAACAGGAGCAAACATGTGTGCCTTGCAGAGCCTGCACTCTATTAAAATAAAAAACACAACCAATAAATCGCTATCATCTTTTCCCGGCCCCCCGCGAGCATTGTATAAATAGGTGACCCTGCACAGCCCGACTTAGTGTTGGTAAGGTAATTAGACATAAAATGTGGGGGGAGGAGCGGACGACAAAAGAGAGAGTCTCTGTGAAACACACTGGTTTTATTACATAGTCTGTTAGGGGTGGAAAGAGGGCTGAAACTTGTGTTGAGTGAGCGTCTGGTTATTGATGCCTCGAGGACTCACCATGCTGGTACATTCAGTGAAAAAAGGACTGCACATGTGAAGTGCAGATGAATAACAGAAGCCTCTCTCCTTCTCAAAAACCCCTTTTCTTCCCCATCCTACATCTCTGAATTGTCTATTTGTCACATTGCCCATATTCTTTTTCTTTTTTCCCCCCCATATCTCTACAATTGTTTTCTTCTGGACTTTTCCATTTTTCCGTCTTCCCATATGCTTCTTGCTCAGAGTCAGCTGTCAGTCTTATCGCAGAGTGATGTGCTGGGTCACACATCTGGCATCCCCTGGCAGGGAAGTCCCCTGCCCAGCCTCCACCACCATCCCCAACATTTTTTTTTTAATGGGGCTGACTGGATCGAGATCTTTCGTTGGCCTTCGTTTGTGCCTCCTGAAAAAACAAAACTGATGCAGGACCAAAACAATGAGGGGAGGTCTGTCTTTCATCTCATCTGAGCGGGGGTTCCACATGGTCCTGCTCACGGCCCTCTCAGCACTAAACTGCACCACAGCATTTATCAATTATCGATTAATCAGCAGTAAATACGATTACCTCTGCTCACACGCTGATGACTGATGGGATTTCCAGAGAAATACATAAATAAATAAATAAATAAATAAACAAACATGACTGTTCACAATGGATGTCATTGGTTTCTTTTTTCTTCCCTGACATCCCTTTCCTCTTATCCATCCAGCACCACCCCCCCCCCTCCCCCAAGAAAAAAAAAAACTGGGCTGAATGAAAAAGAGCTGCAAAGCAGTTTGTCTGCTTGTTGTAACAATGCTAAGACCCAAATCTAAATGAGCCAGCGGAAGGCCACTAATCTCCCTATAGAGACACCCTGTGGGTCCAGCATAGCAGACTAGAATCACAGAGTGCCACATAGTGAAGCCTCGACATGGACCCACACATGCACAAGCTGCAGTATAATGCACTGAAATTCTCAAAGGCAAATTTAGATTTTTACCACAGTTGGATTGCATCTACAAACCCAATTCCTCGGGTGATTTCCTGCTGTCCCTCCAGTTAAAATGTAATTAAAAACAGAATACAATTATCTGCAAATCCCATAAACCCATATTTTACTTACAATAGAAATTAGAAAACAAATTTTTTTTAAACTGCTGCATTTTATTATATCCTTGAAAATATTTACTCATTTTTAAAAGGATGGCAGAAACATGTCTCAGTTAAGTTGAGACATGGGTAACAAAAGGCTGGAAAACCAAGCGGCTTTAGAAGGAAATAACTGGAGGAATATTTGCAAATAATTAGGTTAATTTCTGACAGGTCAGTAACATGACTGGGTCTAAAAAAAGAGCATCTTAGAAAGGCGAAGAAGTGAAGACAGACAGAGGTTTCACTGATATGCAGAAAACTCAGTCTAAAATTGTGAAATAATTTCAGAATAATGACTTTGACCTCCTCGTCGTCTACAGTGTAGAGTATCATCAATAGAATCAGAAAATCTGAAGAAATCTCTGTGTGCAAGGGACAAGGCCTGTGATCTTCAGACATGGCTGCATGTTTACACATGGTTAAAAACGGCCCTGATTCAATTTTTCTGAGACATTTTGCTGCCATCAAGTTGAAAATGAGCTTTATCATTGCATTCTGGTTTGATTTACATTTTACACAGCATCACAACTTTTTCAGAACTGGGGTTCTCACTCTATTTATGAATTTTATGCCCTAACCATAAAGCAGTCAGTATGTTTTACTGTATCACAAAGGGGTTAATAATTTTGTCAATCGGTCCTCTAAAACAGAAACATCTGAACTATGAACTGAACCAGTGTGGCTTTGATTACACTGCTTTAACCTTTCTCTGCTGTGGGTGTGTGCCTGTCAGTGCGCCGGTCTCGTGAGAAAGACTGTCTTTTAGCGTGAGCTAAAAAGTGTGTGTATTTATGCGTGTCTGTCATCATTCACCAACAAGCAGATAAAAACTGAAATGCTTAAAGGGCAGCCAAGCTCTCTAGATTTATATTTCGCAACATGAAGAAACAGAAATAAAAGAGACTGAAGGTACGAGAACAGCCAAACCTGGGCAGCTGACCATGAAACGGATTAAAGTAAAATATTATTGTGGACCGATGGACACGCAAGGATTCACAGTGACACGAGGAAGCACCTTAACTGCTGCTTTCCTTCATGTGGACAGCGGTTCCTTGAATTAGAGGGCTTTGTTGCTCATTTGTCACAGACAGTATGCGCATAATAACCACTCTAACAGCTGGGTCCATTAGAGCTAAAGGCGATGTTTGCATCTTCCACCCAGTGTCGTCATCCACTCATCCTCACCTAACACGGCCCATCCCCATTCATTTATTTTCAGTGAGCATTTTAGGATTAGACTGGACAAGGTTGAATAAACAGCAGCATTTAAACACTGGGCAGAAAAATCAACATTCAAACATGTAGTCTCCTATAGAAGGAAAGGAAGGCCTCTAATTTTGAGTAATCCTAAAGGGCAGAGTGCTACAAAGCATCTGCTTCCTGAAACAAGACAGATGTTAAACATCACTAAGAAACGTGATGTGGATCTAATACTGCATATTAAAGGATGCGCATGATATATAGGGCAGGATCTGGGCATGTCACTGTATCAAAAGTATATGGCATATACTTATTCAGAACCTAAATGCATGTTACACTTACTGGTTCTTAAAGAAACTGATTGGTTCTGACTGCATCTGTGCTTCCCAAGAACGTCTGCTGGATGGAGGAAAACCAGTCACTGTTGAGCAACTGCTCTGCAGTGACCTCCGCCTCACCTTTTCTTCTTTCATATTTCATTTTATAGTTCTCTTCTTTGACTTTTAAGAGCTTAAAGCAAAGAAGGGGATGCGTGCACTGGGGCCAGAGAAGACCATTAGGCTATCACAAAGGTATTTTGTGGAGGAACAGCAGGAAGTTCTCAGCTAGATCAACCTTTAATCAAACGTTTAATTATTATAATCGCATGTAATTTCATGTAAGCAACAAAATATTCAGACTGCATGTTTAAAACGTCTTGTAATTTTTTTAACTGATTTTTAACACCTGTGGTGTTAAACTCCCCGATACCAAACCAAACCGTTCATCTTCTGGTCCTTGGACCAGCATAACGATGGCTTTATATTCTGTCAATGGGTTGTGTGTGGTCAGTATTTTCTGCTGCTGTTGGTGGCACAGCACCAAACATTTTCTGCTGCTTCAGGCACCATACATATAGTAGCAGTCTGGTCAAAAACCACCTCATTTTTCTTTTCCACACTGGAACAAAAAAAGGCCACAGTCACAAATCTCTTTCAGTGGCCCACAAGGGAAAAAATCTTGCACTTTCAAACACTCGTGTAAATAAACGTGGACAGGGAAGCTGAGCTCCAAATTTCCAGCGGCAGCTTTTGATTTATTTTGAACTTTTACTGAAATTTACAGGGCATTTTTAGAAACTGTGTGACCGTGACAAACACGCAAAACATGCCCACAGATCTCCAGCACAAAAGCTCTCTAAACTCTCCAGATCTGTGTGAGCCATCCTTGCCTCCAGACACAGTCCACAGTGTGGATGCAGACTCCCTATAAAAATTCACTAAACCATTCCAATCTTTTATATTCCGTCTTCTACAATTACACATTCACAACTTACACAACTTCATTGCAAAGATTTTGAGCTGAAGAGACTGTTTGCGGTACAAGAGCTGGTTTAGTCTCACAATAGGCCCTTCCTGCCTTGCCATAACAAACCTCTGGCTATTGTCTCTGTGTGGTGCCCAGTCAGATGTGTGTGCATTCGTGTGAGTACCTATGTGTTTAAAAAAAAAAAAAAAGGAAAAGGGAAAAAAAGAAAGAAACATGCTGGGTGCACTGACCGAGAGAAATCAGCCATGTCGTGGCGCTGCGGCCCTCCGCTGCCACCCTGCCTTCGTGCCCTCAGGCTCGCTCAGGTTCCCAGGGGCCCAATCAAAATCTAGAGTCACCCAGCGACCTTCTAACCCCAGCTGTAAGCGCTCTGATTAAGACCTCATCGACACGATGTGGTCACTGCAGCTGCGCGCTCGTGCACACAAGCCCCGCTTTGTCCACCTTCAACGCACACACGTATGCGTGCAAAGCACAAGGGTGCACAACACACTGACCCACAATCACCGGGAGGTGCAGACTTAGTAACCTTTAACTTCTGTGACTACCTTTGTAATCTCCCCTCCTCCCTCTCTTGCTGTGTATGCATTTGATTGTGTGTGTGTGTTTGGGGACAGGGCAGTGAGGTGTGAGGAGCAGGAAATGAGCATCCAGATAACACTAAGCCCAGAATGATAGCCATTCAGCACAACAGCGTGTGTTAGCATTGTGCGTGTCTGCAGGACGGATGATGTCAGGTCAGTTGGACGGGACTAAGATGGCAGGAGGCAGGAAGAGTATAAGACCTGGTTTTCAAACAAGTGGATGCGACTTGAAAGTGCAGCTTAACCCCCTGCAATGCTCATCAGACTCTAAAGCCTTGCTTTTGTATTCCTGTGATAAAATTATCCTCATAAGGCAATGTGCTGGCACATAACTTCCACAGCTCTGAACCAGAAATCAAGAGAAATGGGGATGCAAGCAGCTACAACTTAGGTCTAGATTCCAAAGAAGATATTTTTAAACTCCTTCAAGATACGAGCTGAAAACTGAATCTCTGACAACTACTCGGAAATAGCAAAGATAACTTCAGAAATCAAACACCCTCCCACTCAAAAGTGTTATCTTAAACTTTTATTGCGAGCGCCGATCAACAAACTATGGGTCACATGTGCATGGGTGAAAGTCATGGTGAGGGATGAGGCTGTGGGAGTGGAATGAGGGTCAGCGTGATGCTCCAACCAAAACAAAAGTTTCTCCTCTGAGGATACTGCCAGCTATTCAGCACAAAGTATTCATAAATTTGCATCCTATTTCAGTTTGTGACTGGGACACCAAGCCTCCCAAGTCATATTCATGCAGACAGCAGATTGTGCAAGCACACATACTGGCACGCTTGCATCTCCACACACATGCAAACACACTCGATTTAATGAGAGTCCAAAAACCAAAGAGAAGGGAAAACAATGGAATATTTGAAAATTATCCCAGACTGCTGCTGGGGGTTCACAGCGGGAAGTGGTGCTGTAGTTTTATTAATTCTGACTGAATCTCATCCGCCGGGCCACCTAACCATCAGCACTTCCATTGGCTGTCCAGCACAGATACATCAGCTCTATAGACCCGCTCAGATGTTTTCATAAGGTTTGTCCTCACAGTCCACTCGTGGACACAAACCTGATATCAAGGCATGTGTGTTTACGCATTAAAATCACATTTAAATCATGAATTAAATCATGTAAATTGTGACTTCTTAACCTTTCAGAAATCAAATCCTAACACAACTGGCTTATATTCAAGGTCTGATACTAAACACCAAATAATATAAAGATCAGCAGGTGTCAAACTGTAGAACAGGCCTCAACCACTCACAGCATGGATGATATCACCCTATGACAGCTGGGATAGGTGTCTAGGCTGGTCTCCAGGGTCCTCTGGCTCGACCCTGAATCGGATGAGCTGAAGAACATGGATGGTTGGATGGTTAACCTCTGATGACATGGGAAAAATACGGAATAAAACTAAGCTCATGAGAGGGAAAATAAACTGAACAATATTCATTTATACCATCAAGCTGGCCTTTATTTCAGTAAAATTCAACCAAGATACGTTTTACTGCAGATTGAATAACTCGAAATTGTGAGAACCACTGACATACGTAAAACAGGAAGTCTAAAATATAAAAAGGGTACAGAGGTCGCCATATGTAGCAGTGAAGGGGCCCTATAGGGGACTATTACCCCATACTCAGAGTGGGGGAAAAACGTTGTTCAGGTGGACCCTCCATGTGGATTATGATGTCATCGGGACATGGGCTTTTTCCCTGCCTGTTAGTAGCGTGACATTTCATTACCTGCTAACTTCATCTCATCTCATGTAACTCGAACACCAGTGCATACAATGATCCACAGCCAACCCCCTTGCAGGAGGACATTTACCTTTTACATCCACTGTCCATCTGTTAGTTTGGAGAAACAAACTACACAGTAAAACGAAAAAAAGCACTAAGAGATCATTTTCTAAAACAGGAACCATGTGCTGTTTGTTAGAAGACTCAAACAGTGGAAGAACTTTAATGGTGGCTGTGGAGAGGAGCAAGATTTTATCTGTGCTATTCACCGTAGCTAACATGACCAGACTGTGGAGCTTCATACTGTTATTTATAGGTCTTTTCCCTTCCAATACTAGGCAATAAATACAATTGATTATCCCATAACAGATGAAGATGGTGATCGCATAAAGGTTGGCTGAATGGGAAGCAAAGACTTGGACCAGAAAAATGAAAGAGAGGCTTTCTTCCCAAAATCAAAAGCTTCTATTTAATGGCCTGGGGTAGAACACTTATCAAACTTTCAAGAACCACCCAGTGGTGAATACAAAAACCCACTGTAGCAGGACAAAATTTCTGATGTGCCTTCTGATGCATTTAACCCATGAATCACATATTTTATTTAGCTGATCAGTTTCACTTTCACATATGAGATTTCTGAGGAAAATAGGATTCATTTGCCATCGAATGCAAAAAAATACACAAAAATGAAACCTTCAGAAAAACATTTGATGTACTTGAAAAACAGTAAATAGATCAGCCCATATATTTTATGTAAACCTTATTTCCCTAATTTCTACCCATGCTATGACATGAGTGACTGCTGACTCATGAAGTATGCTGCAGAAAGGGCACTGAGCATTTGTATATGTGTGTGAGCAATAGTGCCTGTAGGAAATCAAATGTGTGTGTTAGGTAAGATTGTATAATTCAGTTCTGCCACTAAAAACAGAGCAGACACAAACATTTATAATATCCCATGTGTTTAAGATGAACAGGATCTGTACACAGTTTAGACATCATTCCAGTCCCAGCATCATTCCCATAACAACAGTATAAAGCTAGAAGACCACAGAGGAAGATTAAGTATTGCCAGAAGTCTCTCTTAAGCCAATTGGGTCAATTCTGATTCTGTTTTTTGTCCCTTTCGTGTTTGTTTTGTACACATTGGCTCTGTGGTGAAGTTAGGCAAAGTTTAAAGCTTAAGGTTGATCAATCACGGCGCTGGATACCATCGGTGCTAATGCTGACATGGCGTGAGAACATTGCTGCAGTAATCTCTCACCTTTGACCAGCAATTAGTGCATACACTCCCATGAGAGGCTTGGTAGATGACCGAACCGGCAACCCTCAGATAAGAGATGTGCTTATCCAATTTAGAAACCACTGAGTTAAGAACTTTAAACTGGGGAAAATGTAAATTAGCAGCACCAACCTCCACCAGAATTGGCCTGAGCTAAGGATTGAGGAGCTGATTGTTATGCTTGCATGCCTTTGGTTCCTCGTTCATCAGACTAAAAATAAAATGTATTTACTGTTCATCAGTGAATTACAAATGCAAATTACACAGCTCTGCCTTACTTTCTATAAAACCCACAAGGTTCTCACCATACGTTTTAGATGGTCTCAACACATTCAGGCAATTTGAGCAAAACCAGAGTGTGTTTCTGCTTCTGCAGTGCCACTGGATGACTGAGCTGCCCTCTCTTAAATTGGCTGTGGACATGTTGAAGTGGATGGAAATAAAACCACGGATATACACTGGGCATTTTTGGCATCTAGATTTCAATGATGGAGATAAAATATCAAAACGCTAAAAGCAAACTGTAAATGTAACTGAGACATGAGGTTTCAATAGCAGCTCATTACCTGGCCAGAACCACAGACTACCAAAGGACTTCCATCTGAAACAGAAAGAGCGTGTTTCTACCAAACCCTATCGCATACAGACATCTCCACCGATCTCCAAAACACATCTCATCTAACACAGCAGCCAAAACTCCACATCATCACATCCAAGTGAAGTGCGTCTTCTAAAGTCAGCCGGTCTTTGGAAGGTGAGCCCTTGCTAATGCATGTATGCTGGTGTGGCTGATTTTGAGGGGGAACTACAAGGACTGGTTTGTAGGAACACGTCAACAGGATGGCGACAACAGCTCATCAAGCTTGTGAGGTTACTAAAAAGCTAACTAAGTTTAAAACCACACACTTCCAATATTTCCCAGCAAACCATCTGACATGTCGGGAAATGGGAGGAAACAGTGAGCCTGCTTCTGTCTGATTCAACAAATAACACCTGTCAACTTCCTTTATAAACATATTCATCTGGTCGAAAACTTATAGCAAAATGAAGAGTTACAGTGTTGTGCAGAGATGTGTATTTTAGGCAATAAGGCACTGCAACAAAGAGCTAGCCCAATGCTCCCATATCATTTCTGAACTCAGTGTTTTGCACTCAATAAGCCTCATTTGGCTGCTCCACTATTCACAAGGCGCTGCCTGTAGATGCATCTACAGCTGTATTTGTATTTCTTCTTAAGTTAAGGATATCTGTGTTTTTTTTAAATTGCAGGTTAAACAAAGGTTATGTTGTACGATTAAAGATGCCTATTGACAGACCAGGTTTCAGTCACCAAGCTAACCTTGGACATGTGCAGAACGTTGATAGTGGAAATGCTAGACAAAGGATGTTGAATACAGAGCTGGTAGGCAGGACGAAAAGAGAAAGACCACAGGTAAGATTCATGGTTGTAGTGACAGAGGACGTGCAGAGGGCTGGTGTAACAGAGGAGGATGCTAGGGAGAGTGTGAGATGGAGGCAGATGTTCTGCTGTGCCAACCCCTAAAGAGGACAACACTAAGCTAACCTTATCTGCTTCCACTAACATGTTTCTAAACCTCCATGAAATTTAGAAAACACTCCCTTGTGCCCTGTCTGGCAGCTGGACTGTAACGAGATTAAACTAAAATCCATCACACGACTGGCTCGATTCGGACCGATCAGTGTCCATGGAGGAGCTAATGAGACCCATGGCCCTGGCTTAAACTGTATAGTGATAGATGCCGCATTCAATCACCTTCTCCTTTTTGAAAGTGACTGCCGTTTTCCAAACAAGCGCTCCTCAGATGTTTCTGTGTAATGAACCATCTGGCTCGGCAGGTTACGTTCCCTCTTGGTGGTAAATCCGCTGCCTGTTTTCCATCTAAGAAAACATAGGTTCGTTACTCGATAGCATCACAATAAATCAGCACATTTGGACTGCATAATGATTCTCGTTCTATGCCAAATGCATGGGAACTATCCTTAGGCCAACATCTGCGATAAGAAAACATCAAATACATCAACAGAATCAAAGAACTATAATAAAGATAACCAAAGAACTATCAGGACAAGGACGTTACCCTCAAGAAGGAATAAGTTCTGACTCAACTCTCCATCTCCCTGATAATAATTACATGCACATTTTCCTACCATCTTTATGCAAATAGTTTTTATCTCAAAAGTCAATTTCCTGCCAACCAGGAAACGCTCGTCTGCTGAGAGATTTGACTTTTACTGTGCAAGGGAGCCAAGACAGGAAGTATTTAGCCTAACTTGCTGAAAAGGAAAGATAGAGACACGAGTTTGACGATATGACTAACAGACTGTGAAGCCATTTACATTCCCTTGTTTTGTCCTGCTTCTGGAGTTTAACCCAACTCAGATTGGATCTTCTTGAAAAATAACACTTTTATTACACCCTTTAAAACTCTCATTACTCTAGCAAAGAGACTACAGAGGGTGCCAGCTGAGACAGAAGGCACCCCCTTCAGCAGCTGGTCCCCAGAGCTTGCAGGACTTCAACTGGGGGTCATCCTACAGCATAGGGCCAAATGCTACAAGCCCTGCACCAATCAGTCATGAGGGAGTACAAGCATGCGTGCACATCTGTACGCTCCACTCTCATCTTGGGCTTGTTTTCACACACACGCACGCACATAGTAGTACACATGCAGTCTAATTAGTCACACCTGCCATCCAGTGCCGCCCTGAACTGAGACCAGACCATAAAGGAAAAGCGTATATGACACCAATTATAATATGAGCTAATGACCCCCGCAGTTTAAATTTCATGGTAAATAAACAACTCGTCCAACTCTGTGCACCTTTCTGTAGCATAATGGGGATTTTCTGCCTCGAGCTCCATGAAAGATTAATGGGCAGCACATCAGCTATTTCGGACATTCGGAAAACAAACCTCTTAATTGTGCTGCTCAGATAGTTTTCCTATTTGATTGCTGTGTTTTCAGTGGGGTGTTTCATTCATAGGTGCGGGAGCGCTGGTTTGAAGGTGTTGTTTGCATTCATGCGTGCAGACACACTTTCAGATCATCAGCAACAGACAGCAGTAGCTGCAGTTCCCATGTTTTGAGCTCGCTCTCTTTTTACCCCCCGTTGCCATCTGTGTTGAGATCCCACGAGGAGTTCGACCCAATCTCTCTTCATCTTCCTCATTCGTGACCTCTGACATGCCCTGCGACCTCTCGGTGTCTCTCTGGGGTTGTTCTCCGTGGACCCCGACCAGTTCTTCATCACTTATCACCCATCAGGAAGCCCAGCTTGTTTGATACAGAACAGCTTGGTCTTGCCCAGTCAGGCAGCTCTTTGGGAAAAAATAAAGATGGAGTGAAGGGTGTTTTGTGTTGCCTTGTGTTTTCCTTGATTTACCAAACTTTTACCTGGAATAATCTACTGCTCTTACAACAAGTCCTGAGGTTGAACAAAGGGAAACTGGGCCTCAACATACTCAATAGCAGTGGTCATTTAAGGCAAGAAATGACTAAACTTCCATCAGTTCGAACACAACTGCACCTTTAGTGTAAACTCTTTCTGTAATCCGCTTATATAAGAGAGTCAAAGCGTGTACTTTTCACTCAGTCACGCTACACCAGCTAGGCGTTGGCCACCACTGATCTCACGCTCTACTAAAGTCTCCTCACAAGAGGGTCAGCTGGCCTGATGAGGGGGAAACGTCTTATTCTGTCAAACAAGGCTGAGTGTTATCAGTAGATTGCATCAGTACTTGTCACAGAAGAGAGAGTGTAGCAACTTTTTGCTTCTATTTCTCAATGGCGGCGGTCAAGCCAAAGCGTTGTTTCAAGTGCCGCTTCTGTCTGATTATGTTCGTGACTGGGGTAATTTGTGTTGCCCAAAAGAAAACTAGTATTTCCACTTTGGCTGTTGAACTTTTCATTGAGACCAACTCAACACGAGCCAATAAAGACAGACACAGAGGCGCAACAGTCATACAAAAAGAAAAGAAGAATGAGCTCTAAGCCTTAAGATTTAAGTGATCATAAAGGATCATGATCTACATTATGTTCCCATTAAAAAGGACTGGGAATGACAGCCTTTCATTTATATCCTTCTAACCCAGTAAGTGAGGTCTTATAAACATTGCATTATTGGGATCCAACCTCTCATTTCTTCACACTTTTATGCATAAAACCCGCACATGAATCTCTCGCAGCGTATGAACACCTCGCCTGCCTGTGTGGTGGCTCCCTGGAACCAGATGTGGGGTCAAGTTATTGAGAAGATGATGAGAACTGGCAGCCATCTGTCTTCACACCATAATATCGCAGTTTCCTTCGCTCGAGAAATACAAGTGGCGTATTTTTGTTTGGCTGTTCGCCACAGAGCGGACGCATTCCTCTTTCCTAGCATCAAGCGCTAGCTTGTCAAAGGCAAGGGCAAGAAATGGAAGAGGTTAAAGCTCCCAGAAGACCTGAGGATAATGGGACATCCACAAGCACAGACGCAGATGAGGACAGATAGAGGGCAGCGTGGACACCAGGTGAAGATGGAGGGGAGAGGGGGGAAGATGGGGAAAGGGTCAGGATCAGGGTGAAGGCAGGAGAGAGCAGGAGGCCCAGTGGGAGTTAAAGCGAGGTAAGGGTTGAGCCAGGAGCAGAGAGCACGAGGGGGCCCTTTGGTGGAGGGAGAGAAAAGGGTGAAGGGGTTGGCACACTTCAGACAGCATAAGGGAGCTATTGGGGCAGAGGGCCACATACTCCTACCAGTACTTCAAACACATTCCACCATGCCTGCAGAAACATCACAATCTGAATACTTGAAAACTCCTACAAACAGGACAATGCACAAAAAAATCCCCTGAATGCTTAAAAATCACAGAGGTACTGATACTGCATGAAAAACTGAAAAAAACCTAATAAACGACTTCATACTGTGCATATAATACACTGATGTAAGAGTCCAGAACAAAACGTGGGAAGATCCTGTGAGCCAAAAAAGATGTCACACACAGTCTGTATTTATAAATCATCTATTAAAAGCACTCGTACACATTTTCCTTTTTGGCAGCTGACAGATTCATTTGAAGTCCCATCTGGAGCAGGAGGAGTGTTTACACACAAACATCTGCCCATCGAACAGAAAGTACACAGATCTAACCTCGCAGCCAAGCCAGCCGGCACACACCACTTCTGTTCATTAATACAGAGAAAATGTAAACTGCGGTCCTATAGACAGCGACGGAAACAGAACAGAGTCCTTAAACGAATGGCTTTTAAATCCTTTTTTTTTTAGCCCCTCGCAAATGACAGACATATGGCAAAGACAAACATGCACATGCGGACAAAGACACCGTGCAAAAACACACACGGGGCTACACGGACGCAGGACAACACACACAAACAAAGCAAAAAACAACAAATACAGAGAGTGAGAGCTGTTTGCGTGTGGCACACAGACGTTTTCATAGCGTGTGCGTCTGTGTGTTTGTTTGTGCACTTGTATTACTCATGCTGTAGAGACATAAATCTGTTTATGTAATCTCAATAATTTGACTTTGGTTTTGCTGACAAGGATCGGGTTGCAATACTATAAAACCTTATTATTCAGGGTGAAGATCTGGCTTAAGGTTACAGTGAGGGTTGGGTCAAGCCAGGAAGTGAGTGCAATGTCCTCCAGAGTCACACAAAAAGGACTCTGTTCGTGTCCGTGTGTATTCTTATAGTTTACGTGTCCACAGATAAATGTGTTTTTTTAGGCTCTGCTGGAGCTGGAAGAGCTGGAACTAATGACAGTTCTAATCACAGAGATAGGAATCAGCGAGCGACTGCACGCCCAACACACTCTGTACAATTTACTGCAACGTGCCAATGATTTGGGATTTCCTTAGAAAATTTTTGTTTTGTGGTCCGATCATTGATCAGTATCCTGTCAGTCGTATGAAAAAAACAAAACAAGGAAAAGACAAGCCTGACAAATTGCATACGCAATACGCAATGCCAGTATATTCCGTGACTATTTCTAGACAGAAATTGCAGGTGTCTCTTGTTTAAATTCCCTTGCCTGACTATGCTAGCTGGGGAATTCTAGCATTTCTACCGGAGATGTAAATCTCTAAAAAACCCCACAAATACTTAGTTTCATTCTGGAAAGTCATTTTCTTCAACTTTTTGGTAGTACAGTTTGAGCAAGTAAACTTTAAACTGTTTGTACTAGAAAAGGTGTGTAAGGCCAACAGGCCTGAATTAGCAATAAATTAGTAATAAAAGACATTTAAACGACAAATCTACTGTTTTTTCCCCAAATATTTCACAATAATAGAAATATCTTCCTCATTTTTAGTTGGATCAGCAGTAAAAAACAAAACAAAATCAAATCATAAATGTTTTTATAGTTACAGTACCTTTTACTTTTATAATGTAACACTTATTTCAGCCCAAATACTCGTACTGACAGATTTCTTTCACTTACTAGAGCATCATTTCTTCACTATCAGCTTATCCCAGTTGTGACAGGGCTGTGAGGAAACAGTGCTAGCTACCTCAAAACTGTGCTGCTCCAAACCTAAAGTTCCACAGTGTGAAAAATAAAAAGAACTTCATAGATTTTTTAAAAACACTGTAAACCTTTCAACATGGGTTTTCTATATTTTCATGCTGGCACTATTTTTTTCATTAGCATAATCTGATTGTTGGTTTGGAGATGGACAAGTGCAATTTGATTTGGCTCACAGACAATACTTATATCCAGATCTAAATCAGTCATGATTTGGTATAAAAAAAGAAACAAAGAATATCTAACAGAATGCTTTTTTAATGTAAAACTTCAGAAACCCCTCATATCCCTCCTCTCTCTGTCTCCAGTGGACTACAGCAGCTTTTTGCAGAATCAGAATTTAAAAAAAACATCCTCATGGTTTATTTTCTCATTGAGAATATTCTGTCACAGTGGGTGACACAGTGGGGAAGATTCCTGAGGTTTTAAATGGAATTTGGAAAAAGGGGAATTGTTGATGCGGGACTTCATAAAATTTGGGACTACAAACCACACTGAGTGGCATTTCAGTGATTTTTCCACTGGCTCTCCTTCTAAACAATGACAGCAAAGTCCTGTCAGCACTGAGGTTATTTGAAGAACCGAGTTTTTGATATCTAACCATCAATTTGAATGACAAAGTTAATCTGCATTCATCCTCTGCTGTTCCACCACCGTCCCAGTTCATTTGCATCCCGTCTTTGAAATTCACATCTGACTGTTTGAGATTTCACATTGTTGTCCCGTTTTAAAATGTCAGTGAATCTGATCTGTGAACTGTCCAATGGAACCAGCCTCGAGGCTCAACGTGTGTGTGTGTGTTTGTGTGTGCGAAGGCAAAGAGAAGCAGAGCAACACAAACCTCCCCGAGGGAAGTGAAGCATTTAGAGCTACATTGGAGGGAGGCGATGCCCGGCCACACACAGACTGAGCTCACATTCCGCCTAAGCAGAACAATTATTCCCATAATGGGCAAGTTTAACTTTATTAGAAGTCGTGCAGTCAGCAGCACGGTACCGAGCCAACAACAATGACAGTGACATTAAACTGCCTGAGAGGTTATCCTGCTTCAACATCTGACCTTCAAATCCTCCACAGCCCGTCCCAGTGTAACATAACCAGCTCGGCACTTTTTCAGATGAGTGGTTCAGACAAGAATAGCTTGTGCGACTGTGTGTGTGTGTGTGCATGTTTAAGGTTATGGTCACATACAAATGTGCTTTTGTATATGAGGACTATGGTGAGCCTAAAATATGCAGAGTTCCTTCCAGTGGCTTTGTTTCACGGGTCCTTGATAAGCCAGAGTTTGTTATCTGTCTGGCTGTCAGCCTGAATGTTTATCCATTTGTCTGAAGAAGAAGAAGAAAACTTGGAAAAGGTGACTCTGTCCTTCCCACCTTACACCCACTGACATCCGATGAATGTTAATGTGGGCAGAAGGCTTAGCATACCTGTCTCTATATGATGAATGAGAAGCCTGTGAGACAATGACAGCAGATGAGTTGAGGATCCAGTCCCAGAGCTGGGCTGGGATGGCTGGGTGTTTTTAGGGAGGGGACGATGGGAATGCGAGCAACTCGGGCTCACAGTTAACCTGACACCGCCATCACCAGACCAGCGGGACAATAACGGGCCAAAGCATTCCACACTTTTCTAAACATGGCCTTCACTCCTCTGGTGCAAGACACTCCAGAGCTTTAATGCTCCTGAAAGCGATCTCTGTGCCACATTTACTCCTTTGCTGGCTCTTTTCTTTGTCTTTTTCCGGGTTGTCTGTACAAAAAAAGAAAAAAAACAAAAAAAACTCTGCAGCTTCCACTTAGCACGAGCAACCAATCAATCAGGAAGCGGTACACCCCAACAGGTCTGATAAGAACGTGATGGATGCTAAACACAAAACCTGGATTTACCATGCATAGGGGTATCACAGAGACAAATTACCATAACACAGCTCCTTTAAATGCCCTGAGAAGATTGTAGCTGTCTATTTTTCCACTCTGTAACTGCTTTGAACTTTTTTTTGCTGACTGCTCGACTATAAGGGGTTAGCACAACACAACAAAAGAGACCAAAATGTCAAAGAAATAAATATTTGACTTAATTAGACTATAAACATCTGCTCTCAATTTCATACCCCAAATTTGGCGTCCAAGGCCGATCTTGATTCCCTGAGATATTTTCTAATTAGCGGTCACAGACAGACAAATATAGAGTGAGAATTTTAATGAAAACTTGAATTAGTTCTGCCTCAAACCCCAAACACAGGAGGCTAGATGCCCTACAAGCTCGGTATGATGAGGTTCTTTGCGACTGCACGGCACGGAAAATCTATTAGTGCATTTAGCCCAACTGGAGTATTGCTGGTGTTTATACAGTGCACCTTATACACTCTTCAAGGACACTCGCTTATTCCCCCACATTTCCCACTTATCTCTCTTGCACACACGCACACACATGGGTCACTGTGAAGGACACCCAGCATTCCCAACATTCCCATTGGTGCCTGGCATCAGTGAAGACTTGCCAGATCCTCTCTTTGCAGACCCCTCCAACACCTACGGCCCCACATTCACCACAGCCTGATGCTTCCTTCAAAGGGTTACCACCATGTGGATGGGCCTTGTATCTCTTTGCCCAGTTCATTCATTTGAATTAGCTGCACGCAAACAGAAGATACTGTAGCAATAACAATCGTACTCTACAACAGGACTAGGTTTTGGTCCTATTTGCTGACCTATTTATGAAAATCAACAATGAAAAGCCAGATGTTTGTTCATTTCTACACAGAACTGTCATGGTGGAAGGAGTGTGAAACACATCCTAAAATGTACCATTTCAGCAGGTTGATGTAGTAATACCTCAGTTTTTATATCCAATTTAAAAATCTGCTTAATGACTTTTCACAGTTACTGCTTCAACTAATCAATAATTATAATTTTTAATATAGAAAACCAAAATAAAATGCTTTGTCTATGAAAGAAGTTCAGGTAAAGAATTTCACAAAGCAAAAAACAAGCAGAAGTAATGTTCGCCATTTTTCTTTCAAAAAATTCCCAGCAGAGTTCCGAACTGATCCTAAGATTATTTTAAACAACTTCTTTGAGCTCTAATTTTTTTTATTATTAGTTACGAACTTTGGTGTCATTTGAGCAGTGACTGTCTATCCGTTTATTCGGTACAAGACAGCCCCACAAGCAGCAGGAGTCTCAGACTGTTTGGAAAGTGCTCAGCTATGAAGTATATTTTTCTTCTTCTTCTGGCAGGGCAAGTTCTCATTAGCATAACTCAAATCTAGCATATACAGACTGAGAAAAGATTGGATATACAAGATTTGCTGAATGATGTGTTGGCAGGATGAGAGAAGAAGGGAAATAAATGTGAAAAATGTCTTCATAAGCCTCTTAGGCTTTAAGTGTTGATGAACTGTTGATGTGTGAGCTTCCCCCTCAGCGGGGCATCTCCTTCCTATATCTCCTGTCCTTTTTTTGGTCCTTTATGAATGCTTCAACAATGCCATCCACTCCCCACACCTGTCGAGGGTCACAACCACCCGATTCCTCTCATGATTGGCCTCCTCGGTCTCTGGACAAGCTGCCTTCATTTCAGACCTTTGTTTATCCATACATCCCACTGATGCATCTATTACCAGCCATCTCTGGTGATGATCTCCTTCTCATCTCCATGTCTGGATTGGATCATCAGGGTGCTAACTTTACACCAGCTGTACATCATGCTCCTGCCTGCCGTCTGACAGTAGTAAGACACATGGTTACTGAAAGCCTAAATTTAAAACTGCTGCTCTGATGCCCAGAGCAAGTGGCTTCATTAAAAACTATCAGAGGAATTTCGAGAGGGCTACTTAGTGTGCTAACAGGATAACACCAGAGTGTCTGGTGACACATGTGGGCTATAAGAGGCGAAAGAGAGACCACGTTCAAGGGATGTGTGGACACAAAATACCCTGGGGGGCAATAGAATGATAGTCGTAGAGGAAATGAGTGGAAAAAAGAGATGCTTGCTAAGAAACTAAGGTCTGTTGGGGTCAGAGGATGGAGTAAGTGAATGGAAAAGAACAAGCCCCGCTCTCTAAATAGTAAATGTGGATTAAAGTGAAAATCAAATCATCTTCAGTATTTGGTTTAAACTCGCCTGGGGCATCTACTGGTTGTGGTTTTTCTGCAAAGAACGGCACAATTTCATTCTGTACTGCCAGAAATATTAAAAACATCTCTTTTTACAGATGACCATAACCTGTCATTATTTGCCTTTTCAACCGTATTAAGCAACCACAGACATTTTTGAATATTATCTTTCTATCTGCAGACGGACTGAGTAAGAGAGTGGCAGACGGGACGAGTCGGGGGAATGATGGAGAAAAGGCGAGGAAGCAGTAAAGAGAAAGGAAAGCTGGAAGGAGGAGTGGAAGGAAAGATCAAATCAGGTCAGATTATGGTTAACGGCACATTGAGGATCATGTTCAACAGCGGTCTTTGACTTTTACTGTCCCCCCCTTTTACACCCCTGTCACCAACACAGGCAATGCAGCAAATGGCTTTGACATCTGTATTCCCACTTAGAGGACAGCCAAGCAGCAGAGAAGAGATGAGAGTAGAGGCGAAACAGAACAAAGGAGAGATTGGCAACGTAAAGCATAAAACAACAAAGCAAACAGGCAGGAGATCAGTTACAAAACAACCCCTTAATACAGCCAATGAGAATCCCACCTCTCCCCATCTGGTTGCAGGTGTGTGCGGAGTCAAGTTAATGTGCTGGCAAAATCATTACAACATTATACAGTTAAAGTCCTCTGCAGTGGAAACATCTTGACTGAATCATGACCAAAAAGGAAAGAAAAAAAAATCCAAAGCAGCAATCAAATGACAACTGAGATCCTGTGGATTGAATCTGACAGCGGTGGTTTGGCTAAATCTCACTCTGCCTAAGCCAGTCAAGCAAAGGGTTTGAAAAACCAACAAAAACCGAGGCTGAAGGAGGACTGACTCTTAAAGTGGGTTTAGGCTCGAGATCGGTTTAACCCTCGATATAAAAGCATGAAAAAAAGCTGTTAAAAGCATGAGAATGTGGTCAGAGCAGGAAGATTTTTTGTAGAGACATGATGTTCAGTTATGTTAATTACAGCAGATACTGAAAACCAAAAGCGATTGTTTTTTTTTTTTATTAACTATCGAAGATTTTTTAAAAAATGGTGGTATACTGCAAAATGAAAACATCAAGTCCATAATTTTACATGTTGGGATGTAAACTATGTGAAACAAAGGCCTGAAACACTGAAAAACCAACAGATTTAACACATCAGATTATTTTAGATTTCTCTCATCTCGGAAATACGATAACCTGACAATGACTTCTGGATATCTGACTTCCTGTTGCACATGTAAGCACAGTGAACACAGGGGTCCTTGTGTCACATTTCTTTCCTTATTGATAAATCTTATAGTTAGGGCAGGATCACATGACCCTGAATCCTCCCTTAGTCACACTGCAATATGCCTAGTTCATGGGGCATTCCCATGACACACGTGTTTCTACAGGACTTTTAATCATTAGTTATTATAAATCTCTGGCGCTCATCCACAGCGTATATTTGCCCTGTCTCTCTCCCCTCACCCCCAACTGGTCGTGGCACATGGCTTCCCCTCCCTGAGCCTGGTTCTGCCGCTTTCTTCCTGTTTAAAGGGAGTTTCTCCTTCCTGCTGTCACTAGATGTTTGCTCAAAGGCAGTCATGTGATTGTTGGGGTTTCTCTGTTATTGTAGGGTCTTTAGCATACAATACAAAACACCTTGAGGTGATTGTTGTTGTGATTTGGCACTATAAAAATAAAACTGAATTGAACTGTGTTCATGCTGTGTGTATTATTGTTGCCAAACCGCTGTTTGTGTTTGGCTGCTTATGAAGACTTTAGTTCTTCATCCTGTTATAGTGCATTCCCACAGGAGGCACCTTCTTCAAGCAACACACACACACACACACACACACGAGCTACAAATTGTGTTCGGTCTGTATGTTTACCATTATCACTAACTTAGTTTGGTGTAATAGTGTGCTAACATCTGCAAATTTGCACTACACAGACAAAACAGCTGCACCAAATTTTGTGAAAAGACATCCAATAGTTGTTGAGACGTTTTACTCAAAGCCACAAACTTCCCGGTGGCATGAAGAAAACTGGAAGATCACCAAAGTCATTAGGATCCAGCAGGTGATCCGACAGTTACTGAATAATTGTAGTCCGGTCCACACAGCTAAGATAGCACATTACTAACGGCCCCATTATCATTAAGACAACACAATTCATGGGTTTTGGTTGCCTTTGCACTCTTCTGACAGCAATACACCATAATCGTCATGTCTTATGTTCCAGACATTTAAAATGATATTCTAGACGTCTCCCATTCTTACTCAATTGAGGAGGCCCTGCTGTTGACAGGGACAGCCAGCTGCAGGTTCTTTTGTTGAGGGTGCGAGTTACTGAAGCTTTCCCTGGAGCTGTCTGCAGTGTGTGAGCATGCCTCCATAGGCAGAGGTAGAGACATACTATGCACACATGGGCTGCACTTGCAGACACCCCCCACCAAAAAAAGCACCTAATTGGAGACAGGAACATCAGCCTACCTTAAGTGTGCACATATGTCCGTTTATGTCAGCGTGTGTAAGAGATGTGAATGAAAAACAATGAAGACTTTTTAAAAATTCACTTTGAAGAAGAACCCTGCTCAGCCTGTCTGCCCAATGTCCCTTCGGTGTTACCGCAACACCATACCACAAAGCACAAAAGTGACACCGCAGTACACAAGACTAAAGAGCCCAATACCACACGTAGAATCACAACCAGGAGGAGAGAAGGGCATCGTGTGGGTCTCAGCATGAAGGATTTTTTTGTGAATTCAAACATGTAAAATATCAGAATTAGCTGAAGAGGAGATCGAGGGACAAACGATGGCTGGTATGAGGGGAGAAGGAAGGAATGATAGTTTCACTTCATGTCCCTCGAGGGAAAAATAGGAAAACTGGGATTGGGAGAGACGGCGTTCTCCTGCTTCTTTCTATGGCTCCTGCTTGATGGTTAATGCTTCTTTGTTTTGTCACTGCGTTTTTGAGTGTGTCCTGGAGTCGAGTGGAGCTGACAATCCCTCAAGGGTTTGTTGGATCGTATCCAAAATCTACGTGTGTTTCCATCAAACGCACATATGGCAGCATGGCTTTGCGTGTATGTGTATCTGTTTTTATTGGCACGTAAGCCCTGCCTTTGTGTACATATCCATATACCTGTGCATGTGGGCCCCTGCGTCGAAACATATTTGTTTGCTCTCTGGAACCAGGTTCAATGTTCTCCTCGGGGGCCCTTTTGTTTCATGTCATGAGGATCCAAAAACAGTTTGGCTAACTCAATTCAGCTCCAACTTCAACATCAACCACAGCCGAGTCCAGTAACTGTGCCAGAGGCAGGATACTGGACTGAGGGGGCCAGGTCAGTGTGTGGGAGACTGAGTGAATGATGACTGATGGTTGGCAGACCCACATAACCCAACAGACAGAAAGACTGACAGATAGATGAATGGAAAACTTCAGGACCAAATGCCAAGTCATCTGATCTGTTTTGTTAGGAAAGGCTCCCTTGACCCCCCTCAAGCAACCTGATCAGATCCTTCGTGGAACCCTGACAGCCCTCCAAGTTCTTCCTCTCCTCCTCCTTCACTCCTCCACCCTATAGAAACAAACAACCCTTATCTTCATCCTTCTTCTTGCATGGATGTCTGCACAGTAAAGGTGGTAGATTCAGGCCAAAAGCTGAGAGGTGATTGGCTTCAAGTCTCCTTTACATGTCTTTTAGGTGTTTTGAACTGTGAGCTCCACTTCTAACTAAAATCTCAGCACTAAGAAGAACTTATAGGGACCAGCTCCCTCCTGGTAAAACAAAACAAGTAATGTTGAAATTAGACATGGCTTCCTTTAAACTCTTTACTCCATGAAAGTCTGGGGGAGTAACCCTTGAAGCTCTGAACTGAACTGAGCAGTTTCTGTCACATTTCAGGCCTCCTTATAGAAGAAAATGTCTGGGTGTACATCAGACGTCATTAACGGTGGTCTCTGTGTAGCTACCTTCGGAAACTACTCTAATGGTTGTCAAACCACAGCTTTGATACATACTAAGGTGACAAAACTCATTTATGTCACTTAGGGTACTGGGGAGGTTGTCAGATGTTGTCTTTATGGGGAAAAGAGTTCAGATATAGTTTTCACACACAATTTTGTGATATCTATTATATTTATGCATTTTTCAGACATTCATCTGTCAGAAACTTTAAACATTTACAAACATGTTATAACTGTAGCTTCTTCTCCCCTAATTTAAACACTCCCCCCACCCAGAGCCATGGTGAGAGAGGTTTGCAGGGGTGCTGATGATGGCGTTTAGCTCCCAGAGATAAAACCGGGTGTTTTTAGTGGAGGTAGATTAAAAGGTGGAGGAGTGACCAAGCATCCTGTTTGCCCTTGTTTAGGTTTTGAAGCTTACTGAAGGAGAGATTGTGGGGCTCCACTGTTACTAAAAGGTGAAGAGGTTGCAAGGTTAGAGGCTAAGGATTATTACTGGACGCAAGATCCCGGATAAACTAAACCCCTGATGTGTGCCGGGGCCAGCAGCGAATTTCGATAACTGAACCTAAGACTGTGTTCAGTTTAATTTAGGTTATTAGATCCCCAAAGTCTGGCTTCTATTAATATTAAAAGATAAGATCTTGGTGTGGCGTGTGATCTGTGTGAAGAGCCTGTCAGCGGCACAGACTATTTACAGATATGGGCCCAGTTAAAATGACAGGAGGGACGGACGCAGGGCCAAAATAGAAGTGAGCTGGCAACAACAGCTGTCTTTGTGTCTCAATGTGCTAAATATACGTGACAATTATTCCAAGACAGCATACAATGACAGGTTTCACATTTCCCCGTTTTCTAACTTTCCTCCTCCGTTAAGTATAAACTCTTCTTTCTTTTTTTTCCAAAGAAATTCAACCTCTCTCTCCTGATGAATGGCACAATCCACAATGGCTCCACTCGGTGACACTAAATCAGGTTAAAAAAAAGATAACAAGCACAGATGTTTGTAAGATTTTTTTTCTTTTTGCTCTTTCCTAATCCCGTTAGACACAAATACACATAAATTCAGTGAAAAACCTGACATGTCCCGGTGGAGAGGCCTTATTTTGAAATGTTAGGCCTACTGTCATGTCTAGGCCATGACCCAGGGGAAAACATGAAAGGCAATCGGCCAGTTTGGAGAGGCCAGCATTAATGAAGTAGTCAAAGAGCAGGGGAGAAACAAGAGGAAAGACACAGCATTACATGCTAAAGGCTGACCCCACTTTACTGAGGTCCTGCAGTGAGGAGGGGGAAAGAGGCGAGAGGAGGCAGATGGGGAAGAGGCAGTAAAGTGAAGAACAGGAGGAGAGACACCACAAAGGAAACTCCCAACATGAGGATAATGTTTGAAAAATACAGATAATAGATGGAGTATTATGCTGAAACATTCCTGGGAGTGAAAAAGATGAGGTGAAGTAGGGAAAATAGTAGTGAAATAGTCGGACGTGGAGAAAATGGGGAGAAACGGGGCAGCGGGGAGGCTTGCAACTGTGCCCCATTCAGACTTTATCTGTTTGTATGGAGAGCACACAAACTTTGACACCCTCCTACCCCCAGCGTGTCCTGCAGCCAGTCACCCTCCCTCTGCGTTTTTCTGCACGTGGACTATTCCTCTCTCTCTCACACATACACACAAACAAGCATTCAGAGGTGCACTGAGGAAAAAAACCTTGCACAGGAAAGACAAGCATCAGTGCACTTATGCTCCATTTACCACTGTCTGTCTTCTCAATAGAGGAGGACACAGAGACAGACTGAATGAATGTTAATGCAGTTTAAAGGGTCGGGCAAGATGACAGGCTGTCCAGCTGATGTGCCACGTGAGAGACGCTCGTCAGGTCTGTCTGATTTGATCAAACCTGTTGCCCCGAATAAATAAATGAGAGCTCCATGGCGCCAGGAAATCTGTCTCCAAGAAACCAGCTTGTTAAAAAGAGTCAGTCACATTCCTGTTTCCCGAATGAGCCAGGTACACTAGCAAAAGAAAAATAGAATGGCATTGGGGTTTTCTGGAAATTACAGTAGGTTGGCTCTTCACAGGAGAATGAGAGCACCAAAAATGGTATTGTGTTTTTTTTCCTATTCATACAACCTCAGGAGAAAGCAACCAGAAAAGGAAAACAGGGTGCTTGGCTGTGAGTGCATCTTAAGGCTTCCACCAGCAAGGTGAAACAGATTTGGATGTGTTAACAGGCAGACAAGGCCTCACTAACAAGCGACAGATCAGAGCTCGCTACGGCAGCCGACTAAACGCGATTTAGAAACTGAAAAATGTGTCAGAGGTGTGACTTTAGAGCACAGCAGCTGTACCTGCAGTCAGCTGGTTTTCACTGGTTAGGCTTGTATTAGCTTTCATCAGAACCATTTTTAAAAATCTAATAAATTCCACTGTTCTTCTGTAAAAACACACACCCAGACAAAAATCCACAAGCTAGAAATCCTACCTCCCATCTCCAGCCTCATACCATAACATCTTAATTTTCCTCGCTCATTTGAACAACCGCAGTTTTCTCTCATCTGTGCCAGCTTTTTTTCTTTTTTTCCCCTCCTCCCCCTTCGTAGACAATAACACCGCATGTCAAGCCAATTCTTCCAATTAAAAGTACACTAGAGGATCGCTTTTCGCTGGTGGTTTGGCTCCGACGCTCAGCGTGTTTTATGATGAGCAGCTTGAATTGGGTCAGATCTCCTTACTGGCTCATTGCGCGTTATAAACACATTGCCTGTTTAAGATCCAGTTTGAGCGGTTATAGATGTGTATACATTCGTTTTTGGTTTAAAAACAGCCAATCTGTGCTCCAAGTGTAAAAGGAATCATATGGAGCTCCAGGCAGGGCAATGCTGCATGCCAAGAGAGTGTTGCAGTAACACCATATTTGCTAATTGGTAAAGGACAGAGAGCAATTTAAAGTGACAGAAAGACTGGTTTCATTTGTCTACTTCACATCTTAAATCCCATTCATGGGAATCGCATTGCACACATTAGTCACTCTGGCGCTTCCTCGGGCTGCTGTCTTGTTCTCCCCGCTCTCTCCACTCATCCCAGTCTTTGTCCTTGTTCCAGATCACACATCAGAACCACATGAAAGCGAGAAAACACTCAGAGTAAATAAACAGAGCTAAAGTGGAGACTGCTCAGTTCCTAGTGTGAATCCCCAGCTTTAAGGAGTATCAGCAGCAAGCAAAAGAGTGACAGTGGAAAAAAAACAAAAACGTGAGCATGCATCTGTGCTGTTTTGTGGTTCTATGTTTAAATGGGTTGCGAGCCTCTTCCTATTGATGTGCATTGATGCTGCAACCCTAGAAACAATATACTGTGAGACAAAAATGAGCAAACAGGCTGATTGGATCCTTTTTACATACTTCCGATGCTCCGTCTGTGCGTGCTAAATACTGAGAAGGAAAAGTAAGAAAAACAAGTAAGAGAAACAAAATTTGGATGCAGGCAGGGAGAAAATGAGAGGAAAGAGATGGTAGACCTGATAGATTGTCCACATGTTCAAGTCAGATATTCCATGTGTAACCCAAGCTGACTGGACATCTGTGATATACTCTCCTGGCTCCCAAAATGCACTCAGGACTCGTTTATGATTCCTGAGTGGAACAGCAAATATGCAGATAAGAAGTCCCTGCAGAGGCTGGCAATGGAGATGGGCTGTCGGGTGGTATGCAGAAATGTGGGGAACACACACGCAAGGTGAGCCCACACATATAGACACGCACACGCGCACAAAACAAGCATACGCTCGCACACAAGCTTGCTCAGTATGTAAAAAACAGATGGAACGCTGATAAAAAGTTTCAACATGTGCAATATATTGTGCTATTCCAAGTTTCTCCATTTCATCCTTCCTCGCCCCCTCCCACCCCACCTCCACCTGTGCCTCCATCCAGAACAAGCAGTTAGTGAGTGAGCAGCAGCATTCTTGATACAAATCAAGTGTTTCAATTTAATAGCAGCAAATCAAGTGTGTGTGTGTATGTGTGTGTGTTTGTGTGCACATAAACACATGTTTAGCTCCAATTATCACATTGCTTCACCCTGAGGCCTGCTGGAAAAACATTCACCCAAAATCCAACGTAGAGACATACAGCTTGAACACGTACGGGCTTCTGCCCAAGCTTGGCCGGCGATCAGATCTACGGGGTCATTTTTGGTACGTCGGGTTGGCGTACGACTGCGCGCGAAATCCTCAAATCAGTGAAGAGAAACCTCAGAGAGATAAATGACTCCATCGGCGGGACACGCCATTTCACATAGAGTGATGCTGATCGTTTAACTGCAGCCACTGTGGCTTAGTCTTAAGCCCTGCATGTGTTACATATGGTTGTAAACATGAGAGCAGAATGACTGCGAGTTTTGCTTGGCTAACTTTTGCCATTATTTTTTTTTTCAACCAACCCTAAAAAATAAAACCCCAGCTCGTATTGTTCATCTTATTAGAAATGCAATCATTCAGTCAGCAGATTATAGCCTTTAACAGCTACTGCTCCTCTTCACCAGTAGCTATAATACAAGACAACCTTGGCCTGTACCTTCAGGGACTCCCCACTTTTCCCGTGAAAGTCCCCCTGCATCTCCTCATCGTCTGTTTACAGCATGTGTGATAACAAGCTCCATTCCCCCGCCTCACTTCTGGCTGAACTCTGGGTTAATGTATACACTGACTGACCCACTGTGGATGTACAGCAGCCTCAGACCAACCAGATCGTGAGCTAAATATAAACTCCTGAAATCATAAATATTGAGCAGAATGATGGGGGAGGGGGCTGCACGTAGGAAACAGAGACATAGGGAGGGATGTGGGGAAATAACAGACAGAAGGACATATTTGGAGAGGTCAAACATAGAGAGAAAGAGCGAGAGCAGACCTGAGACAAGTAAATAAACCGCTGCTCAAAGTGGGGGTGTTAAGTTGTTGAGAGCTATACTGCACTCCCTGCTATGACAGAATAACATGCACCGGTGGTGCCGAGGGCCCGTTCAAAGGTTTCAAGCCCAGTTTTATGAGCTCAGCTCATTAAAGAGGTGCCGGGAGAGTGGCGAGTCCATCCAGGGGCTTTTACACTGAGCAGGAGCACGTTTGCCACAGTGAGACCATCTGGATCACCAGTGCTCTTCTTCACATCTCCAACAGCCGTTCTGTGACTCCCAAAGAGAGATATACCCTGACTGTTATTACCAGTCTGCGTCTGGAAGGATAAACAGTATCCTCTGCACCATCCCTGCATATCTGCTTGTCTGGGTTCATGTCCAGAGATGCTAACTGCCCAATAAATCCAGGTGTGTTTGCACGGGTGTCGTCCCGCAGCTGGGGTCAGCCTTGTTACATTCCTGACAGATTAACTGAGCTGTAAAAATGCAGAAGGGCTGATATGGGATACTCATTTCTGTCGATCTTTATTCTTTAATAGAGGATAAGAGCACTATCATTCCAATGAAAACACACTTCAAAAGACATCACCATGAGGTGTTTCAGATCTTTGTGAATACATAGAAATAATTAACACAAATCAATTAAATTAATACAAAACAGGTTCATACTGCAGCACAGAAAGGGACTGTTTTCATCATCACGGTGCTGTCAGCCAGCAGGAGCCCACATGGTGGTGTTAAAGAGTTTTTTTGCTCCCCTATTAAAAGGCTATTCACCTTGTCACCTGCCACTTGTGATAATTAAAGAAAACACAATAATAGTTTCCACATTTGGCACTGCGTGTCTGCTCTGCACCACTCTGCAAGTTCCTGCAACTGCTAATTGCAAAGCCATACTTGCTTGTCCTGAAAATATGGACTCCCTGAAGAAAAATGTATTTTTTTTCCATCACCGATTATTATGAAAGAAAATATGAGACAAAATGTCCCAAACACATCTTAAAAAACCAGAATATCTAATATAGATAAACTACAAATACTCAATAGCTATAATAAGTGCTGTTTTGCATTTAAAGCAATCTTCTAAAGGCCATCTGCTGAGTTTCCAGCCAAAGAAACACCATGGATACTTCTGTGGTGATGCTCCTAAATCAATCCAGAGCTAAAGAAATGAATTACATCCCTGTGGTTTAACACAACATTTGATGCTTTTGATGCACGCTGGTCTGCTGCAAACAATGGCTGTTTTCAAATCATGCCCATCAGACAAAGCATTACTGTGTGAAAAGCAGCACATCAGATGTTCTTCAAAGTCTAGCTGTACTTTGATGCCATGTGCATTTGAAATGATTGATATTTTACTCTATATTCCCCACGGAATCGCTTGAACTTCTCTTTTATGTAGCACTTGATGTTAAAAGATGTTTAAGTAAAGCAATTTTAAAATAGCTTGTTGATTCAGTTCACAACGTACAATAAACCTCAAAAATGCAGAATTTTATTTTTAATTCAGTGTCCATCTGTGGTAAAAACAAACATCTAATTTATGTTTGTGTTGGGGTTGTGCTCAAAACTGATTCTTTTATTTTATGCCCTCGCACCACTGCTGTGCCGCGCTTGAGAAACCGCTCTCAGCTCTCTTACTTGTCTAGAAAAACACTTATAAATATAAACATGTCCTTAAATAGCTGTTGCTCATTAGCCGGCTCCAGCTATTTATTGGGCTGACAACATTCAAAACAGGTGATATTCTCCCTACTAGCCAAGAGGTGACGATGCTTAAATATGTACACATGGATGCAAAGTTCTTTAAATAAGCCAGAATCTGTGCTTCCTCCTTTAACTGCTTCACATCATTTCCTGCTTTTAATGGCCTCGGTCAATTCTGACAGAAAATATGATAACATGCCAGCAGATAATTGCATCCAGAAACCTTTATTGTGAATCGGGACTACGATCCCAGGGCGGATCGCTGCGTTCAGACGGTTCTTCGTTCTCCTGGGGTCCGCGTGGGCCTTGCCGCCTGGCCGGCCTGTGTCCAGCCAGGAAGAATGTTGGCCCCGCTGTTAAACGTTGTGGTTTCACAAAGCTAACTTTAATAAAAAGAGCTGCTGAGAGACAGAGAGGGGAGACGTGTGGACGTTTTCTCTGTGGTTATGTAGTGCAAGTGTGTGAGCTAATCAATGGTCAGGAGGGCTGATACATGGATAAAAATGTCCACACCTGGAGTGGATTCCACCAGCTGTGCTTCAGTTCATCCTCAGTCTGACTTTAAAGCAAATGTTTTGGTGAACATGAACACATGAACATCTCACATAGAGACGAGTTGTCTCTTCACTTCACTGACACCATCCTGGTTTAGCCACATAACAGATGAAGCACTGGCACTCACCCTGGCTTACCAAGATCGCTGTAACAAGATCATAACAGACCAAAAGTTATGTAAAGAAGACGTAAACTGAGAGTTCTCAAACTGTACTTTTGTAAAACACACACGTTCAACTGTGGCGATAATACATTTACCTCGTGACTTCCTTCTTGCATTGCTGATTGGAGTCGGCCACACAGCACCAGACTTCACACAGCTTCCCTTTAAAAAAGGTTTCCTACAAGTTTTTCACATGTGCAAAAGTCCTCCCTGTAACCCGTTACAATGAATAAATTCAGCAATTTCCCCTTGTAACTTTTAACGGTGCAGCCTATTTCACTAAATTACTTGTTTGACAGTGGCTACCAGTTAAAGGGCTTTGATCTAGAAACACCTCTTGAACTCAATCGCTGCACTCAGCGCATGACTTCGGCAATGCAGACGTAGCCATCGCCAAAGTAAATATCTCCAGCTATCTAAGAAGCAGCATTCCCCTTTCCTCCTACAAATAAACTGAGAACACTTAAGCCTTCCAAGATCATCTTCCAAATAAGAAAAAATTAAGATTCATCACTTATTTTTATTCCCCCTCTTAACGACACGTCAGCCAAAGCAAAAAAGTAACTTGAGGACGAAATGCTGTGGAGCTGCTGTCCATATGAAAATGATGTCTAATGTCTTTTGGGATGTAGTCCTAAATGCAAAGCAGGCTGTCGGACAGCACAGGAGGGAAGAGGGAAACATTCTACTTCCTTTCAAATAAAAGACCACCACACAGTGGTGTCTTACTGAAATATTCTTTTCAAATAATTACATTCAATAAATAGCTTACTGTAAATCTATTTAGCTCGTATGTTCACCTCATGAAGAAGTACAGTGTGTGAAGTAAAACAGGTGCAAAGAGAAAAAAATAGGTCAGCTGGATGTAGAACATATTTTTATTCTGCACTACAACTTTGCCTGGATCAGAAGAAGATTTATGCTGGAAAAAAGATGCTGCGGTCCAACTGATATCTGCAAGTATGAGTATGCGTGCACAGACACTTAACTCCGTGTGCCAGCAGGACAGAGATGATTTTGTCCATTTTACCCCTCTCCCCTGTGGCATCAGGTTATTACTTGTTGCCACAGGGGAGAAGATATTGATGCCATATGATACCTAAAGCAATGTATTCAGTCACCTCAAGACATAATAAACCGTGTACCTGCAGACATCAAAATAAACACAAGTACTAGAAATACACGGGTGCAAGTACAAACATGAAGTCAAAGGACTCACAATCGTGCACAAAGAGCTGGTTATGTGCTCCGGTCCAGCATTTTAATGCTGTCCCAGCCCAAAGCTACAGTGTAACAAATCTAAAACATGGCATACAAAAATGAAATTTCCTGCTGTTATTGTTTTAAAGTGGTAATAAATTAAACTTATATGTGTTCTTCCTGTGGCAATACATTGCATAGGTAGCAGCAAGCTTCCTGTCTGATTTATTATGGCTTTTAAACAAAATGCAGCCTGAAGGGAGGGGTGATTGCTGGCCCTACTTTGGGTCTCCATCTCCCAAAAGACTTTTCTCCATCCCCGCCTCCAGGTGGTAGAACACGATGCTGGGCAATGAGTGCATTCAGCTGCCCTTAAGTGAGAGTGAGAGGCCGATCCCATGCCGGGATGTTTAACGCCAACAGACTGCTGGAGGGTTTCACACAAGAAGTAGTGCATTTCTCAGACGATTAAACATCACCCTGCTGCAGATGGCGTCAAGGGTATATATATGTAGGACTTCTGTTGGTATCGGCACATGTTAAATGCATCAACGTGAGAATGCTATGCACAAACACTCGAATATAGGGGGCCCCGTGCTCCCATTTAGTGTGCTAATGACCTGTTCTTATCTCATGGAATCTAATCTGACTGCACAACCAGGGGTTTGACCTCGTGGCATCACATACAAGAACACCACAGACTCTCACAGATGCATTAGGCACACTGAAGGCGCTCAGTCCTCACGTATAGCAGAAAACAAGCATAGGACACATAAAGCAACATATTTTTAACACCCATTCATTCAGCAGAGCCATCGCTGGCTGCTGACTCAGGTTTATTTATAGTCATTTTCAGGCTGGTACTCGCCAAAGTGCTGGCAGACTTTGTGCCCCCTACTAAGTATCAGACCTGTTAAACAGCTTTTAAGTGCAATTTGCTTAGATGACAATACACTCCTTCCTCGCGGGACGCATGCTGTCCCCACATGATTCGAATTAGTCGGGGCACCTTAGAGGTGTTGTGCTCATGTGTAAGTAATGAACGCCTGTGTACGTGAATGTTTGTGCACGTCTGTGTGCATGTGCTGCTTGAGTGTGCGTTGAGGGTGTAGGCGGGTGTTATTTGCAAACACCTGAAGCTCGTAAGCAGAGCTGCATTTAGTGACAGTTTGACTTAACAACGGCTGGCCGTGCTGTATCTGTGAGCACACAGAGGAGGAGCCCAGTGCTGCTGCCTTTAGGAGGACGCTGGAGGTAAATGTCCCTGAAGTGAAAGCCTGAGGGACATTACCGTTTACAGTTAGTGGGCCTGCTGGCCTTCACAATACTTTACTACTTTTTTTTCCATTAGAGGAACATCTTTCAACTAAAAAGTGTCAACCAAGACTTCTGCATCATCCTATCCAACGCTGCTGCAGAGCTGCTGCCCCCTGTTGGGCTCCTGGCCTCATGCTTAGTGAAAGGTGAGCACCCTGATGTGGAGGGCATGGGCACGGACTTAATGGCAGAAATGCCACTCATGTAGTGTGGTAGTTTGTGTCTCACACGCATACAAGCAGAAATACCTTGGCCTGTGATCCTGTTGGTAAGAGAATCAAGTTTCAAGCGGTGAGAGTTGGTACCAAAGGGGAGAAGATGGTCTTATCTTACAGTGTCGCGTTGAGAGAGAGAGGAGCCGCCCCCCACCCTTCCCGTCGGCCCCTCAAAGGCTCCGAGACAAACTCAGAGTTGCACGACACACGCAGCATAGGACCACGTGTGACCACGACATGAAGCCCAAACCCTCGTCCAAGGACGCAAACAAATGCGCGATACTTTTCATAAAAACGTGCAAAAAGAAGAAGAAAATCAAGCATTTATTTTCTGGAAATCCCTCCTTAGAAATAAACACATTTTTATAGAGAAATGTTAACAAGTCTGTGTTGAGCAATCAAATCGCTGAGACGTGAAGAAAAAAAAAGATGTCCACAAGCATTCTATTGCATCAAAGCCCCAATAAACAAAATAGCCTTTTGTTTCGACAAAAACAAACCACCACATCTAGAGAGGACTTTAAATAGACTCCTGAAGAGCTCTTATGGATCGTATCAGTGCCAAAACCACTCGATTATGCAGCAGTTTACGAGATTTATAGGAAAATGAGGGGCAACGTGTGACACAATAATAAGATCTAATTGAGTAAAAACATCTCCTCTGCATTTCTGTGTGTGCTGCATATCTCTTATTTAAAAGTGCTTGGAGTGGAACTGCATTCAATAAATGTATATATAATAAACCTAAAACCTAAATTAGCAGTATCGGTATCTCCTCTAACCCAGCAGACAGCACCAACAATCTTTTCTCAGCAGAGCACGCTTCTCGATGGAAAGCACAAAGTGTTGAAAGCGGGCCAGAAATTCCCCTTGTGAATGCTTTCACCTGTTCTTATTGTTGCACAGCTATTCACACCCAGAAACACTGAGAAAGAGAAGAACAACAACAACAAAAAGAAGAACCATGCAAGGCAATTTCCCAAATCTGCAATAAGCACCTTGAAAACTCTACTTCTGGCTTTACCTCTTTACACAAAAAAGCAAGAAAAGAAAGTGTGTCCAAGCAGGAACTGTGGCCAGATTCCACTTAAGTTGCAAGTTAAAAAAGAAAAAGAAAAACAAAAAAATAAAACTGGAATGTCATGAATGCCAACTTCAACACACTCACACATCCTGTTGCTGCTAGCCAAAAGATTTCTGTCAATAAAGAACAGTTTCCCCTCTAAAAGCTCAGCCCAAATGCTCCGTGTAAACCAGCACTGAGCAGCAGCGTACTCCAGCTGATGTTTATGCATCACTCTTGGCACGCAGGTCACACCAAACTGCAGTGTAATTAGAAATCAAAGAAATACCTTATATCTTTCTTTAATTAAGAGGTATACTGGGGGAGTGTGTGTGTATCATGATGTGGATCACACACTGTTCTCCACACCAGGAACTATCACTGGCCCTGTAATGAACACCACACGCCAAACGTGGCCAATCTTGGCACAGGACTGCTCAATCTATTAAAGTGGCATGAGGCTGAAAGGCTCAGGGATGGACATCCCAGTCCCACTGATCTGTCCCACTGATCTGCTCAGTGTTGAGTTCTGCGGGCCCTACCCCAGGCTTTAGGGGGCTGTAATCCTCCACATGTGCACACACAGACATAGAGTCCGAGGGGGGCTGCCAAAAGCTTTTGCAAGCTCAGTCGTTAACGTTTACCTGAGAGTGGAGGGTTTTAGTGTTTTGCTTATGTGTTTTGGTAGGTGGTATTTAAGGTACAGACACACAGGTACCTGGAGGACAGGAGCACTCTTGGCCAACATCCCTCGCTGGCCGCACTTTTGGCGTCAGAGCCACCACTTTCTGCAAAGAAAGAGCAAATTCCAGTACGTTATAAATATGCATGAATGCACTCAGTTGCAAAATAGTACCGTTTCACTAACTGTAACAGTTTCTTGAGAATGAGATTTCAGTTTAATTTAAATGGGGATAAATTGGGATTAAGAGAACAAAATAATGTTATCAAGATATCTAAGTAACAGTTATGAGATCATGATCTTTCTGCTATTATATGCAGCTCCAAATGAGAAGAGTTTGCTTAATTTCTTTTCCATGTGATAACATTTTAGTTTGGTGTCTATCATCAGCGGTTATGTCACTCCATAAAGCGCCGTAACCGCAAACTAATTGGCCAGCTGCATGTTGCCTTTCAATTCCTAACACTGTGCATTAACTGATTTTGGGGTGGTGGTGGGGAGGCAATTAGGGTACAACTGCCAACGATTGCCAAGTCTGCCTGCGCACACTACACATGTTCTGCGTTATTGCGCAAAGTTTGGGCACGGGGAGCAGACATCCACACGCATAGCACATGTATTTATCAACGACAATCACTGCGTATCCACAACAGACACGTACCTCTTCCACGAGCTTTCCTATTGGGGTGCTCAACTCTGAAAGTAGGGTCCCATCCTCGTTTACGAACGCCCTTTTCGGGTGTTGGAAGATAGACGCCTTGTCCAACTCCATCTGCAGTCGGTTCTCCAGCTGATAGGTCTTCAAGCTCATCAGAAGACACACGGTGATGGAGCTCATCGACATCAGCAAGCACAGAGCGATGGGGAAACCTGGCACCCATCGCTGGCTCCGGGACTTGGGGGTACACTGGCACACCGGCTTACTTTCTCCGATAGAGTCGCCGACCGTATCCATGGTGCGATCCTACTTCTAAGTCCTCTTGCTGAACAGAAATGGCCAAAAATACTTTGTGTTTGGCGTTGTTAAAATATAAACCGTATTCAGGCTCCAAGTTCGAACTAAACGCACTCACTTACACTCCGCCACAGCGAAGTGCGCTCGGGGTTCAAAGCGCTGACTGAAATTAGTCCTGGAATAAGAGGCAGCAGCGGCGCGCACCGGGTTTGCACCAGATGGGAGTAATCTGGATGCCACAGAAGACGCGCCTCCAGACTTCCAGGACGTTGTTTTCTGTTGAGTATCCTACATGCACGTGCAAGTGCAACTGCCCACCTAAAAGTTGCACATTCAACTAGTCGAGATGCACCCGCCCTGAAGACCACGTGGGAGGCTTTAGATTGACAGCTGTAAATTAAACAGATTTGGCCGGAACAATTGAGATCAGTCAGGAAAATCCGGGTTGGTTCCTGTGACTTAAATAAAAATGAAGAATATATTATAGTAGTAAACTCTTCCAAGCCAATGCAGTCCATTTTATTTAAAATGAGAGCGGCAGCAGAGGATGTTCAGGAGATAGGAGGGCGCTGAAGGCTTGTTTTTGTTTATCTCTAATACAAAACAGGATCATTTACAAAGGAGAAAAAGAATCTGCAGTCTTTAGTGCTGAACCAGTTACTGTCCTTTAATCTTAAGAGGACAAAATCATTGCTTTAAAAAGGCTTTTAACTAGTTTGAGATGCAAGTTGATCCCCTAAGTCTGACAGTGATCAGGGTTAGGTCACGCAGACAGGCTGAAATCCTCGAACAATCTTCACTTAATATTCCCCCCTTTTATTAGTAGGACATCGCGCTAAGATGGACACGAGGCTCTGGTTCAGCTCAAGCTGCTACAACGGGCTCTAGTATAATGGCCTCAGACGGTTTAATCTTTTCAGTATTTTGGCTGTTTGGTGCCATCATGAGGACAAATGCAACTACTGCAACCCATGTACAAAATCGATTCAAACTCAATAGTTTGTGATCTGTTTATTGAAAATGTATTTCACAAAAATTTACATAACCATTCAGTGGGAAAAACGAAACAAACTACAAAACAAAAAACAAGCTTAGTACTATGTAAAAGATTTTTCTGCCCCAATAATTTGTGTTTTATTTTATTTTTTAAAACAGCAACCCTAAATAAATTACACAAGACACTGAATGATTAAGAGATTCTCAATCTGTTCATTCACCAATGACCTATATCCCATTGCAAAAAGAGAACACTGACCAATCTGGACTTCAAAAAAAAAAAAAAAAAAAAAAAAAAAAAAAAAAAAAAAAAAAAAAATTCCTCCAGTACATGTTCAGAAAATACAATTTAAATTACATTAGCAAATAAATAGATATCAACTATGGTGGTATCACAAATGTCATCTATATGAACATAATTGGTTAACAAATGAGACGAAACAGCTTTCAGGGCAGGACACAGTGTAGCGGGGCAGTGGACTGATACAGTCAGCTTATCTACACCTCTCCCAGAGAGGCAGGAAGTGGAGACTGGCCTGAGACAGCCAGACTCTGAGGTCACATGCCAGATGTCTACAGGTTCAGGAGCTGTCTTTTTTGCTGCTGTTGCTATTATTACTGCTACTGTGCCTGCTTCTGCCCCTGCTCTTGTGGTAGCATGCGAAGAAGGGGTGTCGGAGGGCTTGCTCAAGACTGAGGCGCTTAGCTGGGTCATACTCCATCATCTTCTCTATCAGGTCAAAAAGCTGCTGGTGGTCTTCGCGCTTTGACATCATGTAATGCTGATGACATAAAAAAAGAAAAACAATGACAACTGTTAATCAGTTTCTATGGGTTTGTTACTAAAGCCATTGCTTATTGCTTTACAACAACCAATATTTTCCAAGTTAAAGAGCACAATCAGGATAATTTGACAGAACTGAGAAAGTTGATTTTAATATTTTTCAATAAAAACACGTCTCCACCTCTGACTTACGGTCTTCTCCATCAGTTATTCTTACCTTGAGGGGTTTGCAGTGTTTCTTGACATATCTCCCAGCAGAGCTATGTACATCCCAATCCAGCTTGTTCCGGTGAACATATCGCCGTTTTCTGCAGAACATTTTTGTTTTTAAAGTCAATTCATTCCACATTGTCAATTCTGTATATAAACATGCATAATCAAAATTTATATAAATTCTAGTTCTAAGTAAATCATTTCAACAAACAGCTTTTTCAATCAACCCTTACTTTGTTTTCTCCAGGAGGTTTGTAGGGATGGGGCCCAGGACTCGCTCCATCATAGCAAGATGCTCTTTGCTGTCATGTGTCTGAATGAGGAAACAATATGACCTGAATTAGTTCAATGGCATGCCAAATGGCAGGAGGATTGTGCATCTGCCATGTACTGTTACCTACCTGGAAAAGAGTATTTCCTAGATAATACTCAATGAGTATGCAGCCTACACTCCAGACATCGCAGGAATGATCCCACCCTAGATCTGAAGGACACCATGTAAAATCGTTTAGTCACCACCCCAGGGGTTGTCTCAAGCTTCAGCACGGTGCTTTAAAAACAGCTACTTACCTAAAATAACTTCAGGAGCACGGTAGTGACGCGTTGACACCACAGAGGTATGATGCTCGTGGTCATATGTGGCGTTACCAAAGTCAACAATTTTCACATCTGGATTCCTCAACGTTCGTTCATCTCTTTTCTGAGAACAAAATACAACCGTAAAGCTCCCACAGCTGCTCCCACATACAATATTTCACCTTTTACCAGTACTTGATATCAACAAAACCTTACCATTTCACGATTGTACTCCATATCATATTCTGACTCTATGAAGAGAATATTCTCAGGCTTCAAGTCTGTGTGCGTCAGCTTGTTCTTATGCAGAACTGAAAGACAAGATTACATTTTAAAAAACAAAACAATTTTAACCCTGATCTTTTATGTTAACTTGCTGAGCTTTCTGCACACAAACAGAGCAAGTATTCATTACTTACATTGCACAGCTCGAATAATCTGGTAGGCCATGTGTCTGATGTGGTCAATGGGGAAAGGCTGGAAGTTGTTTTCCTTCAGGAAATCGTATGTGCTGAGCCCAAGCAGCTCAAAAGCAATACAAATGTGACCGTTAAAGTCAAACCAGTCCAGCATATGAACACAAGCGCTTAATGGGAAAGGAAGGAAGAGAAGATGTTAATATACACAGCATGTAGAGCTATATAAATCTTAGTACGTTGTCATCGCTGTGTGATAATAACTTACTATCGCCTATCAGTGTCGAGGGAATTCAGCTGTTTAAGGACCTCTACCTCAGACAGAGCTGCCTCTCGGTAGCGGTCTATATTTTTAATGATCTTCAGAGCCACTCGAGCCCCATCACTGAAACAAAAGGAAATACAAGACTTTATATTTAAACCTAAAAGATACAGCAGTAAATGAACACATTACATTAACAGGAACATTTTTCCTTTTCTTTCCAAGCTCCTTAGACTTTCCTGATAGTACTTACTTTGAATGATCAATGCACTCAGCGACTCTCCCAAAGGCTCCCTCTCCTAGAGTACACACAATCTCATCTACAGAAAATAAAGAGTAGAAGTTAGACACTTAGCAATGACAGTAGAAAACTGACCTTTTGCTGGTTTACTGCCTGATGTTATATTGCTCTGTTTAGCTACACTACAGTAAAGGTCTTCTTAAGACTGGCAATAAACTCAGCAGTAAATGTAACACTGACAATCAATGTCTAAACCAAAAATGTAAGTCTACTGGACGAAATATTTCAGCCTCTAAATTAATGTTTGGAAATAAAAACCAGACAACAAGAGAGTGAAAGAGACAAAGTGTGAACAACAGTAGAAAGAAAAGGTATATAATTCTATACATCTCGCTCTTAGCATGTCTCCACTGTGATAGATGAGGTGACCCTCGTCATCATCCTCAAAACTCCTGGATCTTTTCCTGCGGTGATGGCTCCTCCTCTGCACCGGAACCGCCGCAATCCGCCATCACACCAATAACCCATCAGCCAGCCAGCACCAGGCCACCACAATGCGACATCGCCATTCATTCAACCGGACCAAGGGGGGGGAGTTGTAGGGGTGGATAGATTCAGCCCGTTCAGTAACACCATCAGGCGAATGGACGGAAGGACGGAGCAGCCAAATTCAAATTCAGCCCCGTCAGAGAAATTGGGCGGCAGCCACCACATAGTGTGTGTTACAGAAGAAAAACATGGCAACAAGATTTACAGATGAGAGACTTTCTCAAAGTAGTACAGAAAAAAAACTAAACTTGATTACAGTCTTTCTACATGTAGCTCTTTTTAACTCTGTGGATACAGCTTTACCATTTACCATCACGTCAAATGACTGCCCACTATGATCACAGCAACAAATAATGAGTCCACTTTTCTCTTGCAAAACTACACTCACAATCCATTACTTCCCGAGCCCCCCCCCCCCCCCCCATACGTTTCATTACTGGAAATCATGCTTAATAGTAAGGAGTAGGACACACGCACAGATACAGAAAGACAAAGAAATGGGTGTTAAGCATTGGCTAAACACCAATGGTAATGATCCTTTCATCTTGGTGGTATAGATAGGAAGGGGCGGGGGTAGAGGGGAGAAGGAGGTTCCCGTACCGAAGAGGACATGTGGCGAGAGGGGCTCCGCCGGCGCCTTCTATCGCGGTGCCTACGGCTATGGCTGCTTCGCCTGCTGCGATTGCTACGTGCAGAGGACTTGCTGTAGTGGTGCCAATCGCGGTCTCTCTCATTGCAGTTGCTTTCATGGCTGTCCTTGTCACAGGCCATGTCCCAGCTATGGTCCCGTTCTCGAGAGTCCAGTCTCTGGTTCAGATTACGGGTCTCTAGGTAGTGCCTGCAGTCAAACAAACGAGAATACAAACAGATGAAAAGCACGTATAAGGGCTCAGGTAAGAACAGTCCAGTTCCTTGTGATCAAGCTCTAAACTGAAGACTGGATGTGAGAGTGCTAATGATACGCTTATCGCCTGACACTCTATCCAGGAGCCTTTTATGTAACATTTGGAATTAGCAACCTACTGGTTTACAGCCACCAAACACCCCACATCCTGTTCAATATTTATAGATTCATCAGAAATACCGCATTTGCAAGTTGGCAAAGCAACATGTAACACCACACTTCTGGGCAATTTTTTAACATTTATACAGCTTTTCATTGGCAGGCCAAGGCACGTACTCTTAATAAAGCATTCACCTTGACAGAGAGCCACATTGGCAGAGTTCAAGTGCAAAACATTGATAGTTGATGGTGCGAAATATAATCTGCGATTCCACACCTGTGCATCTTGGAAGCTGGTAGTCAACACCTTCATGGTACCATTTGAGCCAATAGAAAATCGAGTGTTAGGAAAATTCCATTTATTCCTTGCATAATTGTTTACTTGCATATACACTACCTTACTCGCCATTTCCTCAATAAGGCTGAAAGTTTCCAGTAACGTGGAGCAAACTCCCACCTAGCATGTGATTTTAGCACCTAAGCATCTAAAAAAGACCAAGAAACCTTTAGAGCCTTAGCACCCCGGTGGTGTCAAGTGTCTTCCAAATGAAGTCTGCCTCTCTACAGAATTAAAATTAGAGTAGATCTGGAAAACATCTAATGTAACCTTATGAATCCTCAAGCATACTCACAAAAAGCTGGGAACGGCAAAACAAGTCTCCAACCCACTTTACTTTAAGTTTTGTGTTATTGAAAGAAAAAAAAAAAAAAGAGAGAATACTGACAGTTTAACATGCACATTTAGAGTGTCACACACTGTCCATGAAGGTTGCAACGCAGTAAACATGACCTTGGTGGACACAACCTTGGTGAACACATTAAGTAAATGAACATTGAGTTTAAGGTTTACATAAGTGTTCATTATCCATTTGTATTATGGAGCATGCCTGTACAGGACAAAGGACCCAGTGTGTTCCAACAAGCTGAACAAGCAGGGCAAAGTAAATAAACCTGTCTGTAACAAGTCACCTTCAAGTACTCCACCCATAGTCAAAACCAACTCCCATGCTCATCAAAACAAGAGCTTACAAGGCTTCTAACGCAATATGCCAAACTAGGGCTGCTCGATTATGGCGAAGCAGCCATAATGATAATCACGATTATTTTCACTGAAATTGAGATCTCGATTATTTGACGATATTTATTTAACTCTTTAAGACCTACCATAGAACCAAGTCCGCCAGAGGTTTTTTTTTTTTTTTTTTTTTTACATGCTGTAGTGCCATTTTTGGGAGCATTTCAAGTTCCTATACATCAATACAACTGTTATAGCTCATATTTTAATAATATATATGCATTAAGTCCATAGTAACTACATTAATTGCAAAAAAGTGCAATAAACTACAAAAAAATTGAAAATCGTTTTTGTTTTTTTTTTTACATATATTTCTACTTTGAGAAATTTAAGAGGCTTATCCCTCAAAACTTTCACGTCACTTCCGGTTTTGGGCAGGAAACGGCGGACATGCGATAGTTCGCGTTGACGTCTTTTTCAATGTGGGAAGTGTTAAGAACAGCTGATCGGATCGGCAAAGCGTGTTTCTGGAATATTATGTTTTTGTTCCTGCAAGCGCTTTTTATGCAATTTTTGCAAAGCTTTATGTGGAAGGAAACCGTGACCTAGGACAAGCTGATGGCATAAGATGTAAGTACAACTCCTCCGGTTTCATATGCAAAAAAAATTATTGCGCTAGCTTACGCGGTTCCGGTTCTACAGGGATTTAAAAATAGTTACACAAAACGGAGCGTGCCCGCTCTGACCAGCTTTAAAGGGTTAACAATAACAATGTATTGAATAATGACTTTAAAAAATAATATAAAGTAGTGTGCAAATACTGATAACAGTGCAAATGTTTGCAATATAAGAAATAAATGAAAAATGTAAACATCTATGTTTAGTGAACTTTGCAGTGTTGCTCTGTGGTGCAGCTAAAACACCGTAGCAAAGTTTACACACTATGTCTACTTGATCCACGTCTGACTCCGCGAACCCATAATGTTTCCACACCACTGAAGTTTTGTTGTTTTTTTTTTTACCTATCTTTTCAACCAACGGCAGTCACTCTCCTCTCCAAATAACTTCTGCTTAGCTTTCCGAGCTTCCCTCGGGTCCTCTTAATTGTTGTGACGGTGTTCGAAATGCAGAGAGGTGCGCTCAATTTGCTACACGGAGCAGCGCGAGAGTAAAGCACGAGGGAGGTGCTAATAATCGGCTCAGTCATTTTTAATGATCGTTGAAAGCCCAGATCGTAATCGAGATTAAAATTCGATTAATTGAGCAGCCCTATGCCAAACCATTACTTCCAGCTCTAGATTGAATCAGACACCATTGCAGGCTTTCATTCAAATTGGCTCAAGATTGATTAACGTATGCTGTAAAAAAAAAAAAAAAAAAAATCCTGTGTACAATACATTCAGCTCAGCACCTAGTCCTCTCTACCAGCAATTACAGAGACAATGAAGACTTACAGCGTTACAAAAATATATTTGTCCGTTATGAAAAATAAACCAATATAGATTAATACCAATTTATGGGCCTTTAGGGATTACTACACATAAGCACGATTTGTCCACATACTGCCAAGCAGTCCTGTTATTTACAGCCATTTGATAAAAGAGTGAATTTATATATTATACTGGTGGAAGGAGAAAATCTCTGATGGACACCCTTTTATTTGGGAATGCAGGAAATTTATTTGGAAATGGTTTGTAAATATACTGCATCAGCCACATTGAGCAGGCCATTATTGGTTACTTGCCCCATATCGTGTTTTTGTGCTTCTCTAAGCGGCACAAATTGACTCATTAAGTACTGGTTAGGTAGATTCTTTTTTATTTTATTTTTTTAAAATCACAGTTTATGTGCACAGTTAACAGTTCTTCCCCAGTGTAACACTGTAACAACTAGCATTTTTTGTGCCAAGGTATGTACTGGTATTTTTGGCATTCCTGCTGATCGAGCTTCAAGGTTCAGGAGCTGTATATTTGGTTCTATGTTCAATTTTTTTTTTAAAGACCACTGAATGTTTTAAAGATATCAAAAATTTGCTTATCAACTGTTGCAATCATGCAATGCCAGATTATACAAACAGTCTTTCCACAAAACATAACTTCTGCCACTAGAGGTCTCTCAAAACAATAACATCCAGTCTGATGACCTTCTGCAGGGGATCATTTTGTCTTTACAAGTCTTTCCAACATGAACTTTGTTCACAAGTGAAGTAATGTATTACAGGTTTTACTCATGTTGGGTGTCTGACCCAACTAAACCAATCATACCAAACATTAGCTACACCTTTTGTTGCTAATATTTGACACAATTGACAGGTAAACCAATTTAAATGCAGTTATGCAGAATAACAGTATCAGTTTCACTGGGTTTAATGATTGTTTGAAATATGTGGGATACTAGTAAACGAAAAATATAACACTATTGGACCTCCAAGACATGTTATAGTCAAACCGTTCCACATTAAGCTGACATAAACCCTAAACACAAGCTCTGAATTTGAATATACTATAAATTCTGACAGATATTTACCCCTCGTAGGTCTTGTGGTGTCGGTGAGTTCTTCGAGATTTGTTTTCTCTTTCGCTGCTGTGTGAATCTCGCCTCTTTCGCTTACGACACTCCATCCTCTCTTCCCAGCTGTACTCATCGAGCCAGATGCCAGGGGAGCGCATTAGCTTTGGGTGGCGCATCTGGAAGATATGATGGGTAGATAATTAAAAAAAAAAAAAAAGAAACAAACATGTCAATTGGGTAGAACTGAATTCTACTGAAACTTCAGAAAGTGTTAAATCTGATTATTTATCGTCTAGTGAACTGCATCCTACTGGACCATGGTCACGTGACCTCAGCTACAGGATAAACCGCTTCCTAGAAAGAGTCCTTATCTTACTGGCAGAGATCCAATATCCTGCATTACACGTGAATGAAGAAATTTAAATTGTAGCTGAAATGCAAGCACTAATGACTAAGCAAATAATGCTGAAGTCATTAACATAGACTTAACACTTTAGAACCTTAACAGGAATTTAATTTATAGAAAATTATGTGAATGTGTTTTGAATTAAGCTTATAGTTATTAAACTTTTTTGTTCTTCTCATGTAACACCCTACCTAAAACAACAGCCACATTAGCAACCTGATCATAGGACCAGAGGCTTTGTGACTATTATAGCCACATTTTACGCAAGCTGTTCGGGGTAAAAGACAAAACAGGTAAATGGACAATAAGAAAACTAAATTTAGCCTAGTTTAAGAGGATTTATCAAAAATGTCATAATATGTTATGTTTGCTGGGTAAAGACGCATTAATACAACTGCAAAGCCCCAACAAACAAGCTATGAGGCCTAACGTGGACGTATGGTCGACGTTTTCACAATGACCCGGTAACCGCAAAGCTCCACGTTGTCCATCTACCACCTGAGTTTCTCCGCTTGTATTTGCACAGACTGTAAGAACTTTCAGTCAAACACAATGTGAAGCTTTTTCTTTATTGCTTGTGTAAAACTGCTTAGCAGTGTAGGGATAAAGCACACGGTAGCTGTTAGCTGCAGTTAGCTTGTTATGCACACGTCGAGTACTTCAACCACTGCGAATGGTACTTTAGCAGGCTAATTTCATTGAAATACACATTATATTACTATCTGACAGTACTTAAGAATGACAAACATTGTAGAAAGCAGCGCATCATATTCTGTTCAGCCAGTTATAACATTTCCGAGGAGGTGGAAGTTAATAATCAGACACGCAACTACCATGTTAGCAAGGCGTCGACTCTTGAAGCTCATGAGCAAACGCCAGCAGTAAAGATGCCCAATGACTGAAAAAAACCGGACCAAATTATTAATTTTCAGAGACAGTGGAATTCGTCTTACCTTTATTTTACAGTTACGAGTTAGAAAGCCGATACTTTTGCGGCTGTGTGGAAATATACGAACAAAGAAAGCGGAAAAACGACCGTCTTCAAAAATGGCGACCTTCCGTAGAATCCGATGGAACTTTCTAAAACACATTCCATGACGCAATGCACAATAACAACGCCTATCGCAATGCCTTCTGGGACTTGTTGTTCTACGCTGAGTCTTTCAGACAGCCCACAACGAATTCGTTTTCCTGAACTAAACAAAACATTTTTTATGATCATAATAATTGTATTACTTAAAGAATCCAATGTTAAATAATAAACAGCTATTTCAGGGTGTTTTTAGTATCTTGCCTTACTTACTAGAAACTAATTTTATTTTGACATTGCAGTAGGAAAAAACACAGCATCTTTCAAATGTTTTATACCCATATATACTTTTTTCATTCCTGTTTTTATGCTGAACTTAAGTGTTACCACTCCGTTTTATTATTGTTTTTGTGCTTTTTCAAACATAATAAATAGATCCTCTTCGCTCCTCTCCGCACTCTGAGTGGAAATGAGCAGTATTACTGTTGTGTGTGTTATGGGAAAATACTTTCTCCATATGACAGGAATATTTTGAAAGGGTTCTGGGACAAAAACATCCGAGTGAATACACTGAACGTTATCGTTTATATGTTGAAATCCAAGCTCATTGTTTTTGTCCTAGGCTCAACCGTGCCTGGCAGGTTGCGTTCAGGGCACAAATACTCACCTCGGCGCTTTGAATTGTGGGTAAGACATGTCTGCGCCCTGTCTTGTTTCCTGAAAGCACCTTGCCTACAGTGAACATCTGAATTAGCCAAAGGTTTTCTGGCTGCAAACCGGCTTGATTCCAACACGCTCTGAAGATGTCGGAAAACCCTCAGAAGAAGAGCACCTCTGGAAATGGGCTAACAAAAGCGGTGATTGCTGAAATGCTGTTGCAGAACTTCGAGAGGTTGCCTGACATTGATCAGAAAGTCTTCAGCTACGGACCCTTGTATCTGGGGGGAAACGCCGGACTTGCGGGACTCATATCCAACAGCTTGTATCGCAGAGCTCTGAACGTCAGACAGGCACCCATCACCTCCAGCCTGCCCATGGCCGTGCTGCCCTTCCTGACAACATGCGCCCTGTACAGCGCAACCGTGTCCAACCCGCTTCTGTCCGGTGACCTCAACTGTCCCATGTGCTCCATAATACGAGGTGCAGTTGTTGGTGTGATCGGTGGTGGGGTGTACCCCATCCTCCTGGCGTTACCTATGAATATTGGCCTTGCTTCCAGGTACAGCACAGCTCCGATGCCAGAGAAGGGCAATATGATCCGCTACTGTGTGGAGATTTCCAGACCCGTCTTGAGGAGGATGAGGGCAGTTTTAGTCCTCCAGGCCTTCTTCGGCACCTACCTGGGATCCAGGCACTATGAGACATATACCAAACTGGCCACAATAACATTTGGCCCAGGTGGAGAAGAACTCAAAGACTAAATGCACTGAACTATAAATAAACACATTCATTTGCAATAATCTTGATCACTGTTTTAATGATCTTGATCACTGTTTTACATGGTCCCAATGCCTGAGATTGTCATCGTGGAAATAAATGTATTTGACGTATCTGTTCTGAAATCTTTTCTGGTTCGCCAAGAATAGATAAATTGTCATGTTTGCACTACCCAATATATGTTCTTTAAAATTAGAGCTGAACCAGTTGAGTAGCTATTTAATTACTTAATTATGTGTGCAGATTTTCTATATGTCTCTATCTTATTACACTTGAAAACATTGAGCTTTGTACGGCTCTGAGATGTTCTAATGATTCTACATTTAAATCGTGCAGGCAAAATAAAGATTTTGCCTGTCAGTATAGCTTTTTCTACACAAAACAGTAGTTGAAATGCAGGTTCATATGAGCTGCATCTAATCATATTTTTTTTGTATTTAATCACCAAATGTGCTTGTGTAAGAATTTACAGAAAAGATTTAAGTTTGTTATATTTGATACATGAGTTTTTGAGAGTTCTGCATCATCAGTGTGGTTTTTTTCACCCTTTATTTCAAACTAAATAAATTGCACAATACATTTTAAAGAAATAAATAGACTCTGATGTTGGATTTTTAAAGCCAACGTCAATTCAGACTTATTAGGTAGTAAAAACTTCTGATATCCATATACATCAATGTGTAGAAGTTCTTCATAGAGTCCTATTTGAAAGAAAAATCTACATACTTCCTGCTTCCATAGGAATTAACACTATGAAAGCAAAAATTTGCTGGTCTGTAGCATTCAAAGCCACAATCGTCCCAGGAGTGGATGTCTCAGCAGACATCCAGGTCAGACTGTCCAATGCTCAACACAATTCAAAACGGCATGAACACGTACAGCTTGTTGCAAAGTTGCCTCTGAACAAACTACAAGACTTCTGAGACTATGTCATTTGACCAGATGAGCCCAAAGTGGAGATGTTTGAAAGAAACCAAACACAGCATATCAGTATTAACATTCATACCGGCTGTCAAACACGGTGGTGGAGGGGTAATGATCTGGGCACCTTTGCACTCAATTGATTAAAGCTTGGCTATAATTGGATCATAAATAGGACAATGATCCCAAGCTGGGATTGGCAGCAAATCTACAACAGAATGGGTGAAAAGGGTGTTGATGATGGATTGGATTTATATAGCGCTTTTCAAGGCACCCAAAGCACTTTACAATGCCACTATTCATTCACTCACTGGTGGAGGCAGCTACAGTTGTAGCCACAGCTGCCCTGGGGCAGACTGACAGAAACGAGGCTGCCATATCGCGCCATCTGCCCCTCTGGCCAACACCAGTAGGCGGTAGGGTAAAGACCAGACCAACGACCAGGACAGAGAGCCAGGGGATCGAACCGGCGACCTTCCAGTTACAGATGCGCTCCCCAACCCCCCTGAGCCACGGTCGCCCCATTGCAGTGACCCACAAGACTAGTGGTGATCTGATAAACTCTGATGGCACCATTTCTGGTTTACTATATTCTGTGCTTTCTATATTAGGTTCTATAAACCAGAGAATCAATGACGTAGTAGCGTATCTGTCTCACAACCCACCACAAAAAACAGGTTATTGCCTGTAAAATGACAAATGTGACCTTCACCTCAAGTACAGTTTGGCTGAAGACTGATCGTGTATAAATTTTATTAAATTGTGACCAATAGTGTAGGAGAAGCGTTACTTGTGAGTCGTGGACATACGGTTGCCTTGTCATGGCATAAGAATGGCACAAGTTCATCAATCCACTGACAAGAATGGCTAAAAATAAGTTTGCGTATTAGCAGATACTCGTTAATCTATGACAGGCCATTATCAGCTTAGCGATGTATTATTCATGCTCACTTTCCTATTTTTAGTGGGTAGATACTGCTGCTCCATGAGTTTCCAAAGTTAACTGTTACAGCCATGTTATGAGTGAACGAGTACCCCTGTTTCTCTTTGAGATACCTTAACCACTAACATGCATATGCACGCAGTTAATAGAAAAATGTGATTTCCTCTAAGACTAAATAAACCTGAAAACCAAAATACACATTTTATAATTTTTAGTCACAGGAGTTCACCATTTAAAGTATGCAGTTCTCTTCCTTGTCAAACTAAACATTGACATGTGGCTGCCTCAAAAATTTAGTAACGCAAAGTGTAATTTTAAGCTTAATTTGAGGGTGAAATCTTGTAGGACATTTAGATTCTCAAGGCATTTAAGGTGCTTATTATAAACCAGAGCTAACTTTAATGGAGGCATAAACCTTGAGCTGTGGAGCAAACATAATCACAGATAAACATAAACTGCAAACAGACACCAGACCAAGCATGGTTTAGTTTTATTAAAGGCTTTAAAGGAACATGTCACAAATTTTGCAGTTACAGCCAAGAAGACTGAATGTGTTCCACCCATTTAACGGCACACTGCGATGCATGTGCAAGCAAAAATAAAACAAAATAAAAATGCAAAACTGGAGCAGACAGTCCAGTCACACCATTAAAAAAAAAAAGAAAACCCTAGAAGTAATGGCAGATCTGATGACACCTAGACGATTGTCGTTGAAAGCGCATATTCAGCACAGTCATCATTTAAAAAAAACAAAAAAACAAAACGTGTTTACCATGAGTGGCTGATTTGACATCGCATCTCAAGCTCTCTGGAATAAATTATCTGAGGAATGGGTTGCAGTGAAAGGAAGTTTATTGATGACAAATGAAGTGGGAGAATCAAAGTCAGACTGTTATAGAGAGGGAAAGGTGCTTCTTTAGAGAAAACACTGACATCAATTAATAAAAAGAAACCGATTTAGACTATTTACTAAAAAAAAAGCTTATCGTGTAATAGTCCCTCCCTCCCTCCCTCCCCCCTCCCCATACCCCCTCCCGCAAAATGGCTCTTGAATCACAGAACAAAAAATGAAGCCAAAAAAGGTGACAATCCCACAAAACGATTCAACAACACGTTTCAAGTCAAAGCAACCTGAATTGTTATGACAACCAGTGAATTGTATGGCACAAGTTTCCCTCTTTACTTTATATCAAGACAGAAGACCTCCTTTCATTATCGTCCTTCCACAAAATGTAACAAAGCATCCTCACCACAAAGTCTGTGTTGCAGTCTTCACAAGGTGGATACTCTAATGCCCCTTTAAGAACACCTGTCGTAGCATGCCGTTGGACTTCCTAACCAATAAAGGAACATTACAATAAAAATTATACATCTGTCAGCACAGAAATCTCCATAAATATATATCAGACAACTGAACATCAGTCAGAGAAAACTTCCTGTAGAGCAGAAAGATGAGGGGTAAATGTCACCTGTACACAATCTACACCTGGCCTGGCTCCACATGCAGCGACCAATTACTGTAGTTTTCTTGTGTAGTTGATGGCACAACACATTTAAAAGAAGTAAACACTTTTAAAACAAGTTGATCATCCCCACACGACACCTTCCCCAAAATGAAAAAGAATAAATAAAAATAAAAAATAGAGATGAACCATAAACAGGTTTCTCCGATCGACAGCGTGTAGCACAATACAGGGACGATATGAACAAACGCGTGATCGCACACAGTCAGATGATATTTCGCAAAATGCTCAAGGCATGTTGTCTTCCATTTTCTCTGAAAACACACAGATGCCATTTCTTCAGTAGACCTATAAAACTTGACAGTTGAAATGGGCTAGCCAGCGCCCGTCACATTATTTTCGTGTTTCATTACAGTACATTACAAGTAAAGGAAAAAAAGAAGAACGTCAAATTTAAATACCCAGACAAGGCTTTGTAGCAAAGGGGAAGAAGGAAGAGAGAAGGAGGTGGGAGGAGCAAATACAAAAAAACCCCACAAACAGCATTAATAGGAATTCTTGTTTTAGAAAGTGGTTTTCCCTGTAACTGTACTCTCTAAAGTAGTAAACATCTTCACAGAGTAAACACACATCACACATGGAGAAGCATTGTCGCTCTCCAATATACTGTACCTCATCACCAACCTCCTGCAAACTGCAAAGGGATTTTGCTTCATAGCTTAATATAGTCACTTCACTTTTTTTTTTTTATTCTTTTTTTGGTTTTTTTTGTTTTTTTTACACACTCCATGATGAATCCTGTTCATCGTGTTTCTCCCTTTTTTTTCTTCATAGAAAAACATCAAAGTACCAGTTAGGTTCCTTCACAGTTCAGTTTAGTGCAAAGAGACCACACGCTCCCTTGTTGGTGGCAGGTGAGCTGCCTTCGCTGCCTCATGTCTTTGCCAGGACGTTGGACCTGATGGGAGCAAAGAGGTGAAAGGTTAATTAAGCAAAGCAGGTCTATTTAGACTTAAGCAGTTCCCATTTAATGTGTTCCCACCTGAGTGCTTTCCACCTGTCCTTCTCTACCTGATTCTCTGGACTCTCACTCTCATAGGAAGCAAGATAGAGCCCTAGGAATAATGAGAACAGATAAATTAAAAAAAAAAAAAAAAGACACTGTGTGTCTTCAGGAATTTCAGAAAAGTCCAAAAGAGCTACAACTACAATATGTCTAAATTGATAAATTAGATGGCAGTTATTTGCAAACATTTGCTTCCAACTAGGTAATCTATAGAACTGCCTTGCAATCAAAAGTGGTCTTCCAGAGATTGAAGGTGTTGTACGCTCAACCTCTGGGCAACCAGTTGGTCGCTGCAATTACTTGCAATCAATTTCCATCTGCAACAGTCACATGGAGGTTGCCGTCTTATTTTTAATGGAGTTTGGCTGAGACATTAAAGAGTCTGCAGCTGTGAAGATGTTGGACACCGATGCTTTGAGCTAAACGGTAATGTCACCGTCGTAACGCTTGCCGATTACTATTAAAACAAATTACAGCCGAGGGTGATGAGAATGTTATTAGTTTTTCAGGCTTTTGGTCATAAACCGAAGTAATTAGGAAAAATGAATAATTTGACCCGACAATGGCACTAAATGGAAAGTAAGCGGATTAGTCAAGTTATTCAAATTTGGCCTGAGGACAACTTGAAAATACAAGGCAACAAAGACTGTGAGAAGTTCAGATCTTTCTGGAACAAAGCAGTAGAGGCATCAAGCGAACTGGACTGTAAATGAAAACTATGTGCCAGGTTCTCACCGTCCTCGCTGAAGATGGGAGCAGTGTGGAGGTAGTGTAGGATGGCCCTATCCTCCTCAAATGGACACTCTACTTGTTTCCATGTCATGAACTCGCCAACTTGCCTCGCCAACTCGACAAATTTCTAAATAAATAAATAAGCGAGTAACCATTTAATGGTTTAGGATGAGGTTAACGATGGAGGAGAGGCAGGGTTAGGAAACAGCCTCACCTCAAAGTTGACGTGGCCGTTGGGCAGCCGATTGGCACATCCTTCATTCAGGAAATAAATGTCCTTTATCAGCAGACTGAAGAAAGGAATCACAATCTGAGGAGAGAAAATGGGCAGGAAGGCAAAGTAAATAGTGAATACTGAACTGCAGCCAGCAGGTTTTTGGAGGAAATCAGTCAATGTGTTGCTGAGCCCCACCCTTTCTCTGTTACTGTTGGCAGTCTGAGAGCGGTGGGCGGCCCCCCTCAGGGCAGTCCTGTAGTTGTAAAAGTTTCCAGTCGGATCCATCTGATGCTGTCAAGAGTAAATGGCAACAAGTAAAAACGCCGTCAGCATCTAGTTTTTCCCGTCTTTTACTTCTTAGACAGTGAATAGCTGTGTTTACCTCAAGAATGAAGAACTTGGCAGTCTTAGCTTTGCTCCAAGTCTTCTTCAGCCGGGACACAGGACTCATGTTCATCCCAGCTGAGAAAGAAAATATATATATTTTTAAACTATCAACACAAGATGGGAATCAATGCTCAGGGATTGTAAAATGAACAACTCACAAATAATTGCCATGAGTGAGTTGAAGTTTCCAATGTTGAAACACTCCCTGGCCACATCAATGAAGAACTCGATCACCTGGGCCCTCTGTTTCTTCTTCGCTGGCTGCAGCAGTGAGACAAAAAACAAAACAAAACCCAAAACAAAACATTTTTTAAAATTCTGACTTAATTTTTCATAGAGAATTTATCTCTACATATACAGATACAGGCAGAAATTTTGTCTGTGCAAGTGCAGTAACACAAAATGTCCATTAAGGGGCAGTAATGCCCTGTAAAATCTAAACCTTTATCTCCTGTCCACTAACTTAGGGGAATAAATGACTACTATGGTAGAATTCAGTTGAAATTACTATTAAATAAAGAGAATCTATAAACTAAAAACATGCATATATGCTACAACGGTCACCCAGATATATGTCCTGTAGGGTTACTGACATTTCAGTCTGAAGTAGATCTCTGGGAGGTGTTTATAATCTTGTTCTGTTCCCATTGTGCTTCCAAGTCTTTCTAATGTTTTGGAGGCTTCAATATGGCTGAAACTGAGTTGTGTTTTCCACTCACCATGCAGATCTCTGTCGCTACCAGGTAGCAAAGTCTGTTGAACCACCTCACGTAGGCTTCCAGGTTGGAGGTTTTTTTCTTCTGGTCACTGAAGCACGGCTGCTTAATAAGACACACACACACACACCACAAGTGAGTGCTACCATCGGGAATTCCACTATTAATTAGCTTCCCGTCTACAAGCTTGACCCCCTGTGTGAGCGCAAATAACAAAGACGGTGATCTTGGAGCAAAAATAACAGAACCAATTTAGAGCACCAAAAAAGGAGAGAAAGGAGAAACGGAGTCAAGACAGGTTAAAGTGATGATAACTGAAAATGAAAGGAAATCAGTGAATGAGTGACAGCGATGGAACGGAGAGTGGAAGCATTCAGCGGTCATACATAGAGGGCACAGAAAGCACACTGTGTGTGCTTGCTGTAGTTTGCTATTTGTGACATTTACACTCACTGACATTTGTTTGGATACGTACAAAATAACAATTTTAACCATATATGCAAAAATAAACAAATGCTGTGGTCTGACAGTAGACTGTAAGATCATAAAAATGGATCTAGTCTTTGGTTCTAAATGTGAAGCTAATGATAATAATAGTAACAGTGACATTTTTTAATAACAGCTTGTTTTTAAATCATCTGTGTTTTGCAGTCTTTACAAACTTCATCAGGAATTTGCAGCGATGTGTCAACCAAAGAAAATCAAAGGCATTTGACCACTTTGCAGACAAAGCAAAGTGAGCAGGTCCTACTGTAAACAAACATTATTCAACTTTGGGGCAAGTGATTGAAGGGACTACCAGTGAGGAATATAAGTAGTAAATACATAGAACATTACCTAGGCAACCAATGCCCACTAGTGACCAGCTGTTATCTCCAAAGAAATATGAGACGAGTGATTTGCTTCCTGTTTGGATGCACCTTTATTGTTACCAAGCTGAAACATGGCTTTGTACCATTTTGAAGAGAGCAAGATGGTGATGGTCAAATGCGGAACTCAAGTCCACTAATGGACGGATGCCATCTTCTATTTACAGTCTACAGGATTGACCTAAGTACAGACTCTGGCAAGCTTAGTGCAAAATTAGTTTTCTGATTAAATAGGACAGTGTATTAAAAAAAAGTTCACCTGTGTTCCATCTAGAGGGTCTTTCTGAACAAAAGCTTGGACAAACTCCTCCGGTCCGATACGACTCAAATGTTCCTGGAAAATACAAACACACAGTCATGAATCACTCATCCCTGCAGGACAATACATTCACTCTCATTCTTTTCCTAGACACGCCCCAACCATAACAATTACTAACCATAACAAATCTGACCTGAACTTTAAACCAACCCCAACATCGTACCAAGTCTTTCCTTGACAGCGGCAACATATTTATGTTCCCACGACGTGAGCATTACAATTCCACTCACATACACCGACGGGGGTAGCCCCATTAATAATTCTTTCATTTCAGTAATGGAAGGCAATCAATATGGACGAGTAATGACTGACTGAGGTGACTCACTGGAATCAGATTTCCTCACAGTGACACTTGAGACAATATTCACCTCTATTAAAAGACAGCTGTGCAGTCGCATACATGTGCAAATCAAAATGAGTCATTAGCACCATCTCAACTGGTGACGCAACCCAAAACCAAAGCAGCGCCGCACACAAGCGTGCACACAGTGGCATAAAGCACAGCTGTGTAGTTCTTTAAATAAGTATCAACATGTTGCTAAAACATACAATAATATCCAGGCTGTGTGGTTGGTGCATGCCTCTCTATCTGCCCATCTCTGTTTCCTTTTGTATGCGTGCGTGTGAACGCATGTGAAGCTGTCAGGTCACATATATCCACTGCAGTTTTCCTCCCTTTTGTTTGAGGCCCCGGGCGCATCACTGACTTCAGGGGTGATGTCACCGCTCAGACAAGGGTACAAGCTTACTCAGACACTCTCACATGCACAGACAGAAACACAACCACCCCGAGATACACGTGTCCACATGAAGACACACATGAGCAGACTGAAGGCACCGAGCATGCAATGTGAGGGACAGTGCACGGATCCTTTGTTCATGTGGGTTTCATCTCCTCATTCCCTTTGTTCTGGTGTCTGTGAAGGAAGTTAGCGCTGTAATAGCTGACAAGTAAGGTCAGGTTATCAAACACATGGCGTCAAAATCCAGCGAGTTATTTTGATGATTTATGTTCATCATCAATTCGTTCACTGCATTTCTATTGTTCTGTTAAAATCTTTATCACCCTCCAGTTCCCTCTCTCTTGATGTGATTTAATGTTTATAACCTTGACATGGGTGGACTTGATCTCCACCCATGCTTCACCATCCTCCGCCTTCATCTCTCCGCTGACATCCTTTCTACTTCTCCTCGTCCACCCTCGTTATCATCTCTTACCCCTGACCTCTTTCTAACCCGCATCCCGCTCTCTCTTCCCCTCCCCCCCCTCCTCTTCCTTACCAGCTCCACGTGGGTGAGCTGTTGTGCCAGCGTGTAGGGGTCGTTGCAGATGGAGAGTATGTCCTTCTGGATGGGCGGAGGCTTGGTCTTGAAGGCCACCAGCTTGTCAGAGGAGGCGTTGAGGGAGACCTTGACAATGCTCTCTTCCCCCTGACTCATCAGGGACAGCCTCTGGCTAAGTTTCTGCAGCACCTGGTTCAGGGTTTTCCAGTATGCCTTGAGAGAAGAGGAGAGCAACATGTTAAACATGTTATTGTGAGTTTCAGCAGTGCAAGCAGAGGTGTGCTGTGTGCCCTGCCTGGGAATGTTTGTTTTGGTGTTCCTCGCTCGACACGAGTGCTTCAAAGAGGACGTGAGGTCAGTCTTTTTCACAAGTGACCCAGAGCCACACCTCCCACATGTATGCACACACACCCGTAGTGCAGACAGCCAGCTTTAAATAGCAGCACATTCATCACCACCTGTCTTTCCTGCTTCCTTTCTATCCTCCCTACATTTCTCACTATGGCTCCACTCCCACTCCCATACCTTTTCTTCGGCTCTCTGCGCCCTTGCATCCCAACCCTCTCCCCTTTTTCTCTATCCGTCTCCTTCCCTCTATTTTCCCCTCAAGGCTGCAGATAGAGCCACTCCTCTAATATCCTTCCTTCCTCTCCCATGTAATGTAAGATTGCATAACAGTTAGGCTGTATGTGTTCACCCTACACTGACTCCCTCATCAACAGCCGCAGTGACAATAATTAAATCTAGCTCCCCATCAGACTATTTTTCACTGCAGATGCTTTTCATCCAGTGTTTTCTGTCCAGTTTTATTGGTTAATCTATCCTGTTTGAAAATTTACAGCTTTTCAAAAAAAAAAATCTTAGGACATATTAAGTGAAGATGATTGGACTTGGACTTGGACTTGGGCAGCACGGTGGCACGGTGGTTAGCACTGTTGCCGCACAGCAAGAAGGTCCTGAGTTCAATTCCAACATCAGGCCGGGGTCTTTCTGTGTGGAGTTTGCATGTTCTCCCCGTGTTTGTGTGGGTTCCCTCCGGGTACTCCGGCTTCCTCCCACCGTCCAAAGACATGCAGCTTGTGAGGATAGGTTAATTGGAAAAATCCAAATTGCCATTAGGTGTGAATGTGCGAATGAATGTGAGTGCAAATGGTTGTCTGTCCCTGTGTGTTGGCCCTGCGACAGACTGGCGACCTGTCCAGGGTGTCCTATGACAGCTGGGATAGGCTCAAGCGAATGGATGGATGGATGAATGGATTGGACTTGTTGGACATAATACCTCATCACATGGAGCTATCCTGTGGATGATGTCTTTGAGGTGTCCGACCATCTTTTCATCCCTGAAATCGGACGGGAATGTCTCTGTCCATTCTGTCAGCAGCTGCAGGATCTTGGGGCCAAACTTGCGTACTTTAGCCTGTTGTTAACGACGTGAGAAAGATTTACAACTGGCTTTATAACATAGCAAACAAAAATACCTGCATAGAGTGAAGGGAAGAACAGCGGTTATTAAGATGCTCACATGCAGCAGATAAGTACGCCTGAATGCTTTTCATACGCGGGAATATGTATTTATGTGTGGTGCAGTGCTGACCGTATCGAGTGGGCTCTGATCCAGCTGCTGCTGTTTGATGCACAGCTCACACACCCTGGCCAGCAGCTCCGGAGGAGGAATGAACAGACGAGCGCTCAGCAAGAAGGTAAACACATAGGCTTTCTGTCAAAGGACGTAAAAAGACATTCGCTAAGACACTCTCGCCACATCAATAAACACCACTGCAGCTTACTGTCATTAAAAGAAGCAGAGGAGCACTTGAAACATAGACATGTGGTTAATAATCTAATCGGCAGCACTATTACTATGACTATAAAGTGAAATGGACTCTGAGGCTGATGGGAACATGATGAGCAGCAGTGACTGTAGCACATTTCATTTTACCTCGGGATAGTAATCGGCAGTGGGCACAAGGTTCTGGATCAGGGTGTCCAGGGAGGCAGAAGTGATGGGCGGCCCATCGGAGAGGCAAGCCCCAGGCCCCGGCCCCGGGCCTTCCTGTGGGGCCTCCTCCTCCCCAGGCTCAGCACAGGCCAGATGAGGGCTGAAGCCACTGGGAGTGGTAAACATGGTGCCTGAGCACGCAGTCTGGGGCATTCCTGACTAGAATATAAACACAAACACACCAAATGAATGAAGTAGAGGGATGAAATTGGGATTTAGAAAAGTCATTCATTTCGTTTTCATAAAGGTCTCTGGTACAGCCATGTAAACAAGACAGTTCGTTTGTGTAATTCAAGGTTTGCACCATTTAATCTCATGTGTACATTCAAGGACACAGAAACACAAGCCCCGCCCTCTTACTTTCCAATCCATCTCCAGGTCATCGCCTCTTCAGTGCTAGGTAACCAGTACAGCCGGTTGCTGCTGGTGCAGAAATGTTGCCACAAAAAACAGATTAAAATCTGTCTGTACTGTGAAATGCTGAGAGATTCACCTGGCCCTGAGAAGCTTAATCATCATTACATAAACCAGTTTAGCATCTTGCTTGTTTCCACTCACTCCAGTTGACCTGCTGGACCCAAACATCTTCTCTGTCTCTTTTAGATCCTCTGTGCATCCTCCTAATGTATCTTTCACTCTTATTTTCCAGTGCAAAGACTCTTATTTCCCCTCACTTGATGAGTGCCTGTCAATGGCAGATGATACAGAATACCTCTCCTAAACAACAAGCCCCGCCTAACACGCTGACAAGCCAGAGGTGAGAATGAAAACAGGTCACACAGTCACTGTGAAGGCTGATCATGTTGTCTCCACCACTGAAATGAATCCCTTTGCCTTTGTAAGGCTCTGGCTTACACATTTTAAAAATTCAACAGGCTCTTCCCCTCAGTGGACCAACACTGCAGCTCTAGTGGAAAGTAACGCTTAATGTGGTGTAAGCTAGAGCAGTGATACCATAATGTCACTCGCAGTACAAAAGAGCTCGTCTTCATCACCCAGCTTAAAAAAAGGCAGCCATTAATAGTTAATTACATTTTATAGTTTCATCCAACTCTTCTGTGGGAATAGCTCCTGTGCTCTCTGACAGCGACTACAATGACCCGTAGCACCACATCCAACTCGAGTACCTGCAGTCTCAAAGTTGCTTTGGTTTTACAAAAGATCTCTGCCTGCAGGACTCACAATAAAAGCAAAAAACCTGCACGCTGATGCTGAAACCTCAAGCACAACAACATACTATACCAAACACTCTTCCTGTTGTCTATTGTCAGCTTGGCCTAAATATGCACCTGAACACATAATAAAGTGTGTATGTATATGTGCGTACACATACACACACACACAACAGTACTAACACAAAAGAAGTCCTTCGTAAACTGAATGAAGGACGGCATGTTCGTCCATATTAGTGATAATCCTAAATGTCTTCGGCCATACTTTCATCCTCTGCTGACCTCTACAAGCCGCCCCGATAAATGAGTATCGTGGGTCCCCCTGGGTTGAAAGGCCAAACGCACGGTGCCATGCACAAATGCACAAATGTTTCAAGTTCCCTGTGTGAGTGGATCGGCTTTCCTTTGTCCTCCTTGTTCCCCTACATTTTGGCACTTACTTATGCACTTCTGCACACCTAGACACAAACACACACAGACAGGCTCACAAAAGGCTGGGGGATGGGGAGTTCTGAGAAGCGTTTTACACTTACACCACTGACACCCAAAGCCTCATTTCTTTTAATATATGTTGTGGTTAGAAAAGGCCGACATCTCGTCTGCGTATCAGTGGAGTGATCTTGGCTCTATGTGCAATCGGGGGTGTGTGTAACCAACCAAAACACTGTACATCTGATTCAGACAAATCAGCCTTAATACTAAAGCTCTATAAATAACAGTGGGTGAATAAACGGAGTTTAAATTGTAGAGTTAGAGATTATAGAGGATGAATGAATATTGTTTAAAAATACTAAACAAAATTGCCTTAAATTACATTTGACTTGTTTTTCACTCATAAAAGTTACTGGCTCTGTCTAGAAAAGACCGGGATGTCCTTGCAGTGACATCCTGCAGATTGGATTATAACATCGAGCCACAGAGAACAGGATAAAGGACTAAAGTACACGAGTGAAGCTTTATGGTTACTAAAGAAAACTTCCTTTATGTTAAGACTGACAGGAGGACAATATCTGCTTAGTTCAAGGTGACTAAATCTCACACAACTGTCTATGTCTCTGTGTTTGTATTTCTACATGTATAGCAGTGTCTGCGAGTTCTATACTACGTGCTCACACTGTCAATGATTCCCCATATCGCATGTGATAATCTCCCATCTCCGTATTTCTCCCCACTGCTTCCTCCTCAGCCTCCCGCTCCTCCCTCCAGCACTTCTCAGGCTCTGAGTCATTATTTCATCACAGCTCTTCATGTCTGTCAGTCGATACCTCACAGTTTCAGTCAGTCAGGCGGCTCATCTGCCAATGTGTACATTTTTTAAATGGACAAGCCGAAAGCAAAGTCTTTTCTGCGACAGTGAAAGTAACCCAAAAGGACTTTGGGGTTGAGGTAGTGATGTGTGAGTTCGAAGTAGTAGTGAAACCTGCAGGGGTGCAACTTTAAGTACTGACATAAAAGTGAAAGACAGACTATGTAACTTTTATGGCCAATTTAACTAAAAGAGACAACCGAGGAAAAGTAGGGCTTGCAGTGAAACAGCAGCAAGAGCAGAGACTGACTCAATAACGTCAGTAAGAGCAACAAATAATGAGGTTCGCTTTACGTTAGCTAACAACCGGCACCGTCAGCTGTTTGTCACCTCATGCCATCCCAGTTAAACTTCCTCTAAAATGCCTTCCTGCTTAGAAACTCCAAGGGAAGACCAGATTACCTAACACAAAGTCTTATGACTAACAAACTGAAATACTTCCTTTAAAATGTCACTTCTTCCCCCCCTCTAAGCCATATTGCTTACACCGCTTTTTCTACAGTGTGAAGAAGTCATCCACAGCTGTACTCTGTGTATAACTTGTTTTCACAGCTCCTGCTACACGCAACCCCCTCTGCGCCTGTCACACTGTGTCAGCGCTGCATGAAAAAACACAATGAGAAACATGTAGCTAAGAACAGGTGAGTGTAGTGATGTGTGCTTTAATCCCCCCCCCCGAGATCAACGGTAGCCTTGCACTCAGTCTAGACAGCTGGGGGGGTGTCATTGTTCTGTGCCCTTGCAGCCTGTGTGCATGTGTGCATGTAGTTGTGTGATTTGGTTAGGCTGCTATCGTTGTCATCAGGAGATCTGCCTCCTTTGTTCCATTATGATTAACAGAGTGGCACGGTCTGCGGCCACACAATCTTCGACAACACCTCGACTGTCAAGCAGCGCATGTGTTGATGAATCAAACGCGTTCCTCACATAACCAGCCAGTTTAGCTGTCAAACTGCTTCTTTGTTGTTAATCCGCTGCCTCGTAGCAATCATTCCTACAACACTCTGTAAAACCCGTTTCACTAAAAAACAAACAAACAAAAAAAGAAGAGAACAGTCACACCTACTGTTCTCGTGTCTTCCTGCTTAGGTGAGTGGTGACAAAACTGCGCAAATATGTTCTTTCACAGAGGGGTTGATGGACGAGCAGCATCAGAGACCGGTCTACGTTCAGACTGTGGAGGGTTCTTCAAGAGAAAAAACAAGAGAAAAATCTGTGCCATCAGTGGGTCAAGGGTCAAATGAGAAGCGGTGGGGTTATTTGATGGGGCAGAAGCAGCTTTGAGGTCACTCTGCTTACTTCTATTAGGGCAAACACTACCTCTGCTGCTCATGATTATTAGTCATTACCCAAGCAAGACAAGGAACTTGTCTATAGGTCAACACCCACACGCATATTAAAATAAACAGTCTGGCTCTTTTGACACTTAAATAAAAGCGGGATGCTTAACTATACAAACACATCGACATCTGAGCAAAAATTTCTCTTTTCCTTTCAATACAGAAACGAATCTTAACACTTTTCAATATTTTCCTCTGACGTTAGCTAACTGATCGCACAAAGTCCTAAGCAACATTTTTATCTCAGCCTAACAATATTCTTCCAGACACTTGAATATGTTCCAGGTAAGTGTTTTCAAAGCTGATTTCATGTCCTTGACCAGTGGCGATTCTACAGGCTGTTGTGGCCCAAGGCTAAAATTCACAGGGGGGCCCCCCTCACGATTATGTGATCATTTTAAACATGCCCAGAGTGCAACATGCTAGTCAAACAAAAGAAATAACTTGATGCTAGTGTCTCTCCTCTAAAGCTGAGGCTAGATTAACATTATTCCTTTTGTACCATTACATTTAACCATTTTCACTCCAAGAAGGAGAGCTTTTCTTCATTTTCACTGATTATCTTTCATCGTTACCAATAGGCTTGCTTAAACGGTATAATTCATGCCACATACAAGTGAGTGGAGTCAGGTGAGGACCTATTATGGCATTGCTGTAGTTTAAAGTGTTTTGGCTCTCTAGGGCGTCCCACTGGCTTGGAGGGCAAAGCAGTTGTCTGGTGGCTAGTTGTGCCTCTATCTGCTACGGCAAATACAAAATTGTCATTATGTTTAGCATATTTTTTAGTAAAACCAGAATAAATTTTCTCTCACTTCATCGCATCTCAATATTTTACTATAATTGTGCACAGTTAAACACTAAAAGAACTGAAAGCTTCAGGTCAGGCAGGGTAGGAGCTGAACTCTTTTACAAAGTCATATGTTAATATGCAGGCCGATGTTCATGTGCATTGCCTTGCTAAAATAAGCAAGATGCTGCCTGAACACTCTGCTCTGAAACTTCCATTTATTATTCAGCATTAAATAATGGGACCTTCACCACGTGATTCAGCCACCAAACCCTTTTTTTGCAGTTTTACACTGATAAATATTATTCTTAAACTGTTTGCACACACAGCCTGTGCAAAAGAATTCTAAGAAATTTTCCCACGCTTTATTTTCAGCTTTTTATTCTATCCTTTTAATACTTGGTACTAGTTTCAAAGTTGAATTTAAGGGGTTTGCACCTCATTGCATTTTATTCTTAGTTACATTTCATGCAGCATTCAAATTGCAGTTAAGCGCATCTTTGATTTTTGGGCCCCTTATATCTATAACACACTGCACAAACACTGAGAAATGCAACGAAGAAAGACGGAAACGATTACATGATACAAAGCTATTCTTAGACAAGTGGCACATCATCTGAAAGCAAGCACATCAAGTATCCGGCATGGGTGCTACAGCAACGTTTTGTTTTGCTTCTGTCATTGCTTCGTGGTTTCAGAGATCACAGCTGAAGGAAAGTCGAATGAATATATAACAAAAAGTGCTTCCCCTTTTTCGCTCAAGATGCTGATACCAATCCAAATGAAGTTTGCAAACAGTCTTGGCTCTATCAGTGTTAATCTCATCCTCTGCAGGCTTCCTCCTCACCAACTAATTTCGGACCCACATGTTAACTCCTTTAACACAGAACAGCTTCAACACTTCATCTATTTTGGGATAGTGCTCTAAAAAAGCAGATACTTGCGTATTTTTGGGACTGACACTGTTTTGTGCTCCTCCGAGTATTAAAGCTCTGGCCTGAATTTTCTACCAAATTCTTTGAAAGCTGAAATGATGAGTATTCTCAGGATGGCACAGGCTTAAAAGTGAGTAAACACCTCTTTGTCATGCAGCCTCTCACTTCCCTTCCCCTTGCACATGTCCCCTATTTTACTCTCCTCCTCCTTTATCTCCCGCTCCACGCCCCAGATTCGAATGCTCCCAGTCGGGACGCCTGTACAGATGGCCCTGCAGCAGCCTGCTCTCCCAGTGGGAGCTCCTGGCATGGGAGGCTTTTTTGGCCCTCTGCCTCTGCCATCATCCCCAGTCGCTACAGGAGTCCAAGAATAAGTGTACTGGCGTCCAGGCCGAATGTCGAGGTACACAGACTGAGCCAAACTGGCTGCTGAGCTGCACAGCAACCTCCTGGCACAGCTGACAATAGAGAGACCGCAAAATACCACACATGTCACTACACACGCTGCAACAAAACCAGACCAGCGCACTATTGTTGGGTAATGGTGTGTGTGCATATTTGAGGAGCTGAACACAATCGAGTACTTTGTATCTTCAGAAAACATATCCATGCACACTTGCACCCACGTAGCGGCCAAGCTCAGGATCGAGTTACAGTGAAGGCATTCAGGTTACACACCCATTCATTTGTCTTTTTTTTTTTCCTTTGATAAAAGCCTGATTGGGATTGAAAAAAGAAAAAATCACAGTCAGGGCTCAACAGGAACACACTCCCCAAAGCCCTTTCAGTGGAATTCCCCTTAAGTGTCTAAGTGGAGTGACACTAATATTCTGGCACCTGTTCCACACCCACCAGCTCCATCAGTCCCACTGACGCTCACTGGGAAATCTCTTTAATGAAAACAGCTTGTGCGTGGGTTCCCATCCTCATTCCTGAGCGAGTTCGGACACAGCTGCTTCCACGCAAGTGTTGGAGTTTCTGTTTGCGTACGTGCTCGCAAGAGTCCGAGACAGTCAACGTCCATCCAAGTCCAAGTGAAGTCATTCACTCACTATGAAAACAACGATCCGTCTTACTGTCCTCCAAGAAGTGCTGCTAAACCTATAGCACAAGAAGAACTGCAGACAACTGATCTCTAAAGTCAAACTGTCACCTTTGTAAAATTTACATTTAGATGGAATCAAGTTCATCACTGCAAAAAAACATTAACTGTGAGGGGTGAAAAAACCCCCCAAAACCCTCCAAATTTAAAGGTTGAGCACCATTATCACAGACTCCACTTTCAAACCACTTCACGCGTGCACGAAGCGCACTTCTGGATCCATCTCCCTGGTTTGCTGAAGATAAAAATCGTGTATTAAAATAAGCTGAATGTCTCTGACATGATGGGCCCGGTCAATCTATCATATTATGTAGAGATAATTGGAGTTGAGCACAGATTGGCTCTTAGTGAGCACATAGCACATGGCTGAGTTGTGAGTGCCCTAAATCTGTCACTCACAACGGTCACAATGCCTTAAAAAACAGCCATGTGTTAGTCATAATATGTCAATTTGCAGCCACCATTCATGCAATATACTTTTGCGGAGAATCAGACAAGAGAGATTTTGTCTCTGTCCTACACGGGCACAATTTCGCCTCAAGTGCTACTTATGAGAAATTACCAGCTCACTAAGTAAATGGAAGGAAATAGCACAGAAAACCAGCGCAGGGCGATTGAAAGCATCCACACAGAAAATCTGATTTAAACAATGCCAATGCGCAGCAACCTAAATAGGCCGCTAAGCACGTTTTAAAATTAGTCTGCCGGTGGAAACACCCACTCAGCATTGTATTACTCTCAATCAAACCCGCACAATAACCACCGTGAGGTAATGAGCGGAATAGTAACAGATGCAAATCTAATAAGCACACCTTGATAATTTCATCACGGCCGTCGCCTTTGCCGTTTAAGTGCATCTATCAGCTCATTACAACCAGTACAGGCAGAGGCTGCACGGTGTGTCACTGCTGATGTATGATCTCAAAGCGTACTAATTAGCATTTGGTGATTTCACGGGGGCTGTCTGTTCACCGCTCATGCTTCATGTATTTTGATATGGTTACACACGGGCAACACCAAAATACAAGACTCATTAATTCACAGTTAGTTTCATTTTTGCTATTTGGACCCAACATTTCATATCTCTGTATGTCATTTTGCGTCTTAACGGACTCTCAGGCAGAACTGAATCACACACCGTGCATAATAAATCTCTTTGCAGTCACACCTTCTGCTTTCTCTTTTCATTGTTACGGGCGGTTCTACAAATTACACTATACAAACACTGGGGGCGGCTTTGGCTCAGTTTGTAGAGCAGGCTGTCCACTAATCACAGAGTGCTGGCAGCACAATCCCTGGCCTCTCCATGTGTCAAAGTGTCCTTGGGCAAGACACTGAACCCCAAATGTTTCTCTATGGCAGGAAAACACCTTGCACAGCAGATTCAATTGTGTGCGAATCCATAAATGAAAAAAAGAAAGAAGAAAAGGAACAACACACACACACACACACAAACAAACACCGTAAAGCACTAAGTAGAATAGCTATTGGCCAAAAGATTCTATATCTACCACTGTATGCCAACACAGCAGTCTGAGCTGGAAAGATTAGTGGAATTTCCCTCAGGCAACATATTTTGAACCGTGCATTAAAGCCACGGTTTCTAGCTTTTCTCTTTGCTACCCTCTTCAGGTGCACTGTAGTGCTCAACTGTTATCAAAGCACAATGTACTTGGTAGGGCTGCGCCATATCATGTCGTCCAGGATAATAGCTGCATCTCATATTGTGATATCATTGCCATAGCAACGCTCTGCATTTATGTTCCCTTGTGCAAAACAATGAGAGACTCTCATGTCTGAGAGTGAGAGGCGCGTGTAAGCCAATTTAGTACCTACAAGCTACCTCAGCAACCCTCAAACACAGCCCTTTTTAAAACATGCAAGAAAATCTTTACTGCTAAAGGATGAAACAACAAGAGTGTTTTATCGTTTGAGGCCCAAAAACCCCCCCCAAAACAAAACAAAAAACCCCCACAACATCTAGTAAAACCAGACTGCAAAGCAAGAAATGCTAGAAGCTGTTCATGTGGAACTCAAACCCAAAGAAATGACTCCATCGAGCACCAACTACAGGACTAATATTATCAGTACCAATACAGACGTCGCAAATTTTCAACACATTTCAGTGACCATCAATTCACTCAATTACTCTCCACAATAGTTAACACAAGATAAGAAACATTTCAGCTTTTCATGCATTTTGAAACTGTTTTTTTTTTTTTGAGTTGACATCATTGTTTAAATAATAATAATGTATACTTTATTGATCCCCGTGGGGAAATTACAGCCCGGGGAGCAGTGTGTAGGGATGGTACCTTGCTCAGGGGTATCGCAGGGTAGCTGTTCAGTGGATTCGAACCCCTGACCTTCGGATCATGGGGCGACCATGTTACCTACTGAGCTATCCCTGCCCCAAATGTGCTATAGGCTATAAATAGGCCATAAATAAACTGGTTATAAATAAACTGAAACCAGGTATCGATCTTATTGCACTAGTAGCAATCCTATACCAATACCAACATAGGTATCAATACTATCGACATTTGGGTCGATGTGCCCACCTTTACTCCATATAACAGGAAGAGTAAATGGTGAGTGGAAAGTACTGAGCTGAAAAAGCTCAACCCAAGCTACAAGATTGCAGGTAGAAAATATTTATCAGTAGGTTTAGTTATTGTCAAACTGAAATGTTGAGCAGCTATTTTATACATTTACTGAAATTTTGAAATATTGCTGCAGTCTCTAATTTAGGTTAGAGTTCATCAATGACAGTAGGTCTCTGGAACAAAAGGATAGAAAATGCCCTTCATTTACTTATAGTTATAAATGCTGCTGCCTTCAAGATGCAAGCATAAATAACACATATCAATATCAGACAGTACTTCTAAGAACACACACTCTTGATTTAATAGCAAAGTTTAATGTGAGCTTTATCTGAATTTTGCGACACACCTGCCACCTCTCAGGTGAGCAGAAGCTTGGCGGTCACCGCTTTATGCCTTAGATCCTATATCTGATGGAGCAATCACCATGCTCACTGTTTATCGAACACAACAGGCATCTAATCATATCTCATTGCTTTTTTGACCCCGTCGAATCCTCTATGATTGACCATCAATACTGTCCATATAACAGCATGAAGGCCATGTAGAGGCAGCTAATACAGCTCAGAGCGTTTCCATGGAGTCAAGGCTCCTGTTGGGAGGTAATTAGATGCCTGTTGTATCTCCACTGTGACACAACCCCCCTTCTCGCACCCCTTTATTCCATCGAAATCCCGTGTTTGTCCTCGCGCTCACTCTCTGGTGACAGAGCAGGCAGTTCTGAGTGACTCCACATGTGAACTCCATCTGCCACGAGCTGTCAACACGATCAGTCTCATCGCCTCCGAGTCAGCGGCAGGGCTGCTGCATCGCCAAAGGACATCCCAAGAGCTGTCAGGTACACAGGCTGTCATAATGTAATGTCCCTTTGTCAGTCGAGTACGTCCTGACTATGTAAGGTGTGAAAAAAAACAAACATTCGAATTCTTGACACTACACCACTAGCAATGTGAAATGGGGGAGATTTGCAAACACTTAGCAAGAACATTGTGTGAGTGTTAGTCAAAGTAGCAGTGAAAATAACCGGCTGTGTTTCATCTTTCTACAGTGCCCGTTTTTTTTTGGACCATCAAAACTCGTTTCATGTTCATCCATCCATCCATTCACTTCCGCTTATCCTTTTTCAGGGTCGCGGGGGGCGCTGGAGCCTATCCCAGCTGTCATAGGGCGAGAGGCAAGGTTTCATGTTCATATTATACAAAAAATTATAACAAACTTAGTAATACAATTAATTTAAATTCATCTTGGCTTAAGATGAAAAAAAAAAGGTTAAAGAAAAGATTTTAACTGATTGATCATCCAGCCATCCATGCAAGTGCTACAGGAGCACGAAGCCAATCCCACTGTAAATAACTCAGCACCCATTTAATAAAAAATGAATACATGAAGAAGTCTGAGTATTTTATTACTGCTTAAGTATTGGCAGTCAGATGGAGCAGGTTTCTGTTTGCATTGCTCCATCACAGGACAGTAGTGGAATTCCATCATACCAGTATAGTACAGCACTTCACACAGGCACACACACAAACCCCCTTCCCCCACACAAACACAGCCATAAACCTTGCGGTGGTGATAAAGCTGTCATTGCTACCAGACTAACAGCGACTGCGTTTACCTCCCCATTGACCTGCTACCAGAGAAACCCTGCCTTTCCCTTTGCTGTCTCTCTCTACACCTATACACAGACCTCACTGTCTGAGAATTTGTCTCTTTCAGTCTCACATTAGACCAAACGATGCCCTCATTAGCAGCACACCTGTTATCCTCTGCAGGCTCGGCCTGAATTGGAGGGAACACAAGCTTTAATCTATGTAACCAGTGACTTCTGCCAGACCCCTGCTCCAGTGACATATCTCTACATCTCCCCCATGTAATGCACAGCAAGGGCAAGCTGTCAGTTCAATTAAAATAAATAAATAAAAACACATTCTGGCTGAGGGCAGCAGGCCTATATATGGGCAAAGCAGAGACAAGGTCAACTGCATTGGTAAACCCACAGAGGAGATGGAACAAAGAGCTGAGTGGAGGTCCTGATCACAGAGAGCAAAGGCAAAGGGTGTAAATGATGCTGCGGGACTAAAAATCATAATTCACCCTTTATCCAAAATGGATGACATGCTAGACGGCAGAGAACTGAAGCACTGGTTCAAAACACGTTTCAGTGGGGCTCAGTGATAAACAGAGGAAGGGCAAAGCAGAACATGTGACAATAGAGAGGAGACAGAGTCTGCTGAAAGTCCACACAGAGAAGGTATGGTCACAAAATCTCCCCCCTCACCCCCTAGATTATGGTGTTTCCCTCCTACTGGGGGACTAGGAGATGCAGTCTTGCTGCTGAGACTTGGATGAGAGACACATCAAAGTGTGGTGCTGAATTGCAAAACTGGCTCATCCACCTGACTGGTTAGTCGACAGAACCGGTTTTACTCTCATCCCCTTTTGCATTGAGTTGCTGAGAGACGGACAACAAACCCTTCTGGTTTGTACTTGGTTAGCTGTGCGAGCTGCTGCATCATCCCTTGGGTGTCAAGTCTACTTACCACCTACTGGATGCTCATTTTCCTTTCCCCTTTCATTCCAAGGAGAACAGAGTAAATGTCAACAGTGCCGCCACCACCACACCCGTTTACTCCCTCTCCTACACCCCTCCCTCCAAGGCACTTTTTAAGGGTGTATTTTGTCTGAGAATAATCAGCAGCAAGTTTACACAGTTAATAACTGCATGTTAACTAAACCCAGTCCATCAGCACACCGTGACATTTTTCACTTATGAGCGGCTGCTGTCTTTGTTTCCAATACCACATTATCACCTGCCCGCACGCATTCTCGCTCATGAACGTGTCAAAGACTGAAGACGCAGTGACTCTATTAAAATAGAAAAAGATAGAGCCGGATCCGTTCACGCCTTTAAACAGACGAGCACGCCGCTGACTCACGGCACACATCTGCGATGTTTCCATCGTAGTAAAGTGATGCAAGCGACGCTGCCGTACCTCTACAGCGATAAGGAATCGTGATGTCATCGCTGCCTCTAGTTGAACTTCTTATTATGACGACACAGTGTCCTCGTAGGCAATCTGTCCGATTACAACGCGCGCGCGCACACATATATATACACACACACCTACCCGTGCGCACAATAGCCCACACGCTGGCGCGAGCGCAGGCTGTGGGCGTGAGCGCAATTTCAATATTTCAGAGTGATAATATTGTAATTGTTGCCACTCACCAGCACTACACTTTGATCCTCATCTTTGATCCGACTTGTATCCGATGTCAAATCGATATAAGCTCCGGTGCCGGTTATTCCCAAATTAATCAGGGTTTAGAAGCAGCTGGGCATCAGCTGGGAGAAGTGAAGCCGGACTCCAGAGGCACACCGCCTGGTTGCAGTTAAGTACAGTGTTTACAGTTGCTTGTTAAATGTCCCGCACAGGCTCGTACCGGTGTGCAGCGGACACAAACGCAAGGTTGGGCCGTTAAAAAGAGCGTCCCTGAAGGCGTGGCGACTGTCCTGTCCTGCGCCACGGAGACTCGGCGGACTGCACAGTTACATCCACACGTCCTCGGAGCGAGTGATCAGCCAGAGAGGAGGGTAGCTCCTACTACTCACCGGTCAGGCAGCGTATAAATGGCTTCCGCGTTCGACTCTTTCAAAATAAGATGATCCACGAGTACTGCGGGAATTCTCGAGAAGCCCGAATAATAAGAAGGGTTAAAAGCCACATGTTCATCGAGTACAATTGAAAAGTTAGTTAGCAATAATGATTCAGGGCGCGTTTAAAATGTCATTTAAGTCAAAGTTGAAAGTCAAACACAAAATAAAGGCTCTATGAGGATCCTGTATTTAATGATGCTCTACCTCCCCCCCCAGCTTTGGCGCATATTAATCAATCAATCAAATAAACATTGAATCGTATCTAAAAAGTCACTTTTACACGCATGTGCATCTGTAACAGCGTTGAACTTTGTCTTGCCAGCGTTTCTCATCGTATTAAGCTTTTAGTTTGAAAGCAGAAATAATTTCCGGTGGTTGTTTCTAGTAGGGACCTGGATACTGCCGTGGGCAAGCAGTGATATTCTCTCTCTGTCTTCTTGTCCATCCTCCATCTCCACACACACACACACAAACACACACACACACACACAGAGAGAGAGAGGTCTTTTCGGTTTCTGCTACTCACTCTCATACCAAAGCACAATAAATCGCAGCAGTGTTTCACCTATTTAAACACACTGCGAAAGCCCCCAGACTTCCCAATTAAATTAATTGAGACGTATTCAGCAGGGTTGTGAAAATAACAATGTTTTCCTCTGGAGCTTTGAGTCCATGGCTATATTAATTTTACAACCAATATAAGAAGAACAAGAAAGTTAAACAAACTGTCAAAATTCCTTTAATAGTTGTCTGCATGAATCACCTTTTCCATCTCCAATCACAACCAATTTACAAGAAGCAAGGAGCACTTTTAATTTGTAATCCTGAGGCGTCTGTTTTACCACTGACAGCCTGAGTGATGCCTGCTAACCATGACCCCAGATTGAAAGGGTCACCTCTGAATGAGACTCTAATATTCAGAGTCGGGCTGTATTTCCATTAAAATCTGATTGACTTAATACCATTATGAACATAAAAACAACAATGGGATGTTCAAAACATCTTTATTGAGTGAAGATGAGATAATGTGAGGTCTTGCTTTTTTTTAAAAAAAAATTCTGGGTTCTTTTTTCTCCAAAGTTAAGCTGTAATGTATTGGAGGGGAGTAATTAATTTGAAGGGAAGTGTTGGAGAGAGTGAAGGGGAGAGATGGACAGAGTGGGAGATAATTAAGTGGATGAAATGCAGAGTGGTAAAGGTCCTTGTCATGTCGTGAGGGGCTGTGTGCGAGCTGCTGTCCCTGGAGCTTTGATGCCTGCTGCTGTGGCTTCTGGATGAAGGAAAAATTGGGTCTGACATTGCAGCAAAGGACAGAGATAAATCTCTCTCTCTGCTATATATACGCACACACAAATAAGCGAAGCAGGTGCACAGGGTCTTGTTGTGAGAGGTGGGAATTAATCTGCACATGTGCATGCTATTTCACACGTCCACAGACATCTGTTTTTGTCATTTGTACAAGAGACTGCTCTGACCTTTATTTAGTCATCCATTCTATCGATTTCTGTAACATCTTGCTTACAATGCAACCGAGATCGAGAATGAAGGGCCATCACTCAAAAGAAGTCAGATGTGCCAGACATTTCAAATGTAGGACGACGCTGCACGTCAAGATTTATATCCACTGCCTGCATTTCATAACCGCAGTGCTTTCCCAAGTTCCACCTGTTTTCATTTGCAATTAGCAGACAAAGTTAATAATCAAATCTTCTGATACAGGATTTTAATACCACAGTACTTGCAGTCATAGCATTGTAATTACTTTTTGGGGATAATTATGCATTGGAAATCTGGTATCATGACACACAGTGTGCAGATGACTAAAAAACACAACAGCAGCAGACCAAAGCTGGAACACATTATTCTATCGAACTATGAAAATGTACCATCACATTTGTTTCACCTTCCAAATCAATGGAGAACACAAGCCTTTGTTTAAAACCTTTTACTGTCTGTAATGTGGCAAACTAATGGTTAGTTCACTGACCTAGCCTCCTGGGAAATGCCAGATTTTATGTGTACTTCGGTGTAGCCAGGCTGTCTGGATAGATGATAGTGAGCATACTGTTCATAATGTTCTCTTCTGTTCAGACAGACATTTAAAAGAGCTAGTGAAGGCTATATACATACATACATATATATATATATTTTCCACAGTAGCTAGTGGTTGTTGTCAGAGAATGATGAGAGGCGGAACCAATGGCAATGCAGTAGTTTGTATTGTTTCCTCACAGTAAGAAGGTCCTGGGTTTGAATTAAATGACCAGTTTGGGGCCTTTATGTGGAGTTTGGAGGCTCTCTCTGGTTTCCGGCCACAATCCAAAGACACGTATGTTGAGGTTAATTGGTAATTCTAAATTGGCTGTAGATAGGAATGGTTTTCTGTGATAGACTGGTGACTTGTCCATTCATGACAGATTGGATAGGCTCCAGCACCCCCTGTGACCCTGAATTGGATAAGTGGAAGAAGATGGATGGATAGCCTAAGGTTTCATTTCAGCAAATGCACCTACTAGAAGACCTTTCCCCTTCCAGTGTGCAAAATCGTCTTCTGTCTTAAGATTTTGGCACACTACTATGAGCTGTCTGTTAAGAGAGATGATACCATTTGTGTTTTAAATTTGGTTTTAGTTTTATTTACAGATCCAAGACCTAATTGTGTGCAAACAATGACATCACAAGTGATAAAAATAATTGCCGAGCCGACTAAAATCACACCCAAACTAAGTGCTCCATACCTGACCTCATACCTTCACATAAAACCACAAGCACAAATGATTACGCTTGTGGCATGTTTTTCCCTAGATGGAAGGGTGATTTCCCAAAGTGTGGCTGTGTGAGCATACGTTGGTGATACACACACACAAACACAACAATAATCGAAGCAGCACGCAGGGACGGACTTGGAGACAAAAAAAAAAACAAACATAGTTCAGATATGAGGCTAATTTGTTTAGGGGGATGTTTGTCACCTTTCCTGTTTCTCTATTACTCAACAGCTGCTAAACTCTTTGATTAGTTCCTGTCATGCATATATGTGTGTTTGTATGTTTGAGTCTGAAGAAGCTTCTAGAATAGCAGAAGAAGACACAACTTTCAAAACTGTCACATCAACTCTGCTCCTCATTCTCCCCTTGCAGGCTTACGTTGCACAGTGAGGCTCAGTGACAGATGCTGATTGCACTTGAAACATTTCAAAGTTTGTCTGCCCACCCCTTTCTTTCTTTCTTTCTTTCTTTCTTTCTTTCTTTCTTTCTTTCTTTCTTTCTTTCTTTCTTTCTTTCTTTCTTTCTTTCTTTCTTTCTTTCTTTCTTTCTTTCAAAATCATTTGCCTGCAGTATATAACACCCCCATTGCGCCTTCATCAGAAGCTGTTGCTTGGTGCCGAGAGAACAACATCCCAGAGAAGTGCTGCAAATAAACTCGACAGTCACAGATCAAATCTAGCGCTACAGTCAGTATAGGTGTGAATGCTGTGTTCTCCATTACGATCTTCACAGCAACTGCACCAATCAGTCACTTTAGTACAATGACAAAGCCACTATAGAAATGTGAAGTAATTCTTTTTCTAGAAACAGTACATAGCACGAGCTGCTAGTGATGGAGGTGACCTTTTTTTTTTTTTTGTAATCCAGACAGCAAATAACTTAAAATATATATTCTATCTTTTCTCTCTGCTCTCAGCTTTCAGCGTTATCTCTTCCCACCTCTCTCTGTGTCTCTCTAACGGCCCTGCTTCCTCGGCTCTCCTGCAGGGCCCAACATGCCTTGCCAGAAGCATACTCATTATTTATGCCACTGCAAATGTATCACAACAATGTAAAATTACTTCTACTACTTCTGCATCTGTTACGAGTGTAATTCACTTCTAAAAGGAGGCTATTAGTTCTATTAAACAACCTTTTTTTTGGTCACATCATGCTGTGTCTGTAGTTAGACTAACTTATGATTACTGCAGATTGAATATTCTTATAAGATTCAAGGAAGAGCACGAGTGATAGAACACGAGGATGCTGCAGGATTACATTACAGACTGCAATATTTCTCCTGTGCATGACAGGATGGACAGATTAGTAGCTGTCAGCGATAAGTGGGAGGAAAGCAAGAAAAGAGAGGAAACATTCAGGAGAGATGGAAGGTACCTATAACCAAAAGCTAAAAAATATGGAATTTAAAGCGTTCACAGGACAGATTTGCTTCGGTGAGATTTGAGAGACCTTTTGCTGTCTGTCATTTTGTTTGTCCACTGTGAAGAATGTGGCCACAGTGTTGTCAGTGCCAGATCTGAGTCTGGTCTGCCTACCCTTGGCTGATCGCTCCTCATTTCAACAGGCGCCTCTCTGTCTCTCAATAGCTCAGTCTGTACCCATCCCATGTCCCCCTCAATTTCAGAAGAGGGGGATAAAGAGGATGAGGCGACAAAACAAGAGGGCTCTTTTGTGGCCATTGAGGGGGAAAGGGATGGTTGTCTGACTCTCCCTGTCGTAGGCCCCTTCTGGCAAAAAAATTGGAAAGTAATAAGAACTCAAACACAATAACAACACCCAATAGACCCACAAAATGGGTGTGGATGCTGATCTCTAGGTCAGACAAAGCGGGAGAGGAGAGATGATGTATGTCAGTAGGTTTGACTGAGAGTGGGAAGGGGGTGTCATGAGGTAGGTGGTTGGTGTGTACATAATATACTTGCAAAACGGCATAAACTGTGAGTCACCAGGAGCTCAGAGATCAGTGAAAATCCCTCACCATGCTAGTCTGGATTATGATTTATATCAGTGACGTGGAGTATTGTCGGGACTCTGTTCAGAAGGTTGTTCATGCAAGATGAGTAATCAACTTGTGGAGTAGGTTGAAAGGTTTGAGTCTGACTGACTCATTTTGAAACAAGATAAGTATAAAAGGATCTCACACGTGATTTTTTTATAGCTATATACACTATATCAAGCAAAGAAGAAGTTATATTAAAGTTCAACTGTTTTTTTTAGATATTTTCTAAATATTTCTAGATAGAAAATACGAGTGGAGTACAACATTAGGTTGTAACCTAGTTGGTTAATGCTCACAGCTTGCAACTGAGCCTATAAATGCTATATTTGATTCATTCTTCTGCTTTTTCCCCCTTTGTTTTTGTTTAGGAAAGGCTGTCTAAGAAAGCTCAAGCACTTCAGCATGCTGAGAAATCCAAGAACTGGCACGCCCTGTCATACACACACCAACTGGTCGTTTAGTTAGGTAAACCTATTCAACTGCTTGTTAATGCAAATATCTGATCAGCCAGTCCTATCAGATCAACTCGGTGCATTTATGCATGTAGACATAGTCAGGATGACCTGCTGAAGTTCAAATTGAGCATCAGAATGAGGAAGAAAAGGGATTACATGTCTTTGAACGTGGCATGGTTCCAGTGCCAGACAGGCTGGTCTGGGTATGTCAGAAAAATCCTGGATTTCTCAATTTCTGTTACACTTGGTTGGCAGGGTAGAAATTAACAATAAAAAACGCGGGGATGGATCAGTAGTTCAGGCTTGTAGTAAAGGTGTTGTAATGGTACGTGGGATATTTTCTTGGCACTTTCTTGTGCCTCTTAGTACCAACTGAGCACTGTTCACCTCAGTATTGTGTCATTGTCATCCCTTCATGACCATGGTGTACCAATCTTCTGATGGCTGCTTCCAGCGTGTCGCAAATCTCAGATCATCTTAAACTGGTTTCCCATGACAGTGAGTTTCTTGTACTCAAATGGTCTCCACAGTCCAATAGAGCACCTTTGGGATGTGGTGGAACTGGAGATTCACATCATGGATGTGTAACCAACAAACCTGCAGCAACTGTATGATGCTCTCATGTCAACATTGACAAAAATCTTTGAGTAATGTTTCCAGCACCTTGTTGATTCTGTTCCATGCAGAATTAAGCTAGCTATGAAGGCAAGCTGCCTTAATTCTTTAGTCAACTTTAATCAACACTTTATCAGCAGTTTTGTTAAATGAAAGCTTAAATGAATGCTGATATATGACAAGACGTTGACGCAGAAAGACGCCATTTAAAGAGCAATCAAACTTAGTTTCTAAGTGAAAAAATTGATGCTAAACCTTCTCACTTCACAGTTTCTTGTAAATATGAATTTGATTTATTGCGTATCACTTCTTAATTTCGCATGTCTACATTTTAGAAACTGTCCCAATCAGCAGACTCTCTTCCATTAAGGAGACACACTCGGTGCTTTACGTGCTTAAACACTTGTTTTTTAAATGTCATTTGTTTTTCAAGAGCACACGGTGGTGATTTTTTTCTACTGCTTCTCTCAGATAGGCAGTGCAATAGGGGAATAACTCAACAGTAATTTAGAGAGCATTAATAGCAGTGACTAAAGGTGTCTGTGGGTATGCTGCTAAAGCTCAGAAATGCACACTTACATCAGGGGTAAATGGAAGGAGGCAAAAAAGACGGCACAAGAAAGAACAATTGCAGTAAATTTTAAAAAATTACTTTATCAAAAGTGATTTTGGTTAGTCACTATAAAATCTTTAACCTTCAACAGAGCGAGTGTTTGTGGGGGTGTATGAGAAAGCTCTTTTCTCTTTCCTCACCTGCACAAGCTGCATGTCATCAACAACTAGAAGAGACTGTGAAGACAAACATCTATTCACATCATCTTCCCACACAGCACCAACCTCTGCAATTCCGTCAAAGCGGAAATATAATTAATGACGTTATTGTCATGTATAGCTTGTACTTGGATGCCAATCGCACACACTGAGATGTCAGGCAGCATCATAATCCCCCTCATGTTGGCAGCACTGCTAGGGGTGAATGGGTCTGTTTGTGTTTAGCCTGCCCAGAGCAGAGCCCCTTCAGCGGGATAGAGGATCAGCCATTTTTTCTTGCGGCCCTGTGGCTCTGGGATCATCAGGGTGCAGGGAATTACACGACCACATACAGGGAAATGTGCTGGCCGCTCAATGACACTCAGTTTCTATTTTTTCCTCTAGATATGTCAAGAAGCTTAAATTGACAAAAACGAACCACTTTCCTTAAAAATACTCGTAAAATCAGGTGAAGTCTCCTTAAAACCATTCACATTAGGGGATCTTCAGGGTTGCTTTGTTCCTTAGTTGTAATCAAACGAGGAGGATTATTTGATGTTTCAGCTGATATCTGTGTTCCCAGTTAAAGACAAAGCCGTGCAAACGTCAAAGATCCAAATTCAAGTTAGCTTCAATATTTAGCAAGGCTAAAAGGGAGAGATGTGGAGTCTTGTTTGTCAAACGATTTCACAAATCTTTTAAGGGGTTTGTGGACACAGTGGATATCAGGGCATCATTACAACTGTGTCAACGCGTTGCTCCGGTACGTTTGTGGCTGACGCTTTCTGACATGTGTCACGTCTTGTGTGTAAACCGATGCAGAGAGAAAGGATGCAGAAATGATCGGTTGATGGAAGGTCATCGCGAAGCTCGAGGAATCCGAGTTGACAGCTTTGGTCCTGACATCACGTATCTGCCAGGGCTCCAGCGCACACTGTACTTACTGTATGTCTCAGTGGCTTCAGATTTTTTTTAAAAAAAAGAACAGAAAAAAAAGACCCATTCAAAGTTATTTGATACAAACGTTTGCTTGCTGGTTTGCTTTATTAAAGAAAAGACCTGCAGCAGTTATGCAAATAAAAAAATTCTGACTAATACTTTGTGAGTAGGTAGCCATCTCTTTAGTTGACTGAATGATTTCAACCCTGATTGTGTAAAATAGAGATTAAAACGAATGTCAAACAGTTCATTTTCATCTCTGTGAACTTAAGCTTGACCTGGTTTTTGCCTGTGGAGTAATACTTCTGCTCTTCTTTCTGCTAGAAAAAAAGCACTCAAAGTATTTTCTTACTACAAGCCTCATTCACCATTCATACATGCACATTCATACGAGTCCTTTTATGTATGCTTAACCTAACATTTGAGGCCTTTACACAGTGGATGGATGAAATTTGTGCGATAAAACATTTTTTCAGACTCGCTTATTCATAATGTAGATATTCACACCATCTGGGGAATTTTGCAGGATGGATTTGCACCATTTGTTTCAGATCACACTTGATATTTCCAGTGTTTATCATGCAAATTAACATATCTGATCAATCTGACCATTGCATTTAGTACCAATGCTAAAAACATGCACTGGTACTGAATATACAATGATACAGACATAGGAAAATAATACTCTTTTGCCTCAGACGCACAGGTTGATTTACTGTGGGTCAATCGACTCTTTTGCTATTTCTCTGCCTCCTCAGATGTGGTCCCATTAGCTCAAACTGCCCCACTGACATCCTGAAATATGTCAGAAAGCGGCCGTGATACAGCTTCAGCACCTCGATCAAACCATGAAATTCTCCCTACTGCTCCCAGAATCTGTTTCTTCCTTTTCTTGTTTAGACACATAGGCTCCAAACATCATTACTTGATGTTGACCTCAATTTTTTTTGTAGTGAGCATAAACTTTTGGCAAAATCGCAACATTTTCGGTGTGTATATATGTTACAAAAAAATGCTGTGTCTTCTTTTTTTTGCAAGGCACTGTAAAGGCCTCACACTCACACTCTGATGGAAGGACTGTGGAGACTCGAGGTTTGGTATTTTGCCCAAGGATACCTCCCGAGCCACAGCCACAGCTTCTGACCTGCCTCATCTCTTATGCTCCAAAGTTATGAGTGATGATTAAATTGAAAAAAAAACAAACAAACAAAACTTGGCACAGACACAGAACATCTATTTGTTGATAATTTAACATAAATATTAATATACAGTCATGCCAGCAGCTTTTACCCCTCTGCTTTGGCAGAAAAGCGGGCTGAAGGAAATAGTGAAGCCTGCGTGCTTCTGGAGGTATTTTGTTAAAATGATTTTTGATTCAAGAGGATGGTGAAGTTGACTTTGCATCACTTGTGTGATGAAAACAAAAAACCGAAACAACATTTATTATCTACTGTTCACTTTAGAGGTCACATGCTACTGCAATAACGTGCACGTCTGAGCCATGTGATCAGAGCCGTTGTCCTTAGTGATGTTGGCAGACCTTTCAGAGTTCATTCCTGCTACTGGAAACGCTGACGTGACTTCATGATTGAGTGCAGTAAATGTTCTCAAATGTCAATCATGGCAGCTTCATCAGCAGGTGGTGTTTACAGTTGTTGCATTTTTTTTTGTCAAAATTTCTACTCAGTTTTTCAACTGCAATTGAATCGAGTGCGACAAGTAAGCACTTAATAAGCAAGCAGTGATCCGACATTCTGCAGCGTTCATATTTATTTATATTGTGTTTTACATACGGAATTAAATGATTACCATGTTTTACCATGACTGTCACTGCCAAGTTAAAAAACCCTTAAAAAGTGGCAGTAATTTTGGTTTTTAGGGAAACTGAGACCATATATGATGTGTGTTCAATAATTAAAGCATAAATGCTTGTAGACAAATGAGTGTGAACCAGCAAAAAACAAAAATCCCTTATCCACATTGCTCTCTATGTCAGTGACACTTTAACTCTTGTCCTCTTCAGTCAGAGGCAGCACATGAGGCTATCAGGATGTAATGAAACTTTTAAGCTGAATGTTGGTCAGGTTGGCCAAGTTAGGTCAACCCAGCGTCCATAAACTTTCAATATTTAAATTGAAAATTTCCCAGTTAAAGGCTTATATGTGCTGTCCAAAATCCTGAATGTTAGAGCCAATGATTACAACAAGCGGGTGTGGATCAGGAAGTCGAGGAGGTCGTCCACTTATCTGAAGGTGGGTGGTTTAATGTGTGGCTCAGTCTGCATGTTGAAGTGTCCTTGGCTGTTAGTATGACAGTGAAAGTGCTGAATGGTTGAATGAGGCTTGTAGTACGACAGTTCGCTTTGAGTAGCTGATAAGACTACAGAGTAAATTTAAAACCAATTTACATAACAAGGGCCAAAAAAGAAACTTACTTAGAAAAACAGGAACTTCATTCTGCTGGATGGGACAGAGGTGAGCTCGAATAGATTTGAAACTATTTGGATCCTGAGCATTTGGACTTATTGAATTTGGATTTCAAATTAAAAGAATGAATATTGGCTGTAATATTTAATACATTTTTGTTGCATGTTCAGGAGCATCTGTGGTTCAGTTTGGTTGATACTGGATGGTAAATATGGATCAAGAATGAAAAGAAATTAAATTGTTTTGGGACAAATTTTCACAAAAAGTGTCAATAATAATAATACTCATATTTTTTTCCATTAAAAAATCTTTACAAAATGTTATTTTTCACCAAAAAGGGCATGAATGGATTCCACATAAAAACATAAAACATCCCCATCGTCACTTTCATCTACAAACCTCTCCAAAAACTCAGCAGTACAGGTCCTCGTCTATACTTTACTATTTTAGGCTTTTATGCCATATTTTCAAACAGAGAGTGAGGCCACATTTTCGTTCTATATGGTGCATTTAACAGTTGGCATTAAACAGGTGCATCGGGGCTAAAAGGGAAAGACTATAAATTAGAGGAAAAAAGTATAACAGCTTACATTAACTTGCTTTTTTTTTATATCATGCTCTCCTTATGAACTCCTCTCTCTTTATTGATCGTCTCTCCATCCTCTCACTTCACAACCAGATGCTCCAGGAGGCCGAGTGATTGACAGGCCTGTGTTCTGCTCCTGCTGGATAATACCCTTCCCACCTCTCTCGTTGCCTGGGTGACAGATGGGTTTTCTCTGCTGTAACACTCGGTTTCCATCTCTGTCACCTCCGATTGGTGAGTGTGCGAGAGAGAGAAAGGAACGGTGGTTGAGTCCTAGTCAACCTACACTTCCCATGACAAATGACAGCGGCACAGACAAACAGTGCACAGTGAGTCGTTTGTGTTTCTAACTGTGACATTGTCTCATAGTCTCTCACACTCAGCTCACACCAATCTTGCACACTGTTCTCTCTCTGGAATGGGAGCTGACATTAAAAGCAGACTGTGCCTGTCTGTGATTCACAGTGAAGATATTTCTCTGCTCTCCCTCGGATGATGCTTAAACATAGAGCTTTGGCCTCCTGTGCCAGCAGAGGTAGGAGTCTTTGATTCAAAACCAACTGGAACGGGTCAAAAAAACAGCCTGGAGGCAGCTGCTTCCTCAGCTAAAGTAGCTCTCGTTTTGCTTCTCTCTGTCTCTCCTCTTCCTCCTCCCCCCGTTTTCCCTTTTGTCACTTAGCATCATCTCTAACAACGTTGCTATTAGCACAGCTCATCATTCACGCTGGCAGTGCCCGTGGCACAATTGGGCCAGTGCCAAGTGAAATAGATGACATCATCCGTTGTGCTTGTGCACTAGTCCAGTCAGGCTTTGAGGCACCAGTATGAGCTTTGGACTTGATTAGCGTTGAGACCATGACATCACCCTTCAGTCAGTTTCCCTATGGAGAAGCTGACATCATCCATCTGAGTCAATTATTACGATCGCAGGTGTCTAATAATCTGTTTAGAGCCTCACTAGTAATGATTACAGGTCCCAGATCATTCCTGAATCAATGTGGAAATCTATCATCTAAAACCAGGTGTGAAGAATAACTCATATGTAGACTGTCTGTGCGCCTGCTTGTTGAGTTAACAAACAAGCACACCTGCTGCTGCTGCTGTTGCTTCTACCATATATTCTGATTCGACCCTACCCAAGGCAATCCTTGTGCTTTTTCCTGATCCTGTATTATTCAAAAACATGGTCTTCCTATCAGCTTATTTCATTGGCAGGAGTAGGAACTCATCTTACCCCTGAATGAATATTTCTTCCTGTGAAGCCCTTTTTTCTGTTACACGTCTGCAGAAAACAAGAGCAGCCTTAAAAGTAAATAAATATAAAAAATCTACAACCCATTACAGGTTGTATATGCTTTTGATCTCTGAAGCGTGTTGGCAGTCTGAAAACAAACAGAAGGAAAAATGAAAATCTGGGGAAACACTCATAAGATTCCCTGACAGAAGGAGGTAAGTTCCCACGGGGAGCTAAGATAGCGAAACACAACTGAAGAACTGATGACAGGTATTACTGGAACGTGCTCGCATTTATGTGCATGATGAGAAACGTGCTCGCATTTATGTGCACGATGACAAACGTGCTCGCACATGGTTGGAGAAAACACATCGGCTTGTTTATGTCAGGTTACACCTCGAAAAGAGTGATGAACCTATATTTGATTGGGTGGATGCCAATGAGATAAAACCCCAAACACTTTCATTTGCTGTAACATTTCCTTTTTGGGTCGTCTTTTTCAAAAATGTTCCCATATTGTAATTACAGATTCCTACCTGGAATCCCGTTTCTTAAACTTTAGGTCTTTTTTTCCTCTAAGTTTTGTGTTGATGTTCGAAGGTAAGTATATTATCTCCCTGTTGTGAGCCAGACATGCGAGAGAAGAAGCATATAAGGGAACACGGTGAGACGCTGAGCTGTCTTGGAGTGATAATTAAGGAAGAACCAGGTGGACAAGTGTGACTGTCGAATTAGTCATAAGGGGCTCGATACACACACACACACACCTTGGTATGCACACACAGACAGGCACATGACCACACAAAGATACACACCAGCACTCTGTCACATCTCAGAGCAGTCTTCACACATTTTGTTAAGCAGGTATGTGACATGTTTAATTACGGGTGGATAATGAACATCATGTCAAATGCTCAAACATGCAAGGCTGTATTACAGCTTCAGGAGGAACGCTTCACAGAAGATTCTCCATGCAGCAGTGTTGGCTACAGAAATTGCATAAGAGCTGGAAGCACACACAATGTCTTCTAAATACAACAGTTGACTACCAGGAGCCTGGTGACAACTAGAAATCATTTCAGTAATATTTCATAATACAGTTTGCAGATTATGGTTTTATTTCCCAACGTTCATGGAATGAACGTTTTATAAATTTAGGATGTAATTAATGAAGGGTAGATACAGTGGAACAATGGGAGTAAAATTGGGCAATTTTAAAGTACATTAGAAACTACACCAACACCTTTTTCAAATACACCTTGCTAATACCAGGTGAGATCTGTGTTTGCTTTCAGAACAGCTTGGCATAGATTCAACAAGCTGGAAAAGTTCCTCAGAGATTTTGATCCGTATTGACACGACAGCATCACACGATTCTGTAGATTTGTCGGCTGCACACTCATAATGCTCTCCTGTTTCACCACATCCCAAAGCTGCTCTGGTGCAGTGGTCCCCAACCCCGGAATATGGACCAGTACCGGTCCGTGAGTCGTTTGGGCTGCAAGAGTTGAGGCTCGGGTGTGAAATGTATGGTTTTCAGAGTTTTTACACTTTACTTGGTTTCCCTGGGTCTTTTCCCGTGTTGTGGTTGTGTCTTATTTTGAAAGAAATATTTATGTGTTACCATAGCGACCAGAGAGCATTAAGGGGCAGAGAGGAGGATGTTACTCTCAATGTTGTTGGTGCATTTCAGAAGGATGCTGCTAATAAAAGTACACAATTACACAGTGAATTTGCGTTTATTACTATAGTTACAAAATAACACAACTTTTGTCTTGGTCGTATCATTTTATTTTGTTGTATTCATCCGCGACACCTTAAAGGCCGGTCCGTGAAATTATTGTCTGACATTAAACTGGTCCACGGCTCAGAAAAGGTTGGGGACCACTGTTCTAGCGGACTGAGATCTGGTGACTGTGGAGGCCCTTTGAGTAAAGTGAACTCACTGTCAATAAACCAGTTAGAGATGCTTTGAGCTTTGTGACAACACAATGCAATATTTTTCAAATCTTTGTTGTTCAGTTTTGGTGAGCCTGTGTGAATTGTTGCCTTAGTTTCCTGTTTTTAGTCGACAGGGATGGCACTAGGCGTGGTCTTCTGCTGCTGTAGCTCATCTTCAAGCTTCAAGGTTCACAAAGAGATGCTCTTCTGCGTACCTTGTTTGTAATAAGTATTTGAGTTACTGTTACCTTCCTATCAGCTTAATGCGATCTGTCCATTCTCCTCTGACCTATCCAGCAAGGGGTTTTTACCCAATGAATTACAGTTTACTGGAAATTTCCTCTTTTCAAGTAAACCCAAGAGATGGCTGTGTGGGGGAAAATCCCAATAGATCAGCAGTTTCTAAAATAATCAGGCAGCCCATCTGGCACTAACATGCCATATTTAAAGTCTCTTACCCGTGCCTTTTGTACCCATGCTTATGCTCAGTATGAACTTTATCAGGTCATATTGATCATGCCTACATGCCAGTAAGCAGTGTGTACATCAGTAATTCTGACAGCATCAGTATCAATGAAGGGAAAAAAAGACCTCAGAGGGTCTCTGTGCTGTGAAAATGCCACAGCACTACAGTGTCAAATCAAAAGTGTGTGCATACAGATCACACAGGATCGAAGGAGAAATGTGGCCTGACAGTAAAACTCAAAATGCTTTTGTTTTCATGAAGAAAATATAAGAAATGTGCATGTCCATACTTGCAAAGAGGCATTGCATTAAAGCCTCCCCCTCTGAGCCATAGTTATGATAACCACGCGTGACATGTATGGCTTCACATCACCAGAGTTGATAGAATGCTATCCAAAACTGCACGAAATCAGTGTGTGAGCAGTGCTTCAAGTCATAACAGCTACTTTGAACTGTCAGGGCAGTGAGTGGGTGTATGACTCTGATAGTCAATTTATGCTGGATAATGCAAAGACAAGAGCTGATAAATTATGACTCACAGACAGTCTGAGTTAGAATTATTTTGCGTACACGTCTGTAATATGTGCAGTGTGTCACCTTGCCCCCTGCATGTTTGTTATTCCTCATGGAGACTCACAGGATTTATCAAGGTGCGCTTTTTTTAACCAGCTGACATAACAAACTCCCTTCAACCCTCACCAAACACAAACTCAGAGCCACATGATGTGAGCTGCAGTTGTCATCGCTGGTGTCTGCTGCTATTCGAGTGAATCACACCCTGACAGAAACATCACTTTCAGTATTTTTTTTCTAGAGAAGGCTATTCTTTCTTTGCTCGATCACTTTCTTTCACTCCATCCTTTGTGTTACTCTGCACCCACTCTTTTTCCCCAGATCTTGGAGAAACTAGTCGCCATTGAGGCCCACAGTGCGTAAATGCCACATATCCTGGGAAATTAATAAAAAACTGTGTCTGTTTGTGAAAGAAAGAGTGACTTAGGGAAAGAAAGCAAAAGGAGCAAAAAAAAGGACAGAAGCGAGTGAGAATGGTGGCGAGATTGATAGGATGCGTGAAGAAGCATCTCGTCTCATTATGTGTGAAAATGAACCCACAGGGTTGCTTCTCCTTCTCCGTAATTACCAAGACGCTGCTCTGTCATTAGCGGGATTAAAATAAACTTAGCAGCACACACCACAAAACAACCGCAATGACACTCACGCACACACAAAGACATATGCCGAAGCAGTTTTCTAGCTTTTAACTTCCTTCGCTTCTTTAAACAGCTGAAACGGATGCTTTTCAGATTGCATCAAATAAACCACGTCGGTGATCCCATCTTTCAGAACCTGAAACCTATTTCCTACCTGTGAGGAAAGCTATTTACGCTATCAGTCCTCCTTTCAGCCTTATAACTGCTCCGTCACAAAATCATGTCTGCATTTGCCAGAATCTCATCTGGTGATGCCTTCTGTGATGCAGGGAATTTATTATCAGGCTGGTTTGTTTTTGATAGTCCTTCCACAGGCCCTCTATTGGGTTTCCTAGCAACAGGTCTGTGTAAGGGCTGGTGCAAAGAGGGGGATAGCAGTGCCCCCATCCTGATTACCCTCTAATTGCTTTAATGGAAGCTAGGCTCTCTGGATATGTACCCCCACCTGCTCACAGCCTCTTCTTAGACATTCATACATTGGCAGCTATCAAAGCAGCTGCTTAGCCACTGTGTATTTCCTCCTACTTTAATGCTGCGGGGGCCACTTAAGCTGGTTCTCCTTTAAGACAAGCCCTTGTAGCAGCGTCTTAGTTGTGAGCATGTTAACATGCTGAGATTAACATTTAGCTGAAAGCGCCGCTGTGTATCAGCCTCACAAGGCCAGCAGCACAGCTGTACACCGCTTTGTCTCGTTCCTCTGCAGACGAGCGACGAACTGCTGTCACATCCTCCTGTAAGAAACACACAAGCATTGTTGTACCGCGCCTAAAAGCAGATGCAGCACACACATTTATATGCACGCACACTTCACATGCAATTTACTGTCACCCAGTTGTTACTCATCTGACTTGTGCCATCGTTAGAGTACCCATGGTTACCGTGAGTCTAAGTGTGCATGAGAAGTGAGAAAAGGAGAAATAAGCTGAGCAGGAAAGAAGAAGAAGAAGTGGAAGATGCTAAGGCCGGGGGGGGGGGGGGGGGGGGGGGGGATGACGAGGAGCTGAGGAGGATGAAAAAAGTAAGATATTTTGCCTGCTGTAAAGACTTTCCCTGAAGAAACAGAAACTGTCTTTCCCAACTCATAATGTGGGCACGGATGTGTGTCTTTGCATGTGTGTTTGTACAAAAGGACCCCACCCAATATCGTGTGGGTGTATTTGTTGAACATGCTGGAACAACTTGTACAGTGATAAAAGACGTTGCTTTAGGGTAACTACAGAATTCACCTCAGCACGCCTCACTCTTATCATTCACGGCTGTGATATGATTCATATTAAAGGGAAATCCATATGTGCTAAAAGCACCGTGGCCATCCCCCGACAGTGATGAAGTTAATCCAATTTTGATTGGGCTATTAACATAGTTTGTCATTTAATAAGCTGGACCCAGTGATTATGTAGATTGCAGATGAGCTGCAGCAGATATGCAACAATATTACTCCATAGCTTTATTTAGAACATTTTTCTGCAGTTATTTCTTATGCAGCACAAACATGGTCGCTACTGAAATGCCCACATCCTCGGGCCACAGTTTGAAATGCAAATTAACAAAAGTCAAGAAAAGAAAATTCTACTACAAATGTAAATGCTCGAGATTTGTGCCAGCTCAGTCATTTGTTTGAGTCATTTCCACTCAGCTTCCAGCTAAGGCCCACATGCCTGCAGAGACCGGCACGGTTACTATGGTGAAGAGCTGTGAAATGGTGTTTACCAATCTTGCGTTGCATTTCCTCTCACTCCTTTCTCATTTCGCTGTGATTTAGTTCGAGCATTCTCATTCACTTTCCTCAGTAATATTCTCTATCAGTGAAACAGCATTTGCAAACCGTGCATTGCATTTCCTCTCACTCCCTTCTCATTATGAGATGATGTAGTTAGAGCATCTACATTTGCTTACCTTAAAAACAGTCTAAAAACTGAGGACTACAAAAGGTCTTTGACAAACCTATCAAACTACTCTGAAGCGTAGCAGTGACAGCATCTATCTTCACGGTAAGCGCTGCTGCAGAATTAGACAGAGGCCACTGGTGAGTCAGAGCGTGTAGGCCCAGGGAAGGCTGGATGAACAGAAAGGGGAATCTATGTATAGAGAGCGTCTTTGCAGCCAGCTGAAGACGGTGACAGCTTCAATACATGGCTGATTACATAACAACATAGCTGTCATACTTCTATGGAAAAACATATATGTGTGGATGAAGCACAAAGGGTTATACTCCTCATCTCGGAGATTTCTTTTCGTGCCCAACGCGTCACTAAACAATGAGTCTTTGAAGATGTCGTGCCCACTACTACCCGCCCGCCCACACCAATCAGTCAGGGCAGCTTATCCAAAATACTATTCAAACCCACTCATCCTGGCAGGAGTTGGCTGTTATTGGGGGAGAGGGTGATAAGAGTGGATTTGCTTTCTGTGCATGATGTAAGGTTGCTTCTTTAAATACTCCCCTGTGTTCTCGCACGTGTGCTTGTCTGTACATGTGATTTTAAGGCGCCACAGAATGTGCGACCGAATGTGCACACCTTCCCGTAAATTTGGGTGCTCTCTCATTTTTAGCCTGCAGCTTTGTCACCGGTGCTGTGCGTCTCCGTGTGTACTCCCAGAGCGCAGAGAGCCTGCGTTAGAAGTAAGGTGTCAAATTCTCAGCAAATGCTCCCGCCTCGGTTTTCTGATGATTGTTCACCACTTCCACAGCTAAATGGGAGCCAAACTGTTTTTGCGGTGTTCTCTGCAGCGGCTGCTTGTTTTGATTTGAGGCTCAGAAAGACAGAGCTGGGGGGATTACTAGCAGAAAATGTGTGTGTGCGTGATCTTGCATGAGCATGTGCGTGCACAGACTCTCATAGTGTGAAGTATTCTCTTGCTTTCGTTAATGAGTCAGCAGACTTCTGCCTTGTGAAACGTCCCTCGGGTTAAGAAAGTGAAGGAAGCGTAGGGAAAGGGCATCTCCCTATTTGACATTCCAATTATTGCATAACTGCCTAATCTCCTGTTCTGTGTCATTCCTGTTTTAATGGGGATTAAAATCTACTGGGAATGGGGGAAACATTTTATCTTTCACTGCCTATCGATACACACACGAGCACCAAGTCACACACCAACGCAGCTGCAGCAAAGGTGCTTTTCTTCTAGAAAAATGACATAAAAATCATAAAAATGTAAACATTTACTGTCTTTTGGCAAGAGGCCGAAAGAAACATGGCATTAGTTCCACCTCGCATGTGCCCAGATGGCCTATATGAATCTTTGCCAAGGCGCTGGGCTGCATTTACAAAGGAGCTTAGAGTACTGACACAATCAGTCTAATTAGAATTCCAATGCCATTACATTTCAGTTACAAGACGGATTATTGAGGACAATGATACAAAATGTTGCAGCATGACATTTAAGGTAAGAATTGAATTGAAAATGTTGAAGAATCATTTGCAGCATTTGCCATAAGACTGCATTACATTTGTCTACAGAAATGTTGAAAAGTCTTGAGGCACCACTCATCTCTTTATATTTTGCTTCAAAGGAATCTGACCTTTTTGCCATTTTTTAAGTGGTCTTGAGCAAAAGTTCTCCAGATTTTCTGACAGTCTTTCAAAATTTCACTGTCTGTGAGAGATCATTTTTAAAGGAATTGTTTTTTCACTTAATCCGGTCTTTAAGTTTGACGTCATTAAGCGTGTCTGGGCACGATCACTGAGTGTTAAAAACTGTCTAAATTCTTTCATCTGTAATAAAATTATCAGTGTGGCTGCTCTACCAGGTGTAACAATTAAGTTTAACATCCAGGCATCCATGAAAACGGAATTTATTAAATTTAACAGAGCTAGAAGTTAGCAGGGAGTTAGCTTGCTAGTTTCCATCTAAATATAATATACAATGTTCTGACTGAGAGATTTCTGAAAAAATTAAGACGTACAGGATTGCTATCACTCCCGATGTAAATGAAGACAGGAAAGTAAACAGCAGTGATGTTTGTAGCGTTACTGAAGTTTGGCTAGCTGGTATATAACGATGTGCTACGTGATCGCTGGCGACACAGCTATGTTAGCATAATATAAACAGTGAAGCTGGTGGATGAACGCTAACTTTTTTCCACTTGATAACAGTTAATGGGAGGGTTCCCGATGGTCAGGGACAAATGCAATTGCACGGCAGGATGCTGTAAACAGACCAAACTTAAGTCAGGAGAAAAGCTGAGATAATCCATCCACAATACGAGGTTAGTCATTCAATTCAATTCAATTCAATTCAATTCAATTCAATTCAATTCAATTTTATTTATATAGCGCCAAATCACAACAAATGTCGCCTCAAGGCGCTTCATAGATACAGAGAAAAGCCCAACAATCATATGACCCCCTATGAGCAAGCACTTTGGCGACAGTGGGAAGGAAAAACTCCCTTTTAACAGGAAGAAACCTCCGGCAGAACCAGGCTCAGGGAGGGGCGGCCATCTGCTGCGACCGGTTGGGGTGAGAGAAGGAAGACAGGATAAAGACATGCTGTGGAAGAGAGACAGAGATTAATAACAGATACGATTCAATACAGAGAGGTCTGTTAATACATAGTGAGTGAGAAAGGTGACTGGAAAGGAAAAACTCAATGCATCATGGGAATCCCCCGGCAGCCTACATCTATTGCAGCATAACTAAGGGAGGATTCAGGGTCACCTGGTCCAGCCCTAACTATATGCTTTAGCAAAAAGGAAGGTTTTAAGCCTAATCTTAAAAGTAGAGATAGTGTCTGTCTCCTGAATCCAAACTGGAAGCTGGTTCCACAGAAGAGGGGCCTGAAAACTGAAGGCTCTCCCTCCCATTCTACTTTTAAATACTCTAGGAACAACAAGTAGGCCTGCAGAGCGGGAGCGAAGTGCTCTAATAGGGTGATATGGTACTACAAGGTCATTAAGATAAGATGGGGCCTGATTATTTAAGACCTTGTATGTGAGGAGCAGGATTTTGAATTCAATTCTGGATTTAACAGGAAGCCAATGAAGGGAAGCCAAAACAGGAGAAATATGCTCTCTCCTTCTAGTCCCTGTCAGTACTCTTGCTGCAGCATTTTGGATTAACTGAAGGCTTTTCAGTGAGTTTTTTGGACATCCTGATAATAATGAATTGCAGTAGTCTAGCCTGGAAGTAATAAATGCATGAACTAGTTTTTCAGCGTCACTCTGAGACAGGATATTTCTAATTTTAGAGATGTTGCGCAAATGGAAGAACGCAGTCTTACATATTTGTTTAATATGTGCGTTGAAGGACATATCCTGGTCAAAAATGACTCCAAGGTTCCTCACAGTGTTACTGGAGGCCAAGGTAATGCCATCCAGAGTAAGAATCTGGTTAGATACCATATTTCTAAGCTTTTCAGCGCCGAGTACAATGACCTCAGTTTTATCTGAGTTAAGAAGCAGAAAGTTAGTGGCCATCCAAGTCTTTATGTCTTTAAGACATTCCTGCAGTTTAACTAATTGGTGTGTGTTATCTGGCTTCATGGACAGATAGAGCTGGGTGTCATCTGCATAGCAGTGAAAATGTATGCTATGTCTTCTAATGATGCTGCCTAGGGGAAGCATGTATAATGTAAACAGAATTGGTCCTAGCACCGAACCCTGTGGAACTCCATAATTAACCTCAGTGTGTGAAGAGGACTCTCCATTTACATGCACAAATTGGAGTCTATTAGATAGATATGATACAAACCACTGCAGTGCAATACCTGTAATACCTACAGCATGTTCTAATCGCTCTAATAGAATATTATGGTCAACAGTATCGAATGCTGCACTAAGGTCAAGAAGGACAAGCACAGAGATGAGTCCACTGTCAGAGGCCATAAGAAGATCATTTGTAACCTTCAATAAAGCTGTTTCTGTGCTGTGATGAACTCTGAAACCTGACTGAAACTCTTCGAATAAACCATTCCTCTGCAGATGATCTGTTAGCTGTTTGACAACTACTCTTTCAAGGATTTTTGATATGAAAGGAAGGTTGGAGATTGGCCTATAATTAGCTAAGACTGCTGGGTCTAGAGATGGCTTTTTGAGTAAAGGTTTAACTGCAGCCACCTTGAAGGCCTGTGGTACATAGCCGATTATTAGAGATAGGTTGATCATATATAAGATCGAAGAATTAATCAATGGCAGGACTTCTTTGAGCAGTTTTGTAGGAATGGGGTCTAAAAGACACGTTGATGGTTTGGAGGAAGTAATTATTGAAGTTAACTCAGAAAGATCGATTGGAAAAAAAGAGTCTAACTTAACATCAATGGAACTAAGAGTAGCTGTAGATAATATTACATCTGTGGGATGATTATTGGTAATTTTTTCTCTAATGATAAAAATTTTATTTGTGAAGAAGTTCATGAAGTCATCACTAGTTAACGTTAAAGGGATGGTTGGCTCAACAGAGCTCTGACTTTTTGTCAGCCTGGCTACAGTGCTGAAGAGAAACCTGGGGTTGTTCTTATTTTCTTCAATCAGTGATGAGTAGTAAGCTGTTCTGGCTTTGCGGAGGGCTTTCTTATAAAGCAACAAACTATTTCTCCAGGCTAAATGATGATCCTCTAAATTTGTGACACGCCATTTCCTCTCCAGATTACGAGTCATCTGCTTTAGGGTACGTGTTTGAGAATTATACCACGGGGTCAGGTACTTCTGATTAGAGACCTTAGTTTTCACTGGAGCTACAGTATCCAGAGTCGTACGTAGTGAGGAGGTGAAATTATTAACAAGATAATCGACCTCTGTTGGGGTAGCGTTCAGATAGCTGCTCTGCTCTGTGTTGGTACAGGGCATTGACGATGATAACAGTGGCTGGATTATATTCTTAAACTTAGTTACAGCGCTTTCAGAAAGACATCTACTTTGATAAAGTCCACTCTCCACTGCTGCGTAATCAATTATTGTAAATGTAAATGTTATCAAGAAATGATCAGACAGGAGAGGGTTTTCAGGAAACACTGTTAAATGTTCAGTTTCTATGCCATATGTTAAAACAAGATCTAGAGTGTGATTAAAGTGGTGGGTGGGTTCTTTTACATTTTGAGAGAAACCAATTGAGTCTAACAACAGATTAAATGCCATGTTGAGGCTGTCATTTTTAGCATCTACATGGATGTTAAAATCACCCACAATAATTATTTTATCTGAGCTCAGAACTAAATTAGATATAAAGTCTGAGAAATCAGACAGAAACTCTGTGTAAGGCCCAGGTGGACGATAGATGATAACAAGTAAGACTGGTTTCTGAGTTTCACAGCTGGGGTGGACAATGCTAAGCATCAGGCTTTCAAATGAATTAAAAGTCTGTCTTGGTCTTTCATTAATTAATAGACTGGTGTGAAAAATTGCTGCCACACCACCCCCTCGACCTGTGCTTCGAGATTTCTGTAGTTAGAATGACTCGGGGGTGTTGATTCATTTAAACTAACATAATCATCCTGCTGCAACCAGGTTTCTGTAAGGCAGAGTAAATCAATTTGTTGATAAATTATTAAGTCATGTACTAACAGAGACTTGGAGGAGAGAGACCTAATATTTAATAATCCACATTTCACTGTTTTACTCTTTGGTTCAGATGTGGATACTGTATTGTTCTTTCTTTGTGATTGTTTAAGTTGTTTGTTGCTGGTTTTTAGTTTGTTTTTTGTCTTTTTGGAAGCAGACACAGTCTCTATGGAGATGGGTTTTTGGGGGGGTAGCAGGAGGAGAGAAGCTGCAGAGAGGCGTGTAAGACTGCAACTCTGCTTCCTGGTCCCAACTCTGGATAGTCATGTTTTGAGGGGTTTAATAAATTTGTCGATATTTCTAGAAATGAGAGCTGCTCCATCCAAAGTGGGATGGATGCCATCTCTCCTAACAAGACCAGGTTTCCTCCAGAAGGTTTGCCAATTATCTATGAAGCCCACATCGTTTCTGGGACACCACTCAGACAGCCAGCAATTTAAGGAGAACATGCGGCTAAACATGTCACTCCTGGTCTGATTGGGGAGGGGACCAGAGAAAACTACAGAGTCCGACATTGTTTTGGCAAAGTTACACACCGATTCAATATTGATTTTAGTGACCTCCGATTGGCGTAACCGGGTGTCATTACTGCCGACGTGAATTATGATTTTATTGAATTTACGTTTACCCTTAGCCAGCAGTTTTAAATTTCCTTCAATGTCGCCTGCTCTGGCCCCTGGAAGACAATTGACTATGGTTGCCGGTGTCTCTAGCTTCACATGTCTGAGAACAGAGTCACCAATTACCAGAGTTTGACCCCCGGCGGGTGTGTCACCGAGTGGGGAAAAACGGTTAGACACATGAACGGGTTGGTGGTGTACCTGGGGCTTCTGTTTAGGACTACGCTTCCTTCTCACCGTTACCCAGCCTTTCCCCAGCTGCTTGGGGTCTGCCGGGGAACAGCTAGCGGGGCCTACGCTATCTTCGGCTGCACCAGCTACAGGGGCCTGGCTAGCTAAGGGTGAGAGCAGGGTGCAAAGCCGAGTCTCCAATTCAGTAATCCTGGCCTCCAGAGCTGCAAATATGCTACATTTGTTACAGATATCATTACTGCTAAAGGAGGCCGAAGTGTAACTAAACATCTGACACAATGAGCAAGAAAGTGCAGAAGGGACAGGTGAAGTAGCCATGGTGCTAACGGGTCGGCTACGAGCTAAGCTAGCGAAACAGTACAGAGACAGTGAGTGAATACTATAAATTAGGTAGTGAGTACACAGAAAGTGTGCTTCGGATGAAGCACGTGAAGATTATACTGTGAAAAAAGAATGTATTTAAAAGTTGTTAATTAAACTGCTAAGCAAATAAGCTACTCAGAAACACCACTGTGTTTGAGCAGGAACAGGAAGCGATACTATACCACAGAGCGAGCGAGCGAACACCAAGTGACAAACATACAAAAAAAAATGTAGTCCTGAGTGGAAGTCATTAATATACTGCTGCATGGGCTGGGCTGTAGTTATATCGTAAGCTTTTAAAAACTGAGCTTTAAAATAAACAGTGGTAATAAAAACCAAGAGAGGCCAACAGTGATCACTGACTGTTTTTAGGGGCTTTTTGAGATTAAATAGAACAAGATACAAAGCACTGAAACATGTCAAAAACATAGTCTTATTAAACGCAGGGTAGTTTGGGCCCGGAAGCAGGATTCATCACGTCATCACTTAAAGACCGGATACTGACCTTTAAATCATTCAAGTATAAACAAGGCTCCTAACTCAAGGTATGACAGCTTAGCAAACAACCACTTTAATTCATATGATTCCATTTTTAGGAAATAGAAACATACTGGCTATTGCATAAATACATCTTTTGTTCCCATTTCTTTAGTTCAGTCTATGAAAAATGCCAAAGATGACTAACAAAGGTGATTCTCAAAGAGCTATTAACCAAAAACTTGGCATATTGCAGCATTGTGTGCAGCGTGTCCTTAAAAAGTTTGAGTAAACTGGGCAAAGTGGAGGAGAAAAGAAGTGACCTCCCTAAAAACACTATCTACAGCAGATGAAAAGTTGTGAAAGTCAAAGAAAAAATTCCAACAAAGATCTGACACAGAACCTTAAGATGCACCAGACTTCAGTTGTTCCCTGTACTGTTCACCTAAGTCTCATCAAAAATGGTCTGAGTGGAAGGGAGATGTTAAGAATCCATTCTTAAGGTAAACACAGAGAAAAAGCTGAGCTGTGCCAAATTACACAAGAAATGGACTGAGTCAGTCGCAACAGGTCTGATGGAGTGATGAATTCAAATTTGAAATTTTTGGTTCAAATTACTGTCAGGAGGTTAGAACCGGCACAACAATGAACATCTACCGGCTGTGTCATGGTTTGGGACTGCATTTCAGCCAGTGGTGTTAGAGACCTTGTCAAAATTGATGGAATTAGTAACACAGAAACGTACCATCAGATTTGGATCCACCATGCAGTACCATTTGGAAAGCATCTGATTGCCAACAGCTTCATTTTTCAGCATGACAATGATCACAAACGCACTGCCAATGCAGTAAAAGCAAACCTCAATAAAAAAAACACAAAATGCATCACTTCAGTCATGGATTGATCTCCACAGAGCCTGGACTTCAGCGTTATTGAAGCAGTCTGGGATCATCTTGACAGAGAAGAAACCAAAAGCCAACATTCAAAGAAGAGCTTTGAAGGTCCTTCAAGAAGCCTGGAGAACTATTCCTGAAGACTACTTAAAGAAATTCCAAGCGAGTTCAGACTGTGTTGAAGAATAAATGTGGTCACACCAAATGTTGAGTTTCAAACTTGTCGGGAATGACACAAGACATCACTAGATGTCATAGAGAAGTGTGACATTTGATGTATGATCCCTAGCAATGCTAAAAATGGTGTTTGCTCATTAATTGACTATAAACACAGATGAGACCCCTAAAAATGAAATCAACACTCATCATTTGCTGTTTTAGCATCTCAAATCATACTTGCAGATGAAGACACAGTCAGATGTTGTGATCTTCATTTCTCAACTGGTTGAGACCACATACCCATACCACTAAAGTAAGTACACACCTAGTATTCATAGAAGTCATCGGCACTGTATTAATGACAACATCCAAATAAAACACAGGGATATGTTTCAAGGGAAAACAAGCTAATGCTTACTTAATATGGCTTTTCCAGCAGTAGTGCAACAATTTCAACCCCACAGTCATTACTGTTGCATCATCTAGTATCCTGAGTATCTTAAACCATACGAAGTGTTGCCTCTATCTTTGAGGTGTAACTGGTGAAATGGTCTGTGAAAACGGCATGGCTCACTCCTCTCTATCACTGCTCTACAGCTTGACCACGCACACAAATATATGCCCACACTCATATACACACACACAGAGAAAATGTTATTTTCATCACTTCACAGGACATTATATTGACTTACATTTCATTTTGAAAGGGGAAGTGGGTCCCCACACTGTGACTGTGTAAACAAATTTATGTTCCCGCAACATGCGTCACTCACACACACACACACACACACACACACACACACACACACACACACACACACACACACACACACACATAGTCTCTTTCTCTTCCATTTCTCTCTCTTACAGTAGCAAATGAATTCCCGCTCCTGCTGATCGTAGCCATTCACTGCTATCTGTCTTCATTCCTGGGGCTTGGGAGACAGCTGGTAGCGCTGTACTAGGGTGAAAGATAATTCTCCGCTATCTCCTGCTCTCTACACAATGCCCCACATCAGCAAGTGGATAACTAGCCTCTGATCCCTTGCTCTCCCTCTCTTTCAGCTCAATCATGAAACAATTCCCAAAAGTGGGCTTTAATTTGCATGAACAACAACGCTCGTTCAGGCTACTTGGAAACAGCATTCCTCCTTAAACGGGTGGCTCATTTTACAAATTGACAGATAAGACCAGTATGAATCTGTAGATAGTGCTACACAGGATACCATTAATACACGCAGACAGATTGAAAGTTTTCATTAGAACAATGGCAGCACATGAACTATTAATAGTTACTTTATTTATGAATGCAAAAACAAAGCCACACAAGCACAACATGTACTCCTCCGTGATGCATGGCGGGAGCTCTGCAGGCCTGGAGGCTGCAGACACTTATTATAGACTGGAGAAAGCCACCATGTTGCACCAACTCAACAAGAAACCTGCTCTGTGTGTGTCTGTGTGTTTGTGAAAAGGCAGAGAGAGAGATTTATAGTGTGTGATTTAGGATGATTGTGCTTCTGAGTGATTCATTGCATGATCTGGGATAGAAGGTCTCCTCCTCCATCAGGAAGACAGAGAGAGAGAGAGAGAGAGACAGCAATAAGCTGTGTACAGGGTCAGTAAGTGACCACAGTCTGGCCATTGAAAGAAAGGACCACGTCAGGTCACAGACAGAGGAAGCGAGAAGTGAAAACTGAGAGCGGCTTTGTTCTCATTCTTTCCAGCACAATATATAAATATAACATGTTTTGCTGTGGAAATTATTGCTGAGGCACCCAAAGTTCCTGAGAACTGAGACAAAACATAACAGACTGCACACCCAGCAGGGCATTTTAGTTATTTATTTAATTTTTTTAAAATCAAAAATACAAAATGTTTTAGTAATTGCAACAACTCCTGTGTGATTTATTACATAATATATCTTTACACTTGGTAGGTTTTCTGTATTTTCTGAACAAATTCTGTAATTATGCTGTGAAAGCACATAATTTAACAAGGAACACGAGTCTGCACGTGAGAGAGGGCAGGACTCTGTAGCTGTTCTCTTTACTTTTCTGTATGTATAGCACATTTCGATTTATTTTATTTTAAAAAGTATCTACCAACTTCAGAGTATAATTCAACTCAAAGACGAGAAATAAGCATAATGATGCTCCTGAATGTATTCATGGGATGTCACAATGTCCATATTTCATGTCATTATGTTTAAATGACTGTATGACTTCCTTATTACCTTCACAAGCCCGTTAAATGTGACTTCACTTACAATGCTTAAGTAATCTCATTGTAGAGGGGTGTGTTTCCACTCCAATTTGTCATCATCAGACTGAAGTTCATTAGGTTGACATTTCCGGTGTATGATCGTCCACGCACACACCCACCCTCAAGGACAAAGCTTTTCACATTCCCCAAACCTATAGGCCAAGAAGCACTACTGATGACATCATCATGGGCATAATGATAACTGTAGTCAGATTAAATTAAATCAGCAACATTATGTCTTTATTCTATTAACTGTGAGATCATAAGATGTTGTCTCGCCATCATTTGCTTGTTGTCTTTTTTATTATTTATATCTCAGACCTGTCTTAGGGTCTCTCCAGTGCATGCAAAAATCCCCTTTTATATTCGCGTAGGTGTGTGTAAGGTGGGAAATATGCAGCGTTAAACAAGATGAATCATTTGTGGTCAACACATTCGCCTAACATGTGAAAGATCTCCAGTTCAAGACTGGGAGGAAACAAACCCTGTCTCATTGAGACACAAGATAGTGTGCTTCTAATGACGGTTGCAAACCCGGATAAATGTGCTAAATCAATCCACTGCAGTGGATCCAATCCGGTCTTGAAGTGATAAAGTTTGAACCCTGTTCTCGGGTCCAAAGTGTTTTAATGCTTTGTATCTTGTTCTATTTAATCTGAACAAGCCCCTAAAAACAGTCAGTGATCACTGTCGGCCTTTCTCAGTTTTTATTACCACTATTCAATTTAAAGTTTTTAAAACCTTACAATGTAACTACAGCCCAGCCCATGCAGCAGTATATTAATGACTAACCTTGTATTGTGGATGGATTATCTCAGTTGTTCTCCTGAATGAAGTTTGGTCTGTTTACAACATCCTGCCATGCGATTGCATTTGTCCCTAACCATCGGGAACCCTCACGTTAACTTTTTTTGAGTAGAAAAAGGTTAGCGCTCATCCTCCAGCTTCACTGTGTTTATATTATGCTAACATAGCTGTGTGGCTAGCCACCACATAGCACGTCATCATATACCAGCTAGCCCAACTTTAACAACCCTACAAAAATCACTGCTGTTTGGTTTTCTGTCTTCATTTACGTCAGGAGTGATAGCAGAGCTCTACTTTAAAATTTTTCAGAAATCCCTCAGTCAGTATGTCATCTTTAGATGGAAACTAGCAAGCTAACTCCTTGCTAACTTCTAACTCTGTTAAACGTCATAAATCCTGTTTTCATTGATGCCTGAATGTTAAACTTAATTGTTACACCTGGTGGAGCAACCACACTGATCATTTTATTAAAGATGAAAGAATTTAGACAGTTTTTAACTCGCAGTGACGCAGTGTTTGTTTTCCTTTGGGACCTGAAGCGGAGGTTGTGGAGGTTGCGGAGGTTGCGGCTAACGCCTAACGTTATTAGCTGTTTCTGGGTCGACCCAGAAACGGCTAATAACGTCAGACTTAAATACCAGATATGGAAATAAGGGAGTAACCGTGGATTTCTATTCTCACCCTACAAACGCTGTTGTTGTTCATCTACACTGAAGAAGACCATAAAAAGAATCATCAGCTGCATCTATAAAGAAGTACCCAATGCAAAGTGGTTATAAATCATTTGAAAGATGGGATGATTACCAAACAGGCTGTTGGCTGCTTGGATCTGCCTCATTTATCCTCTGTCAGTGGTGTATTGAAGTTCAATAGCAATACAGCGGCTTTGTCTAGTACGGTATTACTATAGGATTGCTTGATCTGACCAAAGTGAGACAGCGATCTAATCTCATTCCAGAACATTAGCATGATAATAGGCAAGTGCAGGAGGGGTGCAGTAGATGGAGGTGGCTCTGCGACTCTTGATGAATCAACCTACACGTTAAAGCTGACGTGTACATTCAAATAGCTCCAAGTCATTAAGGACTCTGTCACAGGGAGTTTTTCAAACACACACTGCCTGATTATTAGATGTGGAGTGTCACGATCAGCTGCAACAATCTTGTGAAAGTGAAGAAAGAACCATTATCACAAGATAAGACGGAAGAATTTTGATGTGCAAATATCTTAATGATGGCCAAAAGTCTTGGTAGCCTTTTATAATACAGCCTACAAATAAGGATTGTAATTTCCATGTAATTAAATGGATTTTCAATGTAATTGATTTGACCAAGTATTTGTAAGTAAATATAATTACATTGTAATTTAAAGTGTTACCTATGAAATCAACTTAAAAAAGGGTTTCATGTATTAATTTGATAATTGTTTCAGTGGCACAGTCAATGTTATTAAGCCTGGTATAGACATATTCCTGCAGCTGCCATCTGTCCCTGTTTCTCAGTCTTTTGTCCTTCTAAACCATACAACAGTTTCATAACATCTATTTTATCATTTTCACTTTATTACATTAAAAAAGTAAGGCTTTTATGATCATCTGCATCTAATCTCTGACTTAAATCATAAAACAGGGGACCAGGCCAAGTCATATGGTTTGTATCCAAATCCACCAGCCTGACTTCTGGCGCCCGTCTGTGAACATCACACTGCTTTCTACGCTAGAACAAAACACTGAACATAAATTTCAATTTCAAATTAATGATATACCAGAGCAATTCACGGGAGACGAGCAAGGAAGATGGAGTCATAGGAAGTCAATACTGATCTCTGCTCATCTGGAAAGTTAGAGTTGTAATAACTGTTGTTCCGGCAGAGAAGAGGTGTGGGGGTTGAAGGCCACTGGGGAGGTAGAAGAAGAACAAAAATGTTCAGATGTGGGCGTATGGAAGGACATGTGCACAGGAGAAGCAGCGAGGTTTGCAGACGAAGAGGAGGCTGAATGTGCGAGAGTAAAAGTCAGGAAGGAGAGAGAGGGATGATGAACGCATGCGAGTCAGACATGAATTTTTCTTCTATCTTACAATGACCCAGGAGACCCTGTTACAGAGCTGGTCAATATCCTTCAGCTTAGCCTCCACATATATATATTATATTTGATTATTTGGGGGATATATGCTGCAAACAAAGCCAGAGCAGTTAGAGCAGACATGCACACACGGGGGAAAAGAATACAATCCCAGCAATTCATCCGCTGCTCCGCTGAGAATAACCAGGTGAATTCAGTTTTTAAGGAGCATCTTTCTGTTTCCCCTCCCTTAAAGCGCGATCTGTTATTGTGAGGTCTAAGCTCATGGTGATTTAAAAAGCCCACCTGCTTCCCTGTTTTACCCTTTTTTCAGTTTATGCTGTCACGTCTGTTAAGCCCTCATCCCAGCTGGACAGAAAAACAAGAAAACAAAGTGTCCATCACCGGGCTTTAGTATAAGCCAGACTGTGTTTCCACCTCTTTCTCAGTTGCTGAAACTATTTTACATCATTATGGCACCCTGGCTTTGAGAGCCTGAACTTCAACCCAGTGTTTTGTGTTAATACACTGCAGCTTTCCATTATCGATTTGTCCTAATGTATGTGTTTAAAAATAAAATAATAACAAAATGAGACAAGCTTGACCAGAGGAAATGTTTTAAGGTTATTGAAGGGGAATTAGACAACAGCTCAAAACACTAAGGAGACCTAAAAGCATTTAGCTCATTCATTACCTCTGTCTGAGAGCACAGACGAGGCTGAAAGCACTGGGGGCCACAAAGGCAGACAGACTGCCTCTGTCTGGAGTCTGAACCCAGATCTACATCTAGATTGAGGCCATTCTCCACCGTCTAGCGCTGGCCGTCCACCAGCAGAAAGCCCTCTTTTCAAACACCCAGATGCTGCAGGCTGTAGCTGTGGCACATATTTTTAACAAGGAGTCTGATGAGTATGTTTTTACTCTATTGTACAGCATTGGTGGATACACGTTCATTCAAATGTATGTACATTATGAGTGAGCCTTGCTCAGAATTTCACTAGTCACTATTAAATGTTAAACCTTTGAATGTGCGACAGCAGATTGAGCTGCAAAGATTGCCAGAGCGTTGTGGTGGGAAGTGGTGTGCTTATGGCCCAGTTTCTGATGCATGACATTCACTCTGCGCTTGTAGGAGTTTTTTCTTAATGTATTTACATCCCATATAACCACAGGAGCATCAAACCTCAACATCTCAGGTGGAATAGCACCTAACAGGACAGCGACAAGTATGAAAGACTAAGACCGCATCTATACCACTGGAAACTTCCCCCAGTGACAAGAAACTTTTGGAGGTAGTGTATTTCCACCACAAGCACCAACGACTAAACTAGGAAGGACCTATTTTACTCCCTGGTCATGTCAAAATATTGCTTTGTGACTGCTTTGCCACTGGTAGTAGTCTCTTTTACAGAGTTCAAAAAAATATACAAATCAGTACATGACACTCAGCAGCACCACTGTTTGATGTCGACTGATAATGCTCTAAACCACAGGGGAAAGACAGACTTCAAAATGCACTGAAGGGGAGGAAAGATCGAACATATTTAAGGTCACACTGGTCTATTCCTTTGTTTTTGACTTTGTTTCCCGGTAGCAAACCCTATAAATATCCAATATTTGGAAAATACCTAAAAAGATTTATTTATTTCTCTTGCACAGGCATTAATGCTTTACTCCATGTGGACTTCTTAGAGTCAGATTTCATGTCCCATCAGTACCTCAAACCCATAACTGTAACCTCCAGACCTGTTTGCAGTCCAGTGCATCCTAGGCCCGTGGAATCAGAGAATACTTTTCAATAAAAGTATAAAAGTGTTCTTCAAACTTCAGTGTTTCAGCTGAAAGTGAGAGGTACATGATAAACCAGGTGTAGTTAGTGTAAAACAGGGGAGTCAAACATAAGGTCTGGGGGCCAGAATAGGCTCAGCAAAGACTCCACTATGGACCACTGGACGGCTTTGGAAAATGTGAAGGAGTGGATAGATTTTGAGCTTTTAACTGTATTTTCATAAGCTATTGATACCCCCACCCCCACCACTGCCATTCATACTACATCAAAGTTGTTAAGTAATAGATAAAAAGTTAATTGGCAAAAACGTTCCTGTTTTTCTACTATCTGCTATATAAATGTGTTTTTTTAAACAATTAATCTACAGTAAACAAAAAACTAACAGAAAAACGTAATATTTTACAATTATAGGATGATCTCTGCATTAACTGCCAAAACATTTTCAGTAATTTTACACATTTATTGTGTAGTTTCACTAGTTCGGACCATCTAAGATCAAATCAAATCAAATGACTTCCCCGGTCTGGAATAAAAATAGTTCGGACTTGATTAGGATGGTCAATGTATTCCAGGCTTTACCACCCAATCAGTGTCTCATATAAGCTGTTCATGCATTGAATTCTAGCTTTTGGATACAATCAACAGCTTTGTTCACATCATGAGGAACTTTTTAGTACAATAGCACGGCACGACCAGCTTAGCTTAAACTATAGACAGAATCCCCCACATGTTGTGTTTCTTCCCCTTTTTTTAACTGTAGAAAAATATTAAAAGATATTTTAATATAAATATTTAATATAAATTTTTTTTTCTAACAGAGAAAAATGGGCAGGACTTCCCCTACCTCATAATATCTAGCACGCTTTTCTTCTGTAGAAGAATAGCTGTATTTCTCCTTTTGGATAACAAAGTGCTATATGCTTTTACTGCTGGTATCACCTCATGCATAGTGAACGTGAGGGGATACGGTAAGTTAATTGGTAACCAGTAACAGGGAAATGGCCAAGAGGAACATAATGAATGAGATGGCAGAAGTAGGTCGCCGGGTACTTTCTATGTCATGTTGAATGCCATCCATCCACCCTCTCCTGTTTCTCTCCAAACTATCATTTTAAAGCCATTTCATCCTCTCTCGCTCTTCACTCCCCTTTTCTTTCGTGCCCGCTCATTGTTAGTGAACTCTCCCTCGCTGCCTCTCTCCATGTCCTTCCATCTCTCAGAAAATCTCTTTAACAGAGTGAGGACCTTTTCCTCTCCTCCTCCAGGCATCTATTTGGCGCAGTTAATGGATAGTTGAGAAATGACTACCGGCATTGGGGGAGGAAGGAGGAATGAGAGTGGAAGGGGAAGTATGGGTGGTGTGGCTTCTCTTTGTCTGTAAAATACTATTGATAGGAGACTGGCCAAATCACATTATGACACAGCTGTCTTTAGACTTCTAAATCCGTTACCACACTGCACACACACTGAGATGAGCTCTATTTAAATTATGTTCTTCAAAATAAAAGTTATGAATCTCAGTTTAGAATATCCCACTGTTTGAATTTAAATCATGGATTCCCTTAGCAGAAGAGGTGCTGGGGACGGAGGGTCCTTTCTGATATGACCGGATAAATACTTACTTCTCCACTGTTCTATCATTACCTCCTCTCTTCTCTTTTTCTCTTCAACAGGCCAATTTAAATTTTTTCTCCTCCCATCATTACTCCCACTTTGTCTGTGATAGCCTACTCGAGCTGGCGTGTTGCCTCCTTTGCTCCCCGCATGTCTCGTCTCATGTGAATCTAATGGGTAAATAATGACTACACATTTTGTCTTTAACTGCTGGCTGATCAGCGTAAGAGTCCTCTGTAATTTTTCTCTTGGCCCTCATTGATTTCCAGTATAAGAGGCCAAATAAGATCCAGGGGAATACTCATTATGTGTGGGTGAGACTGGGTGTTGCCTCTCCTCTAATGAAGCCTCTTATGGAAGACAAAAAGGCAATTATAGAAACCAAAGAAAGAGGACACCTCGCTATAATTGTAACAGGACCTTGGTAATGTTTTCAAGAAATAAATTGGGGAAATAAGATGAAACTCGGGTAGAAATAACACCTCCAGCTACTTCAGCAATCACAGTCTGCACAGAAACCACACTGAATAAATTACAAGGAACACCTCAACGGCACAGCTCATGCATCTGCTAATCTTTTGCAAAGCTTTATGGACTAAAGAAAAAATATTGCAATAAAATGTTCAGTTTTTGAAGTCAGATTGCATCTATCTATGGATGGCTATCTATCTATCTATCTATCTATCTATCTATCATGCTGTTAGGACTGTGTTGGGAAACACAGTAAACCTTGTGGGAGTAGCACATACTGATGTGCCTTCACGGAGGAGTTGAACCACCTGTGCAATCTCTGTAGAGTTTCAGTATCTCCTCATGTTACCAGTACTGACACACTGACTGTAGCCAAATGCAAAACTAGTGATAAAAACAGTCAGAAAAAAATGTGGAGGGAAAAATGTCATTATCCTCCACCAGTAAAGCCATTCCTGTTTTGGGTGTTGTCTCATTGTTTCCCGTCTAGTGCACCTATTTTATTGTTCTTGCAACAGTGACAATAAAGAGCTATTCTATTCTATTCTATTCTATTGTTAATGTCATAACACCAAACCAGCTGAAGTGGATTAACAAACCCCTCTCTGCAACTTAACATGTAACTAATTTTCTCTGATTTTTCTGATTAAAAAGTGTTCCTTTGATTTTTTTGGCCAGTGTATGTTCACTTAATGAGAGAGAGCTGATGTCCACACATGAGGACAATTTGAGACTGAGCCCCACGCATCTCAAATTGAAGCAAGTTTTCAGCCTGTTGAGCTGGTTTAATTGGTAACACCTGTGCTTCCCAGTCCAATGACAAGACTTAATGTAATCTGTGAAAATGGGCAAGACAGAAGGAGGAAAAGAGAGAAAAAGCATTACACTCTAAGTAATGATAAAGCCAGCACGAATATTAATGTAAATTGCTGCCACTGCTGACATGTTAATGGTATGGCTCATCATTCCTCATGCTGTTATGCAATTTAACTGAATGTTTTCATTCTAAAAGAAATCCTTCCTTTTTTGTCACTTTGCTTCATTTTTGTGTTCAAAAATGACTTCTGACTTTTTTCTGTGACACAAACAAAAAACTATATGACTTGTTTTGCTTGACACATTTCCCGATTGGAAGCACTACTCAAAATCTTCACAAAAAAGTCGTCTTTGTGGATAAGAGAGCTTAGAATTTGGGAGGAGAGAGGAATGAGAGAGACAAAAATAGAAAGGAGAGTATTATATTCAGTAATTCGATTTTATGTGGATCCTCCGTAAGCTTGAACGAGCCTATTTCCTGTCATTGTGTGAGAGAATTTAAAGAGTATCTGATGGATGTGGGTCTCTGCAGCAGCAGGTACATTAAAAGAACAGCCTCCGCCTATTAAATCTCCGCTTTATGGTCTCCCACCTCACTCATAATCACATCTTTTCTAGGAGATAAGAGTCTTCCTATTTATACATGGATGTTTGCTCGTGGGAGGACTCATAATGGTTTGGGAATTATGTGTGACAGATGGAGTATTGAGCTTCCTCTTGTGTATAATAAAACACTCCCATATCCTTCACAAGGCTTTGTATAACTATCCATAGGATGAAGCGAATGATTGCTCCGTGAATCCTTTATCATTGATATTTGGAGCACAAGTCTCTGCTGAGCTTGAATTAAAGAGGAAAGATTGTTTCTATAGATAGCAAATGTCTGTGCCTGCAGGGCTGGAAAGCGGTAGGTGTGCAGACTCACACGCAGAAGTATTTGGGTTTGCGATCGTCGGCCCTCCCACTGAGGGAGACAGCGGAGTGAGACAGAGCATATGCCTCCAGCGCTTCTTGGTGTTACTTTCAACCGACCTCGTATGTGCTATCCAGTCTAGAGCCACAGTTTACCCAGTCAGCTTAGTGCATAGTAGAAAATGTGTAGATTTGGAAAACAAGGGGAAGCTGTTGATGAGCAAGGTAACGGGGGTAAGGAAGATCTGCTACCTGTTGCAAAAGTTCAGTATCATTAACACTCAAGTTGTCACATAATATAAAGTCTTAACTGATCTGTAATATCCATAACATTATGTGAATGAAGAAATCTGTTTTCTGCAGCATTTAATGTAAATTCGTGCCAGCACGTGGCAGTTGGTCCATCGAGGATGAGGAAGTTAAAGCAAGAGAGGACACAGAAGCTTTTTGTTCAGTATAGAATGAGAGCTGTGCGATTATGACATGCACTGTGTAGATAGATGGTGTGCATATGAAGTATAATTCCAAACACAGCAGCAGGTAAACACTGTGCGTGAGCACTACTGTTCAGTCACAAAAGCAACAGCTTCTTCCTTTTCTTGCAAACAGTGCTTTTGCGTTGTGTTCTTCTTTTATTCAGAATCACATATTAACTTTATTTTTTATTTTGAGATTTCCTCATCTTAAAGTTGTGAGGAAATTCCAGTTTCGTATCACACGAGTTACGGTTTCGTCGGTCATTTCCATTGCTAATAATAACATTGTATTCATTATGCTAATGAGATACAGGAACGTAGCTATGCAGCTCAGACCAAAATACACGAACGTATTGCTGAAATATCATCATGAACTGTGGGTTCATGATGGTTTACCAAACAGGTTTACCAAAATAAGGAAATAATGAGAGCTAAAACTCTATGGCCGAGTTTATAGCATTCACTTGCTGTCATCTATGAAATTAGGAAATAAGCTTTTTATGCTTTATTATGACAGAAAACTGTGGAGACTGGCAAGAAGCAGAGCAGTAATCAAATGAGGAACACAAGTTAATTTTTACTGGAATTTCCCTTTGATAGTGCAGTACTGCGTGAAAGTGTGTTGACATGTTTCTGCTGAAACGTGCAAGCATAACTGGAAATATGGTAAATACACACACAAGTTTGTACAATTCTAATAAGCTTGAAAGTGGATACTTGGTACAACCACCATTATTTTTTAACACAGCCCGAACTCTGTGACAGGATCATCCCACACTGCTTCAGTAATGTTGAGGGCCAGGCTGTGGGGAGACCAGTCCATTGTACTGACAGTGTGTTTGGGATGGTGTTGAAAGTATCTGTTGATACTTTTCTCAGTTTATTATTCAGTCAATTTTGACAATATCCTCAACATCATTGGCTAAAATTCAGCTCCGAACCATGAGAAAGAAAAGGTGTCCAGTGGAAAACTTTGAAAGATGTTCAGAAAGCATGGAAAATTATTACTCAAGAGTACTTTAAGAATGTACAAGAAAGTCAGGCTCCTTGGAAGCAAAATATAAAAATAGGATGGGTAGCTTAAGACCTTTGCTCAGTACTCTAAATTAAATTGGCCCTGTATGCCTGCTATGATGGAGGAAGTTAGGCATAGTTCCTATGTGTTTACAGTTTAAACAGCACAGAAATGGCCTTCCTCCACTGTTCTCAGAGGGGGATGGGAGGAGCTCTGGCAAAAGAAATACACCTACAGTACACACAAACATGCCACACGTGATCAGTATTTGTACTGAGTGCTGAGTCATAGCTCGCTTACTGTGATTGTTTTTTGGTTTTTGTATTTTTTTCAAAATCCCTTGAATATGTTAAAGCACAGCGCTCACTAAGAGAAAAGACAGTCTCCTTCTGTGCCTTTATGAAGTCACACTAAGTGTGAGCTAATAAATGCCCATGGCTGTTTGTGTGCAGCTCCTCACCTGCTATCTCTGTATGTATCAGCCGTATAAATAAACATGAGCTGTAGCGGTCACTAATCTTTCAAATAGAAAGGGACCAATAGAGCAGTGTCTTTACACATGCTGCATGAAAGCCTGCCAACATGAACAGCGTACACATGCAGTGCTGCCTCAGCAATATCACGCATAAACACACATAAACACACACACAACCTGAGATTAACGTTCTCATGAAAGACATCTATGAATTCATTACAGTATTTACACTGTGATATATGTGATTCCTCTGCATGTAGCTGCACTGGTCATATGTATCCACCCCGATGACCTTTGACCCTCCCTTTGGCTATTCTCATCGTCCTACTGTTTACTCTCCCAGACCCAATCGGCTGTCTCCCATGGCAACAGCTAGGTTAGCCAATGAGCCGAGTTTTCCGGGGGTTCGGTGAAAGCTGGATATGTTCCAAATGCAAACAAACACACACACACACACACACACACACACACACACACACACACACACACACACACACACACACACACACACAAAGGAGCCTGGGAGCCAACACACTGAGTCCAGATTGTCCTGTTAAACTGAGAAACTGTCAGGCCTCTGTTTGCCCATTAGCCAGCCAGAAGCTCAGACCTGTCCTTTCTCCTCACAATGGCGTGAAAAGGCCAGCGAACCACGTAGCTGTGGAGGTGCCACTTCTCAGCTTTAATATCTCACCAATGTTTAGGCAGCTGTTCTCTTCTCAGAGCCTGTTTCTATATATTTTTTTATTTTTCATGTATTACATTCCTTTGTTGTGTCCTTTCCCATCCTGCTCTTTTTTATATTTTTCTATCCTGTCCCAGATTTTTTTTTTTTTACTACTAATCAAATGCAAGAGATAAGCTTTAGCTCTTTTAATAACCTGTTCTCATGCTCCGACCTTGCTGGTGCCTACTGAGGCCTCGTATAGAAGAGAGCATAAATATTCTGCCCTCTTTTGTCACATTTCCTCTACTTCAAGCACTCCGTTCCTTCCTCCTTGCAGTCACATCTCCTCATGCTGTGTATCTGTCCTTGTGTCTGTTCTACCACCTCCTGCTCCACGTCCCACTGACAGACAGAATATCACGTATGCACACACTTCAAACATGCTGCTTTTCACAGAGATCCTCAGAGGAGAGAACTAGATAGTCCCGAATAAGTCATCTAATCTCTTTTTCCTTTTTGTCTTCTGAACTGCGCGCTGTCCATTTTATCTCCTCATGCAAATATTTTCATCCCTTGTAGATTCTCTTCTTCTCTGTACCTCACTGCCTTCAGTTCAACTAACTTTTTTTCTGCTAATTTCCTTTCCCATCTCTGTTTAGTACTCTCATTGCACAGCACACAGTCGTCCTGTTCATCCCCTCACTCGGGAATCTGATGGCAGGACACTCTGATTCCACCCTAAATTCATGAGGGATTTCCAATGAAATGCTCTTCCCCTCTATTTCATTTTCAGCCTGAGTAAAGTGAACATCTGTTTCACTCTACCCTGGGACGGCAGCTGTGCTATGCAAATAGGAGTCACATATATACATTTAACACATGCATCAGCTGCTCAGGGCTGAAGTGATCCAGAAAGGCTAGTTGTTGGGAAATGTTACTCCTGAGCACTCCCGCCTGTCCCGTCTACTCTCAAAGAAGTTGTTCCCATGGTAACCCTGGCAGGTCTTCTAATTGTCTATCAAAATGTGTAATACTTTGTGATGAGAGAAAATCTGGCAAACAAAAGTGTGTCACTGATTTATTCTGCAGATAATCACATTGCACAGCTGCCTCAAGAGACGATAATAAGAGCTATCTAATCAAAATGTTAATGATATGAGCTATAATGAAACTATAGAGCCTCTGGACACTCGCACAGGGGCGTGAATGTGTCAAAAGTTAAAATGTGTTGAGGGTTTTAACTGAGAGTACATGCAGAAAAAAGCAATATAATCCTATTTAGCATGGTGTGCAACATAACCTACCCACACATAGATACCAGTGACGCACATCTCCAATGTATGAATCTGTGTGGGATTGTCTGAGAAAAAGAACAGGAGTGTGTATCCATGTGAGCGCGTGCTTCTTGTTGCCTGAAGTCACACTGTTAATGTTCTCAAATCATCCATGGTGGTAAGTGAAACCTTGAAACAGGCACTTTAAAAGGGCAAGGGTGCCGCATGACTGGAAAAGTTTTGATTCTGTTAAAATCTGAATGTTTAACAATCAATCCTGAAAAGCATGTAAATGGGTGACAAGATACTAATGTAGCACAATGAAAGAAAAATTGGGCAGCGGAGGTCACTGAATATGAATTTGAATATGATGCAAATCATTAACTACGGTAGAAATCTTGCAATGGGCCATGCTAACTGCTTGGACCAGAAATAGCTTCAAACATGGTCTACATTTTGATGTTGAGTAAAGTTCGTCATTGTATCTTGTTTTATTTTGATGTTATCTTAATATACAGTGGGATGCAAAAGTTTGGGCAGCCTTGTTAATAGTCATTATTTCCCTGTATAAATCGTTGGTTGTTACAATAAAAAATGTCAGTTAAATATATCATATAGGAGACACACACAATCATATTTGAGAAGTGAAATGAAATTTATTGGATTTGCAGAAAGTGTGCAATAATTGCTTAAACAAAATCAGGCAGGTGCATAAATTTGGGCACTGTTGTCATTTTATTGATCCCAAAACCTTTTTAGAACTAATTATTGGAACTCAAATTGGCTTGGTAAGCTCAGTGACCCCTGACCTACATACACAGGTAAATCCAATAATGAGAAAGAGTATTTAAGGGGGTCAACTGTACGTTTCCCTCTTCTTTTAATTTTCTCTGAAGAGTGGCAACATGGGGGTCTCAAAACAACTCTCAAATGACCTGAAGACAAAGATTGTTCACCATCATGGTTTAGGGGAAGGATACAGAAAGATGTCTCAGAGATTTAAGCTGTCTGTTTCCACAGTTAGGAACATATTGAGAAAATGGAAGACCACAGGCTCAGTAAGGCTCGAAGTGGCAGACCAAGAAAAATCTCGGATAGACAGAAGCGACGAATGGTGAGAACAGTCAGAGTCAACCCACAGACCAGCACCGAAGACCTACAACATCATCTTGCACCAGATGGAGTCACTGTGCATCGTTCAACCATTCGGCGCACTTTACACAAGGAGACGCTGTATGCGAGAGTGATGCAGAGCCTTTTCTCCGCCCACAGCACAAACAGACGCTTGAGGTTTGCTAAAGCACATTTGGACAAGCCAGCTTCATTCAGGAATAAGGTGCTGTGGACTGATGAAACAAAACTGAGTTATTTGGGCATAACAAGGGGTGTTATGCATGGAGGAAAAAGAAAACAGCATTCCAAGAAAAACACCTGCTACCTACAGTAAAATATGGTGGTGGTTCCATCATGCTGTGGGGCTGTGTGGCCAGTGCAGGGACTGGGAATCTTGTCAAAGTTGAGGGACACGTGGATTCCACTCAGTCCCCAGACCTGAATATTATTGAAATCTGTGGTGTGAGTTAAAGAGAGCTGTCCATGCTTGGAAGCCATCAAACCTGAATGAACTAGAGATGTTTTGTAAAGACGAATGGTCCAAAATACCTTCAACCACAATCCAGACTCTCTAATTTCTGCAAAAGGCGGATCTACTAAATATTGATTTCATTTCTTTTTTTGTGGTGCCCAAATTTATGTACCTGCCTGATTTTGTTTAAACAATTATTGGAAACTTTCTGGAAATCCAATAAACTTCATTTCACTTCTCAAATATCACTGTGTGTGTCTCCTACATGATGTATTTAACTGACTTTTTTTTTTTTACTGTAACAACCAACAATTTATACAGGAAAACAATGACTATTAACAAGGTTGCCCAAACTCTTGCATCCCACTGTATGTGGTAGAACCAGGAAAAAAAATTCCCTGGGTTTTCCCCTCTTTTTGTGCCTCTCTAGTTCCCTGTTCATGCTGATGTGTTTGTGTGTGCAGGTGTTGTACTTTATTCTCTTATACTGGTTTACTGATACAACACACCTGGCTTTTATCTACTCATCTGAAAAATGGCAAAACTTGGTTTAACTTTCAGGGTGGATATCTACTCTGATCTGTCTTTCAAGCTAGATATCTGCTCCGGTCTTTCTTTCTGGTTATATCTACCTGATCTGTCTTCCAGGGTAGATATCTATTCAGGTCTGTCTTTCTGGTTAGATATCTACCCAGATCTGTCTTTCAGAGTACAAGTCTACCTTTGTCTTTCTGTCAGGTTAGATATCTCTACTCTCATGTGTCTTTCAAGGTAGATATCTACTCTGGTCTGTCTTTCAGGTTAGCTGTCTACCTGATCTTTAGTTCAGGGTGTATATCTACCCTGATCTATCTTTCAGGGTAGATATCTACCTTTGTCTTTCTGTCAGGGTAGATATCTACCCTTGTCTTTCTGTCAGGGTAGATATCTACCCACAGTCTATCTGTAAGTATAGGTATCTACTCCAGTCTGTCTTTTAGAGTAGATATATAAAGCTTTATTTTGGGTCTACTTTTGGTAACTGTGGCTCAATTATGTGTTCTCTGGACTACATGTAGCCCAAAAGTCATATATCTGAGCTGACATGGACTGCTGCAAATAACATATGGTGCATGGGCAGGATGTACAAATGTTACAACACATCTGATACATGGCCCACATAAGGCAGATCTGTTGCTGACTTGAGGCAACCAGACTTACCTTGAGTCATTGCTGTCAGTCAAGGCCAAATGTGTCCCAGACATTCATTTCTACCTTTTTAGTGGTTACGGTGGCAATTTAGCTGTTAGATGATTAGCTTTATTCCTCTTCGTGCATCTATTAACCATTCAGCTCAGTCTTCCTCTTCATTGGCACTTCTCTGGTTCATGTCTGGTTTTCAATCCAACCCCACTTTAAAATTTTCTCATAATATCCTGGAAAATTGTAAATATTTTGAAGATTATAAGACACTTTAACCTTATAGGTCCTCCGTTATATAAGATCTTAGTCATTCAGATTTAGAGACCTCTCGCATGTGTAACGTGTATTCACTGACCAGTTGTGAGTGATTGCTGGCTGTTGCTCGGTGAAGCTGGTTACCAAGAGGTTATAGTGCTGCAACAAAAGCCCCTTTGAGATTGTTTAGATTGCTAGCAAGATGTTTCAGCCACTTGTAATTTGCATGGAAGATGCCGGGTCGTCTGCAAACACAAAACACTCACAGAATAGTGAAAATGTGAAAAGTGCAACAAAAACTGCAAACAGAGGACGCTTGTCTTTGAAAATATAAGCTGAAGAAACAGTCACCATTTCTGGTTTGAGTCTTCACACTTTGCAGAGCTCAGTCTGATTTGGTGATGTGCAGTACAGAAACTTTATAGGTGGCTGTACTGTCTCCATTCCTGGTTACCTTGTACACCTCAGGATGTCGGTACAACTCAAGGTCAGATCACCTACAATAATATTCTGAGGATTCTGCAGTGGATGTATAAGTGGCAGGAGGAGGATTACAGAACACTAGTGGATGTTTTTATGGATGGGTCTGCGAGGAATCTTCTGCTTCAAAAGCAAGAAGCCGGCCTGACCAGCAGCAGACTGAACAGAATGACCAACACAGAGGCTGTATATTTCTTTTTTTTCAGTGCGTACAGCAAAGTTTGGAGATTTTCTATCAGTCATTGTACTTTGCTGTGGTCTGCTGGGGGAGCAGCACTAGAGATGGTGACACCAACAGATTAGATAAAACTATTCTGAAGGCCGGCTCTGTGACACTGACCCTTTTGAGCTGTGGTGGAGAGGAGGTCACTGGACAAACTGGTATCCATCATGGATAATCCTGTTCACCTTCTGCAGCACTTACTGGACAGGCTGCAGACACCTTCTCAATCAGAGTATAAATGTAAAATGTTTATAAAAGCCCTTGAATTAAAGACGAATGTCTGCACATCAATCGCATCTTCATGGTTTGATTTAAATCCACTGTGTAGGTGTACAAAGGTAAAGCTATGATCACTGAGTCTTTGTACAACACAGTATGGACTGAACTGTATACAGTTTAATATGCAAATGTGCTGAATAATACTGAGAGAAACATTTGACTTTACTAGAAAGGAAGCTGCATATACTTTAAGTTTTGCCACATAAATCCTAAACCCATCTCTTCAGATCAATATCTTGTATGGCAGCTTCCTGCTGGCAATCTTTAAATGTGTGAATGAGGCCCATTTTTTCTGAGCTAATGTAATCTATTCATCAATTATGCCTATTCCTGAAACACACACACATACATACATATGCAAAACCCAATCCAAGGCAACATATTTTGGCACTATACTTGATGTGGCACTGATGTTTGAGAGGCTTGGCGAGAGCTGCTGGAGTGACTGCTGAAGTGCACACGTGGCTGTCTACATACACTGCAAGGAAACTGTTCATAACCTGTTCAGGTAGCAGAGAAGCTTCACACAGAGAGGCTGCAGATGAAAGAAAAGGAAAGGCAGGGATGTTAATCTCGCCAAAACACACCTGGATGCAGACAAAAACATCTCATTGCAGACAAATCCTTCCTGCCTTTTTCTTATCTGTTTCCCTCGCGAAGCTGCTGTGTGATTTCTCCCACTCCTTTTCAGAATTCTCACAGTCACACTTTCCTTTATCTTTTTCTTGGTTTTACACTTAGTCACGAACTGAATTTCATCATGCGTTGTGTACGTGCCTCTCTACAGCCATCTGCGTGTGTTGCTCGGAGAAGCTTTGCCTGTTAAGCAGAAGACCTTGTCTCTTGTTAACAAGGCCCTTCTCAATTACTCTCCATCCAGACGCTTATTAAAACACCCTCACAGCCCCACCACCTTTCCTCCCCCCTCATACATCTACCTTTAGTTTAATACCAGGGTGATCTTTGTTGCCATGGATTCTGTCGTCATGGCTACAAACAACTACGCAGATGTACAGGAAGTATAGAAGGATGGAAATAGCGCAGTGGGCTGGGGTGATAAGGGGACTTGAAGGAAGCTTAACCTCTGCAGGGTGAAGATCAAGCTGTGATAAGTCACGGCATTCAGCACGAGGAGGGGGACAGCGAGGTTGGCCATCCTATAGTCAATGACGCATGAAGGTCAGGGCAAACCCTCAGAGGGATGTGAGAGGGATTACAGTTAATGTCTGGCTTGTTTTCTTGCTGCTGCTTTGCCTCAGTGGGGTATTTTCTGGTCTTACCTTGAGCACAACTACAACAACACATTACCCGTATCTGTCAATAGTAAATGCACTGCATTTATACAGTGCTTTTCTAGTCTTGTTGACCCCTCAAGGTGCTTTGAAATCTCAAAGCAATTCCCTCTTTAACTTCAAGATTGACAAGGAGGATTTTTGTAAAGCAGAAAATAGCACTACTACAAACAGAAAATACCCCAGTCTGTCTGCACAGCCTTGAAGGGTGTGGGGTAATTTACATAGGGCAGATAAAAGTGGAGCTTTGTCAGTGTTGATGGACAACTGAGTGTTTAATGTGGCTGTGCAGAGAATACATTTGCGGTGCATCCTTGATTTGTGAGAGACTCCTGTGACGAGTTTATAAAACACATTATTTGGAATTGTTTAAGGTCTAGAAAGGAAGCGGTCCTCAGTGGGACAAGTGGTTAAAATAAACAGAACTGTCACTTCAGGTTGTCTGACTCTTTGATAGAAGGGTGACTAAAAGACAAAGTAAAGAAAACTGCTTCTATGAATGTTTCCCGAGGAGGGGCCACAGAGACAGTATACCATACCATACCATACCACCTTTATTTATAAAGCACTTTAACATAAAACCAGAGTTCACAAAGTGCTGTACATGCTAATAGCATAAATAAATAAAAATTAAAATGAGATAAGATAAGATAAAAAAAAAAAACTAAAATAAATTGAATTAAAACATGTTAAAACAAATAAATAAATAAATAGAGTCAACCCCTCTAATCAATGCCAAAGGCTTCAGCGAATAAATATGTTTTAAGAAGGCTTTTAAATTCAGAAAGAGAGGAAGCCTGTCTAACATGCAGAGGTAGATCATTCCACAACTTTGGAGCAACTACAGAAAAAGCACGATCACCTTTAAATTTAAACTTAGTTTTTGGTACCTTAAGGAGCTGCTGATTGGCGGACCTAAGGGAACGGGCAGGTGTATATGGTTGTAGTAGCTCCGAGAGGTAGGGGGGGGGCCAGGCCATTAAGAGATTTAAAAGTAAATAAGAGAATTTTAAAAACAATCCTAAAATGTACAGGTAGCCAGTGGAGTGAAATTAAAATTGGGGTAATGTGCTCAGACTTTTTTGTTCCAGTTAAAAGACGTGCTGCAGCATTTTGCACAACCTGCAGGCGCCTAATGGACGCATCACTAACCCCAAAATAAAGTGCGTTACAATAATCCAGCCTAGAAGTAACAAAGGCATGGATTACTGTCTCAAAATCCTGTTTCGATAAGATAGGCTTTATTTTGGCTAATTTTCTCAAATGAAAAAAGCTAGATCTTACAACAGCTCTGACCTGGCTTTCAAATTTAAGATTAGCCTCTATTTTAACTCCCAGATTAGTAATGACTGGTTTAACATACTGTGCCAGCGAACCAAGATCTATAGTAGAGGCCTCAGAAGCGCCACCAAAAACCATCACTTCTGTTTTCTGTTCATTAAAATGTAAAAAGTTCAAAGCCATCCAGGCCCTAATTTCATCAAGGCATCTGAGCAGCGGGTCTACTGAGAAGCCATTTATCTTTTTAAGTGGGAAATAAATCTGGGAGTCATCGGCATAGCAGTGGAAAGAAATCCCATGTTTCCTGAAAATAGACCCAAGGGGTAGGAGATATAGAGAGAAAAGAAGCGGTCCTAAAACTGAACCCTGTGGGACCCCACATTGAAGAGAAGCAGCAGAGGATACAAACTCCCCGAGTTTCACAGAGAAAGTTCGCTCTGCCAAATAGGATCTGAACCACTGCAGTGCGGTACTCCTAACACCCACCAACTGCTCTAAACGGGAAATTAAAATATTATGATCCACTGTATCAAAAGCAGCAGTTAAATCTAACAGCACGATAATAACACAGTCACCTGAGTCATTTGCCAAAAACACATCATTAAAAACTCTTAAAAGGGCAGATTCGGTACTATGTAAAGCTTTAAAACCAGATTGGAAAACTTCTAAAAAAAATAGATATGCATTATCTGGTTTCATTAGCTTCTAAAAACAAAGGCTCCCAAAAAGGTCGCAAAGGTCACAATTTTACACTCAGGATTCGCTTTCTTTCCACACTTCTTAGAGGAGGACTACCTCCTAATTCTTCAAGTTCAATTCAATTCAACAGGCAGATGGTTTGAAACTTGGACACAATGGGGTGTTCCAACAGGACAATGATGCCAAACACACATCACAACTGATTTTTGGAATGGATAAAGCAGGCTAAAATTATGCTTCTGTAATGGTCTTCCCAAAGCTCCAACCTACTTAAAATTTGTGGACTATGCTTAAAAGGCAGGGCCATGCCAGGAAACCAACCAAATCAGATCAGATTCAGATCAGAATCAGAAATACTTTATTAATCCCGAAGGAAATTATAGGAAATTATAGGTTACAGCAGGTAGCACGCTAAATGGCGCATGCGCACTTACAAAGGAACCCTCTGACCAAACAACTTAAATGAACTTTTGCCAAGAAAAGTGCTCAAATCTCCAGCCAGAAGCTTGTTAGTGGCTAACAAAAGTGTCTGGTCGAGGTGCAACTTGATAAGGCATGCTTAACCAAATATTAGTCAGGACATTGTATGGATACATTTGAGCCTGTGTGTATAATTTGGCCTGGTGTGAAAATCCAAAATAAAGTCAAATTTATATACTCTCTTTTTTTTTTTTAAAGTCAACAAAGATGTATACTGTACAACTGTTACCCCCTAGATAAGAGCCATTCAAAGAAATCATTAAGAGCCCCAAATTATCAGGACTATTCACCTATAGACTAAACGTTTGACCACTTTTGTAATATTCAGGTGAATGAAGGTGCATGAGAGGCAACAAAAGAAACTGAATAACAATAAGAGTTTATTTGAGGAGCTAATTAAATCACATGCATCTAAGAGCTTACTAAATAATATCCTGAGTGATCTCAAGGGTACGCCACCCACTGACAGAAAAACACTCTGTTAAAAAGCTTGTCTGTAGCGCCACCTTGTGGTTTTTTATTCACTAATGAACTCCTCAGGAGTTCATGCTGTGAGCTTTTGCTTGCAGTACAAGCGCCTGGTTAGGACTTGTAGTGATGCAGAATGAGTGCATTAAAAGTAATTCCAGTAAATTTCAACCTCGTGGTTTATATATTTTTTAAATGCACAAAGATTGTGTGGCGATTACAGCTTTCATAGAGTGTTTCACACTTTGTGCCCATGGCCATCATCTATTTCTGTGGTCCCAGTTATCTGTGACAGTCTTCAGGAATGGTCCGGACTATATTACACCCTCTTCCCTCCCCCAGAAGCTGTGCTAAAGTAACAGCTGATGTCAGTCTTGCTTAAAGACACACACACACACACACACACACACACACACACACACACACACACATGCACAGACCACACTGGCTACTCGGTCAAAGAGAGCCAGCCAAAGGGGAGTAGGGCTCCTGCACCTTCCTCTCCCTGCGACACATCAGCACTTGGCACAGAGGAGGCTCCATACCACGCTTCACAAATCCACAATCCAAGCCTTTAATCCCAAATTACAGCAGACTTAAAAGGGGAGGGCAGTTATCTAACTCTCTCAGCACCCCCATGTGCCTGCTTGGATCATGGAGCTGCACTGCCTTCCCACTGATACCCCCACCACAGCCAGCTCCTGCTCCACGGATCACCCGTACGACAACTGCCCACCTTTTGGCCAGCGAGAGAGAGCCAGGGAGAAGGAAATGGAGAGTGGAGTTGTGTGCCCTGCTGTAACCAGACTCCCAGGCACCCAGAGCCCACTGCCTGGTCTGGCCCCAGCTGTGGCTGAGGTTCAGACAGTGGTCGGTGGGGGAAGAAGGCCTGGCATTTGGCCAGCTCACAGCTACTGCAACTGTAAAGAAGGCCTGGGAAGACAGGCCTGGGAAGCAGAGCTAAGCAGAGGCATAAACACAGCAAGAGGAGGAGACAGAGGAGGAGAACAGGGGTGTAGCTGGGGAGTTCATGTGAACCAAAGCCCAAGCCCATCACAAAGTGAGGATCATCGGAGCGCTCTGTCTCTGTATGATAATCTCCCTGATGCTGAAACATCCAACAGCCTCCAAGACTTTGACACAGAAACAAGTTTCCAGGAACACTTGCAGGAGCAGATGCACAAAGCTGTAGCATCCAAACAAATCCAAGGATTGATGGAGGACGACTGTGTGACTGAAAAAATGCTCAGTAATAGATGTTCTAGCAACCAGGACCAGAAACCAGACCAAGACGAGGAGCATGAACCGGAGCTAGAGCTGGACTCAGGATCCTGTAGATTAACAGAAGGGGACCTGATGCAGCATCACCACCTCCCTACATCGCTTCCTCAACATCTTACACAAAATTCCGCTCAGATGCGTCAAACCAAGTGTCACGACCCACCGCTGTGGCCTCCGGCTGATGTCAAACAGCCAAAACAGACATCGTCTCCCAGAGTGCCCCCTCCATTACCCCTGGCAGACCCCTCTGCCAGTGCTTTACGCAGCCTCCTCACCAGCCTGCAGCACCAGATAATGAAGCAGAGAGAGGAATATGAAGCACGGATAATCAGGTAACTTCAACTTGTTTCTATTTATAAATCCCCAACAAAGATTAATTATGCCATGTGAAACAATATGAAGTGTCTTAAAATGTAACGTGGTGATACTTTTGGCTTTAATATTAGCATCCACTTACAGCTCAATGACTTGAAAAATGAATTTTCCACCCTGTGGTGTATTTTCAGTGAAGGGTAACACAATGTTCCCAGGCAAAGAAAGTGTGCACGTGTGTCCACTCAGCTGTGCTGGTGTGGTCCCTCAGTTGACTCCAAGCTTCACCCTACATCCTGTTTAGTTCACAGATCAGTGAGAGCTGATTCAATTTTGTCATAGTTTCCCACGGATCTCCTCATGATGTGCTATGATGGAAATGCTGCTTGTATACACACGAAACTGCAATTTGGATAACCGAAGTTGGGATTTGGGTTTTTTAGTCTGGAAATGGATGTGCATCTATGTTTGTGGCAAAATAAGAAGAAACCTGCTTTTTTGTTGCCATCTAGTTAGCCAGCAAAAAAAAAAAAAAGAAAAAAAAAAAAAAGAAGCACAGCACGTGTGCATGACATATAGACCAGCTCATGACAGTGGAAAGAGAGCTAATTTAAGGGGCCATGCTGCTGACCTAGACACAACACATACCTCATTTATTACTGATATAGATAGACCAACACTCAGAGTAAGGTAATGCATTGGTAGTAGTGGAGATGACAATCCTTTTAGCTCAATAAGGATGGTACGAAAAGTAACAAAAGACAGATTTAACTCTGCACACGAAGCTTTTGAACTATCTGTTCAGACTTTCCAATGAGACAGTGCTGTGATTTACCCCCTTCTTGATTTCTTTTTTTTTTTTGCATATTAGTCACAGTTGCGTGTTTCAGAGCATCAGACAAATTTTAATATTAGATGAAAATAACCAGGGTAAACACAAAATGCAGTTTTAAAATAACCATTTTATTAATTAAGGGAGGGAAAGCTATCCAAAATTGTGTAAAAAGAAAAAAGAAAAAAGAAAGATCAATTGCTCCCTAAACCTAATAACTGGTTGTGCCACCCTTTGGAGCAAGAACTGTAATTAAGCATTTGGAATAATTGGCAATGAGCCTTTCACTGTGGAGGACTCTGATCCACACCTCTTTGTAGAGTTGTTTTAATTCAGCCACACTGGAGGGTTTTCAGGCATGGACAGCCTGTTTGAAGCCATGCCAAAGCATCCGAGTTGGATTTAGAACTGGACTTTGATTAGGCCACTTCACTACCTTCATTCATTTTGGCTCATCATCACGCTGCATAACCCAAGTGTGAACGGATGGCCGGACATTCTCCTTCAGGATTTTCAATAATTACAGCAAGTCCTCCAGATGCTGAAGCAGCAAAACAGACCCAGACCATGACACTACCACCACCGTGTATGACTGTCGATATGACGTTCCTTTTATGAAATGCTGTCGTTTTTTTTGCCAGATGTAACAGGATGCAAACCTTGCAGAAAATTTTCACAAAACATCAAGATGTTTTTTGTTTTGTTTTTTCAAATGTGAAACAAGCCTTTGTTTTCTTTCTGATCAGCAGTGGGTTTCTCCTTGGAACTCTACAATAGAGGCCATTTTTACCCAGTTTCTTTCTTATTGCTGAATCATGAACTCTGACTTTAACGGAGGCAGGTGGTGCCTGCCGTTCTTTAGATGTCGCAGAGGCACTCTTGGAGTAACTTTGGTAGGTCAGCCATCACTGTTCCATGTTTTCTCCATTTGTGGATAAAGGCTCTCTCTGTTGTTCACTAGTCCCAAAGCCACAAAAACAGCTTTGTAATTCTTTCTTGCTGGGCTTTTTTTTTTTTTTTAAATAAATGTGTTACTGTTTGAAACAAGTTAGCCTACTTCAGTTTGTCAGATTCTATTTAAGTGACTGCTTAGTTTAACACATATGGTAACAATGAGGCCTGGAGGTGCTTTGTGAAACTGAATTGGGCTTCCCAGAAAGTGTGGTTAATCATAGTTAAGTCATGATTTAATAAGCTGGCAGTATTACTTTTTCATACAAGGTCAAGTAGGTTTGGATAGTGTTTTTCCCCTTAAAGGAAATCATTTAAAAACTGTTTTTTAGATTCACTCAGGTTACCTTGGATATTAAAATGTGTGCACTTTTACACAGGACTGCAATGATGCTGTTGATATAAGGAACAATCCAGTAATCCATCCTGTCATTTTTAAATAAATTAAAAATAAATTTGTAACCTTCACCCTATTCTTATCCTTTGTAACTTTAATATTGCTTCTCTTTTCCTCCTCACGTCATCAGTCTGGAGCAGAGAAATGAAGAGCTACAGATGGAGGTAGTTCATCTGAAAACAAATCTCGCACAGCAGCGGCACTGGTACAAGGTTGTGCAGGCGAAGATCGTGGAATCTGAACGGGCACGAGCTGCCGCGGAAGCACACAACACCACGATGCAGAGGGAGATGGAGCAGTTTTTCGACATCTTTGGAGAGCTCAACAACGAGGAAAAGAAAACAGAACACATTGTGAAGAGCTTTTGAGAAAGCTTATGATACGAGCAGTGAGTGCAAAGAGTAGGAAATAAATGCACAAGATGAGCTGGTCATTACACTCTAACGAGGGTCTTTTATCACTATGTCACTAATAAAGCAATGTACAGTCATTTCGTCATGAAGAATCTGAGAATTGCACAAAACAGCATCAAAGAAAGAAAAATATTCACTGATGTCCACTTTATTAGCTGAGTATGGGCAAAAGATGTTGGCCAAAAGGTAATATTGTGGTCATTGCAATCACAGAGGACATCTCTGGAAATAAAAGGAGGAACAAACCGAGATGTACAGTGTATAGAATGGAGTATTTTCTTTTAAAAACATAGTAAACACATGAGATAACTTGAGCAACGTGATGCTCAGTCCTTATCTGCTAAGATTTGGATGGCCACTCCTCAGGTCATTTAAGGCATGACTGAAAGAATAAGGTCATGGTTGTGTACAACATAGTGCATAAGTTCTCGGTGACTCCGTAGCGTCTTCTTTCTGCGTGTCCATCACATGTGCAATCAGTTATGGAAAAAAAAAGTAAAAAAAAGAAGAACAAAGGGGGGGGGGGGGGCGACGCAGTATCTGCACAGTCCATTTTCAAGGTTTATCTTTGACTTTCAATCTTCAGTTGAACTCAGGACTCCACAGTCTCACCCACGCTTAAACCACAGCATGTCTGCTTTCTCTCTGGGAACTTTTAAAAAACCTGAACAGCTGCGTCAGATTATTCAAAGGAGAAAAATAAGGACGAGTGCTGCACAGCATGTTCTCATAAAACATAAAACACACATTTAAGGCCAAAAAACCCCAAAACAACAACAACAACAAAAAACAAACCCTCGTAAAACTACAACAGCTCCCTAACTCTAAAAGCTTTCTGAACTAAGAACGGAAACGTACTGTGAGTGAAAGAACGCACTTGAATGCATTTCTTTGTATAGCAAGAACTACAATTTCTTACAGGTGTGAAGCCTTCATGCAGGTTAAAACGTGTCGTCTGATTTCATGATTCATTGTGTAACTTTTCCAGCACTAATGGAATGGTTTAAAAAAAAAAAGAGAAAAAAAGACAAAAGGGAGCAGTCCACACGTTTGTCAATGAAATGTTTTGACAAGAGGCTTAATTCCCACGGGCGTCACTGTGGTTGTGTGCAACACTCTGCAAGAACACACAAAAATAAATACAAGTATCTTGTTTTGCCTCTTCCGGATGTACAGGATTACGATTTTTTTTTTTTGATGTACACACTGATAGTCAGTACCGTAAGTCAAATAAGGGTGATTGCAATATATATAGATATAGATATATGTAGCTCCACAGACATGTTGAATTTCTTAACCAAACAAGCACATCCTATCTATTTGTAATGAAAGGGTCTACAGCCACTATGAGTGACATCTTTACATACAGTACATTGTATCGGGAAATAAACAGTAACACTGCAATCACAGCTTCCCCTCGCTGTCAGGGGGAAAAGCTTAAAACCAACATCACTCAAGCCAATTAATTATTCAATTAAAAACAAAAACACTGTGCAGAACGCACCGCTGTAGAGATCTGCAATACTTTGTTTGATCATGATTGATGCCATCAGTTTATGGTAAGCTTTTGTTCTTTGTGGCGTAACATGCACTAGAGCAGGTCGCAGTGGGATGCTTGCCTGCCCCGATTTCATGACGATGACCTCTGGTCTCGACTCGCTAAAAAAATAAAACTTTTAAAATACAGGCATACAAAAACAAACGACTCCCCCACCTACTACTGGCAAATCAATATGGATGCATACACCGCATATAGGCAGGTGATCAAGTAAAACAATGGAGAAAACAGAGAGCACAGGTATCTTTTACCTGCAGGCAGCAGTTCCAACGACACAGCGGGTAACAAATTAGAAAAATAAACCTGTCCATTGAGACTAAAGAGAAAAACTAAAGACATAAAGGGACAGAACAAGTGTATGTGGAGTTAAAAAACAAAGAAAAGAAAGGATGATGATGGCTGTTAAGCCCCTTTCAGACATGTACCCTCTCCTGACGGTGTCTGAACACGTCTGCTTGATGTATTCAAACCTGTGATGGCAAATCTCCTGGGTCAGACCTCGTAACAGTTACGTAACACTTCCAGCACGGCACAAGACTAAGAGCATGCAGGACATTAACGGTAACGGTGAGCAAGCTGTTCCCCTCAATTTGTCGTAAACTTCATCAGTGCTGCGGCTGTGTGTGACAAATTGAGGTCACACACCAAAAGGTGTGCCGCGAACGAGTCTTTGTGAGTTGCTCAGCTCACAAGAGAACGCCCTAAACAGTAAAATATGTGCATATTAACATTTTAGCTCATAAACTTGGTTTGCAATAAGATTAAAACATTCCTCATTTTCATTATTCCCACTCATGAAGAGAGAGATTTGTTTTGGAGCCTGTGTGGGAAGGCTTTTCTCAGCAGCACACACACACGCACGCACGCACGCACGCACGCACGCACGCACGCACGCACGCACGCACGCACGCACACACAGAGTACCCCTGTTTGAGAACAACGCGCTCATGAGTGCGTTTACGCTTAACTAAAGGCAATGCTGACAATATTCAGGCATGTCATGTTTGTTGGTTTGAATCCATGAAAACACTGATGTAACACTGACCGATGTCTGAAAGATTATGCTGTCACTTTAACAGATTGCTGACTTCACCAATGTTGCATATTCCATGTCTGAAAAGGGCTACTGATGTTTGGAGAGCAAAAACTGGAGATGGAAGGCAGGCAGACGGAGAGAGAGATGTGTGGAAAATGTCTGTGTTCAGTGATTCTCGTCCAGAGGTCCTGTCAATGTGTCGATGCTGCTGCTGTCTGTGTCTGAGGCCAGGGTTTGCTCTGTGGACATGGACGAGATATCGTTGGCTGAAGAGGACTGGGAGGCCGAACCTGACACCACATCTGACACATTACACACAAAAACAACAGACAGAACCAGAAATTTAGCTGCATATGGCAACAACATTTACACTTCCTAGTACATTGTTACTGGAACATCCACTCACAGCCGCTCTATTAGGTATACCTGTTAAACTGATAATGCAAATACCTAATCAGCCAGTCACATGACAGCAACTCAGTGCATTTAGGCATGCAGACATGCTCAAGACAACCTGCTGAAGTTCAAACGGAGAATCAGAATGGGAAAGAAAAATGATTTAAGTAACTTTGAATGTGGCATTGTCATTGGTGCCAGAGTAGTCTGAGTGTTTCAGAAACTACTGACCTACACAACCATCTCCAAGGTTTACAGAGAATGGTTTGAAAAATAAGAAATATCCAGCAAGCAGCAACTGAGGCTACAATTAACATGGGCTCACCACAGGTTTGAAAAATGTGACATTTAGATGGTAGGGTCAGAATTTGTCATCGACAACATGAAAGCATCCTGCCTTGCATCAACAGGTCAGGCTACTACTGGTGATGTAATAGTCTCTAGCATATATTCTTGGCACACGTTGGGCACCTTAGTACCAATTAGGCATTATTTAAACATCACAGGCTACTTGAGGACTCTTGCTGACCATGTCCAGTGTATCCCTCTTATACTAGCTTCTTCTGCTAATAATCTCGAGCTGCTTTCTTGAACATGACAGCAAGTTCACTGCATTCAAACGGTATACACAAATGGGCCAGATCGCAATCCAGGAGAGCATCTTCGGGATGTGGTGGAATGGGAGACTCACATCATGGACATGCAGCCGACAAATCTGCAGGAACCGTGTGACGCTATCAAAGCAATATGCACCACAATTCCTGAGAAATGTTTCCAGCATCTTGTTGAATTTATGCAACGAACGATTAAGGACAGTTCTGAAGACAAAAAGGCAGTCCGACAACGTACCACCAAGGTATACCTAACAGAGTGCATGTGTCCACAATGGCACATTTAAGGATACCCGTCTTGTGGCCTATGAGAATGCCAGCAGACTCCTTAGCTACAGTACGGCATTAAGATACTGTAGTTGTTTTAAGAGTATTGTACTGAAAGACAATATTTAGGGACAACTACTGTTTCCACTGCTGCATACTGACATCTGTGTGTGTGAACCAAAAAAAACTAAAACAAAAATATATACACATACATGCACACGCTGTTCTAGGATCCTTTTGCGCCTTGTGAACATCAAAGTGAGTGTTTGTTTTGGTGAAGCTGTCAGTGTGAAGTGTTTTTCAAACAGTGACAAGTCCAGTGAGGCTGCAGCTTTGGGCTTATGCTAGAAATTTTGGGCTGATAGAGGAAAACTTTGTACCTGAGCAATCTTCTTTCATTAGACCATTCTTGTTCCTCTCCTCCCAGTCAATCACCTCTTCATAAATAAGTTCTGCGGAGAAACAGAACAGGTTAATGGCTTTCAGTGGTGACCACACTCATGCATGCACGTTCAACACAAAAGCAGATTACAGCAACAGTAGAACAGCAGTTGCTCGGTATGGTGCACTGCTGGTTTGCTTCTCTAGAGGTCAGTGTATCCCACCTTTCCACTGCTCAATAGTGTGCTCTCTCTCTTCCAACTGCTTGTCAGAAATCTGTGGAGGAGGCTGTGAAACAAAAGGAAATGTCACACACAGCCGCAGCACTGATGACGTTTACCACAAATTGAGGGGAACAGCTTGCTCACCGCGTCGGCCTCTGCCGGGTCATACCACACGTGAATGTAGGGGTGATTAAGAGCTTCTTCTACAGATATGCGGCACTCGGGATCAATGACTAGCATTTTGGAAAGCAAGTCCCGTGCTTGACTTGCTGTTATGACAACACAGGAAGGGCAGGATTACTATGGAAACAGGCTTACGACATCATTAAATTTAAGCATTCTTTTTGACAATTGAATACTGTCCCTGATGGTGTTTGGCCAACATGTCTGTCAATGTCAAGATTTGTTCCGTTTTATTTAATGATGTGACCTCTTAAACGACACCATTACACCGCAGAGTTTTACTAAATCTATGCAGTACAGGAGTATCATTGGATACTAAAAATAACACTCTACATAAAGAGAGTATCAAAAATTCTTACTCTTCAATTTGTCATGTTCTGACTCAGAAGGGAAGGCCCAGTCTGGGAAAAGCTCGGCAAAGCTGACGCCAGGATACTGTGGCTTGTTCATCACATAGTTCCTCACAGTCTCCATCAGTCGGTTCATAAACTCTAGACTGGGTGTGCCCAGAATCTCAATCACCTTATTCCACTGGTCGATGTCTAGAAAACACACTTGTTATGGAAATCTCCAGTAAATTGATGGGCCTGTGCACATGTAAGCAAGTGAAAAGAACAGATGAAAAGGTACAGAATAGATCCGACATGTACACAAAATAATTTTGTATGAAAGCTAGCAAAGGTAAGCCTTAATTCACCAAAGCATAGGAGAGATGAAAATTTTGACCTTACAGGATTACCAATTATTACCATTCACACTCAGATTAACAAGAATTTGTGCTCTAAAGAAATGTCATTTTTTTGAGTCATTTTACTGTCAAATAACTACAAAAGCAATAATTCATACTGAAAAGCTACAGATGTAACCACATCATGGCAACATATAAAAAGTCCCTAATCTGGGAACAATGGGTATCTGTCCCAATCCATCAGGTGGATATTGGCCAATTTCAGTTTAGGTTAATTTAGCCACTCTGTTAAGTGAACAGAGCAGTATTACAATCTGAAGAACCATCTTAGCATGGCTAAAAATACAGATGTGTATGGTCTGTTGACTTACTTCTGCACAAGGCAATTACTTCAAAGGATGGGAAGCAATCTATCACCGACTCACACTTGTGCCCAGCATCCATTCCCAGCTAGTCGGGTGTGAATGCAAAGGGGAAGCTGGGAGCTAAGAGGCAGCTTACATATGTAACAAGAGAGATTAATATTTATTGAAGAGAAACGGGAATTAGAGCCTGACCTATAATGGATGTATTAGGAGTAAAAACTTCTCTAAATTATCAGTGGGTTGTGATCTGTAAAATAAATATTTCCTATCAGTGTATAATGAGTTAGATTCTGCAGAGAAAACACAAAACTTTAAGTTTAAACTCAGCCCGAGTGTTTTGTAAATCGTAAATTCAACAGCTGAGAAGACGCGACTGTGCCGGGAGACCCACAAGACTAGAAATATTTGATAGAGAGTGAATGACGATGCAGGAGGAGGGACAACAACTGGCACGGAGACGATGAGAGCTGCGAAGGATACGATCAGTGCCCTGGAAGATGACGCTGCCCTTTACCATCTCTCCCATGATACACCCCACTGACCAGATGTCCACTGGGAACAGAAAACGCACAAGCACGCACAGATGCACACAAACACACACACATAACCACACAGAAGAGATATTAAATTAAAAGTGACCAGAAAACATCAACTAGATAATACAATCCACACTGAATGCATAGTAACATAAAGTGACACACAGAATGATGAAAATCATGCTCTATGGATTCAAATTTGAATGAAAAACATTTAAAATGCGAAACACGAGCTCTCATCGGTTTTGGTGCATCTGCCAGCAGAGTCGCGGCCTGAGGCTTTCATCATAGCCATCTTCAGGCTTTTCTTTCTCTCGCTCCGGAGTCAGTCTCAGCTTTCCACGCCTTTCTCCACAGCCTGGCTTATCAGTTTGCACAGCTGTTGCTCTCTCCCTCATTTTTCATGTGTGTAATTGCACGCACTTAGCAGGACAGGCTGTATTTCGTTTCTCTCTCTTACTCTCCAAGTCGACTGCTTGCTTGTCAGTGGTCGTCAGGGGCAAATACCCATCAGCTCCTCTTTTTCCCTGAAATTCAGCATCACTAAAAATTAAAAGTTCTCTCTCTGAAAATATCTCCAGAGAATCTACTCCAAGTCCACTCAGCCATTACATAAATGTAAACTCTTGGCAGGTTTCACTCCTATTTATGATTGGTCTCACAGATTAGCTACATTCTTTGAAGAGCAGTTCAAGGACTACTTCCATTTTGCAAACCTACCCCAATATGATGAGTCATATTTCATGCTCCACCCTGTAATTAACCCAGGTCAGAAAAGATTGAGATAACCTGTCTGTTTAGCAGATAAATAATATCATGGGTCAGGTTTCCATCTCTGACTGCAATGGCTATACTGACAACTACACGGCTCTACACAGAGTATACACTTCTCAGAATATTAACTTAACTATTGCTTTGATTCCCCCCCTCCAGATGTGTTTTATACAACTAAATAAACAATTCTTGCCTTTAATAAACAAAAATGTCTCAGTGTCTCCTGGCTCCAGACAGAGCAACCAACTGTTGTGTGAGACGAACAAGAAAGGATACAGTCCTTTCCAGGAAAGAGGACTTTGTGAGAAATCATTTCAGCCATTATGCAGCCAACTGACCACAGGTCCACTGCAGCAGAGTGGTGGTATAGTAAACATATTTGTTAACATCATGTTAATGTATCAAGAGTCAAACTTACTATGACGAGTCAAAATCACCATTAATGTTTCCACTTTGTACATGAGAACCATATACACTCACCTTTCACTTTATTAGGCACACCTGTTCAACTGGTCACTAATGCAGATACCCAATCAGCCAGTCACATGACAGAAACTCAATTTAGTCATGCAGACATGCTCAAGATGACCTGCTGTAGATCATAGTGAGATTCAGAATAGGGAAGAAAGTAGGGCTGGGTTTTGATTATCGATTTATCGATTAAAATCGATTCTGGCTTGGATAACGTGATATTGATTCATTAAAATCCTGAATTGATTTCTAAATATAAATTTATTTTGCCCGAAATGCCAGAATCTCAGGTTAAACCTCACAAAATTTCTACAACCACCAAACAGCTAAAACAGTAAATGAGAGCAGGTACACGGATTCTGCACAAAGATGTAAAGACAAAACGCAGACCCGACGCATCCGAATCAGTGAGATGTCGTCTTTCTCACCCGACGGCACGGACATGGACACGCCGTCGGGGCTAAAAGCCGACAGCTCACTGATTTTAAGCGTCGGCGGGCGCTTTGTGTTTACGTGCTTTTTGCGCTCGATTCTGAAGCTGCAGCTTTTATCTCTCTCCAAACAATATTAACTGAACCAGCAGCCAAAGACGATCCAAACTACGCTTCACATAAACATCGTCACAAATTTCCTCTTACTTTTGCTGTTTTGCTTCCACCACAATAAAAATCACACTTCATGTAGAGCTCTCTCTCCCTCTCTCTAAATTGATAATCAAAACCCACCCCTAGTTATTACCCACCAGTCTACGGTGTCGGTCGCTGTTTTTTTTTTTTTTTTTTTTTTACTTACTTACAACAAGAAAGCCTAATTTCTGCTGTTCAATACTAAACAAATTTAAACTTTTTAAAATTAAGCAAAATTGCAAAATGCTTAGTTGTGTCTCTAATCAAACCTCAGTAACTTCTCTGCTCTGCTTCATTTTTGATCTACTGCACAATATATTTAAGGTCATCTGCTATAAAAACCCAGACCAGGAAAACCGCCTTCATGTTTTTCTGTGTTTTATCCTCAGTTACTTTGACACAAAGGAATCTGCTGTGATGTTTACACCTTTGATAAAGTCTCACAAGTGTCAGCTTTCTTTTTATAGATATAAAAATATAGTATATATGTACTGATAAGTGATCAGAATTATAATATTTCTGACTGTCTGAGGCAAAATTTCCCCGATTCAAATCGAATGAATCGAATCGAATTGTGAATCGGATTCGAATCGATCCTAGAAATCAGTGATGATAACCGGCCCTAGAAGAAAGGCAATTTAAGCGACTCTGAAGGTGGCGTGGTTTTGGGGCTGCTGATCTGCTGGGAATTTCCCAGTTCTGAAGGTAGAAGGGAGACCAACCAAGTACCAGCAAGGTGCATCTAATAAAGTGGTCAGTGAGTGTTGTTGTTTGGGGGTTTTTTGGGAGTATTTGAAAGAAAAAAACAATAATGAACAACATCAATTAATCATAAAGTTTAAAAAACCTGGCTTTTCAAGAACATGAAGAGCTCCAGGGAGCAGCTTGTATTGATAAGTCCTGATGTGTTAAATGATTTTTAGACACGCTACATAAAGTCACGTTAAACAGATTATTAGAAAATAATTATTCTGAAAGAGAGCAGTGTTACATGTTGACCAAGTAGTGTTTAAAAGATATGTTTTTAAGGCTGGTGTTGGTTTGTACTCACCATTTTCCTTGTACTTCATGCCGAGAATGACCTCCGGGGCACGGTAATATCTGGTCACCACGTACGGGGTCATCATGAAATTAGTGCAGGCTGTCCTAGCTAAGCCAAAGTCTAAGATCTTTAGTGTGCAATCTGACTTAACCACAATGTTACTGGGCTTCAGATCCTGAAGGGGGGAAAAAAATTGATAAATCTTTAGGAAAACAGGCACAACAATCTTAAAGTTGACCTATTTGTTTAATATAGAACAAGCAGATGGAAACGTAATACAACCATTTTAACCACTTTATAAAAGTTAACTTTGGAAGAATTATCTAAATACAAAATGAATAATATTATTTCAGAATCAAAGATATACTCATTGGCTAATGCTAAAATACACAAAACAAGCAAAAGTTTAAATAAATGCAATTTTTTTCATGTATTAATAAATATTAAAGAGCTGTCAGGTTACAGGCACAACATGGGAAACGTTACACTTTTAAGCGCTATTTAAGTATTAAGTTACTGTGTTTTCAGACTGACTCTTTAAGCCAGCAACACATTTACTGCTTGCACTTACCCTGTGGATTATGCCAGCAGAGTGCAGGTGCCTGATTCCACAAAGGATCTGGTATAGCAGGTAGGACATCCTCTCGTGGTCTAGGTCCATATGGATCACCTGGCATAGGCTGGCATCCATTAGCTCCATCACCAGATACCTGAGAGGAGGGGAACAAGTGCAAACTGTGTTTGTGTGCTACTGTGCGAGAGCTACAAGTGCAAAGAAAAGAAACAAAATAACAGGAATTTAAAAAACAATCAGAAAGAAGACAAAGTAAGAAAGCAGATAAAGGAAATGTGACAAAAGCAAAGCGTGAAAAATAGAAACCAGAGAGCGAATGAAAGCAACGCAGAGGATTAGAGAACGTTGGAAAGTAAATAAGAGGATGTTTGTTAAATGAAAAAAGACGCAAAATACTTCAGCTTAAATCTTTGCATGTGAGAGAAAACCAAAGCAGCCAAAAAACACTTGAGTGCCACTCACAGATCCTGAAATTCCTCCAGGGACTTCTGAGGAGTGAATACATTGATCAGACGGATGATCTGCAAGCAGAGAGACAAGCCGTTACTCTACTCTGTCGCTCTCCTACCTACTGGAGAGGCCCAACTAAAGGCACAGCAGGGCTTCTGTTACCCCAAACCAGAAATGTTATATTTAGTCCAAGGAGATGACTTTAACTTAAATTTATATTACATATGTTCTGGCTACCTCTTAATATTAGAAATATTGTCCAACACAGGAGAAGATGGAAATTCTAAACTTTAACATTTTTCTGCCACAATTCGGTTTAACCTTTATCAAATATTCAACACATTTTATTGCAGGTCGAAAAAGAAGATTTACATTTTTGTGGTTGACACATTTGAGCAGCACCAGCTCCCTGTAGGCGCGCTTAGCGTGGGTCTGGTTCTGAAAGGGCCGACACAGCTTTTTCACTGCCACTGGTATACTGAGGACTGTATCTAGAGCAGAGCTGCAACAAATTTCATCAAAGAGAAAAAAGACAGAGACAAATGTTATCAAAGAAGAAACTAAATGCATCCCAGAGAAAACAGTTTATTCAACAATTCCTAGTTACACATTCAGTTTCATTCACGTTTTAAAAATAGTAAAAATAAAAATATAATTTCTTACGACCCTACTTTAAACATGATTGGGGCTGCGCAGAGGAAAGTAATCAGCTCTTCAAAGATGACTTCAGTCTAAAACCCTGATAGGAGCCCTTAGGGGTAGTGATATTCATTTAAATGTAATGTTTTGTAAAGCCTTCACTGTAATAAATGTTAATACAGTTTAGCTCTTGTACCTAATGCCTGCATTACAGCCTTGGGTTAGGGTTAGCTCGCAGAGACTTCAGAGAATATTCAAGGTGGTTAATCTTGCCAAAGACAGATCTCAAGTTAATGGGGCTCTGAAACATTATCAGGGCTATAAAAACCATATCATTGAGAAAAATGGAAATTATTTAGCTTCAGGTCACCTAAACCACAGCAGTTTAACTCTCAGTAAAATGTATTTATATAGCACTTTTCACAGACAGAAATCACAAAGTGCTTCATAATAAAACCTAAGAAATAAAAGTATAACACAACAATGCAAATTAATAGAACATAAAACAGGTGTGGGGATGGATGACTCACGACTGCAGACCAAATCTACCCATGGGTCTGTACCCATAAAGCAACCTGAACCCGAACTGAATGGGGGCAGTGATTTACTGAAACATGTACAAAAACACATTTAAATACAGTATATGAGGGAAAGGGAGAATTTATATAATTCCAACAAGTTTGAACATCTTTAAACGTCTACACAGCCTGAGCTCTCTGAGTCACGTAGTCTTCAGGAATAGTTCTCCAGGCTTCTTTAAGTAGATTCAAAGCTGTTCTTTGGATGTCATTTTCCATTGACTCAACTAAGGAAATCTGAATAAATTGTATTTCTGTCTAACAAAGTGCCTAAAGATACACATTATATTACATTGGTTCTTTGCTAATATGTCTGTTTTGTACACCTAACTTAAGTGATCCACACTGAATCATCCCATAAGATATGTATATGTAAAATATGTATTTTACCTGGTTAATGTGTGCTGCAGGGGAGGCGGACGCACCGCAATCACGCCTCGCCGCCTTGACGTCTGTGCTATCTGTGCTGTTGTGTTGGTATGTGTCGGGCTGTGAGCTGAAAAGCTACAGCTGGCTGTATGCGTACAGCAACCGTGTGTGAAAAGTGGCCTATAAAGAGGTGCTGAAAAGCATGTTCATGCAAACATCGTCGGTTCTGCCGTGGTATGTTTACAATGGGACTTCTGCTCCTGAACCTCTGCACACAGCGTCTGCAAATCGGGGCTGTACGAAGTCACTTTCATCTTTATGGAGGACTGTAAGCTGTCATCTGTGAGGCGTGAGCGGTGTTTGTTTTTAAACATAGTTCATGGTAGGGCTGCTCAATTAATCGAATTTTAATCGAAATTACAATCTGGGCTTTCAACGATCATTAAAAATGACTGAGCCCTATTAGCACCTCCCTCGTGCTTTACTCTCGCGCTGCTCCGTGTGGCAAATCAAGTGCACCTTTCTGCGTTTTGAACACGCGTCACAACAATTAAGAGGACCCAAGGGAAGCTCGGAAAGCAAAGCAGAAGTTATTTGGAGAGGAGGATAATGGCTGCTGAAGAATGAATGCCATTGGTTGAAAAGAGAGGTAAAATGACTTCAATGGTGTGGAAACATTATGGGTTCGCGTAGCAAGTGCGTAAACTTGCTACGGTGTCGTAGCTGCACCACAGAGCAACACTACAAATTCATTCAATCATTTGAAGGCCGCTCACAAAGTGACATACGATCAAACAATGAAGGAGCAGCAACTTTAGTTGACATACCTCAATGTCAGTTTGATGCAATTGTGCATTGTGTGGCTAAACAGCTTGTCTTAATGTTTGGTTATTTGTATGCATAAATATTATGCAGTATTTTGAAGTTCACTAAACATTAATGTTTACATTTTTCATTTATTTTTATATTGCTAACATTTGCACTGTTATCAGTATTTGCACACTATTTTATATTATTTTTTTGACAATCTTTAAAGCCATTATTCAATACATTGTTATTGTTAAATAAATATTATCAAATAATCGCAATCTCAATTTCAGTGAAAATAATTGTGATCATCATTTTTGCCATCATCGAATTCACGGTGGAGAACAGCTGCTGACATAATGTGGATCCGAAGATCCATAATTGGCCTACCTGGGGTTGAAAGTCTCGATAAATGCACGGCGTTTTGGCGGGTACAACGGCTTCCACGAGTGTGACGCTTATTTTGAGTGATGAAAAAAATAATAGAATATAATTTTATTTTCATATTTCAATATCACAATAATCTTCCAATTTAGAACTACAAGTTAAAAAAGAACTAACATAAATAAAATACACTTCAGCTAAATACTTCCAGTTTATTTTCCCAAATCACGCGGAGCTGCAGGTTGACGACCCCTGGTGTAAGTGGTTTAACAAACAAAAAAACAAAACAAAAATACAAAGCTTCTGAAAATGGTCAGGTACATGGACTGGCCTCAAAAAGAAAAAAAACCTTTGAAGACCTTCAGAAAGCCTGGAGAATGATTGCTCAAGAACACTTGGAAAACGACCAGAAAATCTGGCTCCTTGGAAACAAAACACAAAGAAATAATGGCTCAGGACTTTTGCACAGTACTCTGCAAGTCTGACATTCAGGGAAATGTATCTAAAATTAAATTCAAGCTCCGTTTGATATAATCATGTAGCCAATAATGAATTAAGTCAAGGGTGCCAATATTTCTAATCAATAGCTCCAACAAATGTGAGATTTTCAGCTTGGAACAATGATATTGACATAATAGTACTTTTTCCAGCAACATTTACACTCATGATGGAAGCAAAAACACAGCTGACACTACTGATCACATTAACTGTGTCTCTATTTAAGAGTCGCTGCAAGCTGTGACACTTGATAATGAGCCAGCTTATCTAACATCTGACGCCAAAGGGGCTCAACCGATTCAGCAACAATCACTAACATGTGAATTATACTTCAGCGTCAGATCTACACCGTAACCGAAACTCCATTTTAATCCTACGCCACAATATTCTACGTAACCTACACCTCCCGAGAAATGTAACTACGTGTTAACTTGAATGGTATGGAAGTTTACAGTCTAGGGGGAAAAGGAGTTTTTGTTTACTACGCAAGTTAGAATGTAGATTTCCCAAAGCAGTCTAAAGTTTTAACCTGTGCCCATTTAATCAATCAAAGACTGAAAAAAACTTACCAAACAATGCCTTGGGCGCCAGAGCCAATGGGCCGCAGCTGCTGGTAGCGCTTGAGCACAGTGAAGGTGGAGTCCACCACCTGAACACTGTAGAACTGCCCCTCCGCCTCACTCATCCTGCTGAACAGTCAGGACCACCAGCGCTGTCTGCAGGACAAAGGAAAACAAAACAGATGAATATCACCATGTTCTAATCTCATGTACGCTCTCCTCTGCTCTCCGTTTCAAAGTGTGTGAAAAGGGCTGGAGAGGAGCACACAGCACAGCTTAACAGATGAGAGACAGGCTCAGTTAAATGTAGCATTTTATTGAGGTAAAAACCATGAACAACCCTTCCCAAAAGGGTTACTTTTTTCTAAAACTAAAGATGAACTTGTGTGTTAGGGCCCAAAAAATATCTAATCCAAGATAAACTTTGACTTGATTTGCATGGAACTTTAAATGCTTTCATTGATTAATTGATAACCTTACATTTCTCCAATATTGTTTTATGATAACAGCAGCATAAGGCTGGAGCTAAAAGCTGAGCCTTTAATGTTTGGTGTGCTTGTTAAAACAGAGGAGAGAGAAAGCTAACAGCTTACAGTTCCCAGTACCACGCACACTCACACAGGCAGCATTTAGCTTGAGCCTCTTCATTATTTCTTGAACTGCATCCAGCTTCACTACAAGTGTGCGTTCAGCTATCAGCACTGGATGAGCACATACGTGTTAATAAATTACACGATGTGTTTGAGTGTTTATAACAAAATATGAAAGTGTTTCTTGGCAATAGTTTATGTGCGCATGTGCATACATCTGTGGGCGAGAACACATAATCGTGTAGCTACGCAACACCAAGCAGTCACGGCTGTTTGTCATTCCTTCAGAAAACAGTCATCAGTTTAAAGGAGACCCATTTTTTTCCTCCCTTTGACCGGGAACAGCGAGACAAGCAATCACTGGATTTCGTGGTCACAGACACAAAGTACTGACGAGAAAAATAAAGGATGTTTATGATCAAATGGACCAGAAAAAAAAAAACCCTGTAAAACTAAAGTCACTGCAATAAGCAAAGAGCTACATAAGGAATTAGAAAGAGAACTGCTGTCAGATATCAGAGTGTGTGTCTTTAGTTTAAATGTTCAATTGGAGACGGAAACATTTATTTAAAAATTAATCAAAAGAAAATCTAATGATTGTAGTTCATTCTCCAATAATCAAGAATTAGCGTGCAAATTATTTCAATTATACATTTACCTGAAGGTGATGCATATTCTGAGTTTTATACAAGGAATACATTTCAAAATTAGCTGGAAGAAGGGGTCACATACCACTGTGCTGCATCACACTCAGTAAGTGCCACATTAAGCTAGGCCATCAGTAAAAGATCACTGTCTGGAGATCAAACTAAGTTCCTTCAAAACCTATACATGCCTCAGCTGGGCCTTTTCCATGCCATATAAAGCATAACAGCCACTGGTAATTGTTTCTTACTCTCAAACTAAAGGACATTTTTCAAACATGTCCTAAATAATCTCCAGTGCACATGTGTGTGTGGATTTTCATTGTTCGCTTCGCAGTTTTAACTTCCATTTTGAGATGAAGAAAGAAAGTTATGTGTAAATAATATTACTGGTTGGTATGCACTGGTATAGAGCTATATCAGCCAAACATTGTTATCGACAAATAAGGCGACATTTACTGATGGCACCGGTCCACGTCTCTGCTTGCCATTGTATATGATTGTTTATTTCCTACTGTGGTTTGTTATGACTTATTTGCCTGTTTGTAGGCCGGGGTTTTTGCCCTTGAACAAACACTGGGAAAAAGCCTTCACGTGTAGGAGGTACGGATCTGAAACCTTGCCATTAGTCAGATGAAAAATGAATCCTTCTCAGTTACTTTCTTCCTCTGCCTGTCTCCTCTCTTTCAAACATAAATCCAGCTGGCTCTATGACTGCACCCAAAGGAAAAACTGCAAAGACCTTTACTTCCTTCATTCTTTTTGTTTTTCACAACTTCTTTGGCTTTGTCCTTTTCCTATTGTGCTACTAACATCCCCCTCAATTGCCTCGCTCCTACGGCCTCCTCACAGATATCTCCAATGATGGTCCTGACAGATATATATTTTCATGACTGCTGTGACTGACACGCAAGCTGAGCTTTTCTGTTTACATACATGTAAAATGTAGGTACAGGCAAAACAGCATGCTAATACCAAAGCTGTACTCCACGTCTCAAAAGCACAGATCTTAGGCCACAGGACACAAACACCTTTTGCTAAAAAATACAGAAAAGACTATTTTAGCCTCACTGACAACAGCAGCATTTTGAGATATTTATATTTTTCATATAAGAGCTGGTGTGCAGCTTTTGCAACACACACACATCAAGTTAAAGGATGCTCTGAGGAGACCATTACTCATAATGAAAGCCACTGTAGCTTCATCAGTCACCTGGTGCCAGGTTAGTCACAACTACTGGGTCATTCTAAAGTCGATTCAGCACAAACACTGACAGGGAACAACTGTTTGATTAAAGCTACATACCGCTCAGAAAACCAAACAGAAACATAGGCAGACACCTGCCACAGTTCTGGGCAGCAGGCTCTGAGGAATTTATTTAAAATCAAAAGGGAAATCGATCGTGTGGAATAAAGTTCCCCAGAGATTCCTCAGCAACTGTGGGTACACTAAAAGGAAGAGACATCCCAGAACAAACTGCTTATGAATGATACCATTAATCATTACTAGCCAAGGTTAAGGGCAACACTGATGCAGCTGATCCTGTGAATGCAGATAAACTGCTAAAACACTTTATCAATCACTACAGGGAAAACAAACAAACAAAACACTACTTTAGGTTGATAATTATTTTAAAAAGGATGATTAAACCATGTTAACTACAAAACTGCCTATTAATCTCAAAGCTTACAGGGAACACGGTCATCAACAGTGTCTCCATTTTTCCCCTCAGACTGAATTAAAGGCAGACGTAGCTACTATGACATCATCCACTGGTTTGTGAAGTCCTGTTTTAACTCTTTTCCACATAAAGACGGCATTTAACGACTTCATCCATACCCTTAATGGTGAGTTTCAATACCTCAGTATATATCAATAAACCCGATGACCTCACTAATGATGCAAACTCAGTCTTTTGTTCTATAAGCAGGCCTGAAATATGACAGAATCCGCTCAGTTCAGAAAAGAACTTCAAGGTTTACTCTTAGTAAGGGTGAAAGCCTCGAGCCGAGTGTTTTCACCGTGTCATATCTGGTTGGTGTTTTGAAAAACGATGTGACAAGCGAGGGGTGAGTCTGACAGTGACACCGCAGGCTCAATAAGCACACCGTGTGTGATCCTCCTTTCTGAAAATTAGAATACCCAAAATTTACTAAATGGAGTTTATGTTGTATTGAAGATATGAGCGACTGAGCTCATTATGTCATCAGGAAAGTGTTTACAGAGGTCAAGCCTGAGGTCTGTTTTCCCGTAAACTTCTGCAGACCCGGAAAACACTGGTATCGGGGCCCTTGTGGCCATTGTTCACACATTCTCACTTACACACAGTTATATATATTTACTCCCATGAATCAAGGCAGAATATAATCAACCAGTTGGGGAATATTACCTATTATACAAACCCTCCTGTGTACTATTGGTTAACAGCGGAAAACACCAGCCCACGTAGCCATTTGAAAAAAAAAGAAAAAAGAAAAGGCTTAAGGTACTTCTCAGTTGGTTTCACTTTTCAGGCCTGGAAGCCTTATTAATTTAATTTTTTAAACTCTGTTTTCTATGCAGCAATAGTTTATCAGAATCAGAATAGTATAGAATATCCAGTTTAGCTGGATGTTTTCTTAGTGCAAACAGTGTTACAGTTTTATGCCTGAGAAAATGTACTCAAATAAACTGTAAAGAATACAGTTATCTGGAATATGAATGAAAAGATGGGGGTTACTACTCTTTTCTCTTACCTGATGATACTTATTACACTAATCCATATTTATGCAATGGTATGATAATCAAAGAGTTGATGAGAGAAGTGACCTTCACACAAGCATCATGGACCTCAACATTAGCTCGTGGCAGTGACTGTTCAGTTCTGTTCAGTTCAGTCTAGTCCAGGCTTGGGGGTCTGACGTGGCCTAGACTTGGGAGTTAAGATGGGGAGTCAGTGAGCTGGCTATGAGATCAGATTAGCATGGCCTGAAGCCTCAGCATCTCATCTTGATGTAGCAGAGTTACAAAACACAGCAGGGATGAGTAAAACTACACGGGAGTCTACTGCTGCTGAACTAGACACACCAAATTAGTCTTTGAGAGCAGTCACCCGGGGAAGAAGGAGGATGCAAATTAAAACACAGCAAACTTGGACACACTCTGAACATCCATGTGATCCCACTAAAAAGTTCAGTGCGCACAAAGTGGCTGAATCACTGACGGGCTCGCCTTGCCAATGACATGCCAGAAAAACCTAGCTTGGGCTGTGAAAAAAAAATCCCCCTAGTTTTCATTGCATCTACACCTGCGCTTGTGGTGACTGTGGTTAAGGTTCGTGAGCAGGCCTACACAAATGTCATTAATTTGGACTACATGTGTGTTTTCGAGGCTCTGTGGGTAAGGTATACGCACTGACAGCTAGACGACGTGAATTTTTAGCATTTCATAGCGCCGCACGCCTGCCCTACAACACACACACACACACACACACACACACACACACACACACACACACACACAGTGAGGTATGAAGTCACCCGGGTATGACACACCGTGGCCGCAGCACTGTTGGCACTCGGTGCTTTAACACAGTCAGAAACCATCGGTTTACACAGCTAAAGTTACACCAGCATTAACGACATCTGACTTCCCAAAACCTCAGTAAAGGTACGAAGTTAGCAGGGCCTACACTACCATTGTTTTTCAATTCTGTGGGCAGCAATGCGGTAGTCAGGCTGAACTGTAAGCTCCGGCGGACTAGAGAACGGGCAGCAGGAGGCAGCTGCTGCGGCGAGACCTACCTTCTCCCTTCGCCTCTCCCAGGGCACTCCCATGCATCGAAAATATAGATAAAACACTCCCCGAGCTCCTCAGGCACAACCTGGGCTTGGAAAAGTTGAAAAGGACGGTCGGCCCGGCTGTCACGACTGACAGACCTTCCTTTAGTTCCTAGCTAACTCCAGCGGCAGCACGGACGGACGGGTGCGGAGGAAGGGAACGCCACAACAAGCAGAGACCCAGCACAGGCGTGACGTCATCACGCAGAGTTTACGTGGGCGCAAAGTTTTTTTTTTCTTCGCCAAAACTTGGAAAACTTTTTCTTCTTCGTGTGATTGGTTAATGTAATAATGTATGTGTTTTGAAAAATGACAAAAAAACAAAAACAAAATAATACTAATAATCCTATGAGGGCACAAATAAAGACACACAAGACAAAATCATAACTAGCCATAAATATTAGAAAGTAAATGGGGATGTGGTGGGGGGAATGAACAGACAGGTAAATCTTTTGAACAGAATGCATTTTCAATTTATTGATTGGCAGTTCCCATTTGTCTATAAAGATACAGTATAAAACTCAATCATAGTTAAAGACACAACTCCAATTTTATCAGTCTTGCCCATAATAATAATAAAAAAATCAGTTAAATACAGAATATTATTATTAGAATTATTATAAACCCATTCAAATGCCTGAAACCAAAAACAACACACAAACAAAAAAGCAAAAGAAAACAATTATTATTAAAAGTTATGATATATTATTTGTTTTTTGCTGCATAAGTGCTCTTTAACTAATCGAAATGCTCAACCCTATAAGTAAGGAAGGGTTTTTTTTGGAGGGAGCAGGGCGGGGGAGGGGGAAATTGGATTTCTGTGAAACAGAACAGAAAGATGACATATTTTATATTAAGATGAAATAAAAAAAACAAAGTTATGGGTTACTGGCCAACCAGGCACAGTGATTTTATGACTTTTCACGATATTGCAGCCTAGAGGTATGCAGCCCCCAGTGGGCCTACGAAACTCATAAAATAAAAATTCTGAATCAATCACCTCATGATTGTGTACATTCATAATGCACATTTGGTCCGCATATTGCACAACTGTAAACACTTCAGTATACCATTTCAATGCTAAACTTCTTACACGGTTTTGGCTCATCTCGTGATTAGAAAAAGGCACAGCAGCTGTGTGAATGTCGTTTTCATAGATTGTTCTGCAAGGCCTCATCAAGTGATACCAAGGCCATTCTTCAGCAGTGTATTGGTCTGATTTCACATTTGGCTTTTTTTCTTTTACAAGTTCATTGTACAATAGACAATAGCCCTCTCTACTCCCCCCACTTTAACACACACACACACACACACACACACACACACACACACACACACACACACACTTAATGTTTGATTGCACTATTGCACTGTTAATCTCCTAAAGAGCTGTCTCTCCTCTCCAGGGCTTTGTGAACTGTAATTATTCCACTGTCACAGACTTGGCCAGGTTTCTGGGAAAGTCAACCTTTAAAAAAAAACAAAAGAAAAGAAAAGAAAGTTTGTTATAACAAATTCTACATGATCAATGAATTTAGCAGCACTGCATAACACTGTATAACATTTCCCAACTCATTATATTAATGTACATGGTAAAACAATTGCATCCTGGTAAAGATGTGCCATAATAAGGATTTGGCTATAAATGTTATACATGTTGTGATCATGCACTGTAAATAAAGAGTTCACAATTCTGACAGATAAAGTCTGTTTGCACTGTGGTGAGTAGGGAACATGAGCTGCCTTATTAGTAAAGTAAAGCATTCACAAGGAAAGAAAAGATGAATAGACACAAGCAGAACCAGAGACATGGACAAAACATTGGTATTCATGGGCACCACTATCCCTAAAGCGTATGTACAAGCTTAGAAGAACACATGCTGGCTGCCATTACTGTCTTTTTCAAGGAATACCTTCCCCATTAAAGCCAGACAAGGCCAAATTCTGCACATGTTCGAGTGCCATGACTGCAGCATTAGATTTAAGTCTTGTAATAATTTTAAATCAGTTTTAAATCAGACGAGCAAATGAAGTATCTTATTGTGTTAGTGTGGAATTGAAATGAATGTGTGACAACATCAAATCCACGTGCAAATAGATTGCACTGCAAGCATTTGAAAACCAAACAACAGAAGCACACATTACATTCATAATTAGCTGCTCTTAGCATTGGGTGAATTTGAACAAAATCAATATTGCTATAAATCTCATATTAACATCAATATGTGATTACTGAGGTATTACAGACATCGCAGTGACTGTGCATGTGCTTGTGTTTTGCTAAAACGATGCCCATTATTAGTCTTTATGGATATCTATTATATCTAAATATGAGGATTTGGACATGATGATTTCTTTATTCCTAGGACTCTTGTCAATAATCAAACCAACGGTTGCATTGAATACTTACATCATATCCTCGGAGGACAGCCAAGTGAAATGACATAAGCTGCAAAGGGATGACGCTGAGGATACCCTGCAGGCAGTCCACAGTTTGCGGCAGTTCGATGGTCTGGTAGGCATTCTTAGTCAACTCAGTGTCATCCTGGCAACAGATGATGATGGGCCGACCCTGATGAAGACAGACATCGAGAGGGCAAGAATATTGACATCAGTCTGTCTGTCCACTCATTTCTGTTGTACTTGTGACTTTCAAAATTTAGTATTTGTGTCTGTTTGTCGTACTTTGAGTGTGTGCTTTGGGTGGATGTGTAAGATGTGTTTTGTCAAAGACCTACCGATCTGGCGGTGACTTGCTGCAGAGCATTCTGGCATTTTGTGTAGCAGGCGTCCCTCATGATGATCATGATGACCGGCATGTGTTTGTCAACGAGTGCAAGAGGACCGTGCTTCAGCTCCCCAGCTAGGATGCCCTCCGAGTGCATGTAAGTGATCTCCTTAATTTTCTGCATCAGAATAAGAATAGTAAAACTTGTTTAGGATGAAGATTAATAGTAAAATGAAGACAAATTACAGCACAGCCTACATTCCTTGCATGGTATGAAAGCTGTGTGAGCAGATTTTTCTCATGAGGTTTCAACTTAATTATATTCTTTCCTTAAACTTGTTTGGATTATATGATAGTTAGACATCTTCTGTTCTGCGTATGTGCTCTTTTCAAGGACAATACTGTTGCCCATCAGCTACATGCTTACACTCTTTGTATCAGGGACCAGCTGATGATACTGAAGCAAGCCCACAACAAATATCCCAGAAAACAGAAGGACATGCAGATGCAACGTCGCCTCGGCAATGAAAGAAATCTGAGAGTGGCAAATAAGATGTTAGGGTGTTCATGTCAGGTGACAGGAAGGAGATTAAAAATATCTAAAAACATTCAGTGAATCATAGACAAGGAAACACCACATACGATGGCACAGACGCTGCAGAGCCAGAAAGGCATGTGGACTGTCCATGGCTACAAGGGGTGGCTGTAGCTCAGGTGGGTGGCAGAGCAGGTCAGCCACTAACCAGAAGGCTGGTGGTTCGATCCCAGGCTGCTCCAGTCTGCATGCTAAATATCCTTGGGAAAGATACTCACTCCATGTTGCTCTCCGATGCATCCATCAGAGTGTGAATGTGTATGAACGTTGGATACTTAGCATTTAAGAGCTTAAAAGAAGTGCTTGTGTGAATGGGTGTGATTGGGTGAATGAATTAGTTGTATAAAGCGCTTTGAGTGCTCAGACAGAGTAGAAAAGCGCTATATAAGAACAAGTCCATTTACAAGGCCAAAAGTCGAAATGTAGATGGGTACATCAACAGAGCCAGTGCTTCAACACATCCTGGACGCAGTCACCTACTGACTACTTTTATAAGCAGTCCTCAGCAATGACACTTTCACTACCACTGACCATCTCACTGAACAAATGAGGAGGGTACATGCAAGTAAAGGATGCACAGTGACATCACCCTAATGGCATAACGCAGAGCTCCAGTCGTCCCAATCCTGTGGACGACATCCCGCCTGGTTTCTGTGTCAAAGAGGGCTTTTGGTCTTCCTAAAAAGAATATTTCAACTTTACAACTTTTACAAAACTCTGCAGCTCGTGTGCTGACGAAGACCAGAGGGCGGGCCCACATTACACCGGTTTTAGAATCGCTGCACTGGCTCCCCGTGTGTTTCAGGATCGATTTTAAAGTTCTTTTATTGGTTTTTAAATGTCTTAATGGTCTTGGGCCTTCTTATCTCTCAGATCTGCTTTTACCATATGAACCCTCGCGGACCTTGAGGTCCTCTGGTACTGGCCTTTTGATTGTCCCTAAAGTCAGGACACATACTCACGGAGAGGCAGCTTTTCAGTGGTATGGTCCTCGTCTGTGGAACAGCCTGCCGGAGGAGCTCAGGGCCGCAGAGAACGTACATGTTTTTAAGAACAGGCTCAAGACCCACCTTTTTAATTTAGCTTTTACTTAACGTTTATTTATTTTATGCTTATTTATTCTATCCTGTTATTCTATTGTTAATTTAGGTTTTACCTAATATTTATTGATTTTATTCTTATTAATTTTTTTTTTAAAATCTTCTTACTCTATTTATATTTATATTTATATTGTATCCCGTTCTTATTTATTTTATCTTTTTACCCAGTATATACTCTTATTAGGTCATATCTCCAGTGTTTCCTCAGAGGGCGCTCTCTGCACCGGGGCTGTGATCGACCGTGGCTGCTGGGGCTCTGTGGGTCCTCTCAGCCTGGCTGGGGGGCTTCTTTGCCTCCCTCCTGCTGTGTGCCCAGCCTGGAGGCTGCGGTCTGTGACCGGCTTCCGGTGCAGACGGCTCCCCATGATAGTGTTTCCTCACTTGGCTCATGCGTACCCAGTCCAATTTTACTTTTTAAGTGTGTGCGTGTGTGTGTGTGTGTGTGGAGGGGAGGGGGGGCTGCTTTTAACCATGTAAAGCACTTTGTGCTACATTTTCTTTTTGTATGAAAAGTGCTTTATAAATAAAGATTGATTGATTGATTGATTGATTTTATTAGGGACCTGAGCAATTACAGTACTGGTGGGTTACTTGGACAAGAACACTAGACTGGCTCTCTACAGGAAGTGCCAGAATGGGCTCTTTTTCATGCAGAGGCTCTATTCCTTCATCGTAAATGTCACAGTGTTGATGACGTTTCCTGAGCCTTTGATGATCAGATGTTTTTTCTGTGTTATGATAAATTAGAGCAAAAGGCTTGACGGTGCATGATACGAAAAACCTCAGTAAACTTGTTCAAACTCGGCTGAGTCTTGTGGGTGGAATTGGACCGTCTACATGTAGTAGCAGAGAGGAAGCTGTTGTCAAAACTCCTCTGCATCATAGACAATGTTCCCTTCCCTCTACACAGCGTTGTGGTTAGCCAGAGGTGCACATTCAGCCAGAGACTAATAATGACTAAATGCTCCACTGAACATCACTCCTATGGCCATCTAGTTACATAACTGCTTTTAGTGTTGCCATTTGATTGTTTATAATTTTGTTAGTCATTATTTAGTATAGCTTTTATTTCAGAAACTGTTACAAAACAATTTCCCTGTAAGGATTATATAACATGTCCTGATTCCTAATTCCACTGTACTCATTTTACGACTAATATTATGGCTTTTTTGTAACTCACCAGTGCCCCCTCCAGGCAGGTGGCATAGTTGAAACCTCGACCCATAACCAAAAGAGACCTTTGCTGATACAGTTCATTGGCAATGGCCTTGATCTTCTCATCCAGGGACAACACCTTCTTTATCAGTTCTAAGAGAGTAAAAGAATGATGAGTGAACGATGCATTAATGTTGTTTAGCTTGAATCTCCACATCTAAATATTTCTTTTGAATCCACAGAGGCCTTTTTGTAAGATTTGTTGGGGTACTGACCAGGTAGCATCTTGAGGCTGTTGATGATCTCCTCTCTTCTCTTCTGTAGGGAGAGTCTGTCCTCACTCATCATCAAGCCAAACATAATGAGTGAGACAAACTGACTGGTGTAAGCCTGGATAAGACACACACACACACACAGAGAAGCACTTTATAAGCCCCCCTGTGCTGAACAATGAGGAAGAACCCACCAATTTAGAATCGGACTCAGGGAGGAGCAGCCATCTGCCACAACCGGTTGGGGGTAAAACCAGTCGAGACAAGTATAGACCATAAACCAGCCATACCTTTGTGCTAGCCACTCCTATCTCGGGCCCAGCATTTATGTGGACTCCACAGTCGGTTTCTCTGCAGATAGAGCTGCCAACAGTGTTCGTTACACCAACTGTCAGAGCTCCCCGTTCTTTGCAGTAGCGCAGTGCCATCAAAGTGTCTGCTGTCTCTCCTAAGGAGCACAGAGAATGAAAACATATGTTCATAATGTGCAATTAAACCACAACAATGTTCCTGTTTCAGGAAAAAATGAAAAAGGCATTGAACGTGGATAGGTGTCACACAGGAAATTACAGTGTAAATAAAGCTTTCTAAAGCCACTTTCAGGAAAGTGAAGATAAAAAAGTGCTAATGTGCATCATTATCACCTGACTGGCTGATAAAGAAGCAAACATCATCTCTGAAAACAGGTGTGATACGGTCCAGGAAGTCGCTGGCCAGCTCCACCATGACAGGCAATTCCGTCAGCTCCTCGAGGATCTGTCTGGTCTGTAGAGCGAGTAAAAACAGAAGATTAATTAACACTGCTACACTCTATCCATACAATAATTGAATTCTTTGAACTCGTCTGTTACTAATTATTGCCTTCTTTACTGCAAAATGCCATCATCAAGCATATACAAGCTAAAATAATGATGTAACTGCTGTACTCACAGCCACCGCTGCGTGGAAACTCGTGCCACAGCCGATCATGATTAACCGTCTGCAACGCTTTATTTCTTTCAGGTGGTCCTTCAACCCTCCGAGAACAACTGACAGAACAGAAGGTGAAGCAGTTAGACCTACTGATCACTCACTGCATCACAACTAATGTCTGTCATACATTTTAGTGCCCAGTCATCATGCGTTTACCGCCTGCAGTTATTAAATAGTGCATTTTAGGAGGTAAATAAGGCTCATAAAAACAAGTTTTTTGCTGTAGCGATCATAACATACATGTTTTTTTATACCTGAGAGTCGTTTTTTTTAAATTCCCAGTTATATTAGAGGGTAGTGGGACATGCTAGAACATAGGACTGGCTATCAGTTCACTTGTCACCTTTTTTGGTGTCAAAACAAATGCGGCCCCTCATCGTGTTGACTACTGACTCCGGCTGCTCAAAGATCTCCTTCTGCATGAAGGCATCAAAGTTTCCTGCAAAGGACAACAGGAGCATACATTACCATCACAGTCTCTGACACACCGTGACATGCTGAATGCTTTCCTAATAAGAAGTGAGACAGGAAATAAGGATGCACGGAGTTTGTCTTGTGGCTTTGTTTGCACGCATTCAGCCAGCAGAGGGCGAGCATGTGTAACTGTTGACTTAAATCTGCTGCACTGCATGCACAGTACTTGCAATTTGAACTTAGCTACCTAAGAGCCACAAAGTAATTTCAAATAGTTTCTGACCTTTCATGATCTGCTTCAGCTCCATCTGTAGGGTCATGATAGCTCTGACTGGGTCTTCACCGGCCTGCCGGTTCATTCTGTGGATGGAGAGTTTCCCTCCAGTAACTACTGCTATGTCATCATCCTCCATGTACAACACCTTGTTGGTGTGCTCAATGATGGCACTATGGGTAGACAGAAAAGGTCATTTGGGGAAAAGAAATGAATGAGTAATATAAATTAGTAATATTGTGTTTTTGCGTTTTGAGTCACATAGAAGAGGCCTCACCTGGCGTCAGAAGCAAAATAGAACTCCACAGCCCTGCCATCCCCCACAGAGTTGATGGCGCTGGAGCTGTCAGCTCGGTTGCGACTGTTCCTCTCATGGACTTCCTCCTTGTGTTGAGCTGCAGGTCAGAAGTCAAAAATCAAGGTTCAGTGACATGCTGCTGTTTTTGCCATTTAGTCTTTTTACTAATCGTAGTCAACATACCCAGCCATTTATCCTTGTTGTTATTACTTATTAAGTTTCAAGCAAGTTCCTCTTACGACTAGACCTATCTTGGATTTTGTTTGCTTCTGTGCAAAGAATGGCTTACTTAATAATATCTTGGATTTTATTTCTGTATCCTTGGAGTCTGTTTCACTGTATTTCCCTTTGTTTATTCATTTGTGGTTTGCACGTTTGCCTAATACACAAAAGTTGTCCTGTTTGATTACAGGGAGGAGACACAAATCCCTCTGGGGCTGTGTTAGGAAGGGCATCTAGTGTTAAAAAAAAAAAAATCTGCCAAAGCAAACATGTGGAGCTACCTGCTGTGACGACCCCCTTGTGAAAAAGGGAGCAGCTGAAAGTCGCTTTTATTCAGCAAACATTACATTCTCAGCATTAGAAACCTGCACATTGCAAAGTCGAGAAGTAGAGTGGCTTTGCAGCTCGAAAAGATACTGTTTTTTTTTTATTGCAAATCAAAAGATTCAAAAGTATGCAGAGAAACAAAAAAACAAACAAAACCCCCACAAATTTGCTGAGGGTTGCTGAAGCCCCACACAAAGTGTTTATGCAGGGTGAAAGAGCGGTTTCCATCTGTGAAGTCTTATTGTGTACCTAAGACTGGGTTATTTGCAGATGCAAACCACCCTCCTCCTCACATTATACACATACTCTGAATCTACTCAGAGTATGCATTCATGCCTCTACACACAAATCAGCCTATAATTTGTTAACTTCCAAGTATACCTGACTTTTTTTTACTCATATCTGTCTGTTACTTTTCTAAGATGAAGAGGGGCGTGCTAAGGCTGGGACGTTTTCTAATCCTGACAAGGCTTGAAACTAAAAAAGAGAAATTTTATACATTTAATGTGAACAACAGACAAAGTGAAACACAGATTTTTGTACTTAATATGTCTGGTTAATAAATTACTCTTTGCCTTTTAGCTAATCTGGGGGTTTAAATTTGAGTCACTAAATTTAGAAAATATCTTATATGTAATGGTATATTTAAATAAATGACCCAAAAAGGACTTATCACGCCATTTTTGAGGTCATTTAAAACACCACACTAAGCTTTTCAGTGCCTGCCCTGGAAGTACCTCTGCCTTGAACTTTGGATGCCTTCATTAACAACCATAGATAGATAAGATACTGCGGACACAGTCTACAGAAAGAAAGAAAGAACACCAGCAGGGCGGTGTGATCGTAGCAGCTGAGGATTTTTTTGTAAGATTCAATATCTGGACATTTAAAAAAGATACTTCAAGTTTTAGATTTAGACATTCAAACTGTGATCAGTTTTTAACACCTCACTACATTTTCCTCTTCGTTCCCTCCACTATCTGCAGGTTCTGTGGGTGAAGGGCTGTGTGAATTTGTGCCAAGCAATCACTGTAAACCAATGTAGCCACCTGAATCATCATGCCAAAATTCAAAAATTCAAACTCATGCCTGGCTACACCAAAATGCAGTTTGCTATAGCCAGGCATGTAATACCAGTCCAGCACGCTTCTCCATCTCTCATTCAGCAGCAATGACTGGGAGTGTCTAAATGAGATCAGCAGTGGTTTTTAACAAATTCCTGTTGTGGTTTGACAACGCCTGACAAAAGCTCTATCAGGATCACTTTATTCAAAATGGGATTATTATTCAAACTACAGTCATTTATATTTAGCTCTGTAACCAGGATCTCCCTGCTCTTTTGTGTGCCGCTGTGGAAAGCACGAGGTGGGGAGAGCAGGAACAGCAGCAGCAGCAGGACCCACTCACAGAACAGAGGCATCAGTCACAATAATGAAGCCAGAAATAGTGAGAATACCATGAAATTGAGGAGTTGGGGTGGAGGTGCGTCTGCAAAGCAGCTTGCAGAGGCTGCAACTGTATATAGCCCCAAAATATATTAAATAGCACAGCACGTATGAGAATTGCAAATGAGAAAGATCCACATCAGCTGATCTGATGTGGATTAGCTGACCTGATATGGCCGGCTGAGCTTCACTCCACAGCCTGGCAGAACTCACGCTCAGATTAAACATTGGTGTTATTCTTACTCATGGAGCATAGGGACTAGTGGTCAGCCTTCCCGCTGCTCTCACTGGACTGGGGTTTTTTAACAGTGGACACTCTATCATGTGAATATGCCACTTGAATCAGTGAATGCACCAGGGTGAGTGGTTTCAAAAAGTTTGGACCCAAACTGGAGAAGTCTCGAATTTCGTTAAACTAAATGTTTCTCAGGATGTCATTCAATTTCCTAAACACCACTGCCTTTAAAACTTGACACAAAGTTCCCCTATTACACTGGAAGAAATGTTTTATTTTATTATTACTTTACAGTAAAAAGTGGAAAGCTGGTATTACTTTGACAGTAGCTGGGAAAATTATTTTGAGAGTGTGGGGTTGTTTCTGTAGGCTATACATGAACCAATCTCTATACCTTCTTTAAACATAAACATAGGCGTTGTACCTTAATTTGACTCTGTCCCAAATACACCGTACTGCTGCTATAAATACTAACTAGTGCATCTTATTAGTGGCTAAGAGCAAGGCCTAACAAATATTTGCTCCAGTATGAGTTTGCTCAGAATGACAGTGCCAAACTGTCACAGAAAGCATTAAAAACGTATGATCTCCGAATATTTATCCAGGTTTAGCAAAATTAAATTGGACTGACTAACCTTGGGACTGAGAAACACACATAAGTAAGAAAATGCTGCTAATGGTTTGGGTTTTCACCTCATCCTTAAATGAACATTTAAACTTGGTACTAGAAACATGAAGAAAAAACATTTTCAAGCTTTAAATTGGTTTGAATTGTACCACACAGTTCATAAGATGCTTCTTAAGCAGTGATGAAATAGCGTTGCTTAAAAAAAAAGGGGGGGGGGGATATTTATATTTTAAACTTCTCAGCTCTGTTATAAGAAAGCAAATTGCTTCAGGGGGACTGTCCCAGTCAGTTGAAACTTCCTTGAACAATAAAACTACAACTGCTTCCTTATAGGGGTCAGATATCCATATGATAACCAGCAGGAGTGAGATCATGTTAGATAATTTAACAGGGCGTTTATCTTGACATTCCAAATATTTCATCATGTCCCACTTTTCTATCGTGCAGTAAATCTTCATATCTACAGTTAGACTCTAGACCAGGGGACCAATCTCAGTCCACGAGGGCCGGTGTCCCTGCAGGTTTTAGATGTGTCCTCGAATGGCTAATTTAAATGGCTAAATTAGCTCCTCAACATGTCCTGAAGTTCTCCAGAGGCCTGGTAATGAACTAATCATGTGATTCAGGTGTGTTGACCCAAGGTGAGATCTAAAACCTGCAGGGACACCGGCCCTCGTGGACTGAGATTGCCCACCCCTGCTCTCGACGGGCAGGTTTAGGGTGCAGTGTAAGTGAATATGGCACTGAAAGAGGAATAGAGCTCACCACTATTGTACTGCACGGGGATGTGCTCAGTCAGCAGCTCATGCTCACTTCGCACACCGATGACCATAGGACTTCCTCTCCTGCCAAGATAAGAAGGGGGGGGGGGGGGGGAGATGGGAGAAGGATTAGGTTTCACGTTCATTGTCAGATCCAATCCCGTGATGCTTTGTAGGAGATGTCCTGACATTCTTTACTATAATACTTCTAAACAAAGCAAAATACTAAAGAAATCTATTAGTTTGTTCTTGCTTATACTACTGCACATTCAGTGTGTTCATCATTAGTCCTCCATATTTTGTACATATTTCCAAGACTGCTTGACAGTTCCTGGAACAAGTCACTGGATCCGTATTGGCTGTTGATGCCATGTGGACGTCTCTTATTGGCTCAGGAGGCAGAGAAAGTGTAAACATTTATCACAGGTGGGGGAGGAAGGTGTGAGAACACCAATCTTAAAACAGGAGACACCTTTACACGCACTTTAGTGATCGCAGTGCAAACAGTGTGTCAAAACACAACCACTTCCTTGTGAGTTAAGAAGCTGTATTCTAAAGGCCTCTCCTTACTTCTCCTCCTTCTCTTGTCTGCATCTTTTCTCTCTGCTTCGCATGTCTCTGGGGCTGTGTTGACGTAAGCACGATGGTTGTTTTAAGAGGCGTGGGGCTTGAAAATGGAGGATTGCAAACAGAGACATGTGGTGGCCATCCAGTACAATATTGTAGTTTCGCCAAAGGAGGGAGAGATGGGAAGAGGTGAAATCAACGGAGAGCCTTATCACGATAACGATGTTTAAAGGACCACTCTTTGTGACACTTTGGCTTGTTTACACTAAACCACACCAAGCACCCTCTAGTGTGTATGGCATGCAAGCATAGCAGAATCAGAGGGGTGTGACGTCTAACACAACAGCATCCGCATTGAATGGTGCTGGATCTACTTTCGGATTTGGTTAGATTCAGTGTGTCACAACCTCCTCTCCAGGCTGAAAGGCACAACAATAAAGTGCCTGTTACAGAGACCGGTGAGGCAGAAAAATGGCGCAATGCTACACCTTCAACAGGGTATGACAGGGACTTGTATTAAATAAAAGACACGAGTGGAAATGGCAGAACAAAGTCCCAGAAAGCAAAGCCGAGGTGGTGAGAGTAAAGGTTTGGCTGTGAAGGTCATCCATGATGGCAAAGGGTGGGTGGTGTCTAGCATCACTAGATAATTGAAAACATTCCTCTTTTCCCTCTGTCTTGGCAGACAATGCTGATTGTTAAACATGCAAACCACAAAAATACATCGAGTACGGCCAATGACATGCGTTACACTGATATCGGCTTTCAGAACGCAGGCGACAGCTGAGACAGCAGAGATTCATCTTAAATTCATCTTAAAAACACGGTGAGATTTTACGCCCACTTCTCATTTTGCCGCCCTCCTCATTTCTCTCTTCCTTCTTAACTTACTCCATTGCGCTGCCTTTTCCCTGATCTCTGAGATCACTGAACCAAGAAAGGTATGAATAAACTGATGAGAAACAATTAACCTGGAGTTTCATGCGACCCAGCCAAATTTCCTGGAGCTGAAACGCGAACCCCTCATTGTTAATAAGTTACAGAGAAGGTGGCCCAGGGCCAGGGTCCCAGAAGGGAGGGGAGGCTCTCAATTCAGTCTCTGGTCCTAAGATGCAGATTGTACTGACACATAGCCGAACAGGAATTTCCTCAGGGCATATATCCACTATTATAAACAAAGGACGTTCCAGAGTCCTGTCATAGTAAATGTAAGCTCAGATAAGCCACAACACATAAATCTAAGGAGCCTCCTAAAATCATATTGCTTTATTGTGGTAACAACAGGAATGAGTCACTCCCAGTGAGTCTGGTTCATATTCCTGGGCGGTATGTGTGAAAGACAGTGTGTGACTGAGTGTGCGTCAGAGCGTGCATACTAACCTGGTTGCCACGGCCTCTCCGGGGAAATGACGGCTTTTAAACACAAGAGCAAAGGCCCCCTCCTATAACACAGAAAAAAAGCAATGGGAAAAAAGAATGCAGTTAAGCTTGATGAAAGAATTCAGTCCAATAAATGATGAAGAAACGAAGGGTGAGGAAGAAGGATAATAATAATAATATCAAAATAAAATAAAAAGAAATATCTCGAAAAGTTAACGCAAAGTCAATTAACCATTCCAGGAAAGTGTGGGACCTTTGAGAGACACAGAGCACAAACAAATGTTTCTCCTGGCCCTGCGGGGTTTTACACATGTGTGTGCGCATGTGCGTTTGTATGTGTGTTGGAGGGGGGATGTTAAGGTGCAAGGTGGTGGGTGTGCATGTGTGTGTGGAAACTGGGGGGGTTAAAAGAAAAAAGACCCCTATTGTACAAGATCAGCTGTGTTTCGAAAGGACTGACTTCAAGTCTGCCTGTGGTGGTTATTGAAGCCAAACTGGCTGAGTGTGTGGCTGTGGTGGTGAAATATGGGGTGGGGGTTAAAGGATGGGTGGGTGGATAGTGGGTAAGCAAGCATTCAGTAGAGGGCGAAGGGATGGTGTCATGATCAGGGATTTTTTTTAGTGGGTATCTCAACCGTCTGGTTCCCATTACTCAGAATGGCCGCCTATACTTCCTCTGTTCTTCTACTCTGAGATTGTGACATTAAAGCGTTACTCACATGATTAAAAACTGACGTTTTTTATTTTCTTTTCTTTTTTCCCTTTTTTCTGTGACTAATGATGTCACTGATGATGCTGTTCAGGCGGTTGCCATAGCATGTGTGTTTGTAATGGAGCATGTTTTTTAATGGACAGGAAATTTAAGCAGTTTCACATCAAGTAAAATAAGTAAATGAGTGTTTGACTGTCACGGATACACTTTATGACATTCAGTGACAGTCTTTTAGCCTTCATGGTTACCAGCGAACTCGCTGTAAAACTTTTCCACTGCTTAAACTGAAGCAAAAACTGGAGAAGAAAGCAAAAGAGTGCATCTGTGAAGCCATGAAGTAGGCCATTGTGCATTGCTGCTATGAGAGCAACTCACCAGCTGTTTAATCACCCTCTCTACTAGCTTGGAGAAAGTGATGCTGTCATTCTCTCTGTTGTCATAAACATATTTGATCAGCTTCGGGATCACCTCTGTGTCTGTCTCTGACTCAAACTCGTAACCTTTGTTGATCTGAGGAAGGCAAAAAAAAAGAAGTTAATATTAATTTAATCCACACTGTTGATCTCTCATCCTGACTTGCTTTTCATCCACTGAACTGTTTCTGTATTAAAAGCATTTAATGAATCTTCCAGCAACACACGCATGCTCAGTAGCTCAGAAACCTCAACAGAATTAATGTGGAACAGATTAAAGTTTTGACTTAAGACTGAAGTCCATATTTTCTTTATGTAGACGTAAATTAGAAGAAAAATCCAATCAGATTTGTAACATCTAGTATCTTAATACACACATATATATATTTTCTTTTATTTGCTTAAGTGATGTGACAAATTGACTACCAAACCCATCTACATCCACAATAACAGTGTTATAATCAATGGAACAAATGGCAATGACAATAAGGCCTTCAGCATAGGAAGTGCGTTTACGTCAAGAGGATTTTTTTCTAATGAGATGATGACGTACCAGGTACTTCTTCAGCTCTTTGTAGTTGGTAATGATGCCGTTATGGATGACGACAAACTCTGAGAAAGACAATAGTGAAAAGATTATAGAAGCTATGTACCCGCTGCACCTTTAGGGCTCGAGGACAACAATGTTAAGTGTGCGCTTAGGCAAGTTTAACACAAAGCACTGGATTTAACAGCTACTCAACACTACTATCAATACAAGGTGGACAATTTAAAAGAGTACGAACAAGTGCAAAAACATACATTATCATAATGATAACAACATAATAAGACTGCTGTATTTCTTTGCAAACTAATTTTGAGTCAGTTTTGTAATTTTCTGTCACACTTTAATTCTGATGAGCATGTTCTAAAGCCAAGGTACATAACTGACACACCTGTAAACGTGGCACACTTAGGACAAACCTTTTGGTTTCAGTTCATGAATAGAAGGCGTGCCTGTGCACTAAAAAGGTAGGCAGCACGGTAATTTAATGCTTTCTTTTTAATGCTTTAGTATTAAGCTTAGACTGAAATGATTTAAAGCAAGGGAGAACTAGGGAGTCGAGTCAACATTTTTTTCAGGGAATCAAAATGTAATATGTGTTTCGTTTTAAACCATTTATTTATTTCATTTGTTGGGCATGGATGTTAAAGCAGTAGTTGGAAGAATTCTGAGGGAATTTGAAAACAGATAGTCCTCAACTCATTGTTCTAAGCAACTCTGACAAAATAAGCAAAGAGGGCATTTGCATGTGCTCCACATGGAAAGGAGAAAAAAGTGAGCCAGCGCAGAGTTCTGACGTCACCCTGGACGTGAACCCAACTTCTTCCATGTGAAAATCTCTAGTCAACCCTCTGCAACAGAGATGCCAAACTCATTTCACATATGTACAGCCCACTTTGCTTTAAAGCAGGCCGACCGAGTCAAAGATATTTAACCTCCTGAGATCCGAGCTCTTTCATGGCACGCACCTAATTTTGGTTTCTGAGAAAAATTAGATCAACATATGAGGACATTCGTTTAAAATATTGATAGGAAAGTGGCAGTATAATTTCCTCGTAAGTGGATATCAGGCCCTTGTAGAGAAAAATTAGGTATTTTGGTCTAAACATTTAATCCCCGAAAAGTTTTAACATAAAAAAGACAGTAATCTCATTTTTTAAATTATAGAGATGTAAAATTAGCGAAAAAGATGTGGTAGATCATTGCCCAGGCTGGCCTGTATTTGTAAAACGCATAGTTTTAGTTAAATCACCGGATTATTTTCTCCATAGTAGGTAGTGAAAAACAAGAACTTTATTATTTTGTGTTGTGTGAATGGCATTAGGGAGCTCTTTATTGGTAGGAAAAAAAATGCAGAAGTTCTGAAAATACAGTTAAAAGTTTACTCTTTCACATTTTTCCAAAGCCTTCCAGCAGTCTATATCTTCCTTATATCTGATATCCTTGCTCTGCAACGTTAATTATTCGTACACCTGTGTAGACTTTCTTGCTCTTTATTCTATTTAGCTGATTTGATCTAAAAAGATCATGTAAAAGTAAAAACCAGCCCCAAAGAGGAGCAAGATGCTAATTATTAACATGCAATTATTATGGATTTGTTTTTCAGTGACTTGCTGTCTATGAGGATCCCATAAATGTATACTTTGTGAGTATATCTTACCATTATCCTTATCAGAGCGATGAGGATGGCTGTTGAGAGCGCTCGGCTCTCCGTGGGTGGCCCATCGGGTGTGAGCGATGCCGAAGTGTGTGCACAGTTCTTCATCAAGGTTCAGCGAGTCCTTCTCTGGACAAGCAAAAACACAAAACCAGCCCTGTTACTGACATGACAAGAATTCAGATGATTTTTAAGCTTGACAAATGCTAAAGTTTTTTCAGAATTCCTTCAATTGTTTTGTACTTTTAAAGAGGACGATGAGAAGATTTCTGAGCTAATCAGAACCAAGTGAACAGACACAGGCTGTATCCCAATTCATGGTCTGCAGCCTTAAAGGCCGGATTTTAAGGCCGATTACGTCACCGCGACGCGACGAAGGCTGTCCCAATTCGAAGGCTGCTCGAAATGCGGCCCTCAAATGCGTCCTTAATTTCCCTGAATTTTAAGGACGTGGCGGTGTAGACTTCGTGGCCCAACATATCCCAGAATGCATAGCGCGGCGGTGGGTGTGGATAATTTTGCCGAAAAAAACGGCGGATGAGGGGCGCCCGAAGAGTAAACTTAAGTAAGTACTGAATATTATGTCACTTATTTATGTGCAAATGTTTAATAATGCAGATCATTAAAACATTCCTGTTGGCCACATGTCGGCAAAGTTATGTGACATTAGTGACGTTTGTACTAACTTGGTTTTACAGCCTTTACTTTAAAATATACGCTGTTAAATAGCTGAGCTTAATCTTACAGAGAATGATCAAAGCTCATGTAGAAACAAACAAACAAATGAACAAAAGATTTTATCCTTAATTTCTGTCAAACAAAGCTGTATGAAACGTTTCCAGCTGTTGCTAGGCAACCTGGGCAGCGCAACGGAGGCCAGACCGTCCCATTTCACAAGCCTCGCACTTCCGGCCTTAGCGGTCTTTAAGTACGCGGCCCTTGAGGATCGTTGAGGCTGCGTACTTTAAGGCTGCAGACCCTGAATTGGGAGACAGCCACAGAAAAAAACCCCGAGAAACCCACTGTAAAGCTCCTCGTCCAGAGCCTTGACCTTCCCTGTCTTCTTGATTAAACAGATGCTGTTATTGTTTCGGTCACTTGTTGTCTTGCTAGGGCCATCCACAGCAATACCTGGTAACAGGGAGAGAGGGTGGAGGTGAGGTGTTAACTCATTTTTTCAAACAAAAAGGCAGCAAACAGTAAAGTGTCAAAAGGCTGGGTGCTCACTATAACAATAATGCTCACCACAAAAAGACATGAAAGATTTTGAACATGAGTTTCAGCAAGATAAGTTAGGACAATCAAAGCAGCTTGAGATACAATACGTTATTATAGGAGGTACTATTTCTGATTTTGCATGTGCGTGTTTGTTTTACAATGACCTTCTGATTCTGTTGCTTCATCCTGCTCGAACAGGATGAACAAATACGAGCATGTGTTTGTATGGGTGTGCTTTTTGTTTGGGATACTATAGAAACGCTCTGAGTTAGATGTCACTGTCAAAGGATCATATTGTTTTCCAGCCCAACTATCCCAAACATGACATGTTTCTCTTTAATGAAGGTACTGCGGCTTTGGATCACGCTTACAGACGACAATAAAATTTAATGATGAAATTCCCTGTTGACTTAGTGGTTTGATGTGTAGCAGGAGGTGGAAGGTTGAAATAAATTTGAACAATTAAAAGGCAAAAGATTTTATTTAACCAGCGTCTGAGTAAATGGTGATACTTTCATTTTGGTTTTTAGAAGTTAGGAGAAGTTAATCTTCATCACTGTCACTGCAGGCGCAATACTTTTTGTACTTAAAGGCTTCATGCTTATGTAAATGAAAACATTTCATGATGTTATTAAGTAAAATATAATATGCATCTGTGTGCTTATAGAAGAGCATTTGATTGCGATAGGAGAGCTAGTCCACATACTCGGAGATCGCCCGTCCGCAAGCAGCTCTAAGTGTTTACTGGGCAATAAGTTGGGGGCGGTGAGCTGTAGTAATAAAGTCTGTAGGAGATTAGTGCAGTAGTAACAATGTTCATATCCTTGAGAAAGAGGATACAATGCAATATGATAATATTCCTCAGCTTTAAAACGCAACAATCACACAGTTGTCCCATCTCTCAAATTTCATAGTTGAATCAGAAATTATACCAAGACTCCTCATATGAAGGCGAATGTTGTTTTCTAGGACCTTACGTAAGTGATTAAACTTGCAGTGTCATTCAAAGAGTCGAAAAAATCTGCAGTCATATCAATCTTCAAAACAACTAATAGGACCTTCAAGTAAAGCACAAGCAAGTAGGCTGGAAGATGAGGAAGAGGATCTTTCTGCTAAGTATGAGGCTTACTTAGCAGATAAGGGCTATGTCTCAGAGGCCAGTTTGATCTTGGTAAATGCTAAATGGACTGATTCTTTTATAGTGCTTTCTGCTCTCCCAGAGCACTCAAAGTGCTTTAAGACAGTTTAAAAGAATCCAGTGGTAAACTGCACAAATACCACTTTTCCCCATCTTTGTGCAGCCTGTAAGTAGGTGAAGTCGTGTCAAATACTATTATCATGTGGAATCTGAGACTTAAGTTGTTATTGTCTAAATAGGTTTCCTCTGGGGCTATAAAGGTAATATCGGAAAGATATTAGTGTTGGAGGGTCCATACTTTGTTTCTATCTTCTAAATTCAGAATGTGGTCCAGTGAGCTTATGTTTTAACACAGAAGTTGACCCAGATGTGTTTCTGTTGTGTTGACTCATTATTGTGGAATGTTAAAACCACAGTGGTCATTAAAATATGTTCAGAATTTGCAAATTGATGATGATCTATCTTTTAAACCACAATGCACTGCTTTCTCCTACAGCTGCCTTTAGAGGTTGAGAGGATCGGTACTGGCATCTGCCATACTGGCGCTGTATTTACCTGGTATAGGAATGATAGCAAAATGAATGACACCACTACCAGCTAGAAATGTATGTAGGTCAAATATGCTTTTAGAAGGAAAGCTGTGCTGACACGTCACTTATATCACTTTGCTAAGAGTTACAGGTATCGAATGCTACACTGGTTCTTCTATACTTGAGAGTATTTCATTTCTAAGTTAGCCTACATGTGCTGGAAGCGATTCAGTGGATAAGACTGTGCCTTTATAGAGATCACAGTATTCACTGCGTGCCTGCAAATATTACAAACAAGGGTTCAAGAGCAAATCATGATATATTTATTTAGTGTTTATGTATTGAATTCTGTGAAATGTTTCCTTGATTTCATACAGGTGCGGCCAGGGGGAACTAAAAGCATCTGTGGTGCGTGTGTATACGTGTGTGGGTGTGGGAGTGTGTGGTAACTGTGAAGTTGAGTGTCTCACCTGCTGAATCGTACCCTCTGTACTCCAGTCTCTGCAGTCCCTTCACCAGCGTCTCAAATATCTCCTTTCTGGTGCGAGGCACTTGGTAATTCAGGTAGGCAAAGATCCCTTTTAGAGAAACAGAAACAGAACCTGAATCCTCTGAAAGGCTCAATGCTGCAGTCAGAGTTGAAACTGCTGTCAAAGTTCATTTAGTTTAGACAATTTATTAGGAATACTTCTTGCAAACAGCATCAAGAAACACACAGTGGATAGAAGACATTACTTGGTGACTTTCATTAATAGGTCATTAATAAAGAAGATAAAGCTGCAATAAAGATTCACTATGACCTTCATCAAACTTAAGCTGCTCTACTTGATATGAGCAAGTGCAGGAAGAATAATCATCAGAGAATCTTTATTTTTGCGACAACGAGTCTGTAAGTCAAATGTAGTATAAGGACTTGTTGTAAGGTTTAGAGCATATGTCCTCCGAAGTGGTGGAAACACGACGGCGTGTGTGTCTTTGCAGGAATGTTCCGGGCAGCTCTGCTCCCGCAGGCACACAGCTGGCCATTGACGGACAAACATTGCACGCAGTGTTGTAGCAGCCAGGTAGAGAGGGTAAAATAAAACTCCAGCAATATCGGCCTCTTCCTTGCAGGCCGGGTGAGGCTGTTAAACTGTTAAACATTTATTTCAGACTGTAAACGCTCTTCTTTAAGAGTAATAAAAAAAGTGAGACGCGCTATCACCTCAACCTTCCCGGGACAAAAGCGGGTCGCTGTGAATGAAACAGACCGGTCTTTTGACAGTTGGATGACTGGTCTAACTGCTCTGTCCTGTCCCTCACACCCGTGTCCTGTCCCACACACCCTAACACTGACACGTAGCAGCTGAGTCTGAAACTTTTCAGGAATCCACACAGAGTCGAAAACAGAGCTCAAACTACACAAAGTTCAAAGTGACTACATAAAACTGACAAAATGACACGTCTGCCAGTATCTTGCTTTGTAACTTGCATTTAAATCATCGGTAGTTTCACTGGCCACTGTCCATCAAAGCGACTCCCGTGCGTAATTGCCGCAACCTTTCCAACATCTTTCTGAAAAAGGCAAATTTACGAAGATAAGTCTTACCGCACATGGTTCAAGTTTCGTCCTCGCTCCCGCACACGGCTCCGCTGAAAAATGAAAGAGAACGTTTGTAATCTCCCGATCGAAGTGATGCTTCTACCGCTTCTACATTAAATCCAGACGGACTGCGCTCTCCAGTTCACTCCCCCTCTCTATTTAACTACTGAATCCTGGAGAGGCGGCTGCCGCACCTCCTCTAACACCTCCCCCGTTGCCTGCTCTGTTAACCCCGTCCTGGTGTCGGACGCAGGTGTTCACTACTTCATCACTCGAAAGATGATGAACTTGGTTTTATCCCAACCCACCTGCCAGCGTCAGCCGGACTCAGGAGTTTGTAGACTTTGACCACAGTGTGAATAATAATAATGGCTTTTCTCTTTAGTTATGCATTTGGGTAAGGTGGGGCCCTGCCTTCTCAAAATCAGCTTCAACAGTTTTCACGGCACTTCTGGTTCTGAATGAAGAATCAGGCCTTCACCATCACTGAAGCATGCAGGCTTTAAAAAAATAAATAAATCAATTTGTTAATAAATAAATATATGGAAAAACGAACTCATTTAAATCCAGACTAAACATTTTAAACAGGGGTCCGTTTATAACCACGCATTACTCTAAAATGACGTCTAGTTTTCTGTACTTATCCCCGAATTAGCAGAAACTCAGGAATCAATCGGCACATTTCGTGATAACAAGGTGTTTGAAAAACTTGCATAAAGGACCATTGTGTAAGGGTTTCTACTTAAAAGAAGCAGAACATTATCAGGAATGGTGATTCATTCATTCATTCATTCAGCAATATGGCATGTCAGGAATGTATTGTCTACATGCTTCAGAGATCACGGTTTTTTTCCTTACCTATGATGAGTGTGTTAGCGTCCATTGCTTCTTTGTAAAACAACTTTTACCTCTTCAAGCGCTAAAGCTGCAGGTTTCCTTACATTTCTTCCCTTGTAGGTGTGAACCTTACTTTCTTGGATTCCTTAGAGACCTTGTGGTCAGTGTATTCGGACTGGACTTGTAGTCCTAATCCTGCTGATTGCATATCCTACAGTTGGAATAGTGTATTAGCGCTAAACAGTAACACTCCAGTATTTCTAGTTCTGTCATAACTAATCATCCATTCAGTGAATCAAGCTATTCTTGTCTGTTTTCCTGATGAACCTGCATTTCTAATGAAAGGTGACAAGTTGAGTTCTTCAGAAATGTCCAGGAGTGGCTGTCTTTTGAAATGTCAATAAAGCTTTATATCTTTCTGCACTTAATGTTACAAATAATGTACAAAATGATCAAAACAAAACAAAACAAAACAAAACAAAACAAAACAAAACAAAACAAAACAAAACAAAACAAAACAAAACAAAACAAAACAAAACAAAACCAGTTGCTATCACAGGGCATATTTACATCAGTTATCCATAATTATGTAATTTCTTGCAGAAACTGAGATTTTAGCACATAGCCAGGCTGAGACGATGTCGTGTAGAAGTATCAGCATCTTGCCCAAAGATACTTCAGCATGCAGACTGGAGCAGCCAGGAGAAACCACCAACCTTTCAATTAGTAGATGACCTGCTCTACCTCCTAAGGCGCCCCAGCAGCTCAGCTTGTTAATAAAGTTAGCATTTTTAAAAATTGTTGATAAAACTCTTTTTAGATTAAAGGTTGCATTGGTAACAAGAAGCATTCAGTTTTCAACCAATAAATCATCAAGTTAAGCCAGAAGACCTTGGTGGATGAATGACAACGCTATCAAAAACATAGCCTCCATGGTGTGGGCTGTTAAACTGTAATCATATGGGAAAAAAATGACTGTTTATTTGGTGGAAAAATAGTTCTTTGTGCATAGATCCCCTCTTCTATGAGTATGTGAATAGTTCCTGTTGTGTTATGTGGCCAGAAAAGCAATTTTGCTAGTCCCTGTCATAAAAATATACTTCGATGAGTTCTTGCAACTGCGTAGTAACCATCTGGTGAAATGGTAAACGCTCTGATTTCTAAACTCTTAAAAAAGAAAGAAAGAAAAAAATAAACTCATTTCACAACTGCCCAATAATTCAGTTTTATTTCTTATACTGTAACTTTTAAACCTCTATCAGTTTTATTGTTCCTACTGCTTCTAGTTTTCTGTGGTGCAAAGGTCCTCCAAGTGCTCTGAACTGACTCCAAGGCAACATTAATTGTTAATGAAGACAATAAATGAAACGGCTGACAGGTTTATATCGATTTATGTATGATGTTATTTAGACAGAGAGGCAGATATGAACTTATCTGTGCCCCGGCATGTAACTCGGTTGCATATGTATCAAAAGACATGGAGTAGGTAGTGTGCATGTGTCCACCCAGTTAAATTAAAATCCCAGACTCAGAGAAGTATGAAAATGGGTGTTCCTGTGTTCCTTCTGACCACATCATATCCACAGTCCATGGCTACTTTTAAGGAATGTGTGACGGTCTGGCCAAGTCACACGCCTCACCTCGCTTTTTCCAAACCCCATCAGCCCACACTAAGGGAGAACTATTTTGAAAATGGTGTTTAATTGAAGCCTATTGCGTACAATCCTCTTCCCTTTTTTTTGTACTCTCTGCCAACTCATGTCAAGGTGTGCTGCTGTAGAAGTTTGTGAGTGAGAATCAGTGACAAGAGCCAAAGAACCACATTCCTCCCCTGGCTTAAGGGATTAATAAGTATAATTGTCTGTGCGATTTGACACGGTTATCCAATGAGATTCACCCCAAAGATCAAAGGTTCTTTAATGACTACAACGATGCAAAATGATGGGCACAAGGAGAGGTTTGGCCCCAGCTTCAGTCAAGCTTTAATTCATTTTCACATTAAGGGTTTGAACCAATAACCCTTTAACTTATATTTGTCTAGTTAGTCAGTCTTTGATTTATTGATATTTCACTGGTGATTAATACCATCTAACTGTGCCAGAAATATTCATTAGGCCACACCCACATAAACCTAATAGCCATAAAAAAAATACCATAACCTTATAACCATATAAAAGCAATAGTAAAACAATTATTAACTGAATCCATCTGGTAGAAAATGCATGATATGCAATGTTGGCAACAGTTCTTGTAATTTATAGTGTAATATTAATGAAATTTGTGTAAACATTAGTAATGATAATACCTATATCAAGGTGATAATAACACCTGGTCTGTAGCCAACTCGCATAGATAAATGAAAACGAAGACGCATCAAGCTTTGGAGTAGATTACATAAGGAAACACTGCAGCATGGGTGGCGTGATTGAGATTATAAAATATGATGTACTTTGGTCAATTGCACAATACGTGTCTTGGGTATTAAATTCTTCATTTATATCAGGAGATCCAATAAATGATTCATCTCTACTCTTATATGTTTTGCTTTGACACGCGAACACACACAGCCGGGGCTTCGTGGAAATGCTTAAAGTGTGCCAGACATCGACACACTCTCCGGGCACGTACAGCCTCTGAATGAATGTTCGAGGTCTGAGTACATCAACCGGATGTGGTTCTTGTGTATTGACCAGCTAAGTCTGACTGTTTCAGACACAGTTTGTAGGGGATTCTCCCCTCACATCTGTTTCGAGTTAGATCCCGGAGGCCAGTACAGGAGGGCCTAACAATCTTTGTGGGGGATGGCAGGAAAATGACTATTGAACTGCACAGAAGAGACCAACAGCATGAGGGCCTGAGGCTGGAAGCTGGCTTATAGGAAACAGGTAGTAACTTTAGATCCCTCTTTCTTTGATTTGTTTTCCCTGAAAGCACAAAGAACACAAAGAAAGAAAAAAAGCCATATAAATATCTGTTTATAAAACCCAGAAGAACTCTATGTCTTAAATTTGTGTCCTGTGCTTTACACTGTGTACAAACAGCAACACCATTATCTTTTATACTGCCTTGGAAAAGTAGTGTAGTGCAGTAAACGGAGTCTTTTGACAATACAGAGGTAATTCAGCTCTCTGCTGGAACCAATATTTGATCTTGATCGTTTAGCAGGGAAGTGATCCAAGATCAAAGGCTATCAAGAAGAGACAGAGCTACTAAAATCAGATACCATACTTTATTCCTAACAACAAATTTTGCACATTTAGCTTTGAATACATTTACAACAATCACAGCTGTAAATCATTTCTTACTCAGACACTTGCGTTTCGTCTTTTGTGGGGGGCTCTTTGGGAAGACAGAGACGCAGCAAGGGGTCATGTCTTCACGATTTCTGAGGAATAGAAAACTGTTATTGCATAAAACAAGCACAGTGATCTGATTTGTACGCAACCCACGTCTATGGTAATAGCCATACAAGTTTAACCCTATCCAAGAGTTGTGGACATGATTGATATTTATTTTCACAGGATACCTGAGGACAACCACGAGGGTCTGATCAAGTCCCGGTGGTCAACACCCAACCTCACCAGCCCCTACCTCTGTCTCTCACTCACTCAGCTTGGTGGGTTCACCTCTGGGCCAGCTCACTGTAAATCAGTCCCAGATGTGACTCTGGAGGCAGATGGCGTAGCGTACGACACAGACAACACCCAACAAACGTCAAACAGATCCCCCCCCACCCCACCCGCTTTGTCTCAAAAATCCCTCCTTACATTTCGTCACCAGCTCTGTGAACAGCTACATTACCCCTGCAAAATGACCCATTACTTATCACCATTACTAATAGTTAGACGGATAAGTGGCACTATATATACAGTAGAAGCTATAAATGAAATGTAACACCAGTAATAAAACTTCTATGACTTGGTATTATCTCATCACTTTTAGTAATGCACCATAAGATTTTTTTCTCAAGAACTTCAGTGAAGAACATTTTAAGTACAGCTGAAATAGAAAACACATGCTTTATGCCTTAATTTCTCTGTCTAGGTCACGTATCAACAGCCCAACAGTGTTTCATTACAAAATCCTTCCATTTGAGAGCATGTGCTTAAAAGGATTTCCCAGAATCTCACCGGAGTCAACCTGACATAAAGTGCATCTACCACTCCTACACGTATTAGATAAAAGTTCACCTAATCTTTCTCCAGGCTGACCTTTACGCACATTTAAACGTTAACAATGTTGTCTGGGTATACATAAACTTGGATTACTGGAGGTAGGTGATTTTCCAAAAAGAAAAAAAAAAAAAAACCTGGCGTGGTTTCTTGTATCTCTCCACGTCGAGATAGTATAGAGGCCGGGGTGGTGAATCTTAAGTTCTGGAGTGTGTGGAGGCAGTTTTGCCAGACTAATTTTTTGAAAATAGATGAGTCGTGATTGTTTTTGTTTTGCTTTGTGGTTACCATTGCACATCTCTGAGTAAATGAAATGATTTTCGCATGACCAGGGCAGAAGTCGAGCAGCAGCGTCAGGGTGAGGGGGCTGCTTGACTGACTAACGTCATGTCGGACCCAGTGAGAAAGCCATCTGTGTTATGTCATGACTGCTGAGGCACTCCACCCTCTTCTCTGTTTCCCCATTTCCCCGTGTCTTTCTTTTTCCCTTCCAGACTCCCCCCACCCACGGCTTGTCTTGCCTTTGCTGTATTGCTGTGTGTTTTTGGTTTAGTGTTACAGACACGGTTATTGTGTCAGCTGTTTATGTATTGCATTGCACATCTCTAAACAAATGTGGCTTAAGACTGAAAGGGCTGACTAGCTCCACCTCGGTTTGTAATTTTTCCAAACTCTTGCACCTAACCCTGTGTTCTTGTGTCCCCTCTGCCACCACCCCCACATTTTGTTTTGCTTTTAGTGGTTGACCACCTTTAGGTTTTTGACTATCAGCTTTCTGTCCTCACTTGTCTTTCTTATTCGATTTACAAGCCTGCTCTTGAGCACCACCTGGAAACCACATGTGAATGGTTTACAGCCTTTCATTAAGCTGAGGAGTGCTCCAGTTAAAAGCTCCAGCTAAAGTGTGAATTACCTCAAACAGAGCATTGTTAACACCTAAATTACAGCACTAAAGCCAAAGTAAGACACTGTATTTCTGTTGGTAGGCAAAATATTATTGAAATGCTGTGAATTTCAATCCTGCACTATTCTTATTAAAAATAGAAGGTCCGTCCTTTAATAAATCTTCAACATGAACATACAGGACATTTTTCTGTTGTTTCACTCTCTCTCTCTCTCTCCTACACACACAACATACAGGACATTAACCACCAACTACTGAGAACTTTAACAAGGTAAAGTCTTCTATCACACGGTTTGAGCTTTCAGGGAAAAACTCTGTTTGCTCTGATTGCTTGCTGTAATATGACATGTTTGCTTTAATGTGGTAATAATAGCTTTGGAAATTGAAATTTGACAATTGTGTGGAACTGTCAACAGTAGCATTAGTGCAATAAAACCAGGCTCTGTGACTACTGGACAAGACTAGTGTGTGCACAGTAGATGACCGGAGACAACAATAACCTCCCTCTGGCTCCTCAAAGGCTTGTGTGGTCAAATTCATTATCTCATTACATCCCACGCTCTTTCTTTTATGGATTATGCTAATAGAACTGATTACTACTACAGTGTAACTGCAGAATTTGTGCATCGCTTCTTAACTTTTAATGCAAAGTAGTCTGAGTAACATCACAGTGAAATTTGAGAGTCAAACTGAGGAGGAAACTTACAGCGATCCCGTGAGCTCATGTTGAAGTTTTTGCTCCATCTTGTGGTGAAAAATTGTAGGTAAAACATTTGTGCCAAGTTGTTGCGCCACAGTTTATATCTTTATATCACTACAGTAATGACTGTAAATGGTGCAATAGCAAAGGAAATGTGTTATAGTGCGTTTATGCATTTCACAATGGATAAATGGGTCATTCCAGAACTGGAGGACAATTTATGCTTCACAAATGCTAAAAAACATGAAGTTTTTTCAATGTAAATTTCAGTTTTATTTAAATGAACCACCAACAATGAGATGCTTGGCACAACCATATCACCACCACTCGAAGAAGTAACTATAAAAAAAAAGGGAATATATTAAACCTTTGTAAGCTAAAAAAACAACAACAAAACATTTAAACTATTTTATTGCATAATTTTTATATTCTTACATTTTTTAATTTAAATGTCTTCTGTTCTTATCTATCAGGGTTGACTTGATGCATTACTTTTTTGTAGACTGACAAATACTTTTAATATATATTTGCAATGTTTGTTTAATAGGGTAACATTTGCATTTTTGTAGAAAAATGAATGTATTTCACAGTAATGGACTGTGAAAGTTGAGGATGAATACAATTATATAGTACAACTAAATGTAGGAAACTTTAAATGCATCTTCTTTTAGTAGCATAGTAAGAGGGCTGCACTGGTTAGATATACTCTGTCTGGAAAAAAAAAAAAGAAAATATAAAGATAAGGACTCATCTTCGGTCTATCCATGAATTAGGACAACGTTTAACAATTATAAGAGACTTGTAGCAACAAAACCAAAACGAAAACATATTTTAAGTGTTATATTTGAATTGGTTATTAAGAAACCGAGACAAAAGAAAACTGCCACTTTAGTAGATGCTCAAGAGCAGTTTCATATTTTAATCAATATTTTGCATTTTTAGTATAATGCAAAGTACTACTCTAACTCTGGCAAATTGGTGAGACAAGCATACATAGAGTCGTGCCTCCTGTATTATTTTCAAATTCATGAATGGAATTCTGGCACCAAATGAGATGCATCTGGCTCGGAGCCTCTGAATCACTTCCTGTTTGAACAGACCAACACAAAATGTATTTTTATTTCATTTTATATTTTTTATTTTGTTATTTATTTATTTATTTTGGTGTGGCACTGTTTCTTAACTTAAAATGTCCTGTTGTAATTGGACATTTAAGTTAAGAAACGGTGCCAAACCACCCCCCCCCCCCCCCCCCCCACTTCCCTCATGGTGTATTATTGCAAGGTCAAGACCATGCAATAATACACAGAAACTCCAACCCCCTACGAGCAAGCACTTTGGCGACAGTGGGAAGGAAAAAACCCCTTTTACAAGGGGGAAACCTCCAGCAGAACCAGGCTCAGGAATGGGGTGGCCATCTGCCTTGGCCAGTTGGGGATGAGGGAAGGAAGGCAGGAGAAAAAGAGTGGTTATTATAACCACTCTTTTTTTTTTTTTTTTTTACCAATTTCAATTGGTCCATCTCATCTAAACTTAGTTTTAAAACCAGAGTGGTAAACCACTCTGGTTTTAAAACTAAGTTTAGATGAGATGGACCAATTTAAATTGATATTTTAAGCTATTTTAAAACAAGCACGTGTGCTTGTCTTGAAATAGCACACATTTTTCTCATTTGCACTCATTTGCACTCATTTAGTGTGCAAATGAGAAAATCCTAGAGATGACACTTCGTCTCTTCAGCTTGGCATGTTTTTTGAAAGTGTTGACAATTATTTCATCAACCGTTGGGCTGCTTAACGTCATGAACTGTCCTGGAAAAGGCCACCTTTTACAGAGATCATTGTATACTGTCAAGCTGAGTTCTTCAATGTTCTCTAGGGAGATTTTATATTTTTTGGACAAAATTTTGTTCCAGATCTTTTGGCTAAGCCTCTGTACAATGAAGTCAGTTGTTCCTGAATGACATGTCGTCGTCTTATTTAGTTCGGCCATACTGTGTATTACCAGATCTCTAGTGAATTTTACCACAAGTTCCCAGTACTCGTCCTGGTTTTTAGATACACTGAGTACTCTTTTTGGTAACCCCAGCAGGTGTTTGGTGAAGATTGGAACAGTAATGTTATCAAGCTGCTCCCTCAGACTAAAAATCAAATATTTTTCCTTGCATTTGTGTGTTTTGCAAAGATCCTTTAAAATGGCCTTATAGATATTTTTTAGGCTTTTTGGAGATAGATCCAAATGTTTGTCATTAATTTCTGGCCACATTTTCTCAAGCAGGCGATCACCAATGCAGTCAGGAGTGAGGCGCTCTGTGAAGAGCTTGTGTTTAGAGGCGACGTTGTCTATGGCCTCTGAAACCACCATCTGAATAACTTTGTTGACACACAACTTTTCCTCGCTCAGAGAATCAGATAGTGGACTGATCTGACAAGAAGTTAAAGACTCACTGTCACTGAGGAATCCCTGAAATCTGGGGGTTGCCTCATCTTTCAGTCCTCGACTTTCTGTTTCATCTCTGTAGCTTGAGTTGTCTACAGATATGCAGCCTACAACGGGTTGAGCCTCCAATCCCTGGTCTTCTACAGAGCTTTCACCTAGAGAATCAGACAGCGGACTGATACTAGAAAAAGTTAAAGACTCAGTGTCACTGTCCAGCTCAGGTACTACTAGCTTCACATGCTTTTACAGGGGACAAGATTTTGTTTTGTCAAAGTCTTTTGTATCAGCTGTGAAGTTTTTCTTCATACAGCTCTTTTTTGGCTTTGCTGTGTCTGTTGTTTCGAGTTGTGTGTTTGAATTACCCACAGATATGCAGTCTAGGGCTGCTTCAGCCTCCAATCCTGGAGTTTTTAAGTTTTCATTATCACCGTGGTCATCTACAGAGCTTTCATTCAGGATGCTGTCCTTTGCTCCTGTATCCTCTGTTTTCTCGGGGCAGTCTGCACCCATGGACTGAAGACAGACCTCAGAGGTCTGCATGGAGGTTGGATCTCCATTCTCTCTGGATTCCCTAGCTGATCTCATTAACATTTCACAAAACTTAAGCATGTCTGTTAACAAAGTGGAAAGCAGATGAAAGTCACAGTACTCTGGTTTGAACGGTACCAGAGATTGCCACTGTGGTACAATTGTACCAAAAAAGTGGTTGATGAGTAACTCCCAAGTTTCCACTGAGGTGTAAGTGAGTGGAGTATTATGTTAAAGTCTGTACTATTTAAACTCTGAATTGGAGAAGTGGGATTCATTTGATGTGTAGTTGGAGTTGTGCTAGACATGTGTGCTCTTTGTAAACTAAATGCGCTTAAATTACACTCGCTGCTCTGATGCATAAATGCTTTGTGAACTGAGCTTTACTGGAATTGTGGAGGGATATTTAATGCCTCCCATGTCAGAAGCCACGCCCACCCCGAAGAACGCTTTGATAGATCAAAGCAGACAGCTAGTGTGACGTCACACGCATATGAAATACCGGGAATAGCCCCCCCCCTTTTTTTTTTTTTAAAAAAAGAAACAACCAAAAAGGAATTTAGTTTCATAATGAGATTTATTTACAGATGAAAGTGGGAGAGCTCCCTTGTGCATTTTATTATCAGAATTCATCGTTTTTTCCCCAAACAAAACAGCAGGAAATTTCAGTCACGCATTCACACACACGCAAAAAAAGTTGAAAAGTTGACAATGGCCACTTTAGCCCTACGTTTAAAAGGAAAAAAAATAAAAAAATAAGTGGCAAACCCAACAAACTGCACTACCTAAAATTTAGAAACCTTGATTTAAAGCAGAATATATATATATATAAAAAAGAAATAACTTCAGGTCAGCAGGCACATGGTCACAGATGCTCTTACATATAATGAAAAAGCAAAAAACAAAAAGCAAAAAAAAAAAAAGCTGAAATTTGATGCCAAAAGCAAACCCATTGCAGACTTAGGCACAATATCAGTCATATACCACGATACTCTGCATGCTGATGGAGAAAAGCACTACATAACTTTAAACCAAAAACTATTAAAGACAGGAACCTGAGATATAAATTGAATTACCTTACTACTTTAGCATGATCAGCAGTCTTAAAAGTGAACAACTTCTGCCCAAAATTTGGCAAGATATTTCAACGTTAATCTCAAGCCATCGCTGACAATGGAACGAGGACATCTAGGCGATGCATACCAACGCACCCATTACGTGACAAAGCAATAGGAAGCAGTACCAATGTTAGGGTTACAAATGAAGTTACTCCATTTGTTGTATTATTTGGACTAATAAGATAGAACGAGAGGAGGGGGCATAGACAGCAGACAGCAACTGATCTGAATCTGTGAGCTGGGGAGGAGTAGCAGTGCAGTCTGCTGCTAGTTGGCTAATACTGTAGGTACTATGGGTCCTCATTCCCCCCAGCTCGAGTGAAATTGCATGGAGGCAGAGGGAACAGAGGTAGACAGGGAGGTAAATGTGGAACCAGAGGACAGACAAAAAAACAAAACAAAAAACAAACAAACATTGAGAATGTGGAATCGGAGGAGTAGCTACATAGCTGGTCTTCAGAAGCCCGATGGTGTCAAAACATTCATGTCCCGAGGTTTGAGTTTATGCGGCCGTGGGTTTTGCCGCTTGGCTTCAATGTCTGAGATTTCAATCTTGGGTGGCATAAATTTTGTAGGGTCATCAACCTTGAGGTTGACCTGGGTGTTGGTGCCATCCATGGTTGAGGATTTCTGCAGACCAAAATAGGATTGCAGAGACAAACCTGCAGGAGAGAGGTGTGGTAGATGATGTCATTAATTTCTTAAGAGCTGCAAAGAGAAACACACAGCGTCACTGGTGTACTGTGTGAAATTTCCCTGAAATATTCCACCTACATGTCGTTATAGCTTCTATAAGAAAACTTTTAAATTGCACCTTATTCTGCATTTAACCATGTAAAGCCTGAACCACGAAATAATTGCCAGGAAATTCTTTTTTAAAAGCAAAACAAAAAACTGGAATGTTTATTGAACTTTCTGACAAACCCAAGGTCTCAAAAAGGTCTAGTCTTTTACAGGGTTAAAATATGCATGTTACAGTGAAAACAAGCTATGTTATCACATGTGATTAGGATCACATTTTTTGTTTTGGTTTCTGTGATGTGAGGCCTGTCTTTGTAAACAGTTCTGCAGGTTGTGGTTTCAACATGGCTGTGGTATGACTAGAAGGAAGTAGTTTCAAATGCTATCAATTTACAAACTTTTTTCTCCCCCCAAAATAAAAGGGAGGGTCAGTGCAGTTTGTTTTGATGTAAGGTTCAGGGGTATGACAATTCACCCTATTCGCAAAGTATCGGCATAGAAATGCTAAAAGACTGAAGATACAGAAACAGGCGTGAGCACAAATCTTTTACCTGTGCTGGTTTCAGAGCCAGGATCAGTGGGGGACTTCTGTACCACAGATCGGATTCCGAAGAAACTCCACCTATCTCCTCCTCCTCCTTCATTTCCTCCCATGTCTGTGCTTGGGTTGGGACTGTGGGTCTCAGGTGCAGCAAGGAAAGGTGCAGGACTCAGATGAAACCAGCTCCTGTATTCCCATTACCAAAGCACAACATGAACATACAGCCATTTTGGAAATTGTACAAATGTATAAATATAAGGGTTCTTTGTTGAATGACAATAGTACAGTTCCTACCTGCGATGAACACCCGGTGAAGAGTAGGGACTAACGCAGGGGGTGATGTTGGGAGTAACGCAGGGGGTGATGTTGGGAGTAACAGAAGGGGTGCCACTTGGGGTGGTTGATGCTGATGTTGTAAGCCTGTCCTCCTTAAAGTTTCCACTTGGCATTCTCAACTTCTGCACAGAAAGACAAACAAAAACAGTTAAAAAAAAAAAAAAAAAAAAGTCACAAGCTCCCATCTGCTCCACTGTCAGTGTAAATTTATTAAACAGTTTTAATCTTCCCACATGTGTCTGGCCAGCACAAAGGCACAAACAGTGGTGTTTTGTTTCCTCCGTGACCCTGTTTGTAAGTTTGTTGTTTTATGATATTTTGTTAATCTGTCAGTGAAACAACTAATTGTATTTACAGAGCAAACATCCCTGAATACGCAATGCACAAGGGCAACACTGTTTTACTTGGTTTGCAGATCGAAAAATAGCACGTCACAGGTCCTCAGAGCCTATTGCCATTGACTACATTATGCAGGTGGGAACGCAGATCAAAGGTTAGAAACACAGTGTGCAAAAGCTTTCATTACATAACTTCGACTTTTTCACAAAATTGATTACAATCCCTGAAACACCTATGAAAAACAACAAATCCATGTTAATGTATTTGTCAATCATCAGTCCTCTTCAGTTTTAGCACAGAGTAAGCAAAAGCTACTTTTCGACTAAAGGCAAAAAAACTCCAAAAACAAATCCAAATTCCACTATACTTGCCATCAGACTTAAATTGAGTTCATGACGAATCTCTTGAAAAACATTTTCAGTGCCCAGTTTCCATTCGGTATGGGCATATTCCCAATCATATGGCAAATGTCCTTCCAAGCTCATATCTCCATTGTGCATGAGGTCCTGCTTTCTACTCTGGGTAGTATCCATTTTGCAAATGAAGAGCGCAAACCTTGGGTCAGTAACCTAGTTCGTCGCTACTTGAACCCGGCTGGCTCTCAGCCAGAACAATCAACATGACATAACAACAGCCTGGCACATGGAAACAATTCTGTATAGCTTATAAAGTGTCAGAAAGCTGAAATAAAAAAAGACTAAAGACATGCAAAAAACCACAAATACACTAAACACAGCAAAAAATAAATATACATATATCGCACAGAAAACCTCTGGTAGTCGATTTGTTCCTCGTGTGTATATATAACAAAAGACAAAACACATTTATTACAGTTCTTAAAACGCTTTTTCAAATAACACCACCTAAAGTGGAATCTGTGTGAAATCTGGTTTCAATATAGATACAAGAGTTTTTAAAAAAATAATGGCAGCACCAGTCTGTGCCTCATTTCTTAGCGTTAGGCCTCATGATAGTAAAATGATGATAGTGCGGGGCAAACAGAGTAATTATCCAAGTTATATATTTACATCACGCTCACTTAGCAAGTGCGAAGGGCTTCCCAAGCCCCTAAAGTTACCCTTTCTGGTTATTTTATTTACCTGAAGCTTCCACTCACGGTAAGCAACACGGCCTTTAAATGTCTGCTGGTTGCTAGTTAGCCAGTGCTAACCAAGGCCAACAACAACCACACAATGGTTAACCACTTTAACCCATCAAACCGCGCAATACGCAAACCACTATCCCCTCCTTTGTATTACGAGATTCACGGTAGTTGATATATGCCGATCATTTATCTTTTATTGTTCCGAATAAATACGTTTGTTTGAATGCTAGCTTTGCTAACGGCCTACAACACCTTCGACCTGACTGTCGTCAACTAGAGCAGCGACGTCTGACTAACCTTTTTATGATAACTTTTCGTTGACGCCTCGGTCCGACAGTTTCTTTCACTTTGTCCATAATTTCCAGTTTAACTGACGATTATTTTTCACAAAAACGACGACGATACAGTCTATGCAGCAAAGTAGGCCTTTTCTGGTTTTGGTAGGAGCTTTGTGATTGGTCCGTCTCAGGGAACAGGAAAAAGGAGGGGGTTTGGTTTGTGCAGGGGCGTTGCTTGGCAACAATACTGCAAGAACTACAGCCTATGGAGACAGCGCAGAGCTCATTACGTAATTTGTTTATCAAGACGTTTTTCCATGTTAACAATATGTTGTTATGTAATTAGAAGTGCACATATCAAGTTTCTTTAAGTAAAAGTTTACTTAGCTTACCTTACTAAGTGATCTTTAAACTTTAATGATCTTCAGTAACTTTGTGAGGTCAATAAGAATTAGGTCAGTAAATAGCAGTAAATTTGAGGACCTGTAGGTGCTTGGCTAGTTGTGGTGGGGGGATATATATTGTCCTCTTCTGTGACTTTCTAAAAACTAATTGCTCATGCATGTATGAAAACTAAAATCCAGCCCATAATTCATACAAAGTAGATGTTAACATTTAACATATTCTTGTTAATGATGCTAATCAGGGGAAAGACAGTCATTGTAAGCTATTAAAAAACTAGGTCTCTAATTTTCATGATAATCTGCCCCAGAGTAGTTCACGTTCACAGCATAAGTTACTATGGTGATCTGCATTTGGAAGAAAACCCAGGATTAACTCTGTAGTTACCTAAATAAGATGAAATCCTGCCTTGTAGCACAGACTTTAAATATATATTTGAGCCAGTCCATCAACTTAATTTGATAAGGGTCAGATTTATGATGTTTTTTTTTTTTTAATGTACGCAAATGACATTTAGGTGTGCATTTTCTTTTGAGTTCATTGTTACTTGCGGTCAGTGATTAAAACTGTTAATACTCACCGGTGTGACATCACCTCGTCTGTGAAAGTGGGTCTCTTCAGCAGAAAGGCCCTTGCGAGGGTAATAACCAGACTCTGTTAGTCCAGCCTGGTGCTCAAACTCCTCAAGGCTCTTGTGGGATTCCTCTGATAGATTATGGGAACATTGCAGACAACTAGTCAGTGTGTTTAAGGTGCTGCACGCCAGCATAGCTTCACTAACACTCTTAAGATTTTTTAAGTGGGAGCCAAGTTGTTCTGGGCATCATAATTCATATAGTGGACAGTGGTCTTGTTAAGTATCTCTATATTTTTAAATAAAGTTGTTTAGTGAAGTTGCTTTCTTGGACTTACTGATCCTTAGTGAGCTCATTAAAGTGGTGGCTTTGGCTTTCACCACAGGCCCAGGAGACTTGGCTGATGGTGCTCCCTCAACGCTCAGTAACTTCCCACCACTCTTCCCTTCCTGGTCACACAAATCCTAAGTGTTAGGCTCCACTTACAAGCTAGTTAAATATTAGAAATGGAGCAAATCAAAAGTGCACGCACCTAACATTCAAGAAGCATTTACACGCAACTAATACAAGGATCATTTTGTTCTGGTAACCAATTCAAAACAACGTGGGTTAGAAAATAAGGGTAAACAGGGGAGCACCTCAGTTTTCCTGAACCTGTGCTGTGGGATAACAGGTTCTTTCCACAGGATGTTGACAGTCAAGTCAGAAGGTGGGGAATGCATAGGGCCATCCATGTTCTCATCATAGCTAATATTGTGTCGTTGTATTCCAACTGGAGATGATAATGCACCCATGAGGCAGGACGGCATGCCAGACTCAAGTACTGAAATGAAGGAAAAGGACACATTACTGTAAATAAACAAACAAATAAACAAGAGAAACAACTGCTGTTATCAGTACAAGATAATCACTTGTCTCACAGTTTAACTGTGCCATATCTCAAATCTCGTTTACCTGGAAGGTCTCCCCGTCCTGAGGCCATTATGTTCTGAGCAGCTGACTGCAGGAGAGGGGTCTGACAGCTTGGCCGTTAACCTGACACTCAGCTTGATGCTGGACTCAGATCTGACCACTTCATCACATGACACCAGACACGGAAAGTTATTAGGCTCACAAACGAATGTAAAACACTGCTCACTAATGTCATTTCTTTTACCTCGGGAAGAAGTTAGGCCTACACATGTACTCTATGCATATGTTTAACAACATGATTATGGGTAAGTGAAAAAAAATAAACACAGCAGACATTAATTACTGAACACAGTGCAAGATGTCCTGACCTGCCTTAAATAGAAATACAGAGTCTGATTACAGCAGCGCCATTAATATCAGTCACACATAAATTCCTGCTGATAGCAGAGGAGCACAGCAGAGGTGGCCAAATTTACCCAAATGTCGATAGTACTGGTATCAGATTAATACTAGCGTGACAAGATTGACACTTTTTTTCTATCATTTAAGTTCAGTATTAAGCCCAATGAATAATTTCAAAAGATCTTTAATACATCTCCAACACATCAAAGCATCAGAAGCTGACCCAAAAGTGTTTAGAGACAGGAATATTTACATTTCAGGTAAAAAAAAAAAAAAGTTTTGAAAATATATGAAACGTTGAAAGGTATGCTTTTATTTTGCTAAATCATTATTTTGGAAAGAAAAAAGCACAGTGAGTATGTAGTGAATGTTAAAATGTGCTTAGAAATCGCAGAATAATGATGATCCCTTTCATAAATCATGACACAACTACAACATATTCGGCATCGGTATATTGACACTTTATTTAGTGTATTTTCTTGGTATCAGATTGATATCACAATCTGTAGTATCGCACAACACTACAACACAACCGAGCTCTGGATTAAACAAGGGAATGACACTTTTTCATTTCCGTCTGACAGCTGATCCACAGTTAGTTAGTTCCCTATTCAGTCGAATAAAACCACACTCAGTCTTGTTTAGCTCCCAATCGCCGTGATCTGAGATAACTTTCCAGCTGAAGGCGCTCTTAAATGAATGACATGTTTCTCATACATATTGCAGCAGAATTCAGATTTTGCAGACACTGGTCGGTGGTGTTTAGTAGTCCGGTCTACTTTCCAGACAGCTGACATCGTGCTGTTCACGTCGGCGCTCATGGAAGCCAGATACAGTGACTTGCAAAAAGAAAAAAGAAAAAACGCACACACCCCTCCCACGAAAGAAAAGAAGTCATGGGGATGTTTGACTCGTGTCGGTGTGGGATTTAAAAAACAAAACAAAACCGCAAACTAGCTGTAATGAATGAGGAATGACACGACTCACGCTGTAGTGTTTTCCGAGAAAAATACATGCATGTAAAAACAGAGAAGCCCATTTAAACCACTTTAAAATTATCTGATTTGCAATAGGCTATACATTTAGTCTGTATATACATACAAGATCTACATTTTAGGTTGTCCAGAATTTGCACGAACCCTTCATCGTATATTTAAAACTTCAAACTCACCCGTGAAGATTTCTCCCACTGTCCCTCTGAAATTACTCCACAGCTGCAGTGATTTCGTTGCCACTGTCGCGCCGATTTGGGATAACGAACAAAAAGATATTGTTTGTTTGTTCGCCGGCTAGTTTATCCATGACTTTTGGACATGCAAACAGAGCCCATATGCCCACGTCACGGTGAACGTACCTCCTTGGCAGCAGCCTAAGCCGCCGCGGAGGGATCCGCTGAAACTTGACTCAGTATGTTTTGGTGTGGTGCAATAGATCAAGATCGTTACTCTGTATATTTTATCACCTCATAATAATCCTGAATGTTATACTTCAAAGCTGAGGCGATAAGGCAGGTTTGCTGGTAGACGTGAATCTGCAGTGAATGCCTAATCCCCATTCATTCTTATCATTTAAAACTTTAGATCTTTTTTATTTTTAAACTTTAGCGTTTTACATAAGAGGAGTTGCAGTAATGGTGAAGTTTAAAGGGTTATCTGCAAAGATTAGACTTGATCAGTGTGATCAGCGTTGTGGACCTTGTAAGATCCTGGCCTTTTATTTAAAAGGAACTGCAGTTTAAGACTTGGTTTCAAAGCTAAGGTTAGACTGAGGTCTAGTCGTGGTAAAAGGATTGGTAGATGGCTAAGGTCACCCTTGGGTTCAGGGAATGCACATGCAAATTATGTGGTTGAGGGTGTGGTGGATAGCAGCCTATAGGACTCTGGAAAGTTCAGCCACCCCTGTCAGTGAGGACATTGCTGACTGCTGACTGGACCCTGTAATCCCAGTCTGTTTGCAGCTTCAGTGTCATGTGTACTATTTGATGCCAGACTTTAACTTCTTAATTTCAATGCTTGGCAATCTGCTTGAAAGTCTGCAACCACTTCATGTGCACAAACCCACAAATATCCCAGAGGTGAAGCTGTTCTGAATGAAGGGTTGGGTTACAAGTCTTCTGAGTCAGCATCTTGGACTGTTCAGCATTTACAAGAAACATTTTGTAACAGTTATTGCAACAGAAATGGGTCATCACAGCTGACGCTGAAAGCACACACACACACACACACACACACACACACACACACACACACACACACACACACACACACACACACACACACACACACACACACACACACACACACACACACACACAAAAGCTCTCACAGTTTTGAGTAGTCAATGTGAAATTTGAGTTACTGTCCACTTGTGGTTTCTCCAGGAGAGAAATTCATACTGTATTTTAAATTTTTTACATGTAATATTCTAATTGGACTAGCTGTTGTGATTGCCAAGTGAACCAAGTGCAGGAATCTGAAAGAGGAAGAAATAAGTTCTCAAAGACAGTAAGACAGGACTATTTATACACACATGTCAGGAGGTTGAAAAGGATAAACAGACACAAGGTCATCACACAGGTGAAGACAATGGCAACGAGCTAGGAGGTGAAATAAAATTAAACATGAAACGCAGAAGACAAATTATTACAAAACTAAAATGGGACATGAATAATAATAAGAAATGCTTAGAAATGAATAAACTTAACATGGGAGGAGGACAAAGTGGAATACAGAGAGTAAGATCCTGAAGGTACTAATTAAATATATAAGTAAAAAGTATAAATAAAGTATAACTAGAACAGGACTAAAGAATAAATGAAAATCATCTCATGGGTCAAATTAATACAATTCAGAATTAGAGGGAACATTCATGCTCCATTCTTTGGTCTCATACCTTCATATTTCTAGAATATCATTTTTTTTCAGCAACTCAAACCTGCTTAAAATCAACCGTCTTGTTTGTTTGATTTTGTCTCCTTTAGCCTCTACCTCTTGTTATGTATAGCAGGATTGTGTGTGTGACTGGCTGTGCTGTTTGCATGTGCTAAATGTTGCCGCTGTGTTTCATTATGTTAAACGACTAATTCAAGTGGAAAATTCTATAATATTTTCCATTTCCCTGAGACATATTTTAGTAATGCTGATTATTTTTGCACTGATGTGCAATATCAAGCCATTTTCTTTAAAAATACTACAAATGACATGAAAGTCTGATCAGTTTTTAGTCAAATTGATATTCAAATTCAATCACTACTGCAAGAATTCAAAAGAGAATCTCATAGATTGTAAGTAAAGATAGAAGCAACTGATTATATGGACGATTTTTAATTTTTATACTTTGCATTACCAGCGCTGGTCCACAAGATAGCACTATTGGTGTAGCATATGAACAGTTACAGCCCTTAAAGAGAAAGCGCACACTTGATTTTTAATCCTTTTATGCTGTTTGGGTCAAATTTGACCCATTTTCAATTTTAACAGATGTTAAATTCATCAGGCCCTTTGATGACTGAAGTGACTGAAAATACACAAAACCAAAACTAAAATAAAAAAAAAAAAAAAAATATATATATATATATAAATCCACCAGCGTGGGTCAAAACAAGTAAATGTTGGTTTTTGGGAATAAATTGTGAGACTGCACATACCACGTCTGCATGTTTTTTTTATGGGACAGGCCTGTCAGAACTCTGTCGCAACGCAAGTGCTCTAACTGCAAGTCACATTTTTTTTAACCATACATTAATACACTCCAAAAATAATTCTGCCCAGAAATACTGACTTTAACTCATTTATTTAAGTTTCCCCATTTAATGTTACAGCATAAATAAAATGTAATATGTTACATTTAATGTAATATGAAATATACTATGCACTCAGTTTATACCAAGCACATATTTCTTAATGGTTAATTATTTGACTAAACAAATCTTTAACTTTATATATTTTGGTTGCGTTTTGCTTAATTGTTACTTTTAGGGATGAAGAATCTTTTATTTTTGAGTGTACAATGTTTTATTCTGTACAATTCAAACACTTTAACCACTTCATGTAATTTAGAACCACGAGTTCACCTAATACGCATGTCTTTGGATGATGGGAGGAAGCTGGAGTATCCAGAGAAAATCCACCCAGGCACTGGGAGGAGCTGCCAACTCCACACAGAAAGACCCCAGCTGAGGTTCACACTATGAAACCTCTTACTGTAAGAGGAAAGTCTTAATCATTCTGCCACTGTGCCATTTTAATAAGTGTGGAAAACACATGTGCACGTCCCACACATGCAAGACTGTTTTGAATGTGCAGACTGTTTTGCAATAATGCAGCACTTTGTAATGTTTTGTGTTTGAGGTGTTTATTAATGTTGAATTGATATTATTAATTATAGAGGATAGCTGCACATATGCTACTCTCTTCTTGCTCGCTGACCTCTGACACAGTAATTAATGATTAATCATCAGTTTATTAACGTCAACTAGGCTGTTTATACATTCTAAAGAGATCAGTAGTTCAAATGTCTGTATAGACACAAAATCCTACTGGCATGAAATATGAGGAAACAAATCTTTAAGAGCTAAAAATTTTATTAAAAAAATATCAAGAAGTACAAAGAGACATTCATCAATTTACAAAAACACAGAAGAATAAAAACAGGATACAATAGAGGGGAGATAAAATATAAGCACATATAAAAAATTAAATTAAAAAAAAAAAACTACAATCATTTCATGTCCATGTTTGTTTGTTTTGTTTTTTTTTTGTCAAGGTGACTTTGTTGAGGGTTCAGAGGTCATATGAGGTGCTTTTTCTTTCAGAGAGCTTAAAAGACAATCACATGGCAGCTGTGGAGGGTTCCACTGGGGAGGAAGTGGTCTTCTGCTTTTTATCCCTAAATTCACAAAAAACAAACAAACAGTGCACTCATTAGAAAAAAAAATGTCATATTTTACTTTATTTCTATAAACTGAAGCGATTCACTAATAATCTAACATTATTATTTAGACAATCAGTGTACTGGATGTATAACTTGGATGAGTGTGGTGAAGTGTACTCACATGATGTTAGTCAGGAGCCTTTTCACGGCCTTCAGTTCGGGGTCCAAGCAATAGCGGAGGCCACTGTTCAAGGTAACACTGTTGAAATAGAAAATAGAGGTAAGTTCAATTTAAATGGAAAAGCTAAGAATACCCTGATACATATAGACAAGCTATTTAAATTCACTGATCCTACAAGTATTTTTCAAAAATCATTATCTACCTTAAAAAGGCATTTTTAGTTAGGATGCATTTAATTTGCACTGTCATGCAATTTCTTGTGTGATGCTTTATTAAAGCTTAACAAATCTTCAAGTTGAATTTATCAAAAGTAATAATGAAAAAAAAAAGTCATATTAAAAAAAAAAACTTACACAATCTCCACTTTGTTGCAGAAGATGGTTGCTTGGTAGATCTGTATGTCCTTTATTTCTGTCTTCATGCTGATACGATTCCTGACACGGTGACACAGACACTGCTGTCCTGATTGTTTGACTAGAAAAGAAGGCAATGAAAAAGAAATTAATATTTGACGTGCACAAATTCAAGTTTGCTTAATTTCAACCAAGAATCTAAATCATCTGAAAGGACAAATAAAGAAAGAAACTTACGTTGGGCCTGGGAGATGCAGACCATGACAGCCAGGAGCAGAAACGCTTTGATGAGGGTGGACATTGCTGGTTTCAAGATGACACCGGTGCTGAAAACGTGCAGCAAAGAGAGAGACTTGCAACAATTAAAGACTGATTGTTGACAGGAGTGCTGTGAGGATTCGACTCAGAGTGGGCTCTTAAATACTTACTTTGGCCGCATACGTAATCTTTCCTGTGACAAAGGGAAATTTTTGAGAGTGGAAAGTGAAACTCAAAAATGCCACAAAATAGAAAAAGCCAACCCTCCCCCACCCCCCACTCCTTCTCAGCTCTGTGTCTGGTGGTACAACATTTTGACATTTTGTGGTAATATGATACATTACAAGAGAACATTAAACCTTTTTGCATAACAATTACAAGTTCTCACACAGATGAACTTCTATTCTGAATGTTTGTGTGAACAGGCAAAAACACAAGGACATTTATTTCTTAAACATTTTGCATAATGAATTAATTTTGATAAAAACAAAACAAAAAACAAAACAAAACAAAAAAAAAACCCCACATCAACCATCAAAACATTTAGGTCATGTGAAAAATGAAACCTTTCTAACCTGTGAGAAATAAAAGGAAAAACATTTGGGCCATGTTAAATACTCATATGGCACCAAATAAGTGCATTTAGGATTGTAGACATGATTCAAACGGAGCATCAGAATGAGGAAGCAAGGTAATTTAGGAGTTATAATGTCACATGTTTGCTGGTGCCTGTTGTGCTGATTTGAGTATTTCAGAAACTGCTAATCTACCGGGATTTTCCTGAGCAACAATCTCAAGGGTTTACAGAGAACGGCCTGAAAAACAGAAAATATCCAGTGAGCAGCAGTTCTCTGTGGGATAATTCCTTGTTGACGCCAGAAGTCAGAGGAGAATGATTTAGTCGCGTCAAGGTGATGCAAGGCAACAGCAACTCATTTAACCACTTGTTACAATCAAGGTATGAAGAAGAGCATTTGTTGTGAATACACAACACACTGAACCTCAAAGTAGATGAGCTACAGCAGCAGAAGACCACAAGAAGTGACACTCATGTCAGCTAACAACAGGAACCTGAAGCTTAAAATTTACATGGGCTCACCAAAATTGCATAACATAAGATGGAAAAACATTGACTGGTGTGATGAGTCAACATGTAGGTGATAGGGTCAGAAAGAACATGGGCACATGGATCCATCCAGCTCTGCGTCAACAGTTAAGGCTGGTGGTGGTTTAAAGATGTAGGGAATCTTTTCCTGGCACTATTTGGGCCCCTCGATATCAGTTGAGCAGTGTAACAAAACTCAAATCATCTCACATCAGTTTCTTGAACATTGCAGCGAGTGCACCGCACTCAGATGGCCTCCTCATCTGTCAGATGTCAGTCCACTAGATCATCATGGATGTGTAGCTGGCAAATCAACAGCACCTGTGTGATGCTGTCGTGTTAATTTATGGACCAAAATCTGTGGGGAATGTTTTGGCGACGTGTTGAATCAATGCTGCAAACAATTACGGCTGTAATTGCTGAAGGCAGAATGAGGTCCTAGTAAGGTATATCTAACTAAGTAAGCTGTGAGTTTAAACTTAATGCAGAAAAGATATATAATACATTATAGAGCCCATTGCTGGAAAATAAGAGTTCTCAGGGGTATCAGTTGTCTCTAGAAGACTTAATGTGAGCAAACTGTCAAATATCCCAGAGCTGTAGCCATTCTAAATGGAGGGATAAAGTCATCTAAGTTAGTGTGTTGGACTGAGCAGCTTTTACAGGAAACATTTAGTTGCAGTTATTGCAACACATCGGCGTTGCAGCGGATATTGAAAGCTCACACACACATGCTGTACATAAAATAAGCTCTCAAGGCCTTGGTTAACAAACTAGAAAGCTGCCACTATTTAGATGTACTGGCTATGGTTTTGTGAGAGCTGAAAATTATGTTGAATTTCATGTTCTTTATATCAAATTCATAATAGACTGAAAAAATATATATATAAAAATGGGGGCAGATTAAAGTGTTTCAGAGTTAAAAATGTCAACTTCTGCTTCCATTAAACATACAGTTCACTTACACGTGCATTTTCCACAATGCACCATTTCATATAATCCTAACATTTGCTTAAAAAAACATGTTTACATTAATAATTAGTTGCTTAACTTACCTGCTTTATTCCTATAGCTTTTTTAAAGTTATGCTTTATGTTATGTTTTAACTTTCTGCCCCAAAATAATAATGGATTTAACATTTCCTCCTTCATATCAAGCTTTGTGGAATTTTTTAAATGAAATTATTTAATTGAATAAACCAGAAAAAATAAAAAATAAAATAAATAAATAAATATATATATATATATATATATATATATATATATATATATATATATATATATATATATATATATATATATATATATATATATATATATATATGTATATATATATATATATATACATAAATATGGAGCAAATGCACAAATAAAGTGAAACAAACTTTTTCTTTAATTATATCATTTTATTAATGTTCAAACATCAGAAAAATGTAATATTCCAACTATCACATGATAATACAATAAAAATCCTTCTCTTTTTATTGCTATCATAACAAAGGCAGATATTTGAACAACTTACACAACATGTAGGCTTTTTCTTTCTTTCTTTTTCTTTTCTTTCTTTCTTTTTTTTTTTTGCAACACGAGGGCATGATGTTACATGCATCAGTGGTTTGACACCTTTAGCATTCTCATCTCCAAATGAGAAAGGTGTGAGTGCTCGGAAAAACACGCAGCTTTGTTTTATTTCTTTCCATTTGTAGTAAGCGGTAGTTGTGCATTTGTGACATTTCTGGTGTGAATAAATCGGTAATCTCTGACTTATCTGACTATCTGCCTTCTGTCTTTGGTTTGATGTTGACACACCAGATAAAATCTGATCAGATCTGATAAGAAAAGCCACCAAGATCAAAGCCTTGAGCAAATATGGTTTCAAAAGAAAGCTTCGGAGTTTCAGTTTTATTTCCCTTTTCATTTGACACTTGGCAAACTGAAATTCAATCAACTTTTATTTTCTTCTCTTTTTTTTATAACCTATTTTCAGCTGCAAGAAGGTCAGAAAGCTAGAATGAAACAGAAAGTGATGTAATAAGAAGAATTCACATGAGTTTCCTGTAAAAGATGTGATGTAGAGAACCAGCAGCTTAAAAAAATGAGGAAAGGAGGATGAAATTAGTGTTTATAGTATTAATCAAAGGGGTTATGTCTCTAAAATGTCAACTCTGAGGACTTCAGAAACATGCTTGGCGTTCACCCAAACTACAAAGCATCTCATGCAGAAGGTTTTGGTTTGACTTACTGCAACTTCTGACATATCTGTCTACGTCTGGGATGATGTGGGTGATGTCCCGTGATGGTGGGCTGCTGCAATCCAAATCATTCACATCGATTTCAATACTTAAGTGTGAAAATCTGTTTTTGGGGGCAGAAATGATTATTCAAGCACTGTAATGTTTAATTTAAAATTGAATACAATTTTTAAAGGGCTTTCTGAGAGGTTGCATGCAAAAAGAACTTTAAAAAACAAAAATCATTGGATTCGAAGATTAAATGTAAAATATTAAACCAAAGATTCAAACAAATGTCAAAGTGGAGGCATGCTATTTTAAGACACAGGGATCTTCCCTTCAAATAAAAAGCGAGAATGGGGACTTTTTTTCTTGCGGTGCCAGACTGAACACCAGTAGTCGCTTGGTCAGCAAGTGTGACCTCTCTAAAACGACACAGAAGCGCTTATAACGTGTAGAAAACTATGAATCAAATCAAAACCTTTAGATTTAGAAATCACGCTTTTTTATTCAGTGCTTCCAACGCAGATTAGCTGTATTTCCGTGCACTTAGCACGCTTGAATATTTTATATGTACTTTTTGTTAATATTTAATGGCTTTTCCCTTTTGTGGGTACAGCTTGTTCTTTCAGATATTCTGGCACAGGGACAAAAATGTCGTGCAGCTGCAGTCCAACGGAGAGCGGTGGAACAGATATGGCCAGGAACATAAATGGAAAGTGGCTTTTTCCCCTCCCTATTAGCCCTAATGGTAGTGGGGTCAAAGTGAGTTTGTGTATATAAGGGGATTGCCAACCTTACATATTAAGAATATATTTCCTTCTTGTGAGGATGTGTGCCGCTTTACTTGTGGTGAATACCACAATGTGTGACCCCGTATAGGAATAAACCAACAGGAACTAGCAACATCAGCAGAGTCTCTTCCTGTACAAACTTTCTAGACAAGCCCAGCGTGGTTGCACTTCTCATTTCATTTAAAAAGTGATATTTCTTATTAGGAGTAGAGGTATGATGAAATACAAAGCGACTAAACAATATTTCTTATTGTGGAAAAGGAAAAAGGAAACAATTTAAAGGGATTTTCTAACCTTTTTATGCACACAAGTCATGCAGACTCCAACTCAAAGGCTTTGAATTATTAAACTACAACTTTATAAAAGCCGTCGCTTCAGGCTTTGTTGTTTAGATCGTGATCTAAACTCATGAGGTTGAGAAGATGTAAATGAAAGTTTTCACAAGAGTTTATGTAGTCAGGTGAATTTACACAATGGTACAACTTGACACTTCCATAGGAAATAAGATGCACTCAAGCCATTCATCATAAGCAAGTGCAGGCACACCTATAAAAGCGGACATTTTGAAAGTTTGCTGCTCTGAAGCATTCAGGTTTGGATTCAAAGAACAAAGAAAATAAGAAAGAAAAGTTAATAACAGCATAATTTAAGAAAAAGTGAACAAGTACGGCTTGTTTGGAAAAGACTGTTCTCTCTAAAAAGCACACGGCAGCGTGGCCAAAGTTTGCCAAGTAGCATCTGAACAAACAACAAGAGTTCTGGAACAATGGATAGATGGATCTGGATAGATGAAACCAATAAAACCAAAGTGCAGACGTTGGGTGATAATGCACAGCACCACGTCTGCTACAAAACAAACGCATAACAGCACAAACACCTCGTACCAGCTGTCAGGCACGGTGGTGGAGGGGTGATGATTTGGGCTTGTTTTGCAGCCACGGGGATCTTGCAGTGATTGAATTGACCATGAAATCCTTGTATGCTAGAGTTTTATAGAGTCAAATATGAGGTCATCCGTCTGACAGGCAAAGCTTGGGTGAAATTAGGTCACACAACAAGCCTATGATGCTCAAAACAGCAATGGATACCAACCCTCCCACCCTCCACCCCCACTCCTTCTCAGCTCTGTGGCTGGTGGTACAACATTTTGACATTTTGTGGTAATATGATACATTACAAGAGAACATTAAACCTTTTTGCATAACAATTAAAAATTCTCACAGAGATGAACTTGTATTCTGAATGTTTGTGTGAACAGGCAAAGACACATGGACATTTATTTCTTAAACATTTTGCATAATGAATTAATTTTGATAAAAACAAAACAAAAAACAAAAAACAACAACGACAAACCTCAATGAGCTTAAGAGGCACTGTAAAGAGAGGGCGCTGAAATTCCTCAGCAATGTGACAGACGGATCTTTCAAAAGTCATACCCGAAACCCGTGTCAACTTGTTGCTGTTAAATGTGTTCAACGAGCTGTTGAATCATGGGGAGTTTTTCACGAGTCTCGCAAAGAATCCTGTGAAACGTTTCACATGTGTATGTGTGGTTCCCAAGTGTGGTGAACTTTTTCCACAACATGGTTAAGATGCTTCCTTATTTTTTAATTGTTTATGGATCAGTGGTACTATATAGTTGAAATATGTAGTAGAAAACAGTTTAGATAAGGAAGAGTTACCTTAGTCCATCCATTCATCCATTTGCTTCGGCTTATCCTTATCAGGGTCATGGTGGGTGGGTGGGGGAGCTATCCCAGTTATCATATGGTGAAAGGCGGGGTACATCCTGGACAAATCACCAGTCTGTTGCAGGGCTAACAGTCTGCTGGCCTGTTACCATAGTGTGCCTAAAAAACCAAACAAAACCTTAGTAAATTACTAAGGTATATTTATACTGCTCAAAAACAAGGGAAATTAAGGGAACACTAAAATCACACACTGGGTCTTGACAGTTGAAAATCTTTACTGAAACACTTGCTACGAAGAAAATAATTTAATATGATTTTGAAAACTAAAATCAGCAACCCTTTGAGGGACAGTCTGAAAAATACACCAAAAATCTAAATAATAATAACAATTATTAATAATTTACTAGTAGTCAACTGTGAGTTTGATGCAAATAGATCTCATCTTCCTGTTGAGGTAAGTGTGAAATGCAGCGTGTCAAAAACCACAAAGAATATTTTCCTGCAACCACCAAATCTTTTAACGCAGACACATCTTTTCTTTTCTTTATGGTTTTTATGGTGTTTTTCTTTTTTTCTTCCTTTTTTTGGCTGAAAGAATTCTTCAGTTATAATAACATTATAATAACGTTGTATCAACACCAGGGAAAGTACATGATACTGCATGTGCAACCACTGAACATAGAAATCTAACACACACACTAAGTATTTCCTTCAGGATTAATAAAGTATTCTGATTCTGATTATTATATACAGCAAATATATATTTGATTAAAACATATCTCATCCTCGGGGTACTTGTGGTTCTCCCCCCAACAAATCTCTTCTTCTTTTACTTAAGAAATAATAAGAAGTGGCAACAGTAATAATAATGTGTATGATAATCTGGCTGCAGATAAGAATGTTTCCCATACTACCAGTAAGTCGCAAACTCTATAAAAAACCTGATATTTGGTTTAAAAGCCATTTCTTTCACAGAAATAAATAACCTTACAATCAGCAACTTTTTCGGCATTATTTTGCTCATATAAATATTGCGTACGGAAGAACTAAAATGCTTTACTTCCTCCAGTCACAATAATCGTATTCAGTAATCATAGTCACTGCTGCTACTTTCTAGTAACCCCGATTGATCAACACAAGAAAAAACGCTCCACAGAGAATGCTTCATTATGTGTAAAAACATGGAAATTGTCCAGTTAATTTGCTAAAAGAATAAAGTACTTTCTTCAGCACTGTGCAAAAGTCTTGAGCCAACTAGTTTCCATACACGTTTTGTTAGGAAAATGGGAAATAGCAAATATAATATATAAGGCAAAAACTGAGTTTTTACAATTCTAATGAGCTTGAAAATTAATATTTGGTATGATCAACTTCAACACAGGCTGAACTGTCAGAAAAGCTTTCTTCTAATTTCTTTAATTACTAGGACCTTCAAAACTCTTCTGCCTTTTGTTCTCTTCTATGTCTATAAACACATCACATTACCACACAGCTTCAAAGGTCTACAACTTCTAAAACACCCTCAGGAAGCCTGAAAAATATCACTCGAAACCACTTTAAAGCTTGGAAGGAAAATATAAGGAGACAAGACGCCCTCAGACGTCTGCCAGGCAAGCTCGCTCTACTCATTTACTTCATTATTGTATTTTCTATACATTCATTTTGTGTTTTTTGTTCTTTTTAAAGATGCTTTAAGCAGATTGTAGTTCAGCAAAAACAAGTGCAAAGTGCAGGCCTTTACTTGACATAGGTTTGAGTACAATTATTTTTATTTGTATTTTTTTTTTATCTATATGGATATAGTACATGTATAGAACTCATTAAATGCTTAGTAAAATTTATTTAGAAAATTCATGATAAACATCAAGTGAAAAAAAAATGTTTTCCTCAGAAATTTAATTTGTTTTTTAAGCATGTATAAGCAGTATACATACAATGTAGTATATCTACATACTTATGCAGGAACATTGTATTGTATTGTGTTTAAACTGTAACCTGTTATTATAACGTACATATTAAAGTCATAATAAAGTAACATGATAATTAAAATCCACATATATGATTCCCTATATGCTGACATGTTGTCAATACAAACAGTGAAATAAGAAACATAGTTTTAAGTAGCTCTATATAGAATTATTACTACTTTTACACTTAGATCAGTCTATTGACAGAGGTCAGAGGTCAGATAAGACATGCTATTATAGATCCTTATACAGCTCATCAGTCTTGTAAGAATCTACATTTTTTTTAAGTTATAAGTTATTCAATTTTGGATCAATAAATTATTAAGCTGACCTTGAAGACCTTGGTGGTTGTAAGCCGGGTTTGAATGGATTGTTAATATGACTCCTATCTACACCCCTATAAAGTCTTTCATTCAAAACTTTTTGAGTTTAGTTAAGTTTAGTTACAGGCAGAATGATGACATGAGCGCACACAACCAAAAACATAACCTTCTTGAGTTAATAATGAGTAGCTCGAGACTTTTTGCACAGTACAGTACACTAATGAAGGGGGGGGGGGGGGGGGGGTTGCTTGGTTTAGGGGAACTGACCCTCTGCCCCTGACCTCAAACAATGGAGTATTATTCTACTTTATAGTCGCCTTTTAACTTAGGTTACAGATGGTGTATGTATTAAATATCAACACCCTGGCCTTGAAAGCATACAGCCTTCTTTGGATCCAACCTTGGACTCAAGGCCAAAACATTCAGTTGTCAGTACAGTTATGACCCTTAAATCCCTAAACTGATAGTCTTTGAAAATAATTATGTACCATAAAGAGAGTAAGAACGGCTTACGGGAGATTTACTGTTATAAAATGTCCAATGAATCAGTTATGTAAAGTGTTTTCTTGAGTAGTAATGATAGAAGCCTGCCCTCTAGTGTCTCTTATTTAGTAGAACAGCCATGACCTGTTTAGTTTTTCCTGCACACGCCTCATTAAACCTTTTTATTCTACATGCAGATCATTTGTGCTTTGGATCACTTTACAATCAATTCCAAAATGATCTTTTTTTTTGTGAAATGTGAAAATGTATTAGTGTGGCATTGCATTGCTTCCTTCAACATCACCTTTTCCAGTTACTGCATGCATCGTTGTTGCTGTCCTACCAGTGCAGCAATAAATAACCAGCATCTTGCATGTTGAGGTTCACCGGTGCCATCTTTGCTCTGCCCGTGTCTCTGCACACTTGTGTTTACCAGTGCAGGATCCCATGACAGTTACCATAGAAACTTCGGCGCCTGGCACCAGCAGAGCCAAGAGTGGAGTTCATTTCTGAAGGGTCTCCGTGTGCAGGAAAATAAAGCCTGCAGCTGAGGGGAAAAGCACGTTTCACACGATCTGAGAGAGAGTATCAAAAGACTGCTTTATTTCTTTATGTCATTTACAAACACTGGAAGATATTAAAAAGGACATTACAGAATTGCTCATTTTCATGGTTTGTTATGATCACTGGCATACATTAAGAGCAGAAAGGTTGTAATAGTGAATATTAACACTGATATAATGTTACAGATGGACAATTGTAGTAGTCTTTACTTGTCTCTGTATCTTTTCAAATGTGTATTTCTATGTGTCTCCTAATGTCAATGTCTCATGCACTGACACAAAAGATTAGGATATTTTACTGGAGAATGTCACATTGACTGTCCATTTACACGCTACACCTCAGCAATGGCAGGAAGCATACAGGCTCGAGTGCGTGCCTCCCTCCACGCCAGCCTGCAGTCAGAGATCCACTGAGAGATGAGGGATTGTTTGATGGCTGGATTCAGCCTCTCTCCCTCTGCCTTTCTGCAAGCTATGCTGGCCTCCGACCTGACCAAGGTGTGTTTTGGGGAGATGTTTGGAACTGAAGTGTCAGTTTTGCTGTTTAATTCAGAGCAACTGCCCTCATGTTGTTGTGGGAAATCTGGATTTGAACCAAGGGCAATGCTGTGGGCTCGCACGCACCCTCTGCTCTCCCATACGCTGCCGTGCTGCCTCATAAACCTCCCCTCGACAAATGCTCTCCTCCTACCTCCTGAGAGGGTAGAGAAGCTGTTCTGGTGTCCATAAATATACTCAAGAGGGTCAGAGTTGCCAAACTTCAGCTTTCTGTTTAGTTCTTTCCCCTCTGCCTGCTGCGCATCAGCAGCACGTGCCTCCTCTTTCGGGTTGTATTCAATCCACGATGGCCTCAGCTTGTGCTGCGCAGTGTCCTGCTGCTGTGTGTGGAAACTGTCCGGGGAAACATCCCGGCTGGGAAAAGTGGGGTGGGCCAGGTGGCAGATGGAGAGGAGGTAGTCCTCCGATGACAAAGCCTGGCAGTGACCAGCATTATGGAGCGTGTTGGCTTCGTTCAAATCTCTAACCGTCTCCTCGCTGCCCTCTCTGATTGTGGGCAGCGTCAGTCTCCTCTTGGACAGCAGTCTGGACCGTGGCCGCATAGCTGAGAGAAAGACAAGACGGGAGAGGTCTCATTTAGATGGGGAAAAAAGCTGTGTAATGTGAAATACTGCATCCAAGTCTCAAAAAAGCGGAATCCTTTAGGAAAATATAATCACCATTTGGAAAACTGGATATTTTGATAGATGTGACACATTCCTGATAGGGTCAGATGCAGCGTATGCAATCTTACTTCCTAGTTTACAAAGTGAGAGCCCTGTTTGTGTGTGTCATTTATGTCGAAACTTGCAATATGTGTCTCCACAGGATACAAATAAAAAAATTAATCTGTGCACTATTATCTCACGAACTGACTTATAACTTCTGGAGTTAATTTCTCATTCGTACACACTGTTGTGTTGCATTGTATTTGCAACAATTTTTCCTCAGTTTCTTTTGAAAAGCCTCTTGTTTAATCACCTCATCAGTCGAATGTGTTTTTTTAATGACATAATGTGCATCTGGACATTGCTCACATTGCCCGAAGCTCCCAAAAAACAACCGACTACAACAGCTGGCTGTATCGATAAAACCAAATAAACATAGAAGCCTCTCCTCTCCCTTCCCTTCATTTCAGGCACCGTGCGCTGCTTACTCTGGAGTTGTGTGTGTTGACCGTTCAATATACAAACAATCCCAGCGAGAGGCTGCACACACAGATGACTGTTTCGTGGGATCTCAGACACGTAAAGCTTCAAACTGTTTCAGAGTGTGGAGCGCCGAGTTGTTATAACCCCGAGCGTAGCCCACAATATATGCTTGTATTGACCTCATGACAAAAATAGCGCAAGCCAAACCAAAATGCCAGCCTCTCCCAGTTTCTTCCAAGGTGTAACCACTGCTAAATATAGACCACACCTTCTGTATACAACAGCTAAAAATGGTTCCACGGCGGCAGCTCGAGGCTGAAGCACAAAACAGGCACTCTGTGTGTGTTCGTCATGCATTCTCAGGAATAATGTAAAGGTTTTCTGCTCAATTTGCCTTCACACTCACCTTTACGGAAGATCTTTGTTGAGTCCACCGAATCTTTTCTTGTCTCTTCTCCTGGTGCAGCTTTAAATAGCAGCCTGCATCCGTCGCTCTCTTTATCTCTTTTTTTTGTCTCCTCAATTTTATTTACGATCCTCTGGTTTCATCTGCTGCCGCTTGTTAATTGTGCTGTGAAGCTTCAACTGTCTCTGACCAGAGGCAGAGGCAGAATGCAGGTTTATCTTCTCCTCACATCCCCCCTCCCTCTCCTCCACCTCATCCTCCTCCTCCCTCTCTCTCTTGCTCCCTCTCTCCCTCGCTTACTTTTGGTTTGCCCTCATTCCCTGCTTCTAAAAATAGACACACCATCCATTTCCTCAGCCCCAGCACTGTCTCTGGCTGACTGTATTGATGGAGCGAGAAAAACAGATGCAGAAGAAAGAGGGAAGAGGAAGGAGACTCAGAAACATGTTGTGTAAATCGTGTGACATACATTATGCAGATAATCTGATCAGATGGGCATGTTTGCTCTGTGTATGCATGTGTGCGTGTTTATGCGTGTGCACGTGTGTGCACATAATGCAAACAACACCTTGCAGTGATCATGGGAGCACTGACTTATGGAAACCCGTCTCATGATTCACATGAGTCAACAGTTCCCCTCTGCAGATACATTTCTGACTTTTTAGACCTTTAAAAATTGAAATGCTTTTACACCTGATTGAGTTTTCATAGACTGTGTTTTATTGTGTTATTATGTTTTATTATGTTTCATTAATACTCAGTGGCATGCACTAGCAGATTGCAGTTTACAGAAACAAAGACTCAGAGCCCACCAGGAAACAGTTTGAATTTCTGGTTAAAAACACATTTAGACACTCGTCCAAAAACACTTTAGCTTGTCTTAAACTGGACTATTTGAAAAAAAGAGCATTTCAAGGATTTGGAGCAGACATAAAGAGAGTTACGTAAACAAAAACAGTGTCTCCTCTGCAGTTCGTGGTAAATGGGGCTGCTATTTGTCACTTGGGTAAAGACTTCAAAACTGGGTCGCAGGTGGTGGGATGCACACAATCCTTTTCATTTCTCCTAATCAGACTTTCATTGCTATTAAAATTGAATTGATTTCCTTTAAATCTAGAAGCCTCTTTTACAGTTTATTTGGGTCGTTCATCTTAAACGATAATATTCTGCTGGGCAAACGTCTTGCTTGTAAAGAGGATTCAGTTTTTGTCGGTCAGTTGTGGCTGTCTTCCTGATGTACTTCAAGATGTTTATTGTCTCATCCTGGACTGTGGTTCTGACACACCAGTCCTCGGCCTTGCTCCTTACCATACAGTCTCAGGGTGCTGGATTTGGGGTGAACCCTTCTATGCATGGTCAGAAGCTTCCTTATCTTGATATCTTTGGCTTCTCCTCCTTTGGCCAGCTTATTATCCCAGCAGGGTGTCTGATCCCCAGCAGGGCATGGGAGTTGATGAGCAGGATTTTGTTCTTCCCATTCAGTTTACTCCTCAGGACTTGCCTTACCCTCTGCAGGCACTTGGTGGTTGCAGCTTTCCTAGCGGCCTGTTCGTGATTGCCATTTGTCTGTGGGATTCCCAGGTACTTGTAGCTGTCCTCAGTGTCTGCGATGTTGCCTTCTGGTAGTGCAGTTCCCTCTCTTTGTTATCATCCGACTACACTTCGAATGACGTTCCAATGTTGTTGCTGTATATCCTGGTGGTGTGGATCGGTGATTCTATGTCACGTTCACTTCTGGCATACAGCTTGATGTCATCCATGTAGAGGAGGTGGTTGATGGTTGCTCCATAACATAGTCGGTATCCATAGCCAGTCTTGTCAATGATCTCACTGCAGGGACAGAGCATCTCCTTAATAGATCCCATACTTGATGGCGACTTGTGCTATTGGCTTTAAGTTGGCATCTAGAGTTGTTTGCCCCATCCCCAATAAGTTCCTGCTTAAGGCTATTAGAGTCCTGTTGATCTTGCATATTTCAAGGAATTCCAGGGTCCATTTGGGGGGGCATTGTGTCATTATCGTAGTCAATCCAGGTGGTGCACAGGTTGGTGAGTCTGGTCTTGTAGTCTCCAGGGATGGATCTATCTACCAGGAGCTGGTGTTTCACCCCTCTGGTATTCCTACAAATTCCTTGCTCATGTATTAAGTCATGTGCCTCTTCATCATATCTGCTATGATAGCTGTCTTTCTGGAATATCTCTTCAATCGACTGGCTAAGGCTGTAAATGTTTGTGTGGCAGTTTCCAATGCCTCAGGTATAAGCAGCTTGTACTTCTTAGGCATCCCTTTCTTCATTGCATGTTTCTGCAGCTCTGATAGTTGTCCCTCTCTGCCACCTTGATCTTGGCCTCTACTATCCTTCTCCATGGAGGCCACGGCTTCTTCTGGCTGTTCATCTTTTTGCCAAGCATCTCTGTGATCACTGCTGCCATGGTGTAGATCAGCTAGTTGGTTTTGGTGATGGTCACATTATGGATTGTCCATAATGCTGCATTCACATCTTCTAGTAGACCTTCAGAAGGTATTTCACTTTGTCTTGGTAAGTGGCTACAGAGGGTCCAAGTTTCCAGCTTCGTCATGATCCTGTATTTCAGGTCAGCTCGTCTTGCACTCAGTGCTCCTTCTATCGTATCTCCCCCGTGACCTGACGTTCTGGCTTTCCCTTGCCGTAGCATTTGTGTTGTATCTCATCAATCTCCAGTTGTGATAGCAGTTCTTTCTTCCGAATGTTGGAACACTAAGCTAGTAGTTGTTTCGCCGTCAGTCTGGATGTTGGGTATTGAAAATTCCATAGGTCACACCTCCTCTTCATGTAACCTCTTCCGTTGGGGTTACTTTCGTAGTAGCATTCCAACAGCCCTGTTCTCATCTCTTGCCACCTTGTGCCTTCTTCTTCCAGTAGCCCACTTCTCATTGCCTGATGAGGAGCTTGTTTACTCGGGCGATGTCCGAGACGGTAGTACGGCTTCAATTATCTCTCTCTCACTCACACTTGACAAACCAACATGTATTTAAACAACAATATACCCTTGTGTTTGGGGGAAACACTTTCCCCCTTACAGTATTGATGACTGCACGTGTGTGTGAGGGCGTGTGCTGGAGGCAGCGTGACCTATAATGTATAGGATGAGTCACACATCCGCCTATATCAGCCTATAGAAAGATTTCTGTCTTTTTATAGACCTCTAATCAACTAGTCACAAGAAACTAAATTTGCTTCACACACACGCCTGGTTTGCCTCAGTTACATCACACAGACTGTTTAATACAAACAGGCACCACACTGACTGCACAAGTTGATGCTTATTTTGCTAATGACAAACACTAGGCACATAAATGACCGAGCTAGTTCTTAGAAAAACAGCAGCAAGCAAATTTATGAAAGAAACAACAAACAAAAGATTATTTTAAGCAACAGCTGTGATGATATCTGTAGCTCTATGTGTGTTTACAGGGAAATAGCTGACTTATCAAGAGCATACCAGAGGCTATTCTCAAGCTCCCACTTTCTGATAGCTTTCAACTGTACATGAGCATAATATGATATGATTTGTGTTGTGTAGAACTGGGGTCGCTGTAGCTCAGGAGGTCGAGCAGGTCACCTATTAATCCAGAGATTGGTGGTTCAATCCAAATCTCAATGCCAAATATCTTTGGGCAAGATGCTAACCCTCAGTTGCTCTCTGATGCCTCTATTGGAGTGTGAATGTTAGATAGTAAGCACTTACATAGAACGAGCATAGAAAAAAGTAGTTGGATGAATGAGGCAAGTTGTATAAAGCGCTTGGAGTGCTCAGTTCGAGCAGAAGAGCGCAATATAGGGACCAGTCCTATTCAACATTCAGAACAACTTCCAATTAGCAGCTACATAATGATATTTTTTGGATAACAAAATTTAAACTGAAGACAGCTACCTTGTTAGTTAGTCCAAAAATCCAAAATGTAAAATCAACCGCCCATTTCTTTCTCCAAGATTTACAAAAATTTTGAATTACTTTTGTGCTTTTTAACCAACATTTGTTAAAGGTTGTAGTTATGATTGCTACAACCCATGGCCTTTTTTCTTACTCTAAAATCTTTTTACAATACAGCTTTGTGCTTTTTAATAAATGTCATTTTTTTAAAAACGGAGATCCGTATCTACCACAGTATTAAAGTTTAATACTTATTCATTCAAAAAAGTGAATTGTTCATCCATCTAACAGTTTATATGCAGCTTACAACACCGTGTGACTGGTTACAGATAATGTCAGCACTGTCACAAAGCTGCAAGTCTGGACTTTTAATGCTAATGTAAAACACATCTATTCAGTCTTGTTTTATGCATATCTTCTCACCATCATTAGCCCCATATTTACAGCCACTTGTGTATTCACTAAGAATTAGACAGTCACAGGAGGATGGCTGTGTTTTGTGGCTGATGGGAGCTTGAATGTGCTGCCCGAGGGATTCTTGGAAATGGTCGGATACAGCAGTTGTCCTCTGAAGGGCAGAGAGTGCAATTTTCCACAGAAAGATGATCATTTCCAAGAAAAAGTTGTTTGGAAATTATTGAGAGAGAAAAATCAAATTATAGGGAGTGGACAAAATAACAAGAGGAGAGAAATAACACGTGTATAATGCGTACATCATTCTGCATACAAGCTGTCCGGTTTGAAAATGCATATTTATGTGGATGACTGTAATCCAATCAAATTCATGGTTCACAATTAACTGAAGTCTTACTTAATTTAATTTTCTTGTGTGGTGTTTCTTGTGATTTACATTTTTTATTCACCACTTGTGATCTGTGGAGTACATTACTGAGTACAGCACTGTAATGAGCCAGGATTGCTGTCATTTACTAGCAAGTCCCAAAGCCATGAGTGAGTTTTAAAAAAAGAATCCACATAAAATATAACAAACAAACAATAACCAGGCTCAGTGCACCATGAGACATATTTGTTCATGTCGCCAAATAACATAGATTTGGACCTCGAGAGGCTTTTTTGCTCTAAGCAAGACTTTTGCTTTGGCTTTAGTTCTTTTTCTTTATCACAAAATCTAAAGCGCTCTACTGTTTTACAGAGGCCTTGTCAAGCTAAGGTCAGTCATATTTTTACTAGTGCTGGTTCAGATCCTGCTTAAACATTTGCTCAAACTCAAAAAACCAAACACATCCTTCAGGATACCTGTTTGGAAATAAAGGCTGTTGCTTTTCCAAACAGGAAATGTTGCCTACAGATACCCTCAAGGTGTCTTCTTAAAAATCCCAGGCGGTTTACACATGTTTATGTTGTTTCTCTTCATAAACATGTAATTCTGGGCTTCATCTTGCCCACTTAGTTTGGTCTTTATCTGGTTAACTGAAGTGTTCCCGGAACGCGCCCATCTGCTTTTTCCCGTCTCATTATGGACTCCTCTTCTGCACCTGTAAAGCTGCTAGTTTCTGGGAAAGTGGTTTGTGTGTGTGTGGACCACAGCTGATTTGATTCCTCCTGAATGAAAGATTCAATGACCTTCTTTATCGATCGTACCAACATGGGTCAAATCGGGTCAGTTAGACAGTCTTAACGTTCTTTTGTTCAATAAATTGACGTAAAATGACGTAAAAGCAACAACAGTCAAGTCATGTTTGGTTCACAATTAATAGGCTGCGTGAACATGTTACACCATGCTAGGAGAAAAATGCTGACTTTTAAATGGCATATACTTGGAATAGATCCCATATGTTTTACTCTATTGAAGTGGTTTTGATTTCTGGAGGACTATTGATTGACTATTGAGTTGAGGAACGCCTTTCAACATAGACTTTCATTTGTGAATCATTTTGATCCAAAAATTTGTGAGCAAATGAATAAATTTCATTATGCCATTGAATGTGGCAAATATTGACATCCCACTGTTAATATTAATATTAACAGTGGGAAATATTATTAATATTAATATTTCTCTTCTTTTCAGACCTGAGGAGGGCAACAACTGAGCCTACAAATATTACATTTAACAGCATTGCAAGCACACACTGTGCTTTTTGTTTCTCTCCAAGTGGCACAAAATGAAATCTGACAGCCAGCGTTATTGACCACGCAGCCTTAATTTGATGCACATGCTCATGTGAAGCATTTATGAGTAAATCTAATATTCTGATGACAGATACAATGGAACCTATAATGACTGTAGCAAGAGTCGCGTGGGCACTTTATGATAGACTGTACAAGCCAGGTTTGAAAAACTCAGAAACAGAACAGAGAGAGCATGTAAATGAACGTTTGTAGTGAAGTTTGAACTTTGTTTTCTAAATCTGAGTTTGTCCTCGATGGTGTTACGGTTGCAGAATTTGCAAATGTTTCCCCCGAGAATTGTGTAAGTGTGTCTCAGTCCAGGTGTCTGTAATGTGATTAGAAACTCTGGATGCACACTGAGATTTGTAAATGTGTTCATTATTCTGCAAAATGTTTTCTCAGAATCTTGTTGCGTAATCATATTTTGACGTATGTAGAAAAAGAAAAATCTCCCAATCCGTATTTCCAAGTATGTAGAGATTTTTCGGTGCGTAGAATGAATAAATATAAAGTGCTGAGGCACAGTGCACACTAAGTGGGGTGGGGTCACAAATATGCAGCTCAACAAATGCATATTTGTCAGTGTATATTTTCAAATTTGTAGATTTTTTTCATGGATGTACATTTCTGCACCGACATATTCTGAAAATTTCCAAATTATTTCACAAAGATTATTAAGGACACAGTGGTTGAGACAGTTTCACAGCTCTTCAGATACATTTGCAAATATCGCTAGAGTAATACTTCCTCATATGACACATATTAAGAGTGTAATAAAATAAGCTATTTATTTAAAAACAATTTTTACTGTCAATAAGACAGAGCAAATAAGTAAAAATGTGAATAAATAAATGCGAAGCCTAAAAAGTTCACTTTAATTGCTTATCTCTGTTACAAAAATGTCATGCATAAAAGCTATTTTATTAGCTTGGCCTGTGCACCCAGTACAGTATAGACTATATGAAATTTATAGTGATCAAAGTAAAACCCATATGACATAAGAGAGTCATGAATCTTAATTACAAAAAAAGAAAAGAAAAGGTAATTCATGTCCTGGGCTAAATGTTGTATACAAGGTTGCCAGAGGTTGCCAAAGTCAAATATCTTGTAAAGTTCAGGTCAGTTTATTTCCTGGTCATGCTACACCAACACTTTTACAATGATTACTTAGATTTTGTCCATCTAAACTTTGTCTAAGCACCAGGTATTCACCAATGTCCCTCATCAAACTGTCATACTGTAGCTTTACTTACGCAGGTAACACCCTGATTGTAATAACATGTAATAACATTTGTCTTGATGCATGCTCAATTATACAGGTAAGAAATACCAAAAGGTTGATTCTGTTCATCTGGACGTAGCGTTTTCGATGGGAGAAACGTTTCGTAACTCATCCAATGACTACTTCAGTCTCACCTGACCTTAACCTTATAAACAGTACATTTTCATAATAACTGAAGCCAACCCACTGAATGAACAATCGGCTGTGATGTCAGTTCTTTGATCTTTAATATGAAATTGCCATTATCACTGATCAAAGACCACTGATCAATGATCAATACACCTACAGGCCAGTGGACACCCTTTCAATGATGAGGATGTACACATTCTAGACAGGGAGGAACGTTGCTTTGAGGCCATTTACGTGAAAAGGGAAAGACCATCTCTGAATCGAGGAGGGGGCCTAAGGGTACATCTTTTGCCATCTAACAGTGCTGTGATTGCAGTCATTCCCCAACTCTCTGTGAATGGTACTCGTGGCCATTAATCAATGGTCATGACAATTTGCATAATAATGATCAAGGAACTGACCTCACAGCCCATTGCTCATTCAGTTGTGCTAGTTTCAGTTATTGTGCAAATGTACTGTTTATAAGATTGGGGAAACCTGCAGTCAGCTGAGACTGAAGAAGTCACTCGGATGAGTGACGAAATGTTTCTCCCACTGAAAACGCTATGTCCAGATGAACAGAATCAGCCTTTTTGGATGGAATAACATTACATCAAAAATCATGGCCCTAACATTATCAGATTTTGTTGTCATAAAGAAAAGCAAGAGAAATGTTACTGCGATGTTGAAAGGAATTAGCTTCTATGTTTTGTATGTGTACCTGGTGCCAGGTATTGCAATTTCAAAAAGGAATATTAATAGATTAAAGGACAGCTTGTAATAATTCTGATGGCTACTCACAAATAGCTGAGTCCATAACTGGTTTGTGTGTCAGTATTGTCATGTGCCACAATAACAAAAATCACACTTGTGATTGCAAAATACCACAGGCACTTAGTCTTTAATAAATAGTAAACATTAACTTCTGTTTCATATATACATGTATTGTACAAGAAGACTTGTAGATGCAGTTGCCGCACATTAAATGCACAAACAAAACCTTTTATACAAAAAAAAAATAAAGATAACAAACTGGCCTTCAAAGTTTTTCTTTGGATAGAGATACCATAAAAAGCCTTGCATACTTTCCTTTTAAATTTTTGTAGTTTTCCTATAGAAATAAATGCATGAGGGACATTGCTTTTAGCAGCAGTGACAAACAAAGCACCCTTGAATGTAAAAATGTTTTAATAAAAATGTGTATTTTTTCTTTTTCTCTGGTTATTTTTTTGTACTGCTTACCTTAATGACATATTATAATTTACTATTTAAGCACCAAGTATTTGGCAATGTCCCTCATCAAACTGTCATACTGTAGCTTTACTTCCTGAGAGATAAGTAACTGCTCTAGAAATGACAACAGAATCCAACCAGTGTAAACTTTTGCAATTTAGTTTGCAGTTAAGTGAAATAGAAGCTAAATGTCTGCTTTGCGTATTGGCCACTCAACTGAAATGTATTCATATTTGTACTGTGCAAACTGCAGTCCTGGGCTGTAATCTGAAATGGGATCAAAATTTGGATTCTAGGTGGTAGATTTTGTTGCCGTGCGAGTGTCAGTACCACTGTCATTTTTTTAATCTACATTATCACTAAATTCTTAAGCAAAACAAAGGGAAATAAAAGCCGAGCTTTGTAAAGTGCTGGAATCCTGGATGTACATTTTTTTAATCCCTTCTGCTTCTCTTTATTGTGTGTGCACAGGCAAGGCGATTTGCAGCAATCGGTACCCTAAAGGGCTTTTTTAAGCAACTGTGCAAACATTTGACTGATATGACAGCTTTTTTTTTCTTTCTTTTTTTGGTGGAACTACCCATTAGAAAGCATTGCGGCAGATAAGCGGTGTTTTCAGACAAAGTGTTCATCTCTATAAGAGAAATGATAAGGCTTGGTTTATTGTACTGCGTGGCCTCTCTTTATCCTCAAGAGAAAGTTTCGCTTCTCCTCTAGGAGCTCCTGAATGCGTTTGTTCCTGGTTCTTTCTCTAAGGTTGATCCGATGCTTTGGGATCAAGTTGTTCTGAGAGATGTCGCTCTCCGAGTTGATGACCCTGCTGTAAAAAACATCGATCGAGTTGTCTTCACTGTTTTTCTCAGCACTTCGTGGAGGCCTTAGAGTGGAGATGGTGGTGGTGAGGGTTGTTGGGTTTGCCTTTGTACCTGTGGTGGGAGGTGAGGCAGTACCTGTGTTTGAAGATGTTGTGTCAACAGGTATATTCGCAGGGATGTACTCCGCTTGATCCAGCCAGGGTGAAGAGCTTAGCTCTGTCATGTCATCTCCATTTATGATTGGGAATGCCATGGTGAGGCTGTCCTCTATCACCATGGTGTTACTGACCACGCCCACATTTCTGTAGGACACGGTGATGTCATCACCACTGGGATTGCTACCATTGTCTTCTGAAGAAGGAGGGAGAGTAGTTGTGTAATAACGTGTTTTCTTCTTTGGATAAGTCTTTGCCACCTTAAATCTACTCTTATCAACTTTGGCTTTTGAGTTTATGCCACTTTTGCTATAGGACACTGTAATGGCATCACTACTGGGATTGTGACTGGGATCACTGGGGACTGAAACATCGACACTTTTAGTCACTGGCACAGTGATGTAAGGGATGGCTTTATTGGGCGTTGTGATATCCTCGACAAAACTGTTTTCAGTTGGTATTACGAGATCATCAAAAGTACTTAGTGTTGTTGTTCCAGCATTTGCACTGTCTTGATACCACGATTGAGTTTGATCTGTAGCTTCCATGCTATTACTGACATATGGGGCATTGATTCTTGATTTAGGGAAAAGGGAGATCATTGCTGTACCAGTAATGCTTGAAGAAATAGTAGAAGAAAGATCCTGTATTGGGTGCTCCCCACTTGAATAGGGAGAGAAAGTAGTTATGTAATAATGTGTTTTCTTTTTTGGATAAGTCTTTACCACCTTAAATTTACTCTTGTTAACCTTGGGCTTTGTTAATACGTTTGTGCCACTTTTAGTGTAAGACACTGTGATGTCACCACCATCGCGATTGTTGCTACTGGTAACTGAAACGTCAACGCTTTTAGTCACTGGGACATCTATGTAAGGCACGGCTTCCCTGGGCATTGTGACATCCTTGACCAAACTATTTTCAGTGGGAATTACGAGATCATCGAAAGTACTGAGTGTTGTTGGTCCAGTATTTGTGCTGTCATGGTACCACCATGGAGTTTCATTTGTAACTTCTATGTTATTAATGTTGTATGGCACATTGATTTTTGACTCAGGGAAAAGGAAGCTTATCGTTGTACAGGTAATGCTGGAAGAAATAGTAGAAAAAAAGTCCTCTGTTGGTGGTTGCTTGGTTGAAGGAGGAGTAGTTGTGTAATGATGGGTTTTTTTTTTTGGAAAAGTCTTTACCACCTTAAATATATTCTGATTAACTTTTGCCTGTGAGTTTAAGCCACTTTTGGGTGCTGGTTTTGGGTTCTTTGGTGGCTCATGCTTTGTAACTTTTATCTTTGGTTCAGTTTTCTTTTGAGTATTGGACTTTGGTGGAGTATCTTTTTTAGGGGAAGGTTTAATTTTTTCCCCTGGAGTCTTTTTGGGGGGTTTATTTGCTGAAGTTGCCTTTTTGGGAGCAGTGCTTGATGAAGTAGTCTTATTTACTGGAGTAGTGTTTGGTGGAGTAGTCCTTTTTGGAGACGTGATAGCAGGAATAATCTTTTTGAGGGTAGCGTTTGATGGAGTAGTCTTTTTGGGAGCATTGTTTGATGGGATAATCTTTTTGGGAGAAGATTTTGATGGAGTAGTCTTTTTCAGAGTAGTGCTCGATGGAGTAGTCTTTTTAAGACTAGTTTTTACTGGAGTAGTCTTTTTGGGAGCATTGTTTGATGGAGTAATCTTTTTCGGAGTAGTGCTCGATGGAGTAGTCTTTTTCGGAGTAGTGCTTGATGGAGTAGTCTTTTTCGGAGTAGTGCCCGATGGAGTAGTCTTTTTCGGAGTAGTGCTCGATGGAGTAGTCTTTTTCGGAGTAGTGCTCGATGGAGTAGTCTTTTTCGGAGAAGTGTTTCCCGAGGTAACCTTTTTTGGCGTACTGTATGACTTCTTCTTGGGATTGAGCTTTGGTATAGAGGGTTTTCCTGGAATGCTTTTCGGGGTCGTATTCTTTTTTGGATTCTGCTCTGTTGGATTCATCTTTTTCAAGGTTTTCTTTGGCGGAATAGTCTTCTTAGGCTTGGAGTTTTGTAGGATGTCTGTCTTTTTACTGTTTTCTGCTGACTGTGTCATTGGCAGAGTGGTTGTTGTTGTGTCCGTTTTCAAACCAAATGTTACTGGTGTATTTGTAGATGTGTGCACCAGACTTTCAGTGCTGTTGTTTATGTCTGGAAGAGGCAAAGGCAGAGGGTATGTAGTAACACTGCGAATGGTTGTGGACCTGGTGATTGCTATGGAAGAAGTTGTAGGGTAAACAGGGGCCCTGGTGGTAGCCGGTGAATGAATGGTAATCATTTCTGTGGTACTCAGTGGGGTGGCATGAGGAGCTGTAGGGGTAGATGTAGGAGGATGAGCAGTAGACGCTGAACTAATGGTAGAAACTGATGTGATGACAGCTTTGGAGGGTTGTAAGGTGGTGAAGCCAGAGCTTGGGATGCTTGTGGTTGGAGGAGATGTAACTGTGATGGATGTGGCTCTGGGGGTGCTGGGGACAGGCACTATGTTAGGGACATTGCTGCAGGATTCGCAGCATATGCGCTGGTAGTCCGGTAGAGAGCAGTAGCGCTTCAGCACCTCCATGCGACAGAAGACAGACCGGTCTCCATGACAACGGCCTGTAAACAAAAAAACAGAAAGCTGAACAGAGAGGTAGAAGCTACGATAATATGTGTGTGTGAGATTGCTCTATGCTAAAGAACGTGAACAAAACTATATTGTTACAAATTGGCATTACTCTCAAGTTACACATACATAAATCCATGCACATGTGAGTGAAAGTGCGTGTTGGTTTCACGCTGTTAGAAGTACAGTAGTAAAGCCAGACCACTAGCAGAGGATGCAGGAAGGAGAAAAAAGGAGAAAAATCCACACATCAAGAGCATTGATGAGATTCATCCAGAGCAACTGAAATGGGAAAATAAGGGTCGCCAGTCTTGTGTTGCACCTATAAGAGATCAGGATTTTTCATCTAATTCTGGCTTCTGCTCATGTGTTTCTTCATTTTTTTTAGACATGCAACATTTTCAGTTCAATATTAAGTCTACCACTTGACTTGTACCCTTTTTGTACCATGCCAGTCAAAAATAACTACTTTCGTATTGCAGTATATACCAATCTGACAAAAAAAAAATCTAACCAGTGAACATTCCCATTAGGAGAAAGATCACACTTTTTAAAACGATTTTTATTGATACAACTTTGCTTTTGAGAATGACAGGAACTGAAACAATGAGATGTACGCCCCGCCCTCCCCTCTCAATATATAGATTTTTTTTTTTTCTTAAGAAAAATAATTCAACTGTATCGAAAGTTACAAGTTCACAGTCACTTTGGTAAAACACTTGATTACTTGGAAATCAACCAGTCAATCTGTTTATCGATTGAAGAAGAAAAAGAAAACAAAAGAAAACAAACAAAGATGAAATACATAAATGATATTTGCTGCTTAAATAAAATACATAATTTTCATGATGATGTAAAAACTGGAATGGCACATTAAGTGTCATATGAAACATTTACAAAACATTAATAAAATTTCCCTGATAAATCAAAGTGCATATAGACGCAGTGCACGTAGTCCATCTGAATGTTTCTTCAACGTTAGCCAAACGTTAGCCAGCCCCACGCAGCAGGCCAGTGAAGCCACGAAACAGTTACCCATAGTATAGAATATTATAGAAGAAGATAACAGTCATGAACATTATTAAATACAGTCAACACCAATGTTATATACAGTATCGCACTGCTAGGTCTGGCTTGGTCTCATACAGTCCAACTCCAGCAGAAGGAAACCTTGGATAGCTCGCTACATAGTCACAACAGAAATATGTGTTCACAATACAATGACAAGTCTGAAGTGTTTTTTTCTTTCTTTTTTCTTTTTCTTTTTTCTAGATGCCACATGTGTCAATACCCTAGGCCCTTGGAAACCCTTCCCAGTAGTCGGACATTGGTCCAACATCATCTTGGTAGGTTTGATGGTTGGCGGGTGTGAGTTTGTTACGTTGGTTTGAAGCTGCCTCTATTCCGAGTGAAACTTTGAATGAGTAAAGCCATCTCTTTCACAGATAAATGCCATTACATTCAATCCAAGATAAGGCATTGTTCATGTTTTCAATGTTCACCAAAATAAAATGAGATCATCGGACGCTCTAAAATCAAAGTTTATGAGGTATTTCTGTATCTGATCGCAATGTGTAAAAGCCCAAATGATGAAGCACCCGCTCACACACACATATACACACACACATATACACACACACATGCACGCGCACACACACAGACACATACACAATCACACAAACACGCAACGATTAAGGACGCTCATTCATCTAACGCGTACATCCTCCCAAACACACATGCACAAAGACGCGCATCCACACGCACACACACACCAGTGCACTCGCGCACGGATCGATACAAACACACAGGTGATGGACGCAAATGTGCATGACAAAACGTGATTCTGGCCGTAAAGAAAACGAGAAGCAACAGTAAACCACTGATCCATCTGAGAAAATGGAGAGGCAAATAACTGACCAAGTCCTGCATAATATAGGTCTAACCCTTTCCCCCAAAACACTTTACCTTTATTAAATATTCATCTGTATTCATGTAAAATCAATAAAAAAATACACATAACAGTCAAGGATCTAAGCGATCAATAGCAGTCCAAAGATTTTAGGCAAATAAGCTACAGCTTATTCATGGTAAAACATTATTAATATTATTGTTACTCATATAGATTTATATTTATAGTTATATATAAATACAAATATATTTATAGATGTATTTGTTTAAAGTCTGCAAGCACAAATAAGCTGCATTTATTGAACTTTTGTATAACAGTCAAAGAGAGGATGGCTGATGATGAGGTGAAATGGGAAGTAACCTCAATTGGTCAAACTACCCTGTTTTTTTTTCTTTCTTCTTTTTTCTTTTCTTTTCTTTTTTTTTTTTTGAGTCGTCACCTCAGAAGACCCTCCCACAAAAATCAAAAGGTTTACTGACTTCACTTCCTGCCCCTGTGCTGAGTTCCTGTCAATCTGAGAATGGAACGTGGGATGAGACACCACTCTCATCCCCAAATGGAACCAATATGTCAGATGAGCACTTTAGCAAAGATGTCCTCAGATCACATTCACAGTAAAGCTTTCATATTATATATATATGTATATATATATATTTTTTTTCTATATAGATATTTATACCTTTTCTGTTTATTTTGACACCTGTTTCTCCCCCACATTGACAATGCGCTACAAAAAGAAAAAAGCGCAGCTGCATGATAGCACGCAGCTAGCTCGCGCAAATCACGGCCGCCGAATGCAGAGGGGGGGGGGTCCCCTCGCACGTGAACGGCTCTTCGACACATCTCAGGAGATGCCAATGAAAACCTGTTCGCCTTGCCACTACGAAATCCTTTTCACATCAATTTTTTTGTTGATCTTTTGAGTTTTCGACTGGCCAGCGGTTACAACACAATGCTCCACAAAGGAGACAGAGAGAGAGAGTTAGAGAGAGAGAGAGAGAGAGAGAGAGAGAGAGAGAGAGAGAGAGACAGAGCAAGAGAGAACCAACTAGCACACGCAGGAGCCAGAGACCTCCCCCAGTCAGAGCCGTCTCAGACACAGAGAGAGAGACAACATCCCCCCCCACCCAAAAGAGAAGCGAAAGCTTTTGCCGCTCGCTCACGGGCGTGGCACAGGCACAAGGCTTGGGGCGGGTCAGGGGGCCAGCCGGGGCCGGCCCTGCAGGGACAGGAGGACAGAAATGGGCAGGGCCCAGCAGAGGACAGACATGCAGCTGCAGCTGCTGCTGTGGAGGCCAGGCTGGGAACTATAGAGGGAGGTTTTACGTGAGGAGATCTTCGGGAAGTTGGGGTTGGGGCGTGACAGCCACTGGATCAAAATGTTGCCATTGTTGTTGAGGTCTGGTGGGCCCTCTGCAAAGAAACATGGAGAGAGGCATGGAAACGTTAAGGAGGACTATAAGGGAACATGTGCAATATGTAACAATTTTTTACCCTTATCCTTTTAATTCTTTTAGCACCCATCACACCAAGCTTCTACACTGATGCCAGGGGCTAAATCTAGTTTAGTTTTATCTGTTTATTAAATATATTACGCCTCCAGAATGTGTCTCTGACATTTCAGCTGAAGCTACGACTGAATTCGGTTCAGTTTGAACTGACATATTTACATGCAATGACAGCGACCTTGTGACAATTTATTACATGGTCGCGACACATAATGTGTTGAAATTATATGTGTATTATCATGCCAACAATACCAGCTGAAGGCCATTTTCAAGCTTTACCAAATTACCTGTTGGTGACATGAGCAGAATCTCCACACTCAGATTGCATGGCGCTTGTGTAATGGCGGCTCAAAGCAAGGCAAGAACAGGACTCTCACACTGTGGACTATTGCCCCTGTTATGCTGCCATTTTGTTAGATATTTATCACATAGTTCTTACTTTTTTAATCTTGATTTGATTAGTCAAGCAGTTTTAGTTCATCTTTAGTTACACATTTAGGCAAGTAGCTGGTTAGGAGGAGAATGCTGTCACAGAAATAACTGCATGTAAAACATAAAAAAAGAAACATGGTGTTGTGGTAACCATAGACACTATACAAAAGATGGACACAGCCCTTCACTGATTTGTGGAATACCCTTAGTGTTGCCATCTCGGTTTTTTAAAAACTTAATGTAATCTATTTCCAATTCTGCATGTTCTACCTGGAGAGAAACAAAATATATCTATAGCACCATTTCATTATGTACATCTTTTCAACTGCTCATTAATGCAAGTATCAGTTCAATGCATTTATGCATGTACACATGGTCAAAACCAGTGAGCAGTAGTTCTCTGAGAGAAAATGCTTTGTTGATGCCTTTTGACTGCTTTAAAGTGATAGCAAGGTAACAGTAACTCAAATGAACACTTGTTACAACCAAGGTATGCAATGAATACCTCTCAATGCATAACACATTAAATCTAGCAAATGGGCTACAGCAGCAGAAGACCACACTGGGTGCCTCCACAAGTCACACAGTCTCACCAAAACTGGACAACAGAAGACTGAAAAAACATCAAAGCTGGTTTGTTGAGTTTCAATTTTTGTTGAAGGATTCAGATGGTAGGGTCAAATGTTAGTGTAAACAACATGAAAGCATGGATCCGTCTGTCTTATATCACTTTTCAGGTGTGGGGACACCACAGCCAGTTTGAGTATTACTGACCACGACCATCCCTTTATGACAGCAGTGTACCCATTCTCTGATGGCTGCTTCCAGCAAAATACCGTGCCATATTACAAAGCTAAAATAATCTCAAACTGGTTTCTTGGATATATTAATGAGTACACTGTGCTCAATAGTTCTCCACAGTTACCAGATATCAATCGAATACAGCACCTGTGGGATGTGGCGGAATGAGGAGATCACATCATGGAACTGTGTGATGCTGCCATGTCATTATGGCCCAAAATCCCTGAGAAATGTTTCCAGCAACTTGCTGAATCTGTGCTATGAAGAACTAAGACAGCTCTGAAAGCAAAAGGGGCTCAAACCAAGTTCTAGCAAGGTGTACCCAATGAAGTGAGTACCCTGGACATTTTAAACCTTTAAAAAATACTCACAGGGTGGGGCTCGCACAACACTTACTGGAACATGGTGTCAGGCGACAAACTCTTATGGTGTCTGGCTTACTGTCGAGACACAGGCCGATGGTGTTGTCCCTGGTGTGACACAAAGCCTGTCTCTGCTGGGTCCCATTACCACATGTCACTGAGCACTAGGGATACAAGAAATAAACACACACAATGCAAAAAATCACCACAAACTACTTACAAAATGTGAATGAAGTGCAAGCATCTTGAAGGCTCTAGTTTAGCCCACATACCTGTGACCACGGTCCAACTCTCCACTGGGTGGGGCAGGGAAATCGGTTGCAGGATCTGCGCGACTCTGGACGGTTGTCGTTGCAGTGTTTGTTGTGGATAGCACGCGTTGTGTTGTCATCCGAAAGCTGGACGCAGCTCACCGATCGGACTTGCATGCCCGTCTTTCCACATGGCTTGCTGCAGTTCTGCCACTCGCCCGTCACCCAGCTGGAGAATATATAACAGCAAAGAGAGGAAAGAGCATCGAGGGCCATCAAAACATATCAACCACAAAGGAGAACAAAGGGCGACCTGAATGCAGAAAAAGTTGCTTTAATCCGAGTGTGGATTCCTACTGTAAGTCATATTTTCACAGATGTTGTGCTTCTCATGTGAATACATACATGGGAGGAGGGCAGGCCTTCTGGTTGCAGTCCCTCATGTCACCTCTCGGTTTCATGTTGGACTTGTTACAGAACCTTTTATGAACCATCTTGCTGTCGACTTTTCTTCTGCAGCCGTATCGCAGGTACTGCTTTCCTAAAAAAGGGTGGAAAATCGGACATCATATAAGTCAAAGAAACAACGGTTTCACCGTGAGAATTTTCTTTGTTCTACTGTACCTCCACCACAAGGCTTGGAGCAGTAAGACCATTTCTTTGGGGCCCATTCATAAGCGCTGTCCTCCACTAGCATGTTGTTCTGAATTCCAGAGTCAGAGTCTGTTCTCATCAAGTACTTGTACGACAAATTCACATCCTCATCCCCGTGTAATTTCATCTAAAATCCGACAGATCATCATAAAGTTAATGAAGGAATCAAGATAATGCATAATTTCAACCACAAAATGTGATATTATGAGATTATTATGAAATTTAGGTAACTATAGATTCAATTTTAAAGTCATGTTGTTGCACACCATGATCAGAACTCCATGTCTGAGAGGCCCGGTTGACTGAAGGGTCTCCTTGTCATTGTCATTCTCATATTCCCACTCCACCCCCTTCTCTATGACCGAGTAGGATTCTGGCTTCTCCATGTCCCCGTTTATGAAGAATTGTCCTGATGCCACATTTTTAACCACTGCAGATGGGAGAAAAATTGACAACACTGCAACGAGCAAATCTACATTCCAGTATCTGGCACGGAAGAAAAAACAAACTCAAATTTAAAATACCTAGAGTGTGCGAGGTGGCTTTCAGCTCTTGGATCAGTAAGTGCCTCGTTCCTCGGGGGATTTCGAGAACTTTAAAGAACCCTGAAATAAAACAGACATCTGGTTTGTGCCAAAAAATCAATTTTACTGTTTCATACCAAAGAACTGCACCAAAGCCAGTAAAGCTCCCTTTCTAATTTCAATTAAATACCCTTGCACACTACTAAAAATCCCTTCAGTCGTGATTATTTTCATCCAGGGAAAACATCTGATTCTGAGAATTTTGCTGTTATAACATGGAACTCTCCCAACACCAAGGGTTAGATAATACTGTCATAAATATTAGGTTATGAAGTGATTGTTGACGTAACTTCTTGGCAATGCTCAAATGGAAACATGTGAGCTTGGATTTTTACTGAGGTTTGCGGCAATTTTAAAACCTTGCTCTAGAGGGCGATGTTTAACCAAAAGATAAAATAAAATAAAGACAGTCCAGTATGACAGACACCAGCCAAATGTTTATACTATGCTTACCAGAATGACAGCTGGCTGCTAGACTGGTAGGACTGAGTCAAGTCTCCTCTATGAAACGAATTAAGGGTTATTCAGTGTGTTAGTGGGTTACCTTGTTTCTTGGCGTTACGTGAGATGGTGTCTTTGAAGATTTTGCAGCTGGAGTTGTCACCTCCACACACTCCACAGTTGTCCTCCTGCTCCGAGGAGCCGACCACTCCGTCACATCCCACTTTCTGTTAATAAAGAAACGTGGAATTTGACACATGCTGATCTCAGCACGTGTGTGGCTGTCTTTCCACGCGCATGCCCCTCACCTTACACTCCGCACCCACGCAGACACTGTGTGGGTCCTTGTATGAGCACCGCGTACCATCCAGGACCACTGTCTCCGTGAAGACTGCGGTTCTGGTCTCCTTGGACTGACAATGCAGGTAGCAGCGTTTGCTAGCTGGAAAGCGGACAAAAATGAACATAGAGAATGAAAACCACTATCCAAGTGATTGTCACAGTGTCACCCCTGTGGTCTGACTTGAAGATCTCATGTTTACAACCGACATGCGATTATTTTTATGCTCTGAATAAGCTCTCTGTGAGTCAGCACGACACTTTGTCTCATTGTGTCTGTCTGAGTGAGTCATACTACAACTGCATGAGCCCCCAGATATGAAGCCTGGCAGATAGTCCGAGTGCGAACGAACACTCCTACTTCATCACATTTATTACAGATGGCTACAATCCAGAGACCTTGTCTTTTGGAGCGTTGACACTAATAAACAGGTGGGAGACATGCAACAAAACTGCTCAGTTCGATCACGTGGAGAAAACACAATCTTGTCAGGTTGGACTGAGAATGCACAAACAATGTACAAAATCCCTCCTCAGTGTTGTAAGTCTTTACACACACATTACAGTGGAGAAGAAGAACTACAGAGGCTAAACAACAAAATATATAACCTCTATTTTCTGGTTCTTATCTGAGGAATCACCAGTCTAAGCAGACATGCCTAGACCTAGGTCTCCCCAGCTACCTCCTTCACTTCTTCTGGGGGGGCGCTGAGCCAGCTGAGAGACATAATATGTCCAACATGTGGGGCCTGCTCCCAATTAGATATACCCACAACACCGCACCTAGGAGGCATCCCAGTCAGATGCTTGAACTACTTCAACTGCCTCCTTTGAATGTGGATGAGTAGTGGTGGCTTTACACTGAATCCCTATTTATGCACCAAACTCTTTGCCCCATCTCTAAGAGTGAGCCCAGTCGCCCTTCACAGGAAGCTCATTTCCACTGCTTGTATCCACAATCTCCCTCTTTTGTTCACTTCTAGCAGGTCACGGCCATAGATCAGGGGTAGGCAACTCCAGGCCTCGAGTGCCGGTGTCCCTCCAGGTTTTAGATCTCACCCTGGGTCAACAAACCTGAATCACATGATTAGTTCATTACCAGGCCTCTGGAGAACTTCAAGACATGTTGCGAAGGTAATTTATCCATTTAAATCAGCTGTGATGGATCAAGGACACATCTAAAACCTGCAGGGACACCGGCCCTCGTGGACTGGGACTGGGGACCCCTGATGTAGACTGATGTAATGGCCCACACCTCTTAATCCTTGAAATCAGGCGTTTGCCATTTCAGCAGTATAAAATGAAGCCCATAACTATGCAGTCTACCTTCACAAACATTTGAGAAAGAATCAGTTGTTGTAATGAACTCAATGGTATTGAGGATGGTACTGTAATAGGATGCCGCCGTTGCAACAATTTAGTTCTTGAAATTTCTTCCCTTAAAGATTTTCCACAATCAACTTTAAGTGGTTCTATGGCAAAGCAGAAGTATTCAGGAAAGACAGCAACTCAGCCACAAAGTGGCAGACCACAAAAAATCTCAGACTCGGGTTGCCAAGTGCTGAAGCGCCTAGTGTGTAAAAGTCTCCAGCGCTTTGCTGACTCAATAACTTTAGAACTCCAAATGTCCTCAGGCATTAACATCAGCACAAAAACTGGGACTTTTTGGGAGCTTCCTGTAGCTCAGACCTCAGGTTTTTGTTTATTCACTTAAAATGTATTTTTTGAAGAAAACAAAAACAACAACAAATAAACATCTGTCATTTAATTGTTTATTTATTATTTAATAATGTTGGTGTAGTAAATGTCCAAAATCTATGCCCTTCTTCACATTTTTAAATGCCATCCGGCGACCAGATTAGAGCCTTTGCCTGGCTGATTCTTATGTTGGACAACTCTGGCATAGATGGACCAATAAATCAGCAGTTTCCCTTTCACATTGAGCTCTTTTTTTTAAACCCTTGCAGAAGCAGCAAGATGCGGCCTCGCTAAACCGCCATTTTAGCTTGTGTCAAAAGTGCAAACTTCAAACTAAACATCAGTTTTTAATCCTAACATATCCTAACTTCAGACATACTGTTCAACCATGTACAATAATACATGCAAAAGCAAAAACACTCTGAATTATATATAGTGTTATATTTTAGATCATTTCAAAAGATATTTTGGATTTAGGTATTTTTTTCAGTTTGACATTGCAAGGATTAGAGTTATGGTTAGCACATATGATGGCTTAAACCTCAGAGGGTTAACACAAGAGATAAATATAGGTGAGGTTCTATGCATATAGATTAATAAACTATAGAAGAGAAACTAGACGTTCACATTCAGAGCAGACACTGTACTTTGTCAGAGTCACAGTACACACACTTCTGGAGATGTCAAGCTATGAATTGAATTCAGTTAAACCTCAGTTTTTTCCCTCTCTCATAGAAGCATGTGTACATTAACACACATGCAAACACGAGCGCACACATCGAAAGGTAATTTGAGATGGTAAAAGCTTTGCTGAAAAATCTGCCATTTGGAAATAATAAAAATGAAGAAAAACAATTTAGCAAGGCCTTCTTAGCTGACTTTGAGTAGCGTGACCTCTGTGTAGATAAGGAGACAGCTCAGCGCTTTTCTCGAGGGCTGCCCTTTACTGGACGATAATTTAATATGTATCAGGAAGGCAGTGACATCTCAACTCAGAGGCAAGGGTGGAGCTTCACACTCACACAGTGTAGTGTCAAAGGCTTGGAATATTAATTGAATAAATTTAGGTTTGGGTTCTTTGTGAATATGAGAGTTTGTCCACATGTGCCAAATGTATGGATGCAGAAAAAGTCGGAGGAGTTTAAATGACATCAGCAAAAGGGTGGAGAAAAAGAAGACACTGAGTTCATAGAAAATTGGTTTTAAAGTTGTGGCTTTTTACTTTTTTTTTGTGGGAGGGCGTAGCCATACTTCAAAGCTGCACCCACTGCCAGATGTCACTGATGATAGAAAAACACAACCTATATATATATAAACGCTCCACAACCCAGCCACATTCAAGACTGTGCTTCCTCCTGTTGTTGGCTTTCATTTATATTTATGACTTCCACAGTATATCATCACTTAAGGTTTGTCTGGTTCATATCTCCACCCCAAAACATTGTTTGCACGTGCATACTCACGGTCTGGGTGTTCATAAGGCAGCCAGTGGTGCTTGTTGGTGTAGATTTCAGAGTGAAGGGCCCAAGCGTGGCACTGCTCTTCTCTTGGATCGCTGTAAATATCCTCACACTCGTTGGTGTTGCACATCTGGAATTGGGAATCCTCCCCCACGCATTTCCGGCCTCCGTTGTGCGGTCTGGGGGAGTGGCAGGTCAGAGAGGATGGGAATATTTTGCTCTAGATTATGTTTTACCTCTGAAACCTTAATCATTCACATTTTTTAATCATTTTTATAAATGGCTCCTCTATCAGGAGTGACACAATACCTAAAACTGATATTTGTTTTTATACATGCAGTGTTAAGAGTTTCCTACCTTGGATTGTTACAGCTGCGTGTGCGAAACTGTACTCCTCCACCACAGGTGCGCGAACACTGGCCAAACTCGCTCCATGCACCCCAGTTTCCATCTTGCCTCATGAGGTCAGGGGTCAGCCAGATGCAGTGACCTCTATAGCAATGCTGCAACAGGCCAAGCGCATAAGTTACCAATTGGAGATGTTGTACAATAAAATACATTTTCTTTGGCTTCCAGTAGCATTGCACTACACTTTATTGTACTAAAGCAGTGTATAAATACCTTCCCTTCCCCACACATGGTTCCATCAATGGGTGGCCCTTTCTTAGTCTTGCAGAAGAATGGATTGTCTGGGTGGCTACACCACAGCTGCTTGCATGGTTCAAATGTGCGATACTGTGGGACACAGAGAGAAACCCATTCTCATAGCTGAAAGCTCCAACTTCCAACACACGCTACTAGGATGAGATTAAACACTGAATAACGGAAGCACAAGTAGAGATGGGAGGAGAGATATCACAACAACAATAGCCACAACAATAGTATTATATCCAACACTAACAACACCAAACCTGTGCTGAGTCACTGCACTGTACATTATGCTCCACTGAGAGATATACAGCCATTCATGCAAACTAAACCAATGGATGTGTGTTTGCGTGAGAGAGACAAGACTCTCATAATGAGACAGCCTACAGTCAAGAATGTCACCGCGGAGGGCAGAGGGCAAAAGGTTTCAAAAGCCATAGAGTGAGGTCTCAGTGACCTCTAAAAATGCCCCTGGACACAGATCAAGTCCAAATTCTCCTTCTTGTCTGATATGAGCCACAGATGAGGATATCAACCAACCAAACCGAAGTGAAGTCCAGTGTCTGAGGGGCGGTGCCCTCCTCCCTCCAAAGGCTTTTCTACCCACCATGACCCCAGTGGACCTTTACAGGTCTTAGTGTGAGTCACAGTCAGTGGGTAGACTGCGGTAGGTAATCAGCAGTAAGATCAGACTGGAGGATCCTAAAAGCTGAGGAGAAAACATGGAAAAACAGCCTCTGTTCTGGCTAGGCCCTTTCCCCTTGGATGGGAAAGGCATCTTTCCAACCTTTTCCGCTCGTTTAAGTCGCGAGAGTGCCAATATAATGAGGCTCTTCCTGCCAGGGCTGCAGTGATTTAACACAGATTTTGCAGAAGAGGACTCGGGATATGGTACTGTTCAACTGCTGGATTGCACCACAGCCAACCAATGAACCAGTAGCTTCACAGTTGTTTTGAAAGATTTTAGCGCCACTTTGAAGCATTTTAGAATCCTGCAGACTAACATCCAACGTTAACATCCAAACTATGACAATGGGTAGGACAGATAAACAAAGTACAGTAAAAAGAAAAAAAAAATTGAAAATAAGGAGCAACATTACAAACAGTTACAACTTCAAATAGAAAAAGAAAGTCTGAGAAAATAAAAGACGAGGCCACATGTCTTCCAGGAGATGGGGTAACCTTACCTGCGTTCCTGCCTGCCCCGCCTTTTGTAGCTGAGGGGAATGAGTTTGACAAGAGAATAGAGGGTAATCTAGCAAGGTGTGCAAAGCCCCTGAACAAGCTGTCAGTCAATTAAGCAACAGCCTCCCAACAGCGTGCCACAGTGGCTTCACAGTCATAGAGCGGGTGAGGGTGACTGGGGTAAAAAGGCCTGGCAAGATGCTGCAGCTGGGTGAAGCTTTTCGTGTTTACAAAGAGCTGCTTGTGAGAGTTTCATGTAAAGGCACTGTGGTATCAAGGCATATGTAGTGTTATTATAAACAAATAAATAGTTGATTGCTATTTAACATTAACAACAGAAAAGAAGTATCTATCAAAACCAATTACCTGCTTTTAAGTAAGATGTCAATCCCACCAGAGGCCGGGAGAGGAAACAGAGGACATCAGAAGAACGTGAATAGCTGTGTATGAGTGACTCTCATTTCATTACAGTGTGGCCCTTGGTTAGTAAGGAAAACCTTCAGAGCTTAAGGGGTCACATAAAAAGTACATATGCCACAGTGAAATTCAGCAAATTCAACTGAATTAACTGATACAAGCAATTCAAAGCGAGCGAGAGGATAAAGCGATGCAAAGTTTGCAGAGGATGCCATTGTTGTGTTAGCGGCGTTTTCAGGTGTCAGTAAGCTAGCGACTGTATGCTAGTAAAGAGACTGTTTAGGACTACGCTGGTCTCTTACCGCGGTGCACGTCGTGTAGCCCACGCCGAAGTCAAAGCGGCACTGCTCGTTCATGGAGTAATGCAAACCAGGAAGTTGAGGCAGCGATGGCCAGTTGTGGTCAAAAGGGTCATCACGAAGACAGTCATAGGAACTGAAAGAAGAGTTTAAAAATGTGTTCATCTTTCTTTTCTTTTTTCTTTTCTATGTACACACTCGTCTGGCATTCTTTAGCCGTAAAACGAAGACTGGGACTAATATCACATTCTAGTATTGATAAATTAACAATTAAATGGTGCTATCACAATTTGGCAGACTTTAGTTTTCTCCCATTCGAATGACTTGAGCATGTACATCTGCTCACTGGATCACTTTCGCTCCACTAACCGGTTGCGGCAGATGGCACCCCTCCCTGAGCCTGGTTCTGCTGGAGGTTTCTTCCTGTTAAAAGGGAGTTTTTCCTTCCCACTGTTGCCAAGCGCTTGCTCAAAGGGGGCCATTTGATTGTTTTGTCAATCAAAACAATCAAATGACCCTACAGCCATGGGGGTTTTCTCTCCACGATTGTAGTTTCTTTACAATATAAAGCACCTTGAGATGACTGTTGTAGTGATTTGTTGCTATATAAATAAAATTGATAAAGTGGGATAAAACAGCAACTCTTCAACTTCAGTAGAAAAATCTGGTGAGCAAAGACTGGTGTTGGCATGGCCCAACAATGTGTGCGGGTTTAAATGTGCTGTTGGGTGGCACGATGGCATGCGCCACACCGTATTCAAGCGATGTCTGAGGTGCTCTGTGCGTGACAGCTTCTTCCAATCCTCACCTGATGTGCTGCCTTCTCACTTGAACACTGGATATTTCTACTAAAAGCTACTGTTTGATTTCTGAGGTGTGGCCAGAGTTCCAGCTCTCATCACCAGCAATGATCCCAAACATTAGAAGTGGATCAGTTTCACGCAGATGTTTCCTCTCTGTGTAATTTGAGGTCTACGATGAAAATCACAGAGCGCACATGCAAGTAATCAAAAAGGGACACTGAGGGAGTGAACTGGAAGAAGCAGCCACAGTGGAAGCAGTGAAGCTTTGCCCGAGAGAGTGCCATATAAAGGGAGATCAGTGATGAAACATTAGCAGAAACAAACACTTTAATTGGTTCAGTGTGATTTTAGCACGACTTGTAGATTTCCATGCTGTCAAAGCACCTAAAAAGTGATGCAAAGAAGTAATCAAGTGCCTTTAGAAGTTTAGGATATCGCTAGTCTTTATATGTGTGAACATAATGGACGACCTAATTTTATAGGATATTTGTACTTGAGTGTATCAAAAAGAATAATCTCATTCCAAAAGGCTATATCATTTAAAGCAGGGGTGGAGGAACTTCAGGCTTCAAGAGCCGGTGTCCTACAGGTTTCAGATGTGTCCTTGATCCAACACAGCTGATTTAAATGGCTTGAAGTTCTCCAGAGGCCTGGTAATGAACCAATCATTTGATTCAGGTGTGTTGACCCAGGGTAGTATCTAAAACCCGCAGGACACTGAGGCTACGTCCGCACGTACTCGGGTATTTTTGAAAACGGAGATTTTCCGTTTTCGTTTTAAAAAATAATCCCGTCCACACGTAAAGGCAGAAATGAAGGAAAACGCTGGTAGGAACATGCCAAAGCAACAGGTGGCGATATATTCCTAACCGTGCAGAAATGTTGGCCAATCAGAAGTCTAGAAGCCTCGGTGGGAAATAGTAAACAAAGATGGGGCATAGAAGCAGAACTGAGTCATATGTGGGGAGGGACAATAACTGTGTGTGTATATGTAAGCATTTAAACACTGCAGAGAGTACAATTAACAGTAATAGTATTGTAGAAATTCATTTCACCGAAACAATAACGTGGCGCACACTGTGACGTCAAAAAATGCGCACACCTTTGACGCTGCGTTTTCTGCGTTTTCTCCGTTTTTCTCGTCCACACGTAAATGCAAAAACGGAGTTTTAAAAAATATCCACCCTGGCCGGAGTTTTTAAAAATCTCAGTTTTCAGTGACCAAAAACGCCGTTTACGTGTGGACGAAAGGTGCAAACGCATAGAAAAATCTGCATTTTCAAAAATACCCGGGTACGTGTGGACGTAGCCTGACCCTAGAGGCCTGGAGCTCCCCATCCTGACTTAAAGAAATGGAATTTTAAAACACATGAATGAATGCAAAGTTTTACATATAAAAAACTTACAATGTTCACAAGTGTTCAATATGCCCCCCTCCACATCCATAAGACAGTCAAACCTGTCCCACACATTTGTGAGCATGCAGCCGCTGATGTTGTTAGGCTACCTATCAGCAGGAAAGGAGGAAACTCACAAATCTGCTCTTTCTAACATTACATGTTTCCATTTTTAACACTGAACGTTTGCAGAGTTAGAGCACTTTGAAATCGGCTGATTCGGTTTGATATGCCCTGTATATTTTTTATTCAAACCTAATCTTAAAGACAGCACAGACTGGCAATATCCATGCATCAGCTGGATCCAAATCATACCGATGCCAGCACTGACCTTTAAAAGCCCATAAATCAAATACTTCTGTACGTGAGGTTGCGTGTGTATGTGTCTGTGTCTCACTGAAGGTATCGTCCCAGCTCCTGCATGCTACATTTGGACCATTGAAAGCGGTGGAAAGCAGCTTGCACCAGAGGAGCCATGATGCTGCCCAAGTGCACCTCGTCTCCGCAGCGGTTTCCCTGGCCATCGTGCTCCATCCCCAGCCTACACAAGAGCGAGAGAAAGAAAAAAAAAAAAGAGACATCAAGAGAGAAGTAAAGGGAAAAAAGATGAACCAGTGGAGACAGATTGGGAACGTGTGGGAGTTAAAGAACATGAAACAAAGGCGGGAGGCAGTGTTAATTCACTCAACAGATATTGACTGAAGTGGACCAGCGATCTAAAGCTGTAATGCATCAATCCAGTTCTTCAAGTGACTGCTTTGTTTTCTTTTGTTGTGCCAAGTTAGCAGGCTCGAACCATCATCACGGCAACGCACTTACACATGTCCGGTCTCGTGTGCCACCACAAAGGCGGAGGAGAAACCGTCCTCGTGGTTCAGAGTGCAGCTCCTAACCGGGTGGCACATGCCTGTCACCGGAGCATAACCTTAGCGACAAGGAAGAGAGAGAAAAACTTGAAAGATTTACAGACACACTAAAAGATTTATAGACGCTCAAACAATGATAGAGACAAAGTGTTCCAAATAAGCGTTACAATTTTGGACAGTCAAAAGACAATCTGTGACACCGCTCAGTCAGTCAAAAGTAGTGTTTAACCTCACACTAATCTATTACATTACATGAATTTTTACAAGAATTTTACTTATCAAGCTCATAATCACACTGGAACATTTCTGGTCAGTCACCAAAGTCATACTGAAATACACTGATTGGTGAGATGAAACCAAAGACACACTTACCTCTCACCCCAATGTCTGACTGCTATATAAAGATATATATGATGTATGATCCACACACCCAGAAAGAAAACTGTGTCACCCACATAAGAACAAATGTGTTTGGATTTGTATATCTGATCCTAACCCTAAACCGTCCCCTCCCACCTCTGCGTATGCTAATCTCTTGCTCCCTGTGAGCTTTTCTGTCCTGAAATGCCTTTAATTGTGACTCTGTGGCTGGCCCTTCTCTGTTTATTGATTTTCTGCTGCTTAAGGATGAGCCCAAGGGCAGCTGAAGGGCTTCTGGATAGCTAGGCCACTGCCTTTAGAGGCCTCTCCCCTGGGCCTGACTGTTAGCCTGTACTCTGCTGCACAGAAAAACCACCAACCACCAAAGCCACAGCAGCACTACGCAGCTATATGAGAGAAAGGCAGAAAGAGGAGAGATTTCTCTGAATGATGGATTTTTTTTTGTCAGGGGAGCAAATGCATTTGATTTGGATGCATGTACCATTATGCTAAATACATTATGAAAGCTGATTGTGTACATGTCTTTAAGTACCCTGCATTCCCGTGGGGCCAAATTCCTGCCGTGTGAGGAAGATGGCGTGGTCGTGATACTCTGCGTCCCCTGTGTCTTGCTTCTGTTGCAGAAAGGCCCAGCGACACACGTTCTCCAGACTCTGGGATGGGTTTCCAAGTTCAATCAGGCTCATGGACTGGAAAGACATTCACACGCAAAGGTAAAATAAGAAGAGGGATCAAAAAAAATCATACAAGAAACATCGTTTCTTGTTCTAGTTCTGAAACATTATCCTCCTCAGCCCTGTAGAGGGCAGTGTCACAATGTTATATATTGTCAGCATATCTTGTAAATTGCTGATGTGTACAACAAAAATACACACACACACACATACACTCAGGGGGAAGGACAGTACTTACAAAATAATAAATGAACTCTGAATTGATCATTTCAGTCATGAACATGAACTAGAACGCAGCCTGTTAACGAGCTATGCACTAGTAGTCAAAAACATGCCCAATTACAAAATATTTACTTACAGTTACTTGCATAATGCCAACACCCACACAAACATCCAGATGCTTGCAGTTGCTTCCACTCACCTTCACCTCACACGCTCTTTCTCATTAGGATCTCTGTTTATCTACACCCCGCCCCCTTCGAAGCTTTCCATGTCTGCCTTTGCCTCTTTTCTACATTCGCTCTCTGTTTTCACGCATGCACAATGCACAGCTGAGAGAGCGCGCGCGGTGTGAGTGAGCTGCACTGAAGACATATGGCCTGCCTCTGTACGCATGATGAAGTGTGAAGCCTGCACGCCACGTAAACGCCCTGTTAGACAACGCACGGTACTCCTATGTGGTTCCTCGTGTTCATCAGTTGCTCGCGAGTGTGTTTTGGGGGTATTTTTTAATGATCTTTCAAAATGTGTTTGCAATGGTGTGTCGTGTGTAAATGTTGTGTTGGAGTGTGTGAAGTGTGGGAGTGTGAGTGCGCCCGCATTCAGGGTCACACAGCCAATCTGCAGGCTGTCTGGGTGCAGCTCTGTTGCCACGGTAATTGGGAATGATGGACAGCCGGAGCTTTGGCTGAAGCTGCATAGGGGCTGGCCCAGAATGACCAATGTAGTGCGGTGTGTGTGTGTTTGCACACGTGTGTGGCGCTCGTGCGTGTGCGAGTGTGTGTTTCCAGAGTTCTACTGGGACCGTGGACATGTAGAGAGAGGAGAGGAAGAGATAAGGCTACAGCAGCGTAAGTATATCACAGAGCACCTATCCAGCAATAAAATCACTTGTATCATCTGTTGTGGTAATCCCTGCCCTCCTCCATTTCTGCCGTGTCTTGCTTTATCGCTCTTTTTCCTCTCTTCCACTTTTTCTCTCTTCCTCTTTTCAGCACAGATGTGCAGATAGTGTTACAGTCAAGAAGAAAAGGATGCCCCCGCCCCATCCCACCCCGCCACCCATTGTCCGGTCTCTCTCTCTTTATGAATGAGGGAGGGCTATCATTGATTGTTTATCTTTGCCTGGACTTCCCATGATTCTGTGCTGCAACCCACTGGGAAGAAGGCTGATTGCATAACGGGAAGAGCTTCTGTGTGTGCTTTGGTGCTGAACTGTGAAGGCGTGCAACTTGAAAACACTCCCTTGGGATGCTGCATGCTTTTAGTTCCTCTTTTGCTCAGTCCACTGGAATAACAGGCTCTGGGCATCAGTGTGTGCTGATGAGTATGTGGGTGTGTCTGTGTGTTTGTTTATGACACTGTATGTATGACTTTGCCATGCTTTCTATAGGTACTTAAAGCGACTGCAGCAAAATAGAGAGACGAGGCGTCCACTTTCCAGGAACTGCATCTCAGTTGGCTTTTCAGCAGAACTCGTGTAGTTGCAGGTCTTACCTTGCCGTAGCCCAGCATGATAATCCGCACCAGAACCACATTGATTTTTGCTCCTAAAGAACTGTCATGGTAGATGTCATTCACCTGGAATCATACACCGAAACACAAGGGAAAAAACAGCGTCAGTAGAAGAAATCAACCCTTTATAGAACACTTTAATATAACCTAAACAAACTCTGAGGTGTAACAAAGAACTTGGTTGATTGTAAAATAATTTGTCTGCGGTTGAAAATTTTAACAATTTTTCAAAGTTTCAAACAGGTTGACATTTTCATCAAAACGCTTATTTGCTGTCTTGGAAAGAATTGTCAGGGTGCCACTGAACAGTCACAACAGTTTTAAAGGTGTTGATGCTTTGGGATACACTCACTCGGTTCAGTGAATGCATCCCTATGGCTGTGCTGGATTCCCAACTGTGAGCTTATATTTGTATGAGTTTGGAACTAACACAGAAGGTCAAGTGTTATGTCCACCAATTAGAAGGTCGGTAGTTCAATTCTTTAATGTGCATGTCGAGTTATCTTGGGGCAACAGTATCGAAAGTATCCTTGGACACTGTACCCCAAGTGTCCCCTAGGACATCCATCAGATTGTCACTATGTGAATGGGTGAATGAGGCTTGTAATAAGAAAAATGCTTTGAATTACTGCATTCACAAAATATAAAACATCTTCATTCAGTGAGCGTCTCCTCACAGGTGATTCCCCTCTTTTCAAAACAGTAATGCATATTTATGTACACATGACCTGAAGCCCAATACTTGTCTTTACAAAACAAAGCTATATGTGAAAACACAAATCAGACATTAAACAGTAGATAACTTCCTAACTCCTTTGTACAACATCCATACCGTATGTTGCACATCTGAGAATAGCACAGGTGGTGAAATAACAGCAAATGAGATGGCATCATGTGCCCTGCCTTGTGCTCGCTCTATACGGCTTCCTCTCCTCTTCCTATCCCAGGGTATTTCCAGTAATGCGAATGTAGACTAAATGTGGACTGTGAGCTCCTACTGTGTGTTACATGTGAAAAAAAGAACAACTTCAGAGAATTTTCCAACCTGATTCTTCCACCGTTTTCTGGAGGCTGTGTGTAAAAACAGCTATGCACACCTGCAATCCACGATTGGTCCATTCAGAACATGCATGCTTCAATCGAGGATTGCACTAGTCTAACTAATAAAGGAAGTACGAGTGAGCAATAATCGTATTTCAGATAAAAATTATTTCCTGTTACACTTTCAATACACTTCAGGCTGCTTGCGAACGGCTAAGATGCGCAGCTGCACTGGCCACCTGGCTGTCGGTTGGCTCCCCAAAGGCAAAAAACTTTATTCTATAGCGACATCTTGAAATATGGCATCTTCACAGGAAGCGTCCCTCAAGGTGCTCTCTCCCAGCTACAGCCATGTTCACTGGAACTCATGTGAAGCTGTTTTGGATGCTATTATTAGTAATGATCTGTCCCACTGCTGCTTTTTTACCCTTCATCTGTAAAAGGCTGATGGGGTATTGTTGATACATTGCCGGGCAGACGGGCAGCACTTACACCTACGTTTGTGAACGTGATAACTCGAGAACGGGATGACGTAGGAGCTTTAAATCGATATTATAGATGCATCTACTAAAAATCTCGGACAAGTTCCAATCTCAGTGACCTTGACTTGAAGGTAAAGTTGTGCATGGGATAACTTGGGTACGTGGCAATGTAGGATTCTCAAATTAGTCTGTCTACCAGGAGGTAGGTAGCACTTTTTACACTGCAGTGTTTATGTCAAACCAAGAAACTGATAAAAGTTACGTTTTCTTTTGGTCCATTTTACCATAAGGCAGATTGTTGTACTACTATGCTGCCTACAGATTGAGGTTTAGCACTATTTTGCTGAAATAAGCAAGATGCTGAAATAGGAGTCTACACTTTAATCACATCTTGACTGTTTTACTTTAAAGTCCGCTGTGGTGGTGTACAGAAGCAAAATTACATATAAATGCCATGTTTCACACAGCAGTGAAGCCCTCATCATCCTTAATTTGCAAGACTCTCCCTCTCTGGGATGGGAAGACTCTCTGCCTCTCTATTTCTCTTTTAACCCATCAAGTTGCTAAATAGTTGTGAGATGTTCCACCAGGTATTTTGCTGCCCATGCTCCAATTTTTCTAAACATGCTGCAGACATCAGTTCTGTGTTATTTACATTTTACTTACATTTGGAAAGTGGTTTGTGCCTCCAAAAAGCATACAGTGGCTTGCAAAAGTATTCGGCCCCCCTGAACTTTTCCACATTTTGTCACATTACAGCCACAAACATGAATCAGTTTTATTGGAATTCCACGTGAAAGACCAATACAAAGTGGTGTACACGTGAGAAGTGGAACAAAAAACATACATGATTCCGATTGCAGCAAAAGGTGGTTCTACAAAGTATTGACTCAGGGGGCTGAATAATTACGCACACCCCATTTTGCAGTTATTTATTTGTAAAAAATGTTTGGAACCATGTATGATTTTCGTCCGAATACTTTTGCAAGCCACTGTATTTTTACCTTCTGCTTTATAACAGGGTTTTGATCTAGATGACCTGTAGATATTTTGGAAAAGTAGAAGTAAGTGAAAGAGAATTAACGCCTAAAATCTGTTGTTTTTAACCGCTACATATGCTTATATTCTTATGCAGTCCTAATTAATTTCTGAAGTCTCCTATGACCTACAAGTCATAAGCTACAAGTGACAATTATGTGACAGCACAGTGTTATAGTGGTCCTCAATGATGGCACACAACAAGATGGTTTTTAGTTTAAACCTACTCTGGGGTTTGTACAGTCTCCCTCTTTCTCTGTGGTTTCTTTCCAGACTCTCCACCTTTCACCCACAAAGACATGCATGTTAGGCTATGGTGTGAATGTGACCATGAATGGGTCTATGTCTTTTTATGTTGGGCCTACAATAGACCTACAACTCTGGGTGTATCCCGCCTCTTGCCCTGTGACAGCTGGGATAGGCTCCAGCTCGCACTCGGATGGATGGATGGGTAATTATAGATTACAAAGCTGATATAAAAAGTGTTTCATTAGAAAGTTGTAAAAAGAATATATTTATTAACTAAAGAGTGAAACAAACAAAATAAATAAATAACTAATAAAGATATGACTTCTTCTAACAGGAGCTCAACACAAAGAGAGTGACTCGAAAATTAGAAGGGATGGGTAAAGCATGTAGAGGCCGGTTAGGGAACTCAGTATCCCATGACCATGGATAGACGACAGATGAGGAAGATGCAAAGGATGGGAAGAGCCATAATACAAGAAAACAAGGTAATCTGTGACAAAGTAGATGCAGAAAGCTCTCTTCTGTCTCTCTCTCTCACACACACACACATGCACAAAGCCACCGAGAGAGAGGTAAATTGGCACTGGAGTTGAGACCTGCTGTCCTCAGTGGCTGTGCGTGGTGCCTAATGAGGCAAAGGGATGTAAAAACAGACAGCCATAATGAGATGGCTGATGGACATGCTGTGGAGAAGGAGAAACACACACAAATGCACGCAAGCACGCACACACACACACACACACACACACACACACACACACACACACACACACGTAGACACACAGAGAGACGGAAAGAGAGAGAGACAAGGAACAAAACTGTAGACACATCCAGCGAGCGAAAGCTATGTGAAAGAGTTAAGGAATGCTATGAATAGAGACAGTGAGGCAGACGGAAAGAAGACCAGAAGCTGAGCGTAGAGGGGAGAAGCAGCAAAGGTTTAAGGGAAGAAAAGAGAAAAAGCTTGGAAAGCATTTTTACGTAGAGTTGTGTGAGAAGATTTTTTATCTTTTTAAGGGAAAAAAAGGAGAATCCATGAGTGAGCTAATGCTTTTCCTTTTTTTTTTTTTTTTTTTTTTTTACATATGGAGAGTAAAGTTGGAAATTCCAGCATCTTGTTCGGAAAAATCCAGCGGCCTCATTCTTGAAGTCTGATTAGCAACTTGTTATCCACAAACTGTCTGGAATTTATTTACTTCATCACGTCAAAGCACAAGCATGTCTGCTACCTAAAGCAGTAAGAGCTTTACAACATGTTCTGAAACCTCAAAATAAAGTCATGTTTGGCTTTCACTGTTGCATTTATGTCATCTGGGACATCTGTTAGCTGCCAGCAGTCTGAAGTAACTTTCCAATGGAGGGAAATGTTATTATGGTAACATCAGTAGCTTTCAGTGCAAGAAGTATTTTGCATGAAGAAAATCACACGTTGAAAGCATCGGTGGTGAGTGAAAATAATGCAGGCTGTAATTAATCTGAGAAACTGACTGCAAATTTTTGACCTTTAAGTGGGAATGGAGACAGAGCGTTGCTTATAGGCAAGAAGGTAATACTTGGTGATTTGATCATACGGGACTGAGCACTACTAAAAGTGCTGGATGTGTATTTTGTGAATTCACCTACCAGCAAAAATTGGCTTTCACTAGTAAAGTAGCAAGACCCCCAACAGGGTGTAGCCCGGCTAGAAAAATAGTAAAAACTAATGTTTGATGTTCTAATAATTCAAATAAACATTTTTGGTTAACTGAGAAATAGATGAATTAGATGACCTGTGTTGTTTTTCTATGAGTCCCTACTGCTGCCCCGCTGTAGTCACCACTGTGTTCATGTTACAGCATCAAAAATACATAAGTAACTAAGGTTTATATAGAGAGAGAGCTTTTCAAGAACATAAGTCACAAAGTGCTTTACAATACTGAACAAGATACAACAATTAAAAGGGTATAAAATGATAGAACTAAATAAAGGCAAGTCTGCACAAGTGGATCTTAAGTTTCTTTTTAAAGGTATCAAAGGTGTCCACAGATCTTAGGTCCAATGGAAGCAGCTTGATGGCCGGAATCTTACAGTCGCCTTTTGTTTTAAACCTAGATCTAGGTACAGCCAACAAGGACTGATCAGAAAACTTTAATTGTAGGCAGGGACATTACTGGATATTCTTGTGTAATTGCAACAGAATAATTTATGTTATACTTTGTTATTGCCACAGAAGAATATTTATTTTATTATTTTACATTTACAATTTTTTTTCCTGCTAGCCATTAAGCTAACAGCCGCAATATAAAATGCCATAGACTTATGCTAGCATCACTAGCATGTTGTTTGTGTCAGAAACATGGCTAGCAAGCAGCAGTTCTTGTACTTTGAAACTATGTGAGTCAATTCTGTTACTGTTAAAAGTTACTTTGGTTATGTAAGATTATCTTGATGCATTTCCAAGCATTTCCATATGCATTTCCAGAATTATTCCCTTCAGTTTCCGGCTTTAAAATAAAGTGATACATCTCAGGATGTTTATCGTGATATAATTACATTTATCCTTCAGCTAAACCAGTCGGCATGATTTACTCTGTGTTAGACTTAGTACCCAGATTATTCAGCCAAGGAAATAGTGGAACCAGAGTGACAATATGGGAAAATACTGAATTACGACTAAAGGTAAGTAACAGAAGGAACAGAACATACTTCAATATGAAAAACAGCACAGCAACTTGAGCTAAATCTCACACCTTTATAAGGTGATGAGTTGTTTAATTCAAAACAAGGCATCGTATGCTGTAAATGTGTTCTACCAGACAAATGTAATGATGGTATAAGGTCTAATTTAAGTACAAAATAGCACCCGATTTCAATAATACTAACGCGTAAGTAAATTCTCTCTCTATTTATTGCTGGATTCGGAATAGATGGAAAGGATGCAATGTGGGACACAGTGGAAGACGAGGAAAAGTTCTCTTCAGGCGACCTTGAGTACGGTTATACTACACAGGTTTGTTGTTGTCTCTGCTTAACCCAGTCTCAGATGGTGTGTGAGTGTGTGTGTGTTTGTGAGAGAAAGAGGGTGACACAGAGAGACTAAATGTGTGCCATTGCAGTTTTCATCTTCCCTCCTTTCTGTTTTCCTGTGTGTGTTTACTTACTGGTAATTCTGCTCATTTGGGAATATATGTGTCAGTCCCTTGTTATCTTTGCAGGTTGAAGCATATGCCTGGGGGTGACATACGTACTCTGCAGGTTGTGTGCTGTGTTTGTTTAAGATGGACATAAACACTTTGGTCACTTTTCCCTGGGCCTGATCTCCAGCCTGTTTCCTTGACAACTGTTATGCCAATTAGGGGAGGTTGACTTCCAGGCGACCCTGATGCTCTAATGAGACATGCATGCACACATGCACAGGGGCAGTGTAGTGTCCTTTCGGTGCCAACTTTGGCTTTTTGTGTCTTCTTACACACTTATCTCACAGATGGTAAAGGCTGGAGGACAGATATGGCACAGCAAACCGTAATCCAAAACACTCCCACATATTTGCCGAGATACGCTTATCCACTCATACGCACGGTCCCTGTGCCGCTCGCTGTCTTCTGACATTCTGAAAGGGCCACACTAGGTGTCATTCCTTATAACCAAGCCTATACATGCAAATCCAAGACAGCTTGTGTATTAATTACTACAGGCTTAGAGGTCGACAACGCACAAAGTCATCACTATCACATATTTACTGCAGCGAGAGACTGACACTAAAATGAAAGAAGGAGCACAAGAATAAGTGTGAAGGCACGACCAAACTTAATCATCAAAAATTACAGCAGTACATATTTCAAATTCAAATTAATTGTGTTGATTTGTTTGTTTGTGCTCATCATAATCGGGAATATAGGCCGGTTTTATTTATGTGTAGAAACAACTCATGTAAAACAAAACCAAAACTTAACCCTAACCCTAACTTGCATGTTTGTTCAACTGCTGTCACCTCATTCACAGGTTCACGCCTGCATTTAGTGTTACAATGACAGACTACGAATGCCTTCATAAGGACTTTAATACATTTAAGCCAGTATTTTACTCGAATTTCATGTGTTTAAAGAAGCTCATCTTGGAAAATGGATTTCATTTATTAGGCGGTACGATTTTACAGAGATACATTTTGGAAATATGCCTTAAAAACATTCTCAGCTGCTGATGAGACAGAACTGAGTCATCAAATAAAATTTGGCTGAAGTGCTACATAAATTAGATAAGGCTTTAGACAGCTTCGCTACATCTTTTTTCATCGACACACATGGGAATATTTAAAAACTGAAACCCAGGATTTGAGTTCTCAGTCTCACAATGCTCCTTACACATTTGTGACACTTCTCGCTAACAAGGTGTCTATTATTACCTGGACTACATCTCCTTTCCCAGCTCTTCCTGCCACCTATTAATATGAGTTTTCACTGCCTCTAGGAGCTTTGGTAAAGACAAAAGTGAAAGATCTGCACCACTTTCCAGACAGCTCTTATAGACAGGATCTTTATCATAGTGGAGGCATAAAACTGTAGACGAAACGCGCATCAGCATCAGCGTGCCTCATCAAAATTAAATATGCACATGCATGTTTGCACACACACACATACCCACATACGCACCTCCATTAGCAGACTATTTTGGAGAGTGTAATTAAGACTTTGTAGCACCTCTGCAAAGGTCTCCCTTAATGGGTGAGAGGAAAAGGCATATAGACAAATCACCGTTGGCAACAAAGTGTATCACCACTGCCGCAAGAAGATTACCGTACCAGTGCCAAAGCACAACACATTCATTGTGATATTAAGTAATTGCTTAATATTGCAATAAGCTCATTGATTCACCGCTCTCACTCTCATTATTTATGATTAGCGGATGTACTACCTTGAAGACTTGAAGTGCTGCATGGTTGATGATATGCACTGTCGAACAAAGCACTGGAGTGAAAGCTACACCACAGTCTGTGCTAGAGAAGCTAGCCATGTGTACTCTAAGGAGCTTAGAAAGAAAAGCGTCTGGACTTCTTTCCAAGCTCCTTAGACTACGATGACCTGGATGACTGAGAACCTTCACAGACATATAGCCATGTGTACCCATAGTTACCATACCATAGTTCTGCAGTCAGTGTTGGGAATGTTTAATGTTCAATGCCCTATTTAAGTCTCGTCTGTGCATCGTCCTCACTGTTACGACTGTTACCCTCAGTGTCCTTATCTGAGCCCTCTACCCCCTCTGCTTACTTTTACACTCACTTGTTCCCTGGACCTATTCTGGAACTGAATATTCCTCACTACACTCACTGTTTGTCCCACAAAAAGCAATGTATGGGTGGGTTGATACAAAAAATGGTCCTCAGCTATAGTTTTGACACAAATACAAACAAATAACAGACTCTTGATACTTTTACTAAATAACAAAGGCAAAGCAGTTCCCGGCTTTCAACATTTGGCCATAACCCATCCATTCTCGTTATTTTTTTCATGTATAGAGGATGAAAAGGGTGCAAGACTATCAGAGCTAACCCAGAGAGACTAGACTCCACATGTAAGACCAATTTAGAATTACCAGTTAACCCTCAGGCATGTCTGTGGACACCTAGAATCTTCCTTGTGTTAACCCTCTCAAGGCAGGCGTTGCAGATTTGCAACAGTTAAAAGCTAACAACCTGATTACCCCACATACATATTTTATGAGTTTTTTTTTTTACTCAGAAGTACCACTGCAGGTATTCTTTTGTGCATTAGCAACAAAAACTTAATTTGAGCCTGAAAGGGTTAAATGTGTGAAACCTGTGTGAAACGATAGTGCTAACCACTGCACCACCATACCACCCTTTTAATCCATTTCCAAATTAACACATTGCAAACACCTATTTTTATAACAGATAGAAAAGAGGATTTACACCTCTGTCTGATTTTGTTTCTTTTTCTCTTTTTGTACTATTTTCTTTTATCTTACCTTACTTATACTTATTCCGATAACACAATAAAAAAATGGCAGGAAAACACATGGGAAAGGAGTGGGAAGCAGAACCGGATTAGCAAGACACATTTAACTCAGCAGACACACTTACAGACAAACACATTCTGACACTCCTGTTGAACTTTTAAACAGGACTTAGTAGTTTTCTGTGGGAATGCTTCGAAGTCCTCTGGGCTTGCAGTATAGTCCAATGTCCATCATACATGTATTCATTCACGCATACATGCATGCAAAAGTCTATATGAACGTTTGAAGGCTTTAATGAGCATATCGCTTCAGATTCTCATATTTTTATACCATCCAAAATGAACAAAAAAAGTTTGTATCAGCCGTACTGGCAACAAATGTGAAGCGTTATATTGCATTTGAGTATCTAGCAGGTTTTAGATATCTGCGAGTGATTGATACAGTAATAACAAGAAATCATTTCCAAAGTGTAAGCCAGCAGCTGCAAGTTCTTACAGAGTTGTATTGCATCTGTAAAACCACCCAAATGTCCTGGTAAAACATACTTGTGTTACACTTTTAAAAGTAATGTGTGTGTGTTTTTCTAGGTGGCAATGATTGGGTGAATTTCATAGATATTTCAAAATTTTAGTTGTTTAACCTTTACCTAACTGAGGAATGTGTAAGATTTAGGAGGATCTCTCAGTAGAAATTGATATTGCAGTATAGTAGTCTATACATAATTTTGTTTTAATTAGTGTCCTGTAAAGTTTATTCTTTTAGCTTTAAATGATACATTTAAACAGACAAACCAAGCACTGGGTCAAAGAAGATCTCAGAAAGGTTTGGGGGAGTAAGGGGTATTTGCTAAATTGCTGCTAGATGCCACAGAATCCCACAAATTGGTCTTTGACATCATGCTCACACTAGGCGTGGTTGCCTTCCACTGTGCTTGTGTGTGACTGTCCTCTTGCTGACCGCACTCAAATTAGTGTTCTAGGCTTGATGTGCTTGAGTTTTTCAGTGTTGATCTGTTTTACCACGTACTCTTGGGAAAGGAGCAACTTAACTGTTCTCCCCCTCTTGCTCACAAAACTGGATATCTGCATTGAGGTTTCTCATGTGATGATTGCTAAGGGTAAAACATGTATTCCCTGACTGGTTGGCAGTGGTTTTTGGACATTGCTGGCTGTGGTTGATTGAAACGTGCTGCTCCTATTGACTGCTTTGGTTGCTAACAGACTGCTGCAGTTCCCTGTAGGGTTTTCTGCTTGTCTGCAAATACTTGCTAGCCCACAAATATAACTACTAGCCATTGGTTGCAAATGAAAATGGAGAAGGTTTGCCTGGCATATAGCCAAAATCCCAACTTTTATTTTGAAGGCAAACCTTCCATTTCTGGTTTGCGTTGCACTTTTCAGGGTTTCTTTATAAGTCAGAGAGCAGCTGCACCAATGTTTGTCTGCCACTTCCCTTTAAACTGCAAATGCAGCAATATACTAGCAACTAGTTGGGGAATACCAGCTGGTAACAGGTCGTTCCCACTGGGTCACTAACTGGTCTGTAGGCCTGCGTGACTGGGACTTTACCAAGCATTTTGCCAGTGACCATCAACCTCCAGCAATCACAACCGGTCATAGAATACTCATTTTTCTCTCTCGACTGGTGGTTTTCAGATGGTTGCAGACCAATCTCTAGGCCTATGTGACTGAGGCTTTAGCCACATGACCCTACACTGTTGCCATCGCCATGTCAAACCTTCAAAATGGCAGACAAGTTAACAGCACATGGTTAGGTCACATGTTTGCAAAACCTCAACTGAAGAAAAGCACTCTTGCATAGCATTCTCGATTATTTAATACTGAGATGTCGAGAAAGCACTCAGGTTTCATGTTTGGGCACAGTGATGCCAGCATTTTAGATTGTGCATCTGTAAGAATGAGAGGGTCTGCTTGACTCTAATTGACGTTCGTTTTGTTGTTGAGACACCTGTTCTTGTGACCAGGGCATTGTCTCCTGAAATGTGCAGTGTTTCTTCACACTAAACACTAACAATTCAGATTTTATGAACTTGAAGTCCATCGCCTAAAATTTAAATGAGTTCTTACAAAAAAAGAAAGAAAAAATTAAAAGAAAATAAATAAAGAAAACGCTGTTATTTTAAACAATAGCCTCTTGCACTAAAACACAAGCGAGCTGCTTATCGTTTAAAGGTGGCTGTACAACAGATGTTGTGAATAAATGTCTTTTGTTGGGTGAACCGAATGTTTGAAACTATGCAAACCTCTACTTTCCTTAAACACATGTTCACTTTAAAAGCAGCTCTTAGTTTCAGCCTTTGTTTTAGCTAGAATATAAAGACAATATGGAGCTAATATTAATTTATGAAAACTCTCATCAAGTTGTTTTTACTAACTGCTCAGTATTAAGCACTACACTAAACCAATAACTCCCAACCCTACTTATAATTACCATTAGTTAGCATTTCTGGCAAGAAGTATCCTCTACATATCTCTGCTTATCATAAATTTACCTCCAGTATGTCTTCCAATAAACCCGTGCTTTCACCTCTATTATACTGAGATTTTTTTCCCCCACACCACTGAGGATTTTTTGCCATAAACTACCCAAGTCAGGGAGGAGTAAACCAAGGAGCAACACTGCTGAGAACCTGGGAGAGTGCGAGGAAGGAAAAATAGAGAAAGCAAGAAAGAGAGAGGGAGAATCAGACAGCGCACACCCATCCAAAGCAAACTTTCAAGAAGAAAGTCGCCCAGATGCCACGCGTGGGAGGCAAAACCTTATTTATTTATTTCTGTTTATCTGGCTGTCAGTAATTTATTCTGAATGCGCTGTTTAAAATACTCCTTCTCCCTCTGTTTCTCTCTCTCTCTACCCCACAGATGAGAGGGGGGCTGTGACAGGGCTGCGCATTCCCTTCGCCTATATTGTCTAACAAATATCTAAAAGGGGAGGCAGAGAGCACAGCGGCACTTGTTCTTTCTCAAGCGCTGAACTTAGACAAAGAGGTGTGGAAGGATTTGTTGCACCTGCTTAACAGTCGGAGATTGGTTCCTTGCGCGGTGGGTCGCGGTAAAACAAAAAGCAAACAGGAGCGCACACGGAAAACAGATGCGCACGCACGCACGCACATCTACGAATGCATGCAAACAGCACGCTCGCCGCAGGTTTCATTTGCAAAGATTAAAGTCTGCAGTGTGTTCAGAGTCAGACCAACACACAAAAACATGTGCACACAAACACACACACACACACACACACACACACACACACACGTAACAACACCTGGGTGTGTAAATGCTAAGTGTCGTTGTAACCTGGAGCATGCTACCTGCTGTTTTTGCATCTCTCTTTCTCCTTTTCTCTCTCTCTCTATTTCTTTTTCTCTCTTATGCACACACACACTCACAATGAGTGATGACATGACACAAAGCCTGATGAAACGATATGTAGGAGCTCTTTCAGCAGAGAGGGCTCACCTTACACACACACACTCATGCACAAATGAAATCTCATCATATTCAGATAGAGAAGACAGGATTACCCGCGGCTGATTGCTGGATGAGAACATGTAGGAAGGGAATTGAATCCCATTCAGTCGGTGGGTGTGTGCTACCAGTTTTCTTTGACCTCTGTGTGACTTACTTTCTATTCAGCTCATATGAAACAATTTCCCCATTTGATGATTTCATTTTGGGGCATCTGGAAATCTCTGTATGACCTGTGTACATTAACGTGACACTTGAAGTATGTCCGATTTCAGTCCTTTAATTAACCCCAGATGATGTTCGTTTATGTGGGAAATGCCTAATTCAATCATGCATCATTTTACCTGACATATATTCATTCACTCCTCTGTCTGTCTGCTTTTGTTAGTGTGCTTACCCCTGTGTTAGCTATCGACTTACAATGTTCATAAGTGTGAGAAGGTACTTTTGAACATGCTCCTTCCCGTGAAACTGGACCACTGAGTCGTCTACGCCCAGCAGCACCTCGATGTTATAGGCTCTGTCAGAGGTCTGTCTGCGCATTCGCCCTGCTCGCGTGTGGTTGATGCTCTGCTCCACACCACGGTACAGAGACTCCAGATCCATCAGGCCACCAAGATCTGCACCTAGAAACAGAAGGCACATCAATACGGCGTTGTGAAAAGCTAACATACATCATGGTTTGCTGTTTGGCTGATTTTGCTTACAGCCTTTTAAAGGAGCCTCTACTCCAGTCCTACAATAGCAACAACATAAACAGCAATATTAGAGTTTGCACAATTCTAGTGAGCTTGAAAGTCAATATTTGAAAAGACCACTTTATTCTTCAACATAGTCCGAACTCTCTTAGAAACGCTTTCAAACGCTTAGAAACGCGACTGGGGTCCGGAATGTGGGGCCTCCCTGCTGCTGCGGAGTCGGGGCGGTCTGCTTCTCCCCACCGCAGGGAAAAGGGTAACACAACCTGGGTCTGGGTGCAGTTCCCCCCTCCAGGGGCAAGGGTACCTAGACCCGGTTCGTAGAGTACGCTTGGGGAGTGTGATTGTGTGTACAGCGTCTCTTTATGTCTGTCTCCACGTTGGTTGAGTGTGGAGTAAGTGCATATGAGAGCATGAGGGTGGGAATGGATGTTTGTATCTGTGTGTGCCTGTATGTCTGTGTCCATATGTCAGGTTGGGTATCAGACGCCACCTCTCTGAGGACAGCTCAGGCCCTCCAAGGTTTGGAGGCCTATCTCCCCCCACCACTTCCCCTGCCGGGGGCAGACTCCCTCAGACATCGGTGCGTTGGTGGTTCTTTGTGTCCGGGGGTGGGCGTCCAGGTACACACCGGCTCACTCCTTGGCGGCTGCTTATCGGGGCCTGGAGCCTGGGGCTCGCTTGGCCCACTTCGGAGGTGGGGTGCCCCCGGCCTCTCGGCCTGGGGCTCGGTCACTCAGGCACAGCTGGCTGCCGGCGGAGCTCACGGGCACGTCACTGCAACCCCCCCTGGCTTCTGCTCCGTGGCTGCTGGGTGACCCCTCATCTGGGACTCTCCTCAGCTCTTTCTGGGACAGTGGCACGGCTGCCCCTCTGTTGGTCTTCCTTGGTCTCTTGTGTTCTGGGGGCCTGTGATGGCATGCCACACATGGTAAGCTCCACACCTCACCACCCGTTGATTCACTTTAGTTTAATTTACAGTCACTACTTTAAAATAGTCTAATCTATTGTTCAATATTGTTTCTTTATTAAATGTATTTATTTTTCTATCACACCTTCCAATGTTTATATGGGTGCACACATATTAACCTTGCAAGGTCAAAGTTCTGTTTTATGTTATATTAATACATCTTTCTTTGTTTGAGTTACCTGGGAGTTGGCTTCTCCGTCTGGCAAAAGGTGTGGCAAAGGGCTGGTAGACCTGAAGTACTAATGACGGCCTAATTGGATTGCACCACATGCTTCATTGTCTGGGGGGTGTTTCATGTTTGTTTAATTGTTTTGTATTAGTTGCTTATATGGCAGCCATTTTGTTTTCCCCCGTGTGTGTCATTTGGTTTAGCTAAACCGGTATTTAAGTTCCCCCGTGTGTCATTTCAGCAGGTCAGTTTATCTTATGTTTGTTTGAGGTTTTGTTAATTATTATCTTCAGTTTAGTCTATTGAGTTGACCTCTTTTATTGGTCTGCCTATTTAAGTTTTGGCTTTGTTAAATATATTTTCATATTTTTTGGGTCAATAAAACCCCCTTTTTTGAATTAAACACCTGTGTCCTTTATGCTTTACTGCTTGGTCCCTGACAATTGGTGGCAGCGGTGGGATCATCCAGTATTGGACACAGGTCCTTTTTCTTTTTTTTCCCCTTTCTTCTGTTTTTCCCCATGAGGAAGAAAAATGCATCGTGGTGGCAAGAATGAAAAGAAAAAGGGATCTGCTCAGCAAACCTGCGAAGAGGAGGAAAATGGAGCCTCAGAAGTCACTGAAGTTGTGGAGAGAGTGGAAAAGGAGCCTACTTTGTCTGATCTAGTCAATATGCTACATGCTCACATGGGACAACAGGACGTCCGGGATGCAAAACAGAGTGAGTTAAATGCACGACAAGAACAGCGATTTAAAGCCCTTCAACATCAGTTTAGACTTCTGCAGTCAGAAATCCAAGTCAGAACATCACCATCAGATTCTGCAGAGGCTCGCTCTGAACCATTAGAGTCTGATATTCATCCTTCTTCCTCTGCTCAGCAGGCCCAGGCTGAACCAGTTATGACTAATTCCAATCCAGCCATTTCACCAGCATTTCAGTTTCCCCTACAAATAGAGGGCAGATTGGAAAGATTAACTGAAGCTGATGATATAGAACATTTCCTGATCACATTTGAACGTATGGCTACAGCTTATCGATGGCAGAAATCAGATTGGGTTTTTCGTTTGATACCCTTGCTCACTGGCAAAGCTAGAGGTGCCTATGTTCACATGGACATTGATGATTCATTAGACTATGATAAAGTGAAATCAGCTATTCTGTCAAAATATGACATTAACCCTGAAACATATAGGCAAAGATTCAGATCCCTGGACGTTCAACCAGATGAAAGCCCTCGTGAGCTATATGCGAGACTGAAGGAGCTTTATGGGAAATGGATCCAGCCAAAGCGTAAAACTATTCATGACATTGGTGAAACTATAATCTTGGAGCAGTTTCTCAGAATGCTATCTCCTGAGCTTCAGGTTTGGATCAGAGAACATAACCCTGGCTCAGCAATGGAAGCGGCTCGGTTAGCTGATGTTTTTGTTGCTGCCAGAAAGAAGGGGCAAGCATGGAGCCATAATGCATGGAAGGCATCGAGGGACACTCGGAAGATACCTCAGCAAAACCATCTGGATTCAGCAAATACAAGCACCAGTAAGACCCCTCAGTCTACCACTAGACCACCGAAGGCCTCCGGTAAGAAGCTCATTTGTTATCTTTGTGGAGTAGAGGGCCATACAAAACCTATGTGCCCAAGAAATTCTGCTAAAATGGTACAAATGTGCTTTGCCCCCCGTTCTAATGTTGATCCTGAGCAGGAGAGTGACAAATCCATCAAAATGAGTCTGATTGAAGTGAATGGGGTTCTACTCAATGCCCTTCTTGACTCTGGCAGTTCTCGGTCCCTTATTCACTCAGATTTTGCTCCACCTAATATTGTTCGCACCAGTGATACAATTTCAATCTGTTGTGTCCATGGAGATGAGAAAAGATATCCGACAGCTGACATCTACATTAAAGTTCAGGACCAGATGTATCTGCTGAATGTGGGTGTTGTGAGCAGTTTGCCTTACTCTGCCGTGTTAGGGCGTGACCTTCCTGTGCTTTTTGATTTGTTGGAGTCTGAGCAGACTGAGGAGTGCAATGTAGCCGTTACCAGAGCTCAGGCTAAGCAAGTCAGTACCTACTCTGAGACCCTGAGTGCCCTGCCTTTCTTTGATGAGGAGTTTGAACCAACTGTGGTGAAGCCACGGAAGACCCGCAGACAAAGAAGGCAGGAGAAATTCCAATTTTCACCTGTGCAGACACTAACAGACGCTGAGCCAACATCGTCACCCCTAGGGTTTACTATTCCAACTGAAATTGCTGAACTCCAAAAATCTGATCAATCTTTAATATCTCTTTTCCAGAAGGCCAAAGAAAAGGAACCTGGAGTGGAACAGGTTCTCAACAGTGAGTACATCGAGTACATCTTGCAAAATGACATTCTCTATCGTCAGCAGGGGTCGGTGCTGCAGCTGGTGGTTCCCCAGAAGGTGAGAAACGCCATTCTCACCTTGGGGCATTCTATTCCGTGGGCTGGCCATCTTGGTAAACACAAGACCACAGCTCGCATCAAACATCATTTCTACTGGCCCGGTCTTAGCAAAGATGTGGCTCAGTTTTGTAAAAGTTGCCCACAGTGTCAGATAACATCTACCAAAATCCCCCATAGAGCTCCACTCCAACCTCTCCCTGTCATCGGCACTCCTTTTGAGCGTCTTGGAATGGATATTGTAGGGCCTGTTGAGAGGAGCAAAGCAGGAAATCGTTACATGCTTGTTGTAACAGATTATGCCACAAAATATCCTGAGGTGTTCCCTTTAAAATCTATAAAGGCCAAGCCCATTGCATTTTGTTTAGTGCAGTTCTTTGCAAGAGTTGGGTTTCCACGAGAAATACTAACTGATCAAGGCACTAACTTCATGTCTACTTTGTTAAAGCAAGTTTATCAGTTGTTGGGTATCCGGAGTCTGAGAACTTCACCATACCACCCTCAAACTGATGGGCTGACAGAACGCTTTAACCAGACATTGAAACAGATGCTCAGAAAGTTTGTCAACAACAGTGGTAATGATTGGGATCAATGGCTGCCATATCTACTCTTTGCTTATAGAGAAGTCCCCCAAGCCTCCACAGGTTTTTCCCCTTTTGAGCTGTTGTATGGTTATGAGGTTCGTGGCCCTCTAACTCTGTTAAAGGAGATCTGGGAGGGAGACAAGGCGGAGGAGGGACCCAATAACATTTTGTCTTATGTCATTCAGATGAGAGAACGGTTAGAGAAAATGAGTGAACTTGCTCAATCACATATGGTGGAGGCCCAGCAGCAGCAGAAGTCTTGGTATGATAAATCTGCTCGTCAGCGTTCGTTTGAACCAGGACAAAAGGTGCTCGTGCTCCTCCCCAGTGACAACAACAAATTGCTGGCAAAGTGGCAGGGGCCATTTGAAGTTATGAGGAAGCTGGGACCCACCACATATGAGGTGTCCACCCCAGGGCAGTTGCGCCCCAGCAAGGTCTTGCATATAAACCTTCTGAAGGAGTGGGTGGTGCGTATTGAACACAAGGCAGATGCAATGCTCATACGGCGAGTGCCTGAAGAAGATGAAGCAGATGAGCAATATCTACCACCTGCTGGCTCTCTGGATTATGATCTCAGCCATCTCCCAGAGGACAAGCAGCAGCAGGTGAGAGAAATGTGTAAATCAGCAGTCTTTCAAGAGAATCCAGGGAGAACTGACATTGTCGAACATGATATTGTGGTACGAGAAGGTGCCTCTGTGAGACGATTGAGTTACAGGATCCCAGAACGTCTTCTGCCTTCATTGAAGAAGGAAATTGACTTGATGCTATCCCTAGGGATCATTGAAAGATCTAAAAGCGAATGGTGCAACCCTGTGGTCTTGGTACCCAAAAGGGATGAGAGTATGAGGTTCTGCATTGATTTCAGGTACCTGAACTCCGTATCCATGTTTGACTCCTACCCAACACCAAGAATTGATGATCTACTTGAACGTCTGGGAAAAGCAAGGTACCTGACCACAATAGATTTGTGTAAGGGTTACTGGCAGGTCCCACTCACTCAACGGTCCAGAGAGTTCACAGCATTTAGAACACCATGGGGGCTTTTCCAATTTACAGTCTTGCCATTTGGATTACATGGAGCTCCAGCAACTTTCCAACGGCTAATGGATCAGGTATTACATGACTGCTCTGACTTTGCTGCTGCTTACTTGGATGATATTGTTATCCACAGCAACACCTGGGAGGAGCATGTGGAACACCTGCGAACTGTTCTGGACCACTTGCACTCAGCTGGGTTGACGGTGAATACGTCAAAGTGTGTTTTCGCCGCTGCTGAGACAGAATACCTGGGCCATGTCATCGGCAAGGGGGTTATCAGGCCACAGGTCAGCAAAATCGAGGCCATGGAATCATCCCCCCTGCCCCAAACAAGGAAGCAGCTGAGATCCTTTTTGGGCATGGCAGGTTTCTACCGTCGTTTCATCCCTCAGTTCTCCAACAGGGCAGCTCTGCTCACAGACCTGACGGGATCACGTTCTCCCAATCACATCCAGTGGACAGAGGAGGCAGTGGCAGCGTTTCATGACATCCAACAGTCACTAAGTAAGCAACCGGTTTTGTACAGTCCCAACTTTGATGAACCGTTCATATTACAGACTGATGCTTCAGATCGGGGCCTGGGAGCTGTCCTCCTTCAGGAAACCAGGGAAGGCCGCCATCCAGTGGCTTACATCAGCCGGAAACTGTTTCCACGTGAAGTTCGGTATTCCACAGTAGAGAAAGAGACCTTAGCGATCAAGTGGGCCCTGGACTCCTTCCGCTACTATCTACTGGGAAGAGACTTCACCTTGGAAACTGATCACAAAGCACTCCAGTGGCTTGAGCAGATGAAGGACACAAATGGGCGAATTACCCGCTGGTACCTGGCCTTACAGCCATTCCGATTCACTGTCCACCATGTACCAGGCAAGGAGAACCTTACTGCTGACTATCTCTCTCGCTGTTCCAGCGAGAGCTCTGAAGAGGGGAGGTGTGTGATGGCATGCCACACATGGTAAGCTCCACACCTCACCACCCGTTGATTCACTTTAGTTTAATTTACAGTCACTACTTTAAAATAGTCTAATCTATTGTTCAATATTGTTTCTTTATTAAATGTATTTATTTTTCTATCACACCTTCCAATGTTTATATGGGTGCACACATATTAACCTTGCAAGGTCAAAGTTCTGTTTTATGTTATATTAATACATCTTTCTTTGTTTGAGTTACCTGGGAGTTGGCTTCTCCGTCTGGCAAAAGGTGTGGCAAAGGGCTGGTAGACCTGAAGTACTAATGACGGCCTAATTGGATTGCACCACATGCTTCATTGTCTGGGGGGTGTTTCATGTTTGTTTAATTGTTTTGTATTAGTTGCTTATATGGCAGCCATTTTGTTTTCCCCCGTGTGTGTCATTTGGTTTAGCTAAACCGGTATTTAAGTTCCCCCGTGTGTCATTTCAGCAGGTCAGTTTATCTTATGTTTGTTTGAGGTTTTGTTAATTATTATCTTCAGTTTAGTCTATTGAGTTGACCTCTTTTATTGGTCTGCCTATTTAAGTTTTGGCTTTGTTAAATATATTTTCATATTTTTTGGGTCAATAAAACCCCCTTTTTTGAATTAAACACCTGTGTCCTTTATGCTTTACTGCTTGGTCCCTGACAGGGCCTCTGGATGTCTGGAGTTTTGATCTCCTCCATACCTGCTTCATGCCCTGGAGGACGGGGCAGTGGCCCCCCACACCCTCTAGCAGATCATTACATGAGGGAACCTTTTAAGAAAACAAGCGCGTCCATGCTCACAGGTGTACACACGGGTGATCTCACACACACAAACTACACCCTTTTTGGCTCCTACCTCAATGCACACTGTGCTGTCGATCTTACGTGCTGCACAATAATGTTTAATATTTAGTATTTACTGTCATATTCCCATATATCATTGTGATGTTGTTTATTGTATTACTCTCGTTTTCTTCTGCTTGTTTTCTTTTTTCTTTCTCAACAGGTGATCCAGGTGATCGATATATGTAATTTATTTATTTATTTATTTATTTTTTTCTGCTTATTCTGTTGGTTTTTGTTTTTTGCCCTTCTCCCCCGTCCCTCTTCTCAACTGTTTTTCTTTCCCTCTTTCTTTCTCCCTTTTCTTTCCCCCAGTCAAGTCTGTCCCGTATTCAGCAAGTGAAAATAAAATAAAGAATAAAAGGTGAATCAAATGGACCATTACGGCAAAGCTGGGATGGTCAATTTGGTAAAGAAAATCCGTTGGGCATCTTTCTTCGCCTTTAGACAATAATTCTGATGGCAAAAGAGCCAAACGGGACAGGCAAAAAAAACAAAAAAAAAACAAACAAAAAAAAAAAAAAAACGCTTTCATGAAGATTTTTAAGTAGTCTTAAAGTCTTCAACCTTCAGGCTCTGTGGAGGCCAATACATGACTGATAGTGGTCCATTGTGTGCTTTTCTATCCAGCTATGCTTTTACTGTGTTGGCAGTGTATTTGGGATTATTGTCATGCTGAAAAATGGTGCAGTTGCCAATCACATCCTTTTTTATATTTTATAATTCCATCAATTTTGACAAGATGTTCCCTTCCCAAGACTGTGAACATTTCTGATGAGTCTTCAGTGACCAGCAGCTGGATAAGGTGAAGAGCCAGATGGATCTCTCAGGTCTTGAGCAATGTCTTTGCTAAAAAAATTTTTTAGACACTTTTCATCTGCTGTAGATAGATTTTTATGCCTGCCACCTCTTCTTCACTTTGCCCAGTTTCCTTAAAATTTTGAATGGCACACTGCACACCATCCTGAGTTGAGTCAGGTTAACTTGTTTGCTTTATTTTGCTCCAAAAATCCCATTTTATGCCCATCAAACTGTCATGTCCAGCATTTTTTGAGGTTAAACTAAGAAACTGAATTAAATTCTTTTGCAGCAGGCTTTACAATTTAAAACAGGTTCTTGGCTAAGATGTCAGTTATGTGTAGACACTGATTCATCCCTTGAGTTAGTTGCCTTTTTTGTGTTATGCAACTAAAAAGCAAACAAAGAAAAAAAAAACATCCTGAAAACGTCTTGATTCACGCTCAATCATCCAGATAAGGACATCCCATGAAGTCGATTCTGTTTATCTGGATGTCACATTTTCAGCGGGAGAAACGTTTCATGACTCATCCAAGTGACTTCTTCAGTCTTAGCTGACTGTAGGTTTCCCCAACATGAAAATGGTCAAGTACAAGGACTGGACTGAAAATGAGTGAAAAAGCAGCACTTGTCCTTCTTAAAGCCTGGAGAATTATTGGTCAAGACCACTTTTAAAAAATACAAGAAAGTCTGGCTCCTTGGAAGCAAAATATAAAGAAATGAGGGGGTGGTTCAAGACTTTTGCACAGTACTGTATGTACACTCCTTAAAATCTGCTCTGCTCAGCTCAGCTGGTGTGTGCCTGCTTCTGCCTGCTACACTTTTGTAAACACAATATGCTTACTGTCTGTGTGCTGTTCGTGTTCACATCCATATGCACGTGTACTTATCTGTGCACTTGCATGTTGACGTCTGTATGTCTGTCTCTCATTTCCTTTCCAAGACACCAGTTGATAGACTCAAGCATGCGCGTCCCTTGTAGCTGGTGGTAACGGTGCAGCTATCCTTCACAGATCCTTTCCTAATCAACCAAATATTTCTACTCCCATCTGAATAAAAGGAACAGATGGTGCTTGCTAAACACATGGATTAAGACAGCTCCCTTACACAAGGGGTTGCCCACCCTGCTCTATTCTTGGCTTTCTATATGCTCGAAAAAAATGCAAATCGCACCAGAAACTGAATTTAAGGTTATGCTGTCAAAGAAGATGCAACATAAAGCAGCCCTGATTTGTTCAGATCGCTAATTACATCCAGGTATGTCGGGCTAAGCGCTGTGTTTTGAGTCTTTTTGGATAAACTCCAATCCTGCCTCAAAAAAATAAGAAGAAAAAAGCTTTCATTAAGTTTGAAATGTCAGATCTGATCATCTTTCTTCCTCCATTTTAAGTGAGGTAGACTCAGTGAGGCTACAGAAGATTAACTGTCCTGTCTCCAGAGCCAAGGCCATCCTTCCCTAACGCGCTGTCCTTCTTCACACAACCCAACCCCGGTCTCCTTTTCTCTTTCATCCTCCTCGTATATGCGAGCATCGCGCGGCCTTGCTCGTAAGGAAGCCATGGAAGGCCAAGCCATGCAGTCTGGAACATGTGGTCTCAGTGGATTCAACAAAGCGCTATTCTCACTGACTCCAGCCAAGGCCTCCCACAGCCAAGGATGACACATAGCACAACTCAAAGAGTGGCGTGTGTGCGTAAGAGAGTGTGTTTACAGGTGTTTGTTTGTGTGTGTGTGAGCGCTCTGTGGACAAACATTTCCAATTGGGCAATAAATCATTGTGCCAACAGGCACTTTAATTTAGTTGAAACTGGGCCGCATGGTTGAGAAACTGTAATAGCTGTACAGTTTGTGACTGTAGACACAGGCATAGATATGGTGGAGGTGGGGGGTGGGGTGGGGTGGTTACATCTTTATTCATATTCAGAACATGCACATTTGTTGCCATCAGTTAAAAAGGGGGGAAATACAGATGTCTCCATAATGTTACCAATAGGGGCAGGTCTTGTTTTTCCTTACAAACAAAATATAATGTGAATTTTGCACTCATATAGTTACTTTGACACAAGTGTAAGCACCCCCGCCATACATGGTAAAGCTCTGCTTCTGTGTGCACGCCAGCAGCTTGATGAAACCAGAAGGGGAAAAGATGAAAACATTTTTCTTGTGTCAAAGCTAATTTCTACACCAGCAGGTTACATTTTTCCGTTTACTGAAAGAAGCGTACTTTGCTAACTTCTCCTTCTTTGGACAGCTAACTTCAGCGGTCGCCATCTGCCTCCATCTCCAGCATCCTCCTCTGTCACGCCATCCCTCTCAATCAGGAAGCTTGCTAACCAGTCTTAAGATAGCTTTCTGTCAGCTTCAGTAGCATACTTGAAACGTTTGCTGCATGAGTCCCAAAATATGTACCCCAAAACATACAAGTGGCATGTTTTGAATTTTCATTTTTGAGCAGAAATTAACAGAAGTCTTCATGATGCGAGCATAAGCTATTAAAGCTTAGGGATTGTCTAAATTAATCAAAATGCCTACATGATTAGATGCCATGTGCACACTTAGAGTAAAAAACAAACAAACAAAAACAAAACAAATAAACCGCAAAAACACCCACAAAAGAAGACAGAAAAGAAAAGCCTGCTTGTGTGCATCAGGAATGACAACATTAAACTGGAAAAGATCTACAGCGGTGCAGAATGCCTGAGAGCCTGCCTGGTTCATATTCCAATTATTGTCACCTGGTGCCTGATTTTGTTTTTATTTTGTGTGTTTGTGTTGTCTTGTACATCACAATGCAGAAATGATGCTGATGCATAAATAGCAAAAATGTGTGCATAAAAATCCCCCCGACTTGCAGGAAATTAAGTATTTGATGCTAAAAACATCCTGTGGGAGGACCCCTAGATTGCATTCAGCTTCATTGGGAGGTGCTGCATACGAATCTCGATTCAACATGTGCCACAAGGGGTGCAGCTGGACCGCCGCTGCTTGGACACATATGATGCTGAGTAGAGGGGGGAAAAAAGAAAAAGGAAGCAAAACAAGACGGAGATAAAGGGAAGACGAGGCGAGAGAAAGAGAGATCTGCCACCTTGTCTCCCAATCAGCAAGGGGCATTCTGATTTCCCACTCCCTCTTATGCAACGTTTCCAAGACAACGGGCTCATGGGTAAAACAATAACCACGTGGTTAACATTGGCTCCTGAGTTGCTAACAGAATTAATCTGAAAGTCTGACTATTATCCCATATCTGCCCACATTCCAGTGAGTGACAGAATACAAGCAGAGAAACAGGAGGTGGGGGGCAAAGACAGGCAGCATTATCCGGAAAGAATTAAAAGATTTTTTTTTGTCTTTCCACACATACTTTTGTTCTGTTTCATAGCACATTTCACACAGAAACTGAGCATTTCTTCTCCTTGTTAGCAGTGGAAGCTGAACTTAAGGCGGTGTACTTTTCACAACAACCCTTGGCTCTTCCTCGTTATAGCTGCCTTTAACGAGGCTGATGTCACAACCACACCATCTGCTTCTAAAGACAGGTCCAGATATTTTTACCTTTTGCTTATGTAATGTTAAGGGAAAAAAGTACAGGAACAAAACAAACAAAACAAAAAAGTAAAAAAAGTATTGTATTCTCACTTTTAGTTCTGTGTCGCCACAAAATTGCAGTACCTTGAAAACAGTGAGTACAACAGTGCAGGGACATTGCATAACACCAAACCACAACTGTACGGAGAGTGGATGGGAGAAATAACTCAAAGTGACAAAAGCAGAGTGGCGAACAATAAATGACTAAACCAAACAAGGTTGACTTTTTAAACCTGTTGTTTCATCCCACTTCTGTCCTTGCTTACTCTTGCTGCAACACTATATTTCTCTCTTGCTTCAGCTGTTTAGGAGCAAGATTTTCAGAGGAAAACGCGGAGGAATAAACTGCAGGAGAGATCAAGGGAGGTGGTAAGAGAGGTGAGATGTAGAGCTGAGGGGGTGTGATGGATGGATGAGAGGGAGAGCGAGAGAGAGATGAGACCAGAAGGACCTTGGCTGTTGCGAGTTCCGCTTCAAGTTCCTGCAGTGATGGAGAAATTCGCTCTCTTCAAGAGCAACAACCTGTCTGAGTCTGCCTGTGTGACTGCAGGCGAAGCGTCGGGGTGCACTGCTGCGTTTCTCACAGCTTACAGCAGGCATTAGCCTCTGAAGCCAAACGGTTAACACTATCAACCTGTGTATAGGGATCTGATCGTAACAATGCTTTTACTGTCCTTTCTTTACACAGTGTCAGGCTGAACCCTAACTATCCTCCTCCTCCTACACACACACACACACAGACACACACACACACACACACACTCCTTCATCTGTTTTCTACCTGCGGCTTTCCTCTCTCTGATGTGCCTACCCATTATTAGTGCTCATTTACATTCTCACACTACCGTTAGTGTTCCTGTTCCGCCATACCTCCATGCCCCCAACTGTCACATGCACACCTCTCAACCTAAACACAAGCTTCCCCACACCCACCCACCCACACACACACACACACACACACACACACACACACACACACACACACACACACACACACACACAGAGCTCTTGCTCTCCCAGTGTTTTTATTCAGGTGGGGTATAGACCGTGGCCTTATTAGGAGACAAAGGTTCTTTGTCTTTCAACCTTTGCAAAATGTCAAGAATGTCTAGGTGCCCACTGCCCGGGGCTGGGGTGGGGAGTGGAGGGGGAGGGAGTGTTGGTGAGGGGAGGTGAGAGATCCAGCGGTGACTACAAGCCACAACAAGAGAGGGCGTGAATGGTGATGATAATTCAGGTCAAGCCACATTTTACTACAGAGCAGCGGCCTTTGGTTTAAAAGCAGCTGGGTGTGATGCATCACTCTGATGGAACTGACCTATAATGGTCACTCTGGCCAGGTTAGAGACAGATGTGGATGACAGAGGGAGAGAAAGAGTGCATTTGGATTATATTGCATGTTATGGATGTATTAGAGCTACAGCATGGTGGGGCTTTCTGAAAGCAACACTTTTTCAGACCTGAGCTTGAGCACATTCCTCTGCCTCTTCATTCCATCTGAAGTTCCCAGGTGGAACACCTGGAGTGCCTCCAACCCTGATTTATAATCTAGGATGGTGCCAGTGCATCTAAACATTAATAAATAAACATTAATAAATAGTTCCTAACTTTTTCTCCCCCCATTGGCCAATTTACACATGCTCTTTAAATGACAGTAACTTTGTTATTTTTTGTGCTAGAGACAAAATTCAAAAGGTTTCAGAAAGAAGAGAAGATCAACTTTACTGGGGATATTATTATCAATGTGTCATGGTAACACAAAGCATTCACAAGGTACTGCTGTCTGAACACAGGCAGAAAAATCAGGGTTAAGGCCAAAAAGTAAAATGGGAGGCAGCACCTTCAGATTTCAGGAACCAGCTCCCAGTTAGGAGGTGGGAGGCATACACCCTCTCTACTTTTAACCAGATGTGTTAACCCTAACCCTGTGTGATTCAGAGCACTTTTGCATTTGTATGTATTATTTTACATTGCTTAGCAGTATCATTATCATATCATAAAATATCTCAAAAGCTTCTGTGCCATATATAGTAAGATGGGTCCACAGCATAGAGAACATAAGCTTGGTTATTTTGTTAGCTTTGATCTCTTTTTGTGGCGTAGGACTGCATCTAACTGTCAATAAAATCCACACGTCTACACTGGTAAGATTATGTATTTGTGACTTGCTAAATAGGCTGTACGCAGAGCACCGACCAGGCTCTATCCATGAGCATGCTGCTGACTTTACTACTGGAACATCTGGGTCTCTTCTTTTTCATTTGGTTTGGCAAACAATCTTTAATCACAAAAACGTGAAACAGCGTCAATACGTTTAAGGAGAGAGAGCTCGGTGTTTAAACAGCTATCACGTGTGTCCACTGAGAACAGCCACAAGCTTCCCAGTTCTTCTAAATTTCCCTCTAAGTCTAGTCTTACAGTCTTACTTTAAAGTCTTTCATGACTTTAAAGAAAAGCCTTAGAAAATAAGGTTGGCGTTAAGTGTCTATGGCTGCTAAATTACAAAAGATTATGCGACTTAAATCCACTCCCATTTTTTTCTTTATTAGGTATGGGGGGTCCTGGAGGATAGAAGCCATAGCTTTTAGGGAAACTGATTGTTTTATTGTTTCGATGAGAACTCTTTTGATAATTTTGCTGCTTTGTTTTAGTTCTTAAAGTGAAAAAGTGCTCATATTAAATACGGAACCGAGCATTATACCAACAACATGTGGCTCTGTCTACACAAACAATTTGTCCCTCAGGAGTGGTTCAAATTTTTATGTGTGCTTTAGTTATTTTTCAAACACGGTGCTTATTTACGAGTAGCAAACAGCAGGAGGGGAGATGCTAAACTCATTAGTCCTCACCTGAGTTCAAGGCTGCTTGTCCAGAGGGAGGCACAGACATCCACACACACGTCAACTAATTTGCTTACAGACACGTCTTGGTTGCATAGCTCAGGGCACAAATATTTTGTCTCCTCAGTGACAGCTTTATGCGTTGTCAAGGTGATGAATCGCTCGGACAGTGGACTGTTAATACTGCTGCTAGCATCTGGGCAGGTAGCAACATGTCATGCTGTCCCAAACAATGTCCCTATACTGAATGCTCATTATACCTAAGCTGCCATATGACAGCTGCAAATGCTAGAGAGAGAGGATCACATAGTGAACCACAGTCCCCCGTAATTACACCGCTGTTAATTATTTAGGTTGGCAATCAGCAATCTAATTTTACATGGACAGTTCCCTGAAGATCATAATAATTATTCATACATCAAGTACTGAACTTGGCCTAATAATTAATAACTGCTTTAGGTTAGGGCTGTTTATTTTCAACCGGGAATTTCGATCATGCTGATTAGATGTTTTGAGTGGTTGAGCCTTGGCTGTGATTCCCACATCCAAACATCCATAACATTCAGTTTGTTGAATTTCATTTATCCGTGTTCCACGAAGTGGACTAAAGGGCCTTTTTTTTCATTTAATTTGTTTTATTATCATTGCACGAAGAAGCTTTTATTATCAGCAGGTGAGTGGGTTACCTATACTCGCTGCTGCTGTGTGGATTTCTGGTGGTTCAGGAGACAAAGCAACCTTTAGCTCTGCCTTCTTACATAACCGTCTGTCTGTCAGAAGCACACAGGGCTGCTGGCTGCCTGGGAGGTGCTGCGGTGCACGCCGATCCCCCCGTGTCCTCCTGTACCGCGGTTTCATTAGTGGAGCTGAGCCTTTCCTTCATAAACTCTATAATGTATGCAGCACCTACACATTCATAAATCAGAGCCTCCAAATGAAATAAGCCTCGCTGAGGTTTGAACCTGACATAATTCATAGTCAGAACGCTTCGGTCGCAAATGTGCCAAAAACTTCAATGGCAGCATTTCAAGCCGTGAGGACGTCCATAATTGCGGGAAAGACGAGCAGCCCGCGTGAACATTGCAAACAGATCTCAAAACACATTAATGCAATCACTGTCATCTACTGAAGAAATATTGCTGGCAAAGATAAATCATGTCCCCCAAACTCTTTCTCTTCGCTCTGTGGTTGGATCCATGGAGCTCAATGTAAACGGGAGAGCTTTAGTGTTCAATAAGACAGTAAAGCTAAGCTTATATAGGGCTTACCGGTCTCTTCCGGTCTGAAACTGACCTGTTCGAGTGCCTGTCTGCCTGTCCTTCTCTGTGTCTGCCTACATCAGTCTCAGGACATTCATAAAGGTCTGTTATGAAATCACAAAAAAAAGGGAGGAAAACAACCACAACCACCACAGGCCGGCAATGATACACAACAGCGCCAGTATGTAGATGACAGCATTTGCAGACCAGTTGTTTAGCGTCATCTCTTATTACTGTTTTATCACGCGTCACTGCCTGAAAAGGTGTACAGCTATAGATCTGTCTTACTGGGAATCATGGTGCACAGCAAGAAGACAAAGAGAGAGAGAGACTGACAGTAAAGTGCAAGGTCCATCTAACAGAGTAACAATAAATCTCAGCATCCCTTCAAGCCAGCAGGAGGGTGTCTCCCACTGGATGGCTGCCTATCTCACTATCTGCTAATCCCCATCATATATCCTCTTTATCAACCCTGTAATTACCAAATGGAACTGCTAAATTATTTCAATGTGTTTAAATGCAACGAGTGGTAACAGCAGCTTATAGAACAACAGGTTTAATGCAATTTAAAATGGCATGAATTGAAGTGAAACAACTTTTGAAAAATGTACCTTTCCCGGTTATAATAATTGGTATATTTGGTCACTTGTGGGCAGTTTAACAAGCTGTAAACAGAGAGTGACATTTTAACACCTTAAAATATGTAAATGTGGGGGACAGTGGCCCCATTTCCACATCGCAGCACAGGCATTAATTTGAAGAATCCGATGTAAACACCAGCGAGTCGCTAACTTTGCCCTTCTGCTGTTTGGGCAGCTAGTGTAAAGCAGCTTTATCAAAGCTTTTGTTTTTTTTGTGTTTTTTTATTTTGCAGCTAAAAACTGCTGCCTGCTGTGGCTGAAAACAATGTGGTGGAAAGTGACAAAGGAGAACAAAACAGTGAAATTGTGGGCTTAAAAAACAAAACAGTGAGTTAGGAACCGAGAGCATCTGCAGAGTTGGGTCATAATTATCATTGAGAGCAAGTGTATATAAACAAAGTTACCCAAGGCTAAGTTTAAGCTCTGCGTTTGCAGTGATGCTGTGCCTTTCACTTGTGCTGTTGATTTTCCTTTACTGTCCTTTCACCTCTGCCTACTTTCATATTCTAAATTGCATTCATCAAGGCTTTCAGTGGGTTGTTTGCTGCCTCCCTCATCCACGCAGTGTCTTGCCTTGTCCTGTCCTCAAAGAAGAGCCAACGCCAGCCACCTGAGACACAGCACCACTTACGAAAGGACAGCCAGGCAAAATCTGTCAGCCTGAGCACTGAAGGGATGGATGGAGTGGGGGAGGTCTTGGAGAGGGGGAGTGGAGACAAGGAGGAGGAAAAATTACTGAAATAAAGGCAAGACAGACAAGAAGAAAAAGTAATATGATATCAGTGAACTGGGCTACCAGTAGTAGGAGTAGATACTATATTCTCAAGATGAGAAATCAAACATGAAAGCTTGGCTTGCAGTTGTAACGTGCCTCCAAAGTCTGGTCTCAGTATTGCATCTGTAATGCTATCTCAACTCACTAGCCACTTCATTAGGTACAGCTGTTCAATTGTTTGTCAATACAAATCACTAATTAGCAAATCACATAGCAACAACTCAGTCTATTTAGGTATTTACACACAGTCAAGATGACCTGCAGAAAACAGCATCTCCACACACAGACACACACACACACACAATAAAAAGGAAAAATTAAAAAGAGTCAAATGTATGCATCTAACCTTACTCCACAACAAGATTACTTCTGATTGGATCACTTCCAAACTTAATTAGTTCTGATTGGATCTTGTCTCTCCAGAATATTTTCATCTCGCTTTTATTTGCTGACGAAAGTGTAAGTACATTTCATCAAAGTTTTTGACATCATGCATTAGTTTTTACTTAGTGATGTTTTTGGTAGAAAAAGAAGGTCATTAACGAAAAATATGATGAAAACTACAGGTCACCTCCTGACACAAGTAAGGTGTTTCTAATAAAGTGTCCAGTGAGTGTAGGCACTGGACGATATTACTGTATTGTCATTTTAAACTTCAGTTAGATATTCAGGCTTCATTCATGCTTTAAGAGGCAAAAGCAGAGGGCAGCATGACTGGTACACATATTCCCCAGAGCCACAGATTAAGAGGAAGAAAAAAAGTTAGAATGTAGTATTTTCATTTAGTTAATTAGCACCATTTAGCACCTTTGGCAGCTTGTAAAGTCAGCTGGTTTGTAAAGGTTTTCTAAAACAGGCTGCTGTAAAGCAAACACAGTACCGTCTGTACACTGCAAAGGCAGAGCTCACGACATGCTACGACACAAATGGACAAAGCATGCATGGCAAAGCATCAAACAAGATGCATGTAATGTGCGACGTATTTGTCCCCTTAATCTAAAGTTAATACGCCTCTGAGATTATCTCCGCATCTCTATAGCCTTATGTCCTTTTCGGTTTTTATCCGATTTATTGTCAGTTTTTATTTCTAGCGTCCTGTTTACACCTGGATGAACTGACGAGGTGATCACGGGTTGGAGCGGCGAACACCCGCAGGGAAAGTACGTGGAAACAGTAAACAAATACTAATGCAGCAGCTCACATGTGTGATTGGCCTCCATAAAAACCAAATGAGCAGACGGGTTACAGGTGTCATTAGGCCTGCTGACTGACGACCACCCCCGAGTGTTTCCTCTAGCTTTCTCTTCCTCTTTGCATTCTTTCTCTCTCCTGTTTCCTTAATTCCCTCATTTATTCATTAAATGTACCTTTGGAAGTGCTTCGAAAGGTTAGCTGTAGAGCGAGAATGGGTGAGAGAAAGGGAAAGTCTATCTAAAGGTGTGAGACAATATGTATGCAAATGTTCTCTCCGAGCAGCTCGCCAGCAGAGCCGAATCCGCATGCCTGCCACGGGGCAGCTGAATGAGAATTTATCATCCAATATATCCTCATCATAAATGATAAAAAAACCCACATTTGCCAGGCTGTAAGATGGCTATAGACCATCTCTACGCCAGCTCCCTAAACAGAGTAGTAAATCAGCACAAATTACATTGTAATGTTTTGAAGAATTAAGGCACGAAGCCCTTGAATGCACCAAAGACTTGGACATAAGGAGGTGAACACACACAAATAATAATTTAAAAAACAAAAACAGAAAGAAAAAAAAAGTCTTTTGGCATTTAAAAAAAACACACTAAGAAATATTATTGCCTAGTGGGCCTACAAACACACAGACGGAGTTCTTTTCAATTGCACAAGACTCGAGCCAGACGGGGGAGAATTAATAAGGCTCTACAGAGTATCGGTGTTACTAAATTGGCGGTGTTTCATAACAAAGTCTTTCAGAGCAGATATCAATTAGAAACAATTAAAAGAACCATTCATCATTTTAACAAAGCGGGCTCCATACAGGGAGCAGCGCTACAAGAGAAGCTGATCAAACATAATAAAGAATCCTGTTTCAACAGAGCTCCATAACGGAGATTTATGTTGATAGAACTGATGTGGTTTTTTTAATTAATTAATTTATTTTTCCCACCTCCGACTGGCTCCACTGGACAGAACTGTGCTTGTCTATCAAACAAACACATGGCTACTGAAGCAGATTCTGTGCAGAAATATTGACAACACACACGCACACAAAAACAAATTTAAAATGCAAACGGGGAAGGAACTTCAAAAAAATTCCCAGTAAAACACACAAACATGTCCATCCTTAGGGCATGCCAGTGCAGCCCACGTGTGGGTATGAAGCTTTTTACCAGTCTATCTGTGTGCGCTCGGTTGATTGACAAACAGTTTCCTTCTTTCCTGGAAAACCCTCACAAAGGCTTCCCATATCAATATCAAGATTATCTTTGCTTTGTTGGAAACCAAAGTAGATATGATCTTAATGCAAAGATGCACTGGGGGAAAAGCAGGCCATACACAGTGGCACACAGTGAGACGACAATCCTCCGAGCCTCCAGGCTCACTAATCAGTGCAGCGTCTTCCGTGCAAATGTAACTCTATACCCAAGCAGGGAGGATAGAGGAGCTACCAGCATGGCCTCCCCTGCCTCTCTGTCCTAATGAAGCTCCAGGTAATCAAATCACTGCACACACAGGCTGATGGCCAATAAGCGAACATTTGGGTGCTCCTAATGGGAGTATGACAAAGTTTTTACATTTTCAAATGACTTCTTTCTTTTTTCTGAGTCTACTTATCTACTTATGACCATGATATTGCACATTAGCAAATTTGTTTAATATGCCCAATGTGTCATTTATCTCTGCATGCCCGTTAAAGCACTAAAATATTGCAATAAGCCTCGTCTGCTGGGGGCTTCCCATGATGCACTGTTTCTTCTTCACGCACCTCTTTTCACTCACTATATGTTTAATCATTAGTTACTATCTCTCTCTTTCACAGTGTGTCTTTAGCCCTGTCTCTGTCCCCTTAACCCCAACCTGTCATGACAGATAAGCCTAAGCCTTGTTATGCTGCAGATTTCTTCCTGTTAAAAGGGGGTTTTTCTTTCCCACTATCACCTAGCCGGGTGGGGGGGAATTATTTGAGTTGTTCTGACTGGTTTCCAACTGGGTGGCCAGTATGCCATAACCCTAGATGCCCCTTTTCACTGTCTAAGTGATATGGACAGCTGCATGGCACAAACTGTTCTCCAGTTAAATACATGAATACAATGAAATCCAAAATCTTATAATGACACCATCCAAACTTGGACCCCTTACATGCAAACAAGAAGCAAGCTGCCAGAAACCTTGGGGTGTGGTTCAACTCATCTCTAACCTTTTAACAATCACAAAAGTTAACAGTAAAAATAGCAAAAATGAAACCAATATTTGCAACCAGGCTTTTGTTTTCCTTCAGCTAGAATACTGCAACTCTCTTCTTTCTGGTCACTCTCTCCTCTCCAGCTGGTTCAAAATGCAGCAGCTCGGCTTCTTACTGGTATTAGCAGACGGCATCATATTACCCCGATCCTGGCTCATCTCCATTGGCTCTCTGCACGCTTTAGAATTGATTTTTAAACTTTACTCGTCACTTTTAAAGCATGTTGCGGTCTGGCTCCAAGCTACATGGCAGATACGATGGCTCCACATGAGCCTTAGATCCTCAAATGCCTCCCTCCAAAATCAAGGCTCAAGTCTTGAGGTGACCATCGGGGCCTCTTGGCATTGGAAGAATCTGCCTGAGGAGGTAAAGCTCGCAACATCTAACACGTCTTTCAAATCACTTGTAAAAGCACATTTTTATGAACTTTCTTTAGAGCAATGCCAGTTCTCTCTTTTTTCTCCTTCTTAATTGTTTGTGCCTCTCTTTTTTTTAATTGTCTCATGTATTTTTATACAATGTTTTCTTGCGTTTTAACTTCTCTTTAACTTTATTCAGTTTTATTTATGGCCATAAGCTCTGGCTCGTTATCTCATTATCAAGTGAAAAAATGTAAAGTCAAACTAAAGCTTAGTGAATCTTTTCAAATTGTCAAACACTAGTCAAACTGCTAAAATTAATGGCATTGGTTGCTGGGAAATATCCATCATTCTGCTCTTGTTCTTTCCTGCTGTGACAAGTCTAGGTTTAAATGTTAAAAAAAAAGTGGGGAAGAAAAGAATTAAAAAAATGTGCTTTGGATACCATAGAATAGAACAACAAAGAAAATCTGTGTGCAGGTAAATATAGCTCTAAACCCACATGACATTTTATATCACGGGTGTCAAACATAAGGCCCAGGTGCCAGAATCGGCCCAGTGCACACTTCAATGCAGCCCACTGGATTTGGAAAATGTAGAGTAGGGCATAAATATTAGAGAGTTTTGCAGCTTTTCCTACTTATAAAAGCCTTCCCCGTGGCCATTCATACTACACCAAAGTAATTACTATAGTTTTCAGACTATAAGACCGAAAAATACGGCCTTATTATATTATATTTTCTTAAAAATCGATAGTGCACTGTATAATCCGGTGTGCCTTGTGTATTAATTCTGGTTGTGCTTACTGACCTCGAACTGATTTTATGTGCTACATGGCGCTCAAAAATCTCTCAAAATGTTTTAGTACGACTTTGGTAAGCTACAAAGTTACATCGCTTGATGGATTGTTGGAGCAGTACGGCTACTGTAGTCAGGAGCCTTGCGGAGGAAAGTAGTGAGCAACTAAGTAACAGCAACGAGACTGACACGGACAATGACGAGAGGGATCCGGGCATGCTTGATGCCGAAATCGCCCAACCGTTAAACTCAGACACTGAACATGAAGAATTTGATGGATTTGTGGAAAAGGAATGAACTGAAAAAGTGAGTGTATTGTTCTGGTTTTTTGTGTTACAACTGAACAGTGTTGAGAATTATTGTGAATGAGTTGAATAAAGTTTGACTTATCTGACTGTTTTGCTTCGCTTAATGCGCCTTATAATCCAGTGCATCTTATGTATGAAAATAGACCCGTTCATTGATATATTTGCCTTATAATCTGAAAATTATGGTAAGTATTAGACAGTAAAAATCCATTTTTTTTCACCATCTAATATAGAAATGTGTCTTTTTTTTATGGGTGCAAAGTTAAAAAAGAAAAGAAAAGTGCCTTTTCTGTGAATTAACAAAAGTCTGCTTTATAATGAATATATTACAAGACAGCCTAGGCAATAATCTACTTTTTTAATGCAATTTTACACATTTATATCTTATAATTTAAAGAGTCATGCTGACAGATCTTTCTTTAATACAGCAACATTTCTATGTCATGTAATGCTGATATGTTATGACGATGTAAATATTTTTAAAAAAATGTTATATAATATGTTATATATATACAGTTAAACTTCTTTACTTTGATAGAATGGGGAGTTTCACTGGTCTGGGCTATTTAAGATGAAATTGGGATATATGTGGCTGACAGTGTAAAATGAGTTTGACATCCCTCTTTTAAATGATCAGGAATACATCAATTAAGCCTGTTTGTAGTGGCTGAAGTGGATGTGTATCTCAGTTGTCGAGCAGCACTCTGTCATGCGCATTTACATAGCTCGCTCTCGTGTCTCCAAACACACCCTCTCAATTTGGGGATCTATTTAAGCTGGGAAATTTCCTCTCTCCTTCTGACATGTCAGTACTGCAGACCTGAATCCTCATTTCAAACTCTCTGACACTCGAGCATTCACCTGTACGCTCCGGGAGGATGTTTTCTCATCACTCCAGTGATGGTGCCTATAGATGCCAAACTTTAACTAGATTGTGATCCTATAATAAATGAGAGCTGTGTGACTGAAAGTATAAGGTAATGTGGCAGATTGCTATTATGATGATGATTTGAAATGTTTTTGCAGACAAATGACTGCGTTTGATTAACAGGCTGTGAAGAATCACTAGAACCACATCAGCAGCTGGGATGATACCGTGCTTGAGGTTTGCATAAAGTTTTGTCAAACTCCTTCTGACGAACAGATTGTGTGATAGCCGAGTGTAAATTTTAAAACATACTCTCGATTCTGTAAATATTTTGTATGGTTAGGTTTCCAGAATGATGTTTCCTCAGGGCTGGGCAGTTGATTGGATTTTATTTTCAATAAAATATAAGCTATCCAAGCTAAAACACTTAGTGTGCCACAGCCCATTTCACAATGATCATCTAGCTTTGCTGTTGTTATAAATCCAGCACAGCCCTTCAGGGCACCGTGCTTTCGCCTGTCCCTAAATTGCCCCACTCTCTCCCTGCCTGGCCCTCACCTGGTAAGATTAGCTCAAGCCAAGAGCGCAAAAAGAGAGCATTTGATCAGGAATTTTAACTTTAATTTTCACATTTATTAATTTGAGGAAAGTCACATCTGAGTCACACACGCACCATATCATAAAGAATTCAAGATTAACTAATTACCTTTCAATCAGCGCGTTAACAGTGATTAAATCAGAAAAAAGCTCAGCGTTATGCGAGCACACGTGCTGGCAGGTGTACAGAAGCTGCTCAGCTGCTGTGTGTTCTCCAGCTTGATTAAATAATGAGAGATTATAATACGCACGCACACAAAAACAACGTTCCCTGTCCTCCCAATCTAGGAACTGGCAGTAAGACCTGTCTCATTCTCCTCGCTCAGCAGAGCAAGTAATACCAACTAATCCTAGACACAGAAAGACACTGTAGGGCTGAGAGCAGGACAGAGAATAAATGATAAAGCTAATGTCATTATTTATAGTTTTTGTACTGAAGCCCTTTCTTCAGCCATTGAAACTTTTAGCCTCAGACCCCAGGATTCTGCAGGCCTGTGGGTTTAAGGAAACGTGTGATTTTTCTGTATGTGTGTGAGTGCTTTGTTACCAGTGCATACCCGGTGTGACACCATGCAAAGAGTCGCAATCCCCAACAGTGTTCATTTAGAAGAGTTCACATTGGCAGCACAGACACGCGCACACACGCACAAACGCACAGAGGAAGCTCCCAGGCCTATCCTATCCACTGTGATGTAATGAGATATCTGCTGTTTCCCATTTGAGCCTCTTTATCCTCCACAGAACAGAAACAACTGATGGAGATGGGATGGGGATGGGAGAGGATAGAAACTAAAGTGAACGAAGCAAAATCAGATTCCTCTGCTTCTCTCTTTTCTCTCTCTCTCTGTTTAAGGCAGTAATATGTCTCCATCTATGTCTATAGTATTGTAATGGGTGGGTCTCACTACCCTGCCTGAGGAAATTGCTTTATAGTCCCTCTGCCCTCCTCTATATGTGGACACACACATGCACAAACAGACCCCACACACTCTCATGGCAGTAGCCCCAGTGACACTGCTTAAATATTAATGACCTGATTCTCTCTCATTAATAATAGCTGCAGTGCTGATTACTCTGTGAATACCACTGAGTGTGTGTGTGTGTGTGTGTGTGTACACATGGAAGTATGCCTACTCACAGTGCGTGAGCCAAGTATTTGTTCTGCCTGTCACTGGCATATTATACTGTGAATGACTCCAAAATGATCACTGACATTGCATTACTGAGGTAAATTAAATATTATTAAATTACATAACACCGGGGATGTTAAAGGTTAATGCACAATGATAAATCCATTGTAATTTATGTCAGCGTTGGTGTTTGTGTTTTGCAAAGGACAAAAGAGCAGAAGTGTGGCCGGTGGATGCAGGGATAATATGAAGAGACGTGCACAGACACAAGGGAAAGAATTTAACGTGGCGAAGCAACGTGCACACACACGCACACACAAATAAATACAATTGCAAATGCAAAGACATACAGAAACACTCACACAGACTAGCATTCGCTCAGTTAAGCCATGCATGAGTCGTGTGCGATGCAGCTGGCTTAAGCTAGCTTAGTACCAGACACAACACACTGAGTCACACACACACACACACACTAAGGCAAAAGGAAAGCAAGAGTAGACATCAGTATCCAGTGGGTTGTAATGGAGAGCTATCCTATCCTCTGCTAAGAATAGCAAGGGCTAGCCATGAAAAGGAAGAGAAAGTAAGGCTGCAGATAGAAAGGGGAGTGTGACACCAGGAGCTGTGTGTCCTTTAGGATTGATGAGTCAGGGGAATTACAGTGGCACACATGTCAAATAAAAAGAAACCCAAAAATGACATATTCACTAACAAATGATTTTTTGCTTGGGATATGCTGGCTTAAGATAAAATACAACTACAGGCATCGCTTTTGCAAGAAAAGGGCACCGTACTAATGCCTCCGCAGCATGAAGTGCGCGCACACACTCTGTTCGTACTTAAGAGTCTCAAACACCTGAAAAATTCACATTTCTCATTTCCCTGATGAATTACACTGAGCTGTATTTAGACAGGAAGAAAGAAAGTGCTAAACAAGAAGAAGAAGGAAGGTACTGTGTGTTTGTTAGGGTTGTAACACAGTAACAGGTCAGCTGCATGTGGGTCTAGATTTAAAGGATCCACATGCAGTGTTGTCTCAACAATCCATGTAACAATTGTTTTAGTATCCTGCTCTTCTTCTTCTTTTTTCTCCTGTCCTCCCACTTGACTGACATCTTCCTCACTACCCAGTGCAACCCTAAACCTCTTCCCCCCAGGCAGACTTTAACACCCAACCTGCTGCCCACCCACCACAGGACATTCTGGCCCCGGCTGTCGTTGCCTGCACTGTCTGTCTCTGGGTGATGGAAATCATCTTATTAGAGCTGTGCTAATGTCTGCTCTGGATTCCTGGGACACTCCGGCTGCCCCTATTTTAATTGGCTGCCTCTATTAATATTTCATTCGTTTAAATACAGCACGCCACCTTTCACTCTGCTGCCCGTGACCCCGCTGGTGGCTCCTCGCTATGTCAGACTGGGAATATTGATAAGGGAAAATTGTTTTAACGGTGACACACCACATTATTGCTTTGGATATTTTGTGAGCTGCATAGTTTAAGTTTGCTTTGTGAACGCCTGAGACAAATTAATTTGTTGTGGAATTGATTTGGAACTGGAATCGATCAGTTATGGCAAAAAGACACAGTAATTGAGGGTTTGTAAGAGAGTCGACGTGTCATTTGGAGTCAGCTAATGAAACTACAGAGCAAAGAAATGCTATAAAGAAGGTATCAAAGTTCTTCCAGCTGCTGTTTTCTATCATCCATAATGTCACTATTAAAAAGCACTAAGAGGAGCTGTGGAAATCAAGGCAAAACCTGGAAGACCAAGAAAAGTTTAAAATAAAACTGTGGTTCTGGCAGAATGAAATGTTAAACCCCAACACGACTGCAAAAGATCTGCAGGACCAGATGAAACTGAAATTTTGTATTTTAGGTCAGCTTTTATTTTGAAGCCGAACATTTTCTGTGTCCAGTTTGTGTCACACTTTTCAAGTTTCAATGTAAAATAGAGGTGACCATGTCAATAATAAGGAGGTTTTCAGTGCAGTACCATATACTTGTATGTATGATTTCACCTGGTAACAGCCACCAGCCTTCAGCAGCCGCTCGCAAACTGGTTGGGGAATATACATTTTTTTCATAGCAACTGTTTGTTTCCAGGGGCTTAGCGACCGGTCTCTAAACACTTCATTGGTGTGACTGAGGTCTTATTTATTTTCCAGTTTTCAGTTTCAGAAGCTACTCAATAAGTATGGTGAGAAGGAATAACTGGAAGATGACATTTTAATTTTATTATATGTGCTACAGAATGCAATCTTGCTTAATTTTATTTTTTGCAGAGTAAGCCCAACAAATATCTAAGTGAGACGCATGCTCACTCTGTACTTGCTGAAAAAATGCAGGTGAGCACATTGCTCACTCAGGAATGCACAGATACACACATACGTGCAAGCGCAAATGCACAAAGAGCCTGGGGCTACCACCAGGACAGAAGTGCAGCTGGAAGAAGGAAAGGAGGAAACACAACAAGTGGAATAAGTTAGGGTTTGTGACATGAAAAGTGAAGAGAAAGAAGAGAAGAGGTAAAACAAATGAATGTAACTGTTGTTTTAGTTCACAATCCTTCATCGACTCGTTACATTTAACAATTATTTTGTCAGCTCTGTTGTTTTTCCGGTATTGTGGTTGATATTTTTTGACAACAGCAACTCTGGGCTTCCCTGGCTCTGAATCAGGAATCCTCCACACACCTTCTATAAGGATTAAGTACTCTATCTGTAGAGTGCCAGAGAGTCTGATGTGCATTCCCTGTGTAATTTTGTGGTTTATAGTTAAGCAGGTATTTTCTGCTCGAGGTGAAATTCAGTCAGCAGGGTCTTTACTGTAAATTGAGGTGGTTGCATTATTCACCATATATTTCTTGGTTTGTTTGTTTATAGAAAGAGTTCTAATACATTTATTATATAAAGCCATTCATAGCCCAGAAAATGTCTCATAAATTGTGTCAAATGATGTCACCTGAGTCAGGTTCAAGATGAAAAAAACAGTCACCCTGTGGTGATAGTTAAGAAAGGAACAGACCTATGTAGAGATGCACCAGACTGGCTCCTTTGGCCCCAAATAATACAGTTTTCAGCTGATTCAGTCTGTGCCAGTTAAAAAAAACACCACACTTCAACAGTGCAATGCAAACTTAACGTCATATCCTGTTATTATCAGTCCAAAAAGTTTGAAAAACTGCTACTAATAACTTGGTTAAAGATTCTGCTGTAATGATTTTGCTTTATTCCAGTGCCATGATGATAAATGACAGTGTTTTTAGTATGAATATTTAGTATTATTAGTATTAGTATCTAGTATTCTTCTCAAAGAGACACTTGAGAAATCAATACTTAAATCACATAAATTCCACAATCCCATGTTTATTCATTATTTTAGTGTAACATCAGTGTTTTAATTTTATTTGATGCTATTGTAATGTTAGGTGTGTAATATTAGTTCAAGGCTATACTTTGCAGGCTCTAAGCAATCAGCAGCTAATTTAAAAGCAAAACACTTACATTTAGATAGTTAGACACACTGGACCGGGTAAGCAAAAACAGCTGTAATGAATTTCAACTCTTCAACAAAGTACTAAACCAAGTAAAGTTATCAATACCAAACTACTGTCTGCTGTTCTTAGTTCATAAAAGTTCAGTATTTGGAAAAAGCTGAGGATTTCCCACATTACTTGGAGCCTATAAGAGATAGCATTCAAACTTGCCATTGCATTAGATTTTATTTGACATTCCTAAAAGTGAAAATGCAAGCACAGGTAGGATTATAATGTGACAGCCATGGCAGCAAGGAGTCAGTCCGCACATGTGTGTATGTGAATAATGGCAGCTCCTGCGGCCTTCAACACCCATCTGTCATACGTCAACTAAGCTCTGCACTGCTGCCATCTCAATCAGCTGACATAATGTTCCACACACACACTTTCTCTGTCTCTCCCCTTTACACGCATTATTTTGACAGCGTGCCACCGTGAGTGTGAGTGGCGAGAGAAACACACACTGTGTCCCCACAGCGTTCCCTGATTAACGAGATGGTTTGTTCTCTTCCTCAGACATCGGCCAATCAGGCACGAGGACACAAATCTCTCCCCACTGGTGATACTGAAGGCCACCGGCCACTATTTATTGGCAATCTCAGCCCTAACTGCCCAGACAGAGACAGCAACACGCTTGCACAGGCAGACACCACCAACGTGTCTGCCTGTGTGTGTTTTTCATGTGCTCCAAGTCAAATTTGCTACAGGAAATATGATGGCAGGCATATAATAAATATAAGTATTACAACGATGAAATAACAGCTTGAAAACCCCCCCACAAAAAATACACAACAACATACATGGAGGAATCTCCTCATTTTTGTTTGTGTTGGTGTTTGAATAGAGTGCAGGTATTAAAGCTGCAAATCACCACATCAACGCTGTGATTAAAGCAGATTAGGCCATATAATGGTGTTTAATTAGTCCCAAAACTCATGCACATCAAAATCAGGGGCATGCACATGATATGAGCACACACACCAGTATTTGTAAGCATTTGTGTTTTATGTGGATGTGATGTTGCAAGAATGCATGAGGCCAGCATAAGGACAAATGGACCTTCTACACTATGCATCTGCAATTCATTTAAAAAAAGCAATGGTTTATTTGAACTTAACAGTTTCCACAGTGATGGTTAGAGGCTGGCTAACATATTGGCTAATATTAGCTATTTGCTGTTAGCCACTGCACTATGAAACGGTTAACACATTAGCCTAAAACGCAAAAGATCATTGGTTTGAGACCATGGAAAGATACAAATCCCTCAAAGGATGCATCAGGAAACATCCGCGGTGTGCTGACTCCTCCCCCTCACTGCCCAACCGGTCATGGCAGATGGCTGCCCCTCCCTGAGCTTGGTTCTGCCGGAGGTTTCATCCCGTTAAAAGGGAGTTTTTCCTTCCCACTGTCACAAAGTACTTGCTAATAAGTTGTAAAAGTTTTCTTCAGAATAATTATGCTTACAGTATAACTCACCTTGAGATGACTATGGTTGTGATCTGTCCCTATAATGAATAAACATGAATTGAAATTAAATAACTGTGCAACTGAAAGACACTATATGCTGACCAAATATTATCAACATCTATAAAGACCAATAAAGGATAAGTGAAAATTTAACAAATTAAGAAGAGATGAGAGAAAACAATGTTTGCAAGTGTTATGAGTTTTTACATTATACAGTTTGTCCACCAGAGGACAAACTTTGCTGTTTTAACACTGCATTCCACAATAAAGTTAAATTCGATTCAATTCAATTTTATTGATATAGCACCAAATCACAACAACAGTTACCTCAAGGCGTTTTATATTCTAAGGTAGACCCTACAATAATACATACAGAGAAAAAACCCAACAATCATATGACCCCCTATGAGCAAGCACTTTGGCGACAGTGGGAAGGAAAAACTCCCTTTAACAGGAAGAAACCTCCGGCAGAACCGAGCTCAGTGAGGGGCGGCCATCTGCTGCGACCAGTTGGGGTGAGAGAAGGAAAACAGGATAAAGACATGCTGTGGGAAAGAGAGACAGAGATTAATAACAAGTGTGATCCAGCAGAGAGGTCTATTAACACATAGTGAGTGAGAAAGGTGACTGAAAAGGAAATACTCAATGCATCATGGGAATCCCCCAGCAGTCTACACTAGTGATGGGAATTCTGGCTCTTTTTAGAGAACTGGCTCTTTCGGCTCGGCTCACTAAAAAGAGACTACTCTTTCAGCTCCCAACCGGCTCTTCAGGTTGTTTTGTTGCTTTAATTAATTTATTATCAACAACAATATACAAAAAGGAATTACTAATGTAAAAAAACATGGTTTTTAATATATGTTTATATATAAATATATATGGTGGCCCCTAGAGACAGAGCACGTACAAACTCCAAACACATTGCTAGCGTTAACTGAACTTCCAAAACAGAGCTACCTAGATCACTTAAATTACACAATTGAAAGCATATGTGTATTGTTTGTGTATTTATACACTCATATATATTCAAATAATTGAAAAAAAAAAGTTAATTTACCTGTTGCTACCACACACCAAATCCGGTCGTTGGTACTTCCTGGCTTGTGTAGCCACTAGGTAACAAAGCTCAACACTGCGCCTAGCATCCTGGAGCACTTCTGTTGTGTTTTGGAATTTGCATGTATGTTGGAGTTTGTACGTACTTCGGAGTTTGTACGTGCTTCTGTGATTGTACGTGTTTTAGAGTTCGTACGTGCTGCTTTGTCTCTAGGGGCCACTGTAAATATACTTTTATTTATTCACTCCACATAAAATGTAATAAATAAATCAGATAATACAAAAAACAACTATTTACATTTCAATTTTTAACTATTTAAATTTTCAGCTTTTTCCTTTTAAACAAATTTAAAGTGAAACAACACAAAACACAGCAAACCACAACACAATTAAATATAAATTAAAATATGAAAACAAAAAGAAGATGCACATTCTCTGTCATATGGGCCTGCATAAATAAATTTTCTGAATCCTTTATCATCTGCAACTGAAAGTAGTTGTGTATAATTACTATACCTTTCTAATGTGACGTTGTTGTCCCTGGCTCTATTTTCTCTCCCTTTCCCTCCGCTCTGTTCCTACCTACCGCCCTCCCCCCTCTGCTCAGCGCAAGCACAGGGCTCGCGTGCGGAGTGAAGTGGAAAAAAAGTGCGAGAGAGAGGGTGAGAGAAAGAGAGAGAAAAAAAAACGCTCCTAATAAGGAGTCAGCTTGCGTTGTTCACTTCAAAGATTCGGCTCTAAGAGCCGTTTCGTTCGCAACCAACACATCACTAGTCGACACCTATTGCAGCATAACTAAGGGAGGATTCAGGGTCACCTGGTCCAGCCCTAACTATATGCTTTAGCGAAAAGGAAAGTTTTAAGCCTGATCTTAAAAGTAGAGATAGTGTCTGTCTCTTAAATCCAAACTGGAAGCTGGTTGATGTAACATCACTGAAAAGTCTTTTAATGACAGGCGAACAGCTAGCTAGCTAGCTAACAACAAAGTAAGAGTAAGTACATGCAATTGAAGTAAAATTAACCAAATAAATAAATAAAAAGTAAAAATCAGTAAAAATAATTGATGCTGAATTATTAGATGAAATATTGCCTTTTTGTTAACCTCTGGGCTTAATTGGAAGGATTATTGGAAGGAAGGATTGGTGCTGTAGAACTTCAGCTAAACATTAGTAATTGCCTTGTTTATCTGTTTTCACAGTAAAAATAACCCATGTAGAGAGGTTGTGACAGTGTCACAGCTTTCGCCAAAGACATATTCCTGTTTTGTTCGCTGAAATCTGAAAACAGCTCCTCATGGCAGTCTTTTTCTTTTTTTTTCTTTTCCTGAAAGCACTTGGTGACAGCTTTGTTTGTGAAACATTTAATTGTGTTCCCATCAGTTATTTTAAGAAGATGTTGATTGTTTACAGCCTTTCTTTGTTTAATGGCCCCTAACATCATATCTCAGCGACTAAATTACAGATAATCCTGCCATGAACTTCAGCTTTAAAACCGAGGCAATGTAGCATCTTTGCATCTCTCCTTCACTTCACTTATCTACTCATGATCCTGTTTCTATTTTAAAACCTTTGCAATCTAGTTCAAGTCAAAAAACAATAAACAGCATACGTAAGACATGTACACTGTAAGACAGATCCTAAATATACATAAGTGATAAACTACCAGAGGACTTATTAGAGAGGAAGTCTGCAAGCGACTGCACTCTTGTGATATTGACACCATATCACATGCATAGCGATACAGTGGGAAGAAATGTGGAAAAAGAGCGAGAAGTGAACTTGGCCCAAATTCTGAACTGTCGTGCATGTGAGTCATGCTGAATATTGCATAGTCAGAACTGCTGTGATGGCAAACATGGCTCAAAGTTATTTCGGCACGCAAGGTAGAGGACAATTATTATAAGGGAGGGGGGAGAAGCGGGGAAGGAGTGAGAACTTTAATGAATAGATAAACTGCAAGATTTAAATCTGTAAGAGTTAAATCCGATTTTAAAAATCTTTATTTTGCTTGAAAATTTTAATAGCCATCAGATGTATTTATTTCAACTCTGAGTGGCATGCTGACTGTATAACACTAAGACTTAAGTAAATAGTAATTAGGTAAATAGTTTTTTTTAAAAACGCACTCCAATTATATACTCGGCCCCTGAAAGTCTCATTCACCTGGACATTTGCTACCCCAGCTCCATCTCCCCAAAAAACTAAAATCTTGAAGACTCCCAACCCCAAAAATGAATTCAAATCCATACACTGTTTTCTATTGTCCAGAATGGACACTGCCTTTTGCTCTATGTCACCTGGGATAGACTGACCTGCAACCCTGAATATAATACAGTAAGAGGTCAGAAAAATGGATGGATGGATGGATTTAAGCTTTTTGGATTTAGTTCAGAAACCCAAACAAAATAATTAATTTTAACCACTTGATTTTATTCATTATTTGTCTTTCAAATACAATTTTTCTTTCAATATAGTGTTGTATCCCTTTTGGGGGTCTTTAGAGGTGTGACGGCGCATAAGCTGGAAGGCTAAGAAACAGAAGACAGAGCAAAAGAGAGAGACAGATGGTTGAAAGTCAGGAAGAACATGCTGAGAAACGGAGGTCAAAAGGAGAATGCATGGGTACAGAAAAGTTAGCCGTGCTGAATGAGCAGAATAAGCACAGAAAATACATAGAAGCTTAAATAGTGCCAAAAAACTGGGGTTTATCAGACTGCCTGGGAATACTTTCAGAAATCTCCCAGAGTTCTGAGCAATGGCGAAGTCTGGAGAAAGTGAGGGATCACAGGGGGATTGTGGGTAATATGCCAAGGAAGCAAACTAACTTTTCTCTGGTGTCAGCACATCTTCTGTGGAGACTGATCTATCTCCCTCTCATTGCTACAGGATGACACACATGGCAGGAGAGGTAGAGTCTACACATAAGCTGCTTTTTGACAACACACACCCATACACACAAGCAAAGAGTGCCACACTCATGACATGCCAGCTCGCTCTGTAATTCTCTCAGTGTGATTGTGACCACAGCTGCAGAGGAGTATTACATAAAAGCAAAGACCTTCAGTAGTTCAACTGACTGCACAAACCACTGCTTTAGTTATGGCCTTTAAACACTCCGCAGTTGGAACAAACTGAAATGTTTTAACAGATCAAACTGACCCTGATATGATTTTTAAAGGTTTTACTTATTGGTTATTATGTGGTTATCATCATTGCTCCTACACAGAAAAGTCTGGATTGTCTGCACAATGAAGTACGTTTGATTTAATGTAATGCCCAATGACAAATGATCTCATTAGTTTTCTTCACCACGACAAGGAGACATTTATCTTGAACATATCCAAGAATGGAAAACAATATGCAGATTCAGTGTTATGTATTTCATGTCCAACTACATAAAAGTGTCTTATGACCTCTCCTTTTTGAATTGCCCGAAGAACATTTTTTCTTCTCTTCCTGACGTATAATTTTTCATTCATATGTTTAAAGTAACAAGTCTTCCAGACTTCAAATTAAAGTGGACATCGCAAAATCAATTATTTTGCTTTTCAACAAAATATTACTGAATGTGTTTTTTTAAAAACTTTTTTTTCAGCTCACAATGACATCAGAAGAGCATCATAGTACCACCTCCAGCTAGAACAGAACCTTTGCCAAAGCCTAAGACCTCACGAACACACTTGATGATATGGGACTGAGACAAGAACATTTGAGACCATTCAAGTAAAAGTTGCACCTTTTAAAATGAGTTACTTTTGACAATAAGGCATTTCAGAAAGCATGAGTTTCCCTTTGAAAGTAAATGTTTTCCATTTCTGGTTTGAACTGGACTTTTTCAAGTGTATTGCTACCCAATGTCTTCCATGCAAACTATAGGCAGCTGCAGCACTCTGCTAGCAATGAAAAAATTTTTTTGGATGTGGCACCCTGTTTGCAACCAATTTCACCTTGCGACAACTAGAAACCTCCAGGAACCCTTTTCCGGGGTCGCTGTCCAATCTGTGGGCCTAATCTTAGATGATATTTGGTAACCATGATGCTAGCTAGAAAGGTGCAGCCTTGTTCTACAATGGGTGTGGCAAGCAGCAACTCATTCGCATTTAAAGCAAAAGATGCTAGAGCAGACTTAAAAGCTAGGGATGTACAGATATCCTGGAAGTTTTTGTATTATGAGCTGAGATTTCATAATACTTTCAGTAATAATACTGAATACTGAATTCTGAATTTCATATACTTTTAGGAATAATTTTACTTTAAAATTCAATAAAGTAAAAAAAAACTTTTAGACTACTGCAGCTTTATTAAATGGTGACTAATAATGATCATATTAATAAGCAGGAGTTTGTCTCCTACAGTACCACTACTGTAGGAGTAGTGGTACTGTAGTTACACTGTATTACTGTAATTGCTCCACACAAGCACATATGATTAAAAGTCAGGGATCAACGGTATATTAACCACAAAATGACCCATTTGGATTTGACGGTCACTCCGGGTCAGTGGGTGCAGTAAACAGAATGACAAAACGGGTATTTTCATCTCCTTCTAAGCTCTAATCGGGCCTTGTTTTCTCCTCCTTCTCTTCATCCTCTCATCTCTACGCACTCGCCGCTTTTGTTCGAGCTAAATCTGAACACATCAGACTAATGCTACGAGACGTATCAGCCGGCTCGGTGGAAGAAAAGACACAGGAAGAAAGGGATGATTGATGATTCCCCTTCCCCTCCCTCATCTTTCTTCATGACATTGAAAAAAAAGGCACTGATTAAAAAAAAAAAAAAAAAAAAAAAGGAGACTTAAATACTATGTTAACCATCAGCGAGTTTTCCCAGAGTCATAACTGCATGCGTCTATCTTCGATACTTGCATTATAGCCTTTGTGGAATGAACAGGCACAGAGCTGCGCTTTATTCAATTAAAGTCCCTAGGGGGCGCAGCGGCAAATGAACTGCAGCCTAACAAACTCCCACCACTACACATCACCCTGCTAATCAGGCAAAGGCAACAAGGCACACACACTCTGACATTTTCAATCTCGCTGCATTGATATCTGAGCTTTACTGCTATCGTGCAAACAGAAACACACAAACTCAAAAAAATAAAATGCTTAATTTACACAAACAGAAACAGAAACAAAATATGTGGTTTGACTTTATTACCAGTAAAATTAAGAAACTTAGTTGAAGGCAACTACATCAATAACACTAACCTTTCAGCGTTAACATATATCACCATGTGAGTTGGCTGTAATATCAGGTGAAGTACGCAAACACACACACACACACACACACACACACACACACACACACACACACTAAAGTCTAAAGAACTGTGTATTTTAAATATGACATGCTGCATATCTAAAAAAAAAAAAAAACTAAACAAAAGCACAAACCCCTTCTCTACACACTCACTAATAATTTTGCTTTTGAGGAACATGTTTACTCGTGCTTGTAAGCGCTACACACAGGATGAGGAATCTGCTGTAATAGCGCTGAATGCATCTCTGTCTCCACAGGGATGAAAGCCTCATTCACATGAGAGGCTCCATTAACCTCCGAATCAGCTGCTTCGGTATTACATCCTCTTCACACAAACATTCCTGCATTAACCTACACGGTTTTTCAATGAATGGTTTCTCATCCTGTGCGCCATTATATTGCAATTTGAAGTCCCCGTACACCCACACAGGCACTTTAAGTTATTTTGGCTGATTATAGTTAATCTCACACTTATGCTGGGTTGAACTGCAATGGAAATCAGTAATAAACTTGGAGTAGTTATCCAGGTTATTTGGTTCCAAGCTGCCTTGCCAAAACAGATTCAAGTGAATAGAAATTATCCTGGGAGGAACCATAATCAGGAAAAATAACTTTTTATTTATTTGTACCGGAGCCATGTAGAAGGTTTAACCCTTGGAAACAATGTCAAAATTCTGCCAAGGCGCAGAATTTTTAGGAATGGCAGCGGAGCCGGCGCTTCTCTGAGGTGTGCCAGATTTAACACAGCGTGTATGTGACTGTGTGTGTATGTGCGTGTTTGCAGCACTGTGACAGTAGTGGGAGGAAGGAAGTCACACACCATCTCATCTTCCTTGAGCGTCTGTCCCTTAGGTTGGCTGGTTATATAACTGATGTTAAGACAGAACGCTGGCCACCTCTAGGGAGGTATGTGGCACAAAACTGTAGTTACACAGTACCTGCTGCCTTGTGCCAGCCCTGTGATGAAGCCTGCACAGGTAGAAATAATGTATCTTATTGTATTAGCCTTGCACACTTTCAGTCCAATTTATTACTTTCGTCAATTAGATCAGTAATATACCACATTTAAATCTGAAGAAATAAATCTATCTTTGTTTTTATTTATTTATTTTGTCTTTAAGTATATTTTATACCTGACTGAGGCTTAACAGCTGTATGATGTAATTGCAATGCCTGAATAAGTTGTAAACATGCTATATAAATACACCAGATGTGGGTATGCGTCCTCAGTAAGGCTTTGCTCTGTCCTTCACACAGTTTCCCACCACAGTAGGAGAGTTTCTGTACAGGCTGTGTTTTTAATATTCAGCGCTGTCTGACTTCCAGCCCTCCTCGTCTGCTTTGTGCTCTTGACGCAATTTCTGTATTTTTAGCATAATAGAGAGGAGATCCCTTTCTTGGACACTCGTTGGATGCTTCAGAAACAGGATGGCGCACGTCTTCTACAATCACAGCTAGAATGTCTATCTATCTATCTAAATCGAAGCTAAACATTAATCTCTGTGATCTTCTCAATATTGCACTTCATTTACAATTTAACTGACGGTGCTGAAAAAAAAAAACAAAAACCCAAAGAGAACCCTTTTGAAGAAAATCCAGTTAAAAGGCCGCACATTTAACTATGTCGTCGAATTTCACCATCAAGGGCAAGGCTCTGAATATTTGAACACCACACCAGAGGCAGTGCAGAGGCTCAGAAAGGTGCTAATCTTGTCAGAGCACTATGATCACCATGATTATAGTGACACTCTCTCAATCACTAGGCCTGTAATAACGCTCTACCCCTTCATCCCTGTAAGGCTTCCCTTCTCTTCCACCTCACTCACTCTCTCTTTGTCTTGCAGGCAGACAGACAGACACCCACGCACAGACACATGCGCACACATGCACACAAACACACAGACAGACTGTGTGTGCGTGGGTCAGTGCGGCACCGGTGGCTGCAGACTGGAACAGAGGTCGGCCGCACCCTGCTATTATCCCCAGAGACCTGTTCAGTTTAAAGGCAGTGCTGTGGCGCACTGAGTGACAGCTCAATGGAAGGCCCGCTGGGAGCTTACAAGCAGGTGAGGAGTCAGACAAACCAGAGGGAGAACACACACAGAGGGACATAGTGCAGGCACACCGGCAAATACACACCTACACACCGGCAGACACATAAACATCAATGCTCTTAGCTGGCTGTGAGTAAAACAGGCAAGGGATAAAACTGTCAAATGCAGTGGGAAGCACACATACATGCAGGGACACATGACTACACAAACACACACATGCTGAGTATGGTAATAAGGCAGTCATGTTCTTCAGGGATGGAGCCAGTGGCCACAGAGAGAGAGAGAGAGGAAGCAGCTGGCTGTTAAAATACTTCCCCTCCTAGCACTGTAATTTCCTCCCAGAGGCACACCTGGCCAACACTCATTCACACATACGTACTGTATCCGCGTGTGTGCTTTGTGTATGTTTGCGCACAGTGCATGCATGCATGTGTGTTTTCGCATCTGCGTATGTGTTTCTTCTTTAGTTCTGCTTGACTGCGCGTGCCTGTGTGTGTGAGTGTGTGTTTGTGCTGTCACTAATGTTCACGGCTGATTCAAAGTGGATCCCTGCTGCCCAATATAACACCCATATTATTATACAGCATTACAAGTTATTACAAACACGAGGCTCATGTTACAGAGGCAGCTATTGGCACAAAATCTGAGACTAGTATCTTTTTTGGAAAAAAAAAAAAGAAAAGCCTGCAAAACTATTGTTAGAAAATTTGGGTATAAATAAAAAACACTTAATTCAATGGTTTTCCATTTACAGCTCTCTATATTTATTTTGGACAGCTAGCTTTAGTTTTGCCCCTATTTAAAAACAGTGAGGTTTTTAAATTAATAAGTTTTGCTGCCAACTTTGGGGTTTTCCCTGCTTTAGATGCCCAGCCTTGGAAAATGACTTTGTTTACACAGGTTACATATGGTAAAGGTTCTCCTCTAGAACCGCTTCTTCCAGAGCTAAAAACACCAGCCTTAAGACAAAGGTCAGACAACTCAGTTTCATTCAGCTAAAGCTCAGAGAGCCATTTTATTCAAGGGTGAATGGAAAGACAGTGCTGGAATGGGATTATGTTTCTTCAGGGAACTGGGCCAGATAATGCAAATTGACAGAAGCATCAATCTGCCAGTTAAAAGTGAGATGGGCGATGTTTCGAGGGACCCGATTGTGCAAGTGCAATGTACTGTGTCTGTTAAGCTGTGATTGTAGGAAATTTGTTGTCTGTTAACATGCTGTGATTAGGCAATCAGAACAGTTGGAAATTAATCACTATAAACAGATAGATGCATATGAATATGTAGAATCTGTAGGCAAGGGACACGTTTGGTACTAGATGTTCTGGTTTATTTTGGTAGTTTGAGCAGTTTTGGTTGTGAGCTGGTAGAGAGAGACTAAGGAAGAAAATGGTGGCTGTGGCTCAGGTGGTTGAGTGGGTCAACTATCAGTCGGTAGATCTGATTCCTCCGTGTGCTAAAGTATCCTTGGCCAGTTGCCCCAGTTGTGAGAGTGCAGGTACTTCAACTTCCTCCATCAGGTCAAAAACAACAATTAAGTTAAGCTGACTTAGGTTGATCCTAAACTGGCCGAAGGTAAGAATGTAAGCGTGAATGGTCTGACATCATTAACCATTTCTGGGTCCAAAGGTTCCCCAAAATGACACAAACACTGAAGCTCGAGAGTTAAGAATTCTCCAAATTCATACAGCCTAAATAAAATGATCAGTGTGGCTGTTCTCCCAGATGTTGCAATAAAATCTAGCATCCAGGCACCCATAAAAGAGGCTTTACAAGGGTTTAGCAGAGTTAGAAATTAGCAGGAACTTAACTGATTAGTTTCCATCTAAAGGTGCTGACTTGTTCTAAAATAAATAAATACATAAAATATAAAGCTCTCCTATCACTTTGAACGTAAATAAAGACACAAAACTTAACAACAGGAATGCTTGGAGAGTTTTGAATTTGGGCTAGCTAACGTATAATAATGTGCTATCTGCTATGCTAGCTACAATGTTGCTACCTGCTATGCTAGCTACAATGCTATGCTTAGGCTAATATAAACACAATATAGGAAAGATGTAAAACTAGGGTTACATTTTTCCTCAATAAAAGTTTAGGGTCATCAATGAACAGAGATAAAAACCATCATACAGCAGGAAGAACTGAAACGGAGCAAATCTCACCAGATAACACTGGAGATCATCCCACAACATGAGATTAGTCATAAGTTTCTGCATGGTTTGGATTACGCACTGTAAGAAAGTTGTGGTCTTAGCAAATTATCAACAGTGTTAAGTGTTCAAATATTTGGTGTTTCAGACACCGTCAGCCCTGTGGTTACACGATGAGTTTTTAAGGATTTAGCTTAAAGACATGCTTCACAGGAACGGCTTCTGTTTTTAGGGGCTTGTTTTTATTAAATAAAATAAGACATAAATCATGACAATATGTTAAAAAGACAAAAGCCTTAATGAACTGAGTAATAGCTTGGAGCCAGAGGGTTGGTATGGACTTATACAAGCAGATGGGGAAAAGTTTAAAAATGGGACTTTGGTTGTGTGGAAGACATTTTTTTTCTCTTCATGCATTTAAAATTTGTGGTCTGAAACAAAGGGGTTAAAAATGACTCAAGCAAGAGAGAACGTGACCTTCCCAGCATTTCACGTGGCTATTTGGGATTTCCATCAAGAGGCACGCCATAATGCAAAGTGTCTGCTGGGGCCCCGGTTACACGCTGAAGATGAGTTCAGGCCATTTATGAGTTGCGTGTGCTCACATCTCTAAGTGCTTAGTCATGAGTCGCCTCTTAAAACCCTTGCACCATATGACTATCCATGTGTCACACCGGCAGACGGAGAGGTGGGGGCAACAGTGGTGGAGGGGATGCAGTTTAAGGAAATAAAAAAGGAGTAAAGTGAGAGAGTTAGGCAAAGAAAGATATACAGAGAGAGAGCGGGACCCGAGGGAGCCTCCTTCATTTTCTGGATGTGGGAGGCAGACATTAAGCTACAGTGACTAGCACTACTGGCCTCTGTCTGACCCTCTCCAACTTCCTCTTAGCTCAGGCCAAGACTGACACGTCATGGTATCGGCGCTGTGCAACGTGGCGCACACGAACAACACAACAGCACCAATCTAACAACAGCTCACATCAGCCCTGAACGCTAAAGCGGATTAGGGTACAGCACAAAACATACGAGAACACAGAGAATATCACCGCCTGCGGGGGAAAACAAATGCAGGCTTTGTATGCATGTATAAAGCCCCGTGTAGCTGCCACAGCCCTTCGCCCGGTGTCAGCCCACCAGCTAATTGCAGGCATTTCCCCCCAAGGTTGCAGGGAGCTTTTCTACCTTGAGAACAAAATATCAAGCTTGGGAACAAAATGTCAGGGAAAACACAAGAGCTGCAATGAATTACATTTATATTATGTATATAAGTACAAAATAAAACCAAATGATACCACGCAAACAGAATGTTAGAGGAATGCATCATCTAAAGCACTAGATCCAATGTAATTAAGTAATAATGCAGGATACAGTAACATTAATAAAGAATATTTATGTGAGATTCAGGCACACGTAAAAGAGTTAGTGAAGAGCGTTATGGGGAAAAAGCCCTCCAGTAGTCCATCTGTTTGGGCATGTCTCAGCGCCCTGGACAAAACACTGCAGTAGCACTAAAACACATGATTGCATGCATGCAGCTGGAGGAACACATGCACAGACAGTCCTGCCTCCAAAGACTAAACATTCAACTACAGCCTTATAGGCTGGCCTCTGGAATTTGTCTGGGGCATAAAGTAAGCAAAGCAAAGTCAAAGTCTGTATAAGAGAGCAGACAATTAAGGAAAATTAACTGAACAGAAGGGCACTGACCAAAAACCAGATAAAATGAGATAAAATGAAATTACTGGGGAGGAAGAAATGCCTTACTAAAAGATGGGGCTCTGCCCACCCAGCAGTAAAAAAAAGAAGAAGAAGACAAATACGGCAATCCTTTGCTTTTTTATTGCCCCAGCAATTAATTGACAAATGTGTCACATTTATAATAAAGCTCGCTCTCTCCACTTTGGACATTGATTTACACCTTCCTCAGCTTATGGTGTAAGAAAGTGATCAATCTCACTCCTTCTTCATCTCCCTCTCTCTTTCTTGAGCTCCACTATTACCTTGCTAAATATAACTTCCTTCCCTCTGTCTTTAGCCAGGAAATGAGTCCAGCATTCAATATCTGGCTGTGAATTACACAAGCCTGGCATAGGAGATCTTCAGAAATGATTGATCTATTATTAATTAATTTGCTAATGTCCCCGATTGATCTACAGGTGGGGAGTGATTGTCTGGGAAAGAGAATATGAGGGGGATACAAGAGGAAAGTAAAAAAAAGAAGAAGAAGAAAGAATTGATTTCTTTTTAACCTGAGGAAGGTGGAGAGAAGAAGAATCTGTGTGTAAGATCTATACTGCATTTCTTGTATAGCACTGAGCGATATGATGCAACAACTGGAAGGTAAACCTTGTGTTTACATAATGTTGTGGTCTAGAATAGCTAGGACAAAAATGATAAAAAGGAAAAAAGAGAGAGAAACAAAGAGAGCGATCCACATCAAATGCTACTGGGAGCAGCACATGCCTGCTCGTCTGTCTGTCTGTCAGTCTGTCAGTCTGTCTGTCCGCTTAGCCTTGAAAATCCCAGCACTCAAAGCCAGACGACCACAGAACTCATGCCCACGCCACACACGCACACAGACACAAACGCGCGCACACACACACAAACGGGCTCGCACAGTAGCCTGTTCTATCCTACGCTATTGATCTGCACCCCACTCTTCATTAGAAAGAAAGATTCAAAGGCAAGAAGGAGCAGTGAGACGTGTTGTGTGTGCCTATGTGTAAGGCTAAGTGTAAACGTATGATCAAGGGAGTTGTGTAAGCTCTGTGTGGTTGTATATGTGTGTGATTCCATAAAGTTTTTCTTTCTTTCGTTTTTGTAAACCCATATGCATGTGTGTATGTATGTATGTGGATGTACTGCCAGGTATCAGTAACAGTGGGAGCAGATCTGTGTTACTCTAATGCAGTCTGTCCTCACTGGGTGTTCCTATGGAAACTCTCTCTCTCTCTCTCTGTATATTATTAGACATTCTTGAGTCAACTGCTCAGAATAGGAAGACACAGATCTCATCTATTGCAATGCACTCAGTATAAAGTCCTTCGGCTCACACCTGAACTGCGCGGCAGCTTAATTTCCTTGAAATTATTTTCACTTTTGCGATCGTGGGAGATACTGACTCTTGAACTGGTCAGTTTATTAACTTGTAGACATCAGATCAATGAGAGCAACTGGAGGGTCACGTCTACTGACGCGGGCCTGAGGCATGCAGAGCAATAGCGGCGCACTCTATTTTCTGGTAATTTTTCCATTTTTGTTTGATTAATTCTTTTAGTAATAGCACAAAACAAGAAGGCCTTGTGAGAAAAATACTCACATACCTCCAAACAAAACAAAAACAAACAAATTTAATACTAGTAGGTTTTTGTAACATGCTTTAGTCAGTATATGAATGACTAACTATAAACAGGCGCGTTTATTGAACCTTTTTACAATTAAAATAAAGAAATAAATAATCTGAATCAATTTGTATATTTGTTTCGATTTGTTTAGTTTATGTTAGCATATACAGTGGGGCAAAAAAGTATTTAGTCAGCCACCGATTGTGCAAGTTCCCCCACTTAAAATGATGACAGAGGTCAGTAATTTGCACCAGAGGTACACTTCAACTGTGAGAGACAGAATGTGAAAAAAAAATCCATGAATTCACATGGTAGGATTTGTAAAGAATTTATACGTAAATCAGGGTGGAAAATAAGTATTTGGTCAATAACAAAAATACAACTCAATACTTTGTAACATAACCTTTGTTGGCAATAACAGAGGTCAAACGTTTACTATAGGTCTTTACCAGGTTTGCACACACAGTAGCTGGTATTTTGGCCCATTCCTCCATGCAGATCTTCTCAAGAGCAGTGATGTTTTGGGGCTGTCGCCGAGCAACACGGACTTTCAACTCCCGCCACAGATTTTCTATGGGGTTGAGGTCTGGAGACTGGCTAGGCCACTCCAGGACTTTCAAATGCTTCTTACGGAGCCACTCCTTTGTTGCCCGGGCGGTGTGTTTTGGATCATTGTCATGTTGGAAGACCCAGCCTCGTTTCATCTTCAAAGTTCTCACTGATGGAAGGAGGTTTTGGCTCAAAATCTCACGATACTTGGCCCCATTCATTCTGTCCTTAACACGGATCAGTCGTCCTGTCCCCTTGGCAGAAAAACAGCCCCATAGCATGATGTTTCCACCCCCATGCTTCACAGTAGGTATGGTGTTCTTGGGATGCAACTCAGTATTCTTCTTCCTCCAAACACGACGAGTTGAGTTTATACCAAAAAGTTCTACTTTGGTTTCATCTGACCACATGACATTCTCCCAATCCTCTGCTGTATCATCCATGTGCTCTCTGGCAAACTTCAGACGGGCCTGGACATGCACTGGCTTCAGCAGCGGAACACGTCTGGCACTGCGGGATTTGATTCCCTGCCGTTGTAGTGTGTTACTGATGGTGACCTTTGTTACTTTGGTCCCAGCTCTCTGCAGGTCATTCACCAGGTCCCCCCGTGTGGTTCTGGGATCTTTGCTCACCGTTCTCATGATCATTTTGACCCCACGGGATGAGATCTTGCGTGGAGCCCCAGATCGAGGGAGATTATCAGTGGTCTTGTATGTCTTCCATTTTCTGATGATTGCTCCCACAGTTGATTTTTTCACACCAAGCTGCTTGCCTATTGTAGATTCACTCTTCCCAGTCTGGTGCAGGTCTACAATTCTTTTCCTGGTGTCCTTCGAAAGCTCTTTGGTCTTGGCCATGGCGGAGTTTGGAGTCTGACTGGTTGAGGCTGTGGACAGGTGTCTTTTATACAGATGATGAGGTCAAACAGGTGCCATTCATACAGGTAACGAGTGGGGGACAGAAAAGCTTCTTACAGAAGACGTTACAGGTCTGTGAGAGCCAGGGATTTTCCTTGTTTGAGGTGACCAAATACTTATTTTCCACCCTGATTTACGAATAAATTCTTTACAAATCCTACCATGTGAATTCATGGATTTTTTTTTCACATTCTGTCTCTCACAGTTGAAGTGTACCTCTGGTGCAAATTACTGACCTCTGTCATCATTTTAAGTGGGGGAACTTGCACAATTGGTGGCTGACTAAATACTTTTTTGCCCCACTGTAAGGAGGTTAGGATTATGGCTTGATGATGTAGCCAGGGGTGTCGAACTCCAGGCCTCGAGGGCCGGTGTCCTGCATGTTTTAGAGATCACCCCTGGGTCAACACACCTGAATCAAGTGATCAGTTCATTACCAGGCCTCTGGAGAACTTCAAGACATGTGGTAATTTAGCCATTTAAATCAGCTGTGTTGGATCAAGGACACATCTAAAACATGCAGGACACCGGCCCTCGAGGCCTGGAGTTCGACACCTGTGATGTAGACCTTTCAAAAACTCATGTATCTAAAACCTTCAGCTCTTTTGAATAGTATTGTATCTGTGGTTGAGAGCAAACTCAGTAAGATTGGGAAAATGTCAAGCTAGATTCAAGGTCAACAACAACAGAGCACGACACGGCAGTGGAAAGAGTGAAGTTTCCACAACGATCTATGTAAATATGAGTTAACACATGCTGCACAACTGCAGGTACCAAGCTGGGATCAATGGGAAGGTTGCATCAGTAAAGGTTTTTTTAAACCCACCCCCCACATGAACCATCATCTTTTTGCATTATTTTATTGCTAAATAAGGTTGACCACTCATCAACCTTTAAAAAGAAACCTTTTTGCATCTAAATGTGTTTGAATTCGTGAGCTGACACAACATGGGAAACTTTTATATTTTGCTCGCCAAAATGACATCCATACCTGTTGTTTCAGTTTATTGATTTCATCTGTAGAGTGGAAGATGGAGAAACCGAAGACTTAAGACGCAGCTGTCAATTAGTAAGGGAGCCAAGGCAGAGCAAAATTCTGTACAGGAACACAGAGGGTGGTACCTCACCAGTCACACATGTGTGTCTCCATATGTTACTCCTTCCTCACTGGAAAATTAGTGCAGTGACAAGATGTGTTTGAGGGTGTGTAGGTGTAATCTTTTTGACAGTGAGGCACGCTCGCACTGTGACTCACTGTCTTTGCACACAATAGGTTGATATGATTATATAACAAGGTGAGCGTTAGGGAAGACTTTATTTAATGGGAGAACAGCTTGGGTTGTGCTTCAGCATGTATTGTTGAGAACATAACCATGCCACAACTAACACTTGCACGACTTATCCAGGTTTAAAATTTAGTGTGAATAACCTGCACTTAAGTTGGAAGTCAGTGTTACTGAATAACTTCCACGTGTGGCTAGCTCCGATATAAAAAGAGAGGGGAGTGTAGAGCTGAATCGTGCCTAAAGAGCTTCAAAAGTAGAGGACAGTGCGATGAGAACTAGAGACTAACCTCTGGAGTGGTAGTCGTTCGCTGCGCTGCTGATGGGCACTTTCTTAACGGCTGAAGAGCGATAGACGATGTGTGTCCTTCCTCCTCCCCCCTCCTCCTCCTCTTCTATCACTCCATCGCCCCTCTCGACTGGCTCGATAAAAAACTCCTCTCTCTCTGTCTTGATCATACCGGCCTGAAAAAGAAACATGACTCATTATATCATAGTAATACTTATCAGTCGCTAACATGACACCCAGCTTCTCCTCATCCAATATGTGCCTCCATCCCTCACCTCCCTGATAATTTAAAGAAAGAATCGAAGGAGAAGAGAAGGGGAGAGCGGTGATCCCTCCTGGGGCCCCCGCAGAGGTCCAGAGTGACACCTGGCATCTCAAATGGCCAACACAAGAGCAGGAGATGAGACTGTCCCACTCCCATCCTCCGCTAACACATCCTGTCAGGTAATTCCCCACGTCCCTTGTGCACACACTCACACAACACACATCAGCCTGCATGTGAACAGGGGTGAGGAAGAAGAGGTGGCGGCAAGTAAAGAAGAATACTCACAAAACACACACACACACACACACACAAAAAGGGGGTTGCGTACACATACATGGGGAAAACAGGCACTGGGAAAATTGCCCGTCACTCTCTGTTATTCCATCTGTCTGTTTAAGACAACTGGTAATTACCAAGGCAACGCACTGCTGTAGAGGAAAGAGAACACACAGAGAGGATTGCGAGGCTTTTGAGAGGAAGAGAGCAAAAGAAAGAGGGTGATAAATGAAGGGAAAACATTGATACGATCAGCATGTGCCTGTCGGCTTTTCTCTCCGCTCTGACAGGAGAAGGAAAATATGACGAACAAGCTGAAGACAGGAAAGTGAGCTGATGATAGAAAAAAAAACATGCGTTACAGATGAATGAGGAATAAATAGCTGCGTGTGTACTGTACTGCATAGAGATTAGCTGAAGCAGGTGGAGTCAGAAGCCTTACAATGATACCAACACCTCAAATAAAAACAGGCAGTCTATTAAGCTCTGATAATGTCTGGGGGCGTGGTCAACACGATCTCTTAAAAAGCAGACCCCAAATGCATGTCCCCCTGCAACACATTGCCAAATTTAAATGCAAAGTATGCCAACAACTGTTACACAATAAAGGCTTATTGAGAAAAGAAGGCTTTTAATCCAATACAAGGGTTTTTAAAATGAACAGTTTATATGAAGTGTATTGTAGCAATCTGAGTTCCAAGGTTTTTAGTGAAACTCCTGGACAAGCACCTCATAATAACCTTTGTGTTTGTTCCATTGTAAAACTCAAGACTCAAGACACATTACAGTCCAACTGATATAGGATTTGATGATTTTAAAATCTGATATATACCTGAGTCCCTAATATGGTAAATATGAAAGGTTACAAAGGTCGATCAAGATGTCATTAGATCAGTGGAATGAGTACATGACTTAAATAATTAGGCTGGCTCTTCAATGAATGCGCCATGCTACCTTTAAAAAAATGGCGCTAGTTTGGTTTTATATCCAATATAAGATACTGGACCTTGTAGAGGGACCTCGAGATCCCTCAGTCATAACCTAAAATTAAAATAAGCTTTGTCTGTTTATTTGCTTGGTGTGTTTATTTATGTATTTGGAGAAATTCAAAGCATTTCTGTTTTTGCTTGAGTTTTTCTAGGACATTAGATCATTTTCTTGCGATTTAGTGGACAAATACACACGAATGATGAATTTAGTTGATGCGATGTACAGTGTGTTTTTTGCCACTGCGCTGTATGAATACAACTGATTAGACTTCATGCTGTGTGAGAAAAAAGTAAAATAACACATGCACTACATTTGTCATTATTTCTTTTTGTTATTCAGCGCAGTCTTTAAAAAATCCATGTTATTGGCTACATCTGTATCAGTAATGTCTCTATAGTAGAGTACAGGGAGTCTAAATGCATCAAATCTAAAGAAATATGCTTGGTGGAAACAAGTATGCGTAGTACTTATTGACTTTTCTATCAGAAATGGAGAGTATGAATTTGTATGCTCCTAGTATTCCTCGGAGAGGCTGATTTGAAAGGATATTAGCAAAAGTTGCCCCTTAGAAATTAAAAGGTGCTCTTATTCTTGCTCTCTTCGGTTCCTTCCTCTGTCTGCCTCTCTCCTTCACCCTGCCAGTCTGATGCTTTAGTCCCAGAAGGATGTTGACAAGTCACTGACCTGCCTCCCCTTTTCTTTTTTTCTCTTTCTCTTTCCTCGGCTCTCTCTTCCCATCCCTCTATTTTTTCGAGCTATGGTGCAGCATTCTGATTGGATCTGATGGATCTGCGATGGTGCATGCCTTCCCACTCTAGAATACCAAGCAGATGTGAGAGGAGAGCCGTGTCAAAGAAAAAAAGATGACATGTAGGACTGGGAGACATGCTTAGATCAACCAGAGCCCGCATAGTGGGGGTGGAGGGTCAGAGAGAGGAAAATGAGTGTGATCATATAAGAACTGGAGAAAAGCTTTGAGAAAGTGATGTAAATAGACACTATAATAGAATGAACAGTGAAACGCACCGTCTTTATCTCCTCTAAATCATGGACACCCAAGTCCAAGCCAAGGCGATTAAAGGGAGGCTTGTCCAAATGCTTTGTCCGGATGAAGCAAAAGTTCAGATACAGAGTCATCAAAGCAGAGTCATTCAAAGACACAACTGAAAACCATGTTTATATGTAGGCAACCTCGACTCTGCTAGCTTCGCTACTCAATTAAGTCTCTCTTATTTGAAATTTCCTTTATTGGTCTTCATGAAAAAATTAGGTGTGTTACTGTTTGTCTCCCTGTTGTGAGAAAAATCAGCTTCAACTATAACACTTGCTATTAGAAACAGAAGCAGCGATTTTCATTTACACAGGGATCATTTTGTTTAACTCCCATGAAAGAAAACAGGAAGAGCATCAGCACATAACTCAGTTTTGTTGCTTTTACGTAAAATCTTTCCCGCTTGATTCACACCGATACGCTTAATGGTGAAAGCTGCAAAGAAACGTATCCTTGACTGGCACTGCACTACTTTGACTAAGAAGAGTGATTTCTGCTGATGGCTCTGCATGACGTGTGGCATTTGGCTGATGGGTAACTTCAATAATAGTGCACAAAAATGTCTCAGTTTAAAGAACACTGTTTGCAAACGTCTGTATTCCTCTAAAATTATGTAACATCAGAAACGCACATTAAAATGATGTCATCTGGTGATCCGTAAAATCTCAAGCTTCCTGCCAAGTGGATATTCAGCTGCTTTTATGAATTTTTTTCATTTCCTTTGTAATTGCTGTAGCTTAAAAAAATCATCGCCCTATAACTAGTTTTGCCTGTTCAGGGACTGCTCTAGGCTCAGCTGCCTTGCTAGCTGCTGTTCTCTTATTACAGTAAATTCATTGTGCTCCTTTGGGTGATGAGCCTCAAGACATTTTATTAAGTTTGACATGTTAAAATTTAGCTTATTAGCTTCCCTCCCCTCATGAGGCACTTAACTCTAACAGAATCACTCTCTACATTTCATCATCATCAAAAAACCTTTTATAATCTGTATATTAGACCACACACATAAAGCAGCCTTGGGTTTGGGTGAAAAGGTTGGGAATGATCGTGAATTTCACAAGGAGGATTAATATCTTTTTCATCATATGAATGTAAATATATTCAATTCACTTTATGATAGTCGTATGTGATAGGGCTGTGTATAGCTGTAGTCCTGGTAGAGTGCCTGTAGGCTGGGGTTCTCTCAAGTGAACGAGATTACGACTTCACTTTGGTTCTGATCAACAACCAATGTAGAGCATTGGGACTTCTTAGGTTTCTTTGGTGGGGTAAATATATTTTTTACCTGATATAAAAATGTCAAATTGCAAGAAGCAGCATTTACATCCCCTAGTGAACACAACAATGAGACGAGCCCAGGCATGTCTGAGAGCAAGAGCAGTGTGTCAGCTTTTGATGATGATTTAATACGGAGCTACTCCAAAAATTAAAGTGCACTACTTCGCAAAATATGTACGAAATTTATTCTGACACAATTTTCATCACTTGAGGCAAAAAGATGCTTTCAAGTAAAAGTAGTCTACAAAGGAGGAGATACTAGCAGCTGGTGACGTGCAACCAAAATGCAAACATATGACTTTAAGTGTTGCTGGAGCACTCGTTAATTACATAGTGAGTGCTTATGCACTGTTGATAGATATATTGCGGTGTCACTAATATTATAGTGAGGGTGTGATGGGAGTGTCTGGCAAAGGCAAACCTTCACCTCCTGCAAAACTTCAGCAACATTCCAAGGGAGTCTGGATGGGTCATATTCCCCAATATAACTCGAAAAACTAGATCATGGACAACACAGGTAAAGTTAGCCACCATCCCTAAGAAGCCTTATCAAAATTGGTCAAACCTGTGGGACTCTTGAGAGAACTTACAAGTACCAATGGGCTAAGCAGAATGTGGTTTTGGTGGTTACCAAGTCAAGAACCAGTGTGATGGGATTTCAGCGTGGTTTGGAACAAGAGAAATTCTGTACAACTGTCAGAAAACTCAGAGGGGTGAAGCAGCTTTTAGGCAAAAATGTGTGTGGTGGGAGTGGAAGGAATATTTTGAGAATCTCCTGAATTCCAATGGCATGCCGTAATTCCATAGAGGAAGCAGAGAACTATCTGAGTTATTCATTAGCTGTTCGGTGGCTGAGGACAGATGAGATCCACCCCATTTGTCAAAGCTCGATTTTACGGCATTGTCTTGATTAGCATGTCTCTGCAATATTGTACTGTCTTATTCTGTCAATGTGTAATAGTTTAGATTGCCACATGTTAATGTGAGTTATCTTTTGCATACAGTGTTGTGAATTTAGTCTGCCACAATGGTTGATAGCTAACTGTCAAAAAAACAGGCAGACTGCTGCCATGCTGTCCTTGCTGTTGTTTGACCTCTTTGCAAAGGTCATTGTGTGCACTGTAATTTATTTTAGATTTCTGCAAGAATCTGGATCTAGGGTCTGAGATGGATAGTAACTGATCATCCTGGAAAAATGGACCACATTGTCTTTAAAGGTGAGACATCTGAAATAAATTGCTATCATTTTGAAAAAATATATAGAAACAAATAAAAAGTTAAATCCAAAAAAAGGAAAACTGATTGTTTCTCCAGGTTCACATCTGGTTTAGAGATTAGTTATTACAGAGCCAAGTAAACGCTGTGTTCTGGGAACACAGTATTTTCTCAGGGAGAAAGTAAATTGAGAACAGGGTCCTCCAAAGGTTTCCTGCTGTTGTGACTACTTTTGCCAGGTTTGAGTAAGAGATAATCTGGATTCACAGTGGCAAACGTGTCTATTGTAGAGATTAGCACACCAGACATATAAACCTACGTAGTTCTAAACATCAGAAACAAGTCCAGTAAAGAAAACCCCAATGAAAAATGGGTGTCATGTCTCCAAATGTGGGGAAGGAAAAACATGGAGACAGGGCTCTGTTATTCATGTTTGGGTAAAACATTCCGCATGAGACAGCTAATGGAGCTGGAAGAAATAAAGATCAAATAAAAGAGGCAAAAGCCAAGAAAAAAAATAAAAATGAAACATTTTATTGAAATTGAAAAGTACCTGAAGGCATTAAATGTGTAGAAATCTGACAGAGTCCAAGGACAGAAGGAATATTAAGGGAAAAGGCTCAGGAGAACAGTAAAGGGGATACGAATGAAACAGTTAAACCTGACCCTTCCAGCCATTCTCTGACCACAGCCCACCACATCAACAAGCCTGAGAAAGCACAACCACCTTCATGTCTTTGGGATGTCTTTAGGATGAAGGGATCCCACCAACCACAGTGAGACCCTCCAATTCCAAATCATATGCATCAGTGGAAAGCCCCTGCTCGACCTTTGACTCATAACTAAGGAAAAAAAAAATCTAGTGAATATCCTACATGAGACATCAGCAGACAACATCATGACTCGGATGATGATGACAATAAGGCGTACAGGGAGGCCATTTCAGCCCCGTGTAAGGTCAGACATCATGTCATCTTGACAATCTCCTCAAAAAATGGACAAAGAGCTCTGCATAGCAGCCCTGACCATGTACCAGTCTAGCCAAGCTACAGCCTTTGTGCCAGAAGCCCTGACAGCAACCATGTATAAAGCTCCTGCTTGATGCGTCTTCTTTAACAATCAGTAAGCGATGGGACGATATGACCCAGACATGTGTTTCAAGTGCTATCAGAAAGGACATTGGGCTACAGACTGCCTTAGCAGGGACAACACTGAGAGATATGCAACTACTCTGACTCAGCTGATGGTTGCAGTAGACGGTGCTACACCTACAACACACACAGGTGATAGCATACACACCCTATGCTCACGCTTAGTAACACGCGCTATTCCCTACAAAACCAAAAGCTTCAAACTCCTCCACAGGTTAGTGGGACCTATGTCTCGTCTGTTAGAGGGTGAAGAGAAGTGGTAAGAAAAAAACTTATGCGTAATGATGAATGAAGGAAATTGAAACTTCAAACATGTTTGCTGTCTGCCTGATGCCATGATATAATGTGTTGTTTGGGTATTTGAACCCCTGAAGGCCTCACTGTAATTAAACTTGAAGGGTTTGAGCCTGACCCCCACATTTTCAGGCCTGATCAGCTTTAATCAATAGAAGCTGTCAGGTGGTAACATAAGTGACCTACTTTTGGTAGAAGCTGGGAAATGTACACCACACACACCAAGGTACTGTGGCTTTATTTTTAAAGCCACAGTACCTTGTATTATTTGAACACTTTATTTTTAAGGTGTTAAAATAATACAACAATAACAAAGACAAAAACACGACCAAACAAGGCAAAACATAATGAAAAAAATAAAATTAATAATAAATAACATAGTATATTAAAAATGAGTATAAAAAAACCTTGATTTATTTAATCCAACCCCTTTCTCATTATTTAATAATAATGGGTCTTTCTTTTTCCCCCATTAATATAGTTAGCTAAAACCAAACTGAAAATGTAAATTTAGCTAATTAAAAGAAGAATAAAAAGCTTACATATATATATATATATATATATATATATATATATATATATATATATATATATATATATATATATATATGTGTGTGTGTGTGTGTGTGTGTGTGTGTGTGTGTGTGTGTGTGTGTATAAGCAGCAAAAGCAAAACTGAAAAGAACAACCACTTCTAGAAAGTAATTGAAACTAAACTGAAGCGTAAAATTTTAAAAGCGTAAATTTGTCTCTATAGATATTGATAGTGACTTGAAGAAACAATGCCACAGAGAATTTATGACCACACACTTCATGTCAAAACATAAATGTGCATTTAACAAACACATGGTTTAACATGTTTGATATATCAAACAACAACCAACAAGTGCAGACAGTTTACTCCCTCTGGGTTAGGGTTACTGCAATACTACAGGAAGTTTAAAGACAGTGACTCTGAAATAGGCATCTGAGACTGTCGTCCTTGGTTTTACTTTTCAAGAAGAGAGTAGAGTCCACACGTTGGTTGGTTTAGCTTTCGGGAGGAACGATAAAGAGTTTTACCAGCCATGGAATACTGAATCAATGCTTTAAGTTGAGTACTGTGGAAGTGATTTGCAGCGATGTGGCAAATAAAGATGAGTAAAGTGGCTACGGGTAAAATAACTGCTGGTGAGCGAAACCCATGCTAAACTTTCAGTAAATGACCTAAGAGACAGCCAGTGACACTGAAGAATACAGTTAGTTGAGATATGACCTTCTAGGAAATATATTAGAGGGTCACCTAGGCAACTGAAGCTTCAGCGTGTACATGGCTTTAGCCTTTGAGGTTATTTCGTGAGCTTATTCAAAGCTAAAGTCTCTCTTGGTTGGTTTGGGAACACTTTTAAGTCTCCCAGAAGGGCTGGAGGAGGTCCCTAGGGAAAAGGAGGTCTAGACTGCTACTGCAGTCTGGAACCTGGATCTCAGTAAGCAGGAGAGAAAGTAGATGAGGAGCCACAACCAAGGTTTTTACATCTTCTTAGTATAATTCTCTTCCACAGCATGTCTTTATCCTGTCTTCCTTCTCTCACCCCAACCGGTCGCAGCAGATGGCCGCCCCTCCCTGAGCCTGGTTCTGCCGGAGGTTTCTTCCTGTTAAAAGGGAGTTTTTCCTTTCCACTGTCGCCAAAGTGCTTGCTCATAGGGGGTCATATGATTGTTGGGCTTTTCTCTGTATCTATGAAGCGCCTTGAGGCGACATTTGTTGTGATTTGGCGCTATATAAATAAAATTGAATTGAATTGAATTGAATTGAATTGAAATTGAATTGAATTGAATAATGATCGTAGCCTTAAGTATGTAAATATGCCTGTATATATCCAATCTCCTCCTTAACTGGTGGGCAAGTCTCAAAGGAACTTTACACAAACATCGTCGTGCATACAGTGATCATGAACATGTATTATAAATCCCAGTTCTACTGATTTTCATATTTATCATCGCCCTGTGAATGCATCCATTTGCATTTGTTTGTCATGTCATGTTCAGTGTATGTCACCCATACGTAACTTTATGGTCACCAAAATTTGTATCCACACTCAAAATGATACCAAAATTATACTTTTTGTTTTTTTTAAAAGAGTGAAACAAATGCAGCTTAAACTTAGCTTAAACAACCGCCAGTGAATTGCCATTCTAATCGACTATCAAGCAATAAAACATTAGCACATAGAATGCGCCACATATTCACTTCTGGCTCACACTCAAACAATCATTCATGTTCACAACTCAGCAAACTGTGCTGTATATAATGGGTTTTCATTACTCTCACGACAACTGAGACAGTGACACTAACCACAACCCTCCCTCTGAGACCCTGATGTCCATCTGAAGAATCCAAATGCGGATCCTAAACTGAGTCTCACTTTACATCTGGGGGATATTTGAAACCACACTGAGCTCTATTTGAAGATGTGAAGGTAGTAACTTGAGTCCAGGGTAAGTGTCATGAGGAGGACATGAGACAGTAGAGTAGCAGAAAAGCCGTGTTGGAGTGGAGGAGCGGATGTTGTGATGAGCATCAAAGTCACACCCGGTTGGGACCCTCCAGCTCAGTCCAGTGGCAGTCATTGTGTGTGTATGCGTATGTTTGATCTGGTGTCACTATGTGTGTATGTGTGTGTGTGTGTTTGATCTGATTCATAACCCTGTTACTGCTGGCTTACTTCACACACAGTTGCACACATGCATCCACAGGCAGGCGGAGCAGGCACAGTCACACAAACCCAAACACACATCTTCGCACAAATATAGCTTTGATAGTGACTCACTCTCACTGTGTAACCCTCCATTCATTCACCCTTTGAGTCATGAGATAATCAGTGTCATACAATAGTAAAGCTGATTTGGAAAATTAGAGACACTTCAGAGAGACAGATTAAGAGGACACGTCATCGCAAACATTAATACTGTTTTAATTACTCGCATCAACAGCAAATTATAGCTTTTGGCTCAGAGAAAACAAGCTCTGAAAAAAATAAAGATTTGTATTGTGGACTATAAATATGGCTCTGGAAAAAATTTTAATCTATATAACTCAAACCCAGCCTTGAGTGACGCTAAATATAAAAGAAACTGGAAAAATGTACCGCTTGACTCTCACTGGGGAGAGATGGAGAGCAAAAGCAGCAGAAAACTTCAGATTAGGACAGATTCATTAAGTGAATTAAACTGTTTTCTTAATGTTGTCAGGAGTGAGGCATTTTCCCAATTATGTTAATCCAGGATATGGAAGCAAGATGAAGAGAATAAATCTGACACAGCAGAAAAAAACATGAATCTAAACACATTAAACGCATAAAGAGAGTCAGGCCTTCTTGTACTTAAACTTTCTGAAAGCTTTTCTACCTCAGCTCCCACACACTCATAGGCTGACCGAGTATTTGTGTGTGTGTGTGTGTGTGTGTGTGTGTGTGTGTGTGCGTGAGTGCGCGTGTGTGTGTGTGTGTGGTGTGAGCCAGATGCCAGTGTGATTTAAGCCAGAGAGGACTTAGTGACACTGCCTCATCCCTGTCACCCTGCTCAGCTCATTACATAGAGTGGTCGCTAAAAATGGCCACTAAAAACAGAAGAAAAAAACCTGCAAGCACTCACCTACACACTCTCTCTCTCTCACACACACACAAACACACACACACACACGCACGCACACACACACATGTCGCAGCTCTGTCCCAGTCGCCCTTATATGTCTTCTTTCTGCACCTCATTTCTAAATTGTTCATTTTTGACCTACATTTCAGATCACCCTATCTCTATATTTCTCCCTTACACACACAGGGAGAAACCTGAAATGACCCCTAGTGTCATTTCAGGTTTTAAATTTTCACTCAGGCCGACACAAATTAAAAATCTACAAACACAAATTGTATAAAACAAATTGAAAAAGAAAGTAAAAAAGCAAAAAACGAAGCAGTCAAAGGAAGAGGATGAGACACGAGTATACAGGAAAAGCCCTCTGTGAGTCCCCTACAACACCACTCTGGGGCTTTACTCTTCCCCATTGATGCACTTATGGAATTTTCTGTTTCTGACCAATCAGCTCTCCTTCCTGTGTCCCCCCCCCCCCCCTTTTTTTTTTTTTTACTTCTGCTATTGCATCTGCAATGATTTCAAACAGTTCTGTTAGCATCCCATTCTACTTTCCTCCATTTCTTTCCACTAAGTAAGTGGGGAAGGCCTCCAATGTGTGAGAGTGAAGACCCAGGTGCTGGAAAAGGACAAAAGCAGAGTGCAGCACATATTATTTTAACAGACTAATAATAGCAGTAGTAAGCCAAACTGACAGCACGATCTGTGGAAATTTTGGTTCGGGGTCAAAGCTTTGACACAGACAGAAACACAGTTGCTGACAGTCTGGCAGTTAGACCTAGCCAGACAGTTTGGAGCTGCCTCACTGTCCCGTTGTCTCTCTCCCTATTCCTGTTGTTATTCATTAGGACAGAAGCTCCCTCCCCCTGCTGTCTATCCAAACAGAGATTATGAATCAGCAGTACAGGCAAGAGGAGAAGTATAGACAGAATAAAAAGAGGAGCCGAAACAACAGAAATATGTGTTAACCAGCTGGGTAAAGGTGTTTCTTTCTGCTAAAAATGAGACAATTTAAAAGTGACAGGTGAGAATTAAGTGTGACATTGCGGATGGTCTAGAGAAAGACTTGAGGGAAATTGTGGGTCAATGAATAGTCACTGAAGAACACATATAGGAGATAATTTAAAAACTTAATCACAATTAGCTCAAAACTGGAAAAAATCAACTGTACCCCCCAGCTTCACTCCCCACTTCCCAGTTTGTCTCTCTCTTTCTGTCTGACAGCTTTCCCAGGCAACCAAATGTTCCTGACCTGACCAATATTGAGGAGTTGGGACAAGCACGGGGAATGTTTACAAGATTCAATTATCAGAAGCAGCCATACTTGGTCTCTACTGTTGTCTGTGTGGCTCAGGTATTAGCAGAGGGCCTGTAATTCCTGAACAGAGTGTCAGGTTTGTCTTAAAGAGCCAGAGGCTCCATAACATAAAGCTACTCTAATCTCACAGGAAGGTTTATTCTAATCATGAACAACTGTGTGGAGAGGAGCTGATTTACAACACTGTCCCAACAATGACAAAACAATGCTGTTAAGAAAAACTCAGAACTCCAAACAAACCCTGGGGCGCAGTAACAGAGACGGCCTCTGAGGAAATGCACGCCTATAGGGCTTCCTGTTTGTTTTCACCTTGGCAATTTTCATTATATCCAGTGTACTTTAGGACTTAAGTGAAAAACTATTAGAACAAATTCAAGAACTTTACAGGGTGAAAATATCAGCTTTAAAGGTGTTGAGTTAATTTTGCAAGACACATGTGATTTGGATGCTGGAGGCTACGAACACAGACATATATAAACATATATAAGACAAAGTTAAATGATATGCAAATCTGTTACCTCATATTTTACTCAGAACAGAATACAGAAAACACATTGAATGTTTAAAGTGAGAAAATGCGCAATTTAAAAAATATATATATATTAGCTCTGAATTTAGTGGCAGCAATATTTCTCAAAAAAGTTGTAACAGACCAATAAAAAGCTGGGAAAGTATGTGATGCTAAAAAGATATTTTGCAGCTAAGTTTTTTAATTGGCAACAGGTCCGTAAGACGAATAGACAGGCAGAGTTAACAGTGAAGATGGGCAGAGGTTCACTAATATAAAAAAATATGTTCCTATGAGTTATGGAATTATTTGAATATCTTATGATATACAGTACACAATCATCAAAAGATTCAGAGAATCTGGAGAAATCTGGGCTGTCTGATGGAACTACATTAATAATTCCTCCAGAAATCACTTTGTTGGGGGGAATTTGGTTGTTGATAGGACATAGGTTTGATCCGCCCTTTATTTATAAGTGTACAACTGTATCAAAGTTAGGAATGGGTACCGATAAACAGTAGTAACCAGACCGAAAAGCAGCGCACATTTCGGTGTTTTATTTTTTTTTTCCTGAGATGTCATACACTTTGGATTCTAGCCAATCATTTTACCTTTCCAAGGATAGTAGGCGGGCCCAGGTACGTACGTTCTTTTAGAGCAGAGCTACAGATTAAAAATGCCCAAGGCGAAGCGGTCAAAAGCCTAGCTGTACTTCACAGCAAAAGATGCAAACTCAGCAGCCTGCAACAAGTGCTTTAAGGTGATACTGTGCAAAGGAGGTAACACCTCGAATCTGATGAAACCTGGCGATGCATAGCGGGTTTTTTTAAAGCCGAGAAATGTACTGTATTTGATAGCATGCTGCAAGACCGAGCACCGAGCACATCTACTGGCGGTGTGGTAAATCTCGTTAGCGTGGATCGCCCCGTGCGTGAGCTGGACGGTGCTTATCATTTTGCAGAAAAAAAGAGACTGCTAAAAATAAAAACATAAGAGGTTTTTGGACAAAGTTTGTGTTCTCCATTCTTTAAGCACCGGTTCGAGCACTGTTTAAGCACCGGCATCGTTTCAAAAGTATCAATTTAGCACCGGTAACTGATAAAACCTAAATGATACCCATCCCTCATCAAAGTATCTTGTTAACACTTAACTGTTAATTACACTCCCAAAAAGTTTATTCTTTTCATCTGGACATAGCGGTTTCAGTGGGAGAAATGTTTCGTCACTCTTCCAAGTGACTTCTTCAGTCTCAGCTGACTGCAGGTTTCCCCAACCTTATAAACAGAACATTTGCATAATGACTGAAACCAGCACCACTGAATGAACAATGGGCTGGGAAGTTACTTTTGGGGATTTAGTTACCTGGATAATTGAGCGTGCATCAAGATGTTAATTACACTGTATTTACTGTTTATAAACCGTTTTAATGCAGTGTAAATGAGCTACAAGGGCATTTAAATGTTCATATGAGAAAAAAATGAAACTTTAAATCACTTCTTTCATAAAGAATTTAACAGATGTTTACAGTTATATGCACTAACAAATTAATGCAGGGATAAAAGTAAATGCATTAACAAACCTATGGCGTGAGTTATGTATGTAACAGATTACACTTAAAGCACTGATGATGGCAAACGAGTCAACAATGACCTCTGCTAGGTGAAAAAAGACTAAGATGTGAATAAAAAGCTGTGGAACAAGGTATTAAGTGACCTTGCGGAGATAATTTTATAAAGTGTCAATAAATCTGTCATTTTTCAAAAATTGTTTGTTTTTTTGGCGTGAAAAACTGATCTGTGGAAATAATTTGAAGCACAAAGTCCACAATTAATTGTGCAGTCCAGCTGATTTGTAGGGAACACGGCTGACACACATTTTAATGGACTGAAGGTTAATCTTTACAGATCTTTAGCCTTTGTGTGCTCCCAGCCTTTCCTGTGCTCATGCCAGCAAACACTCTTAGTGACACACACACACACACACACACACACACACACACACACACACACACACACACACACACACACACACACACACAAAGCTCCAGCCAAGTACCCATCAATCCTTCTCACTGCCCAAGCCCTGCCATCGATCAGTGAGTATGTGTGTGTGCGCGCGACTGTGTCTGCATTCTTCTTTTGGTGTGTTCACAGTTTTGTGCGTGGTCGTACAGATTGATAAATGACCCCGATTAGTGGCAACTGACCGCTCTATGATTGCAATCTAAGTGTAGCGGAACAGCTGTTCTCGGGGCAGTGTTGTCTAGAGCAGTCTGCGATTAATACAACAGAACTTTAATGAATTACAAATCAACCACAGGCCTCGGATCTGCTGGTCGGTAATACCTACACAGCTCCACCTGTGAATTTTGAGATCTGTGGCAAAACCATGACATATTGTGTTATACAAGCATCCCAGAACCAACTAGAACCAACCGAATAAAACAGCAAGAAAATTCAGTTTTTTCACATCTGTCCATATTCTGTCCGTATTACAGTTGTTTGTATAAGCTGTCAGCTGGGATTGTTGGAATGTTTGTATGAAGACTTCTCGAAGACTTCAAAGTGGCTTTTTTCCCACTCCTATCTTGTCTTTTCCAGGTAAGCCTTCTCTCTATTTTTCTTTCAGTGTCACTGTTCTTTCCTGACCCATTGACCTCTCCCTGATGCCTAAAATCACCTACAAACACACACTGTGACACTTCCACACACGCACATAGACACTCCGATTAACGCCCATCCTCAACCTTATCTCTACTCTATCTCTTTATCTTCACATCTATTGGGTATACCTGTAACCTAGCAACAGAGCTGAGCAAAGACCCACCCCTACCTGCTCACTGTGCTGACTCCTAGCCCTAACAGCCAATCAAACCGTGTCAGGGCAGCAACAAGAGCCAATCAAATTTCTGCTATAACTGGGAGTTGCCCCTTGCTCTCCACCCTTTTGACCCCACATGCAGGAGTATGCATGCTTACGCATTACACAGAAGGAGAGGTCTATAAAGACCAGAGAGACCACAGCATTGGGCTCTGTGTTGATTATGTGAACCAGTACTTTACTAAAGAGGGAAATAAAATGTGTGATTGCAGAATTGTTGATGAACGACTGCAAAAGTAGTCTTCCAGACTAAGACATATAAACTGCTCAGTACATGCACAGAATACACTGTGAATAAAATGTTAGGTAGACTGCTTTTCATACCAAATTTTCTCTGCAAGGCCTGCTCCTTTTCTACACTTTTTTTTCCGCCACTCTTGGCTACTGACATTACAAACTAATAAAAAAATACCCTCTTTGCTGTCGTGTCTCTTTGACCACTGCTGAATACTTCTTGATTTATTTCTCTAGATGAATCAATGCGTGCTCCTGCTGTACTATTGTGGTGCAAAATCAACATGTACCCGTCCAAAGCCATCGGCGTCGCTATGTGGCCAGAAAACATGAACACCTACTTTGTTCAAAGCACATTTTATTTTTCCACCCTAACACTGCGTTATTTCCTTCAGAACCCTTTTGTATTGACATGCCCATACTTCCTCTTTGTAGGATAGACTATAGTATTTTCTTTTTTGCTATAAAATCAATACCCAGATACAATACACCTGAAAGCTGAAACTAAAAGACACAAACTGCGGGCTTAAAAAGCCTGACAAACAACATAGACAGTGCAGGAACAAATGGTCTACAGATGTGTCCCACCCACATTATTCTACGGATCCCAAAGTACCCCTGGTATATAATCAATATTAAGTGCAAAACCTTAAATATATGTAAGTTTAATTTTAACATTCAGAGCTTATAAAGCTTATTTATATGTACAGATCTATATTTACATTCCTTTTCCCCAGTTGCAGATAATGCTATAATGATCAATTGCTTTCTTAATGTCAATCAAGCACTCATCAACAGTAAACTTACACTCTGACTTGGTGCTGTTCTTTTGGAAGTTTTGCTTGAAATCCACCTTTATATCCGTCTTATCCTTCTGTTCCTTATCTTTGAGTTTTAGCTCAGTTCTTGCTGTGTCACATCAAGCACTTTGTAAACAGTGTTTTAAATGAACATATTTAATGCATGCAGGGTTTTTTTTTTTCCCTTGGCTTATCTTTCCTTCTTTGATCTCTCTATCCTCCTGTCCTGTGTCATCGCCTCATCGCCTCTCTTCTTGTATTTTTGCATTTCTGCTCCTTTCCTGGAATCTGTCACAACTAATGCGAGTGGATGGGAGGAAGGTGGCGTGCGAGGGAGAAGATCTACCTTTGAATCGTTACAGCACTCCCTTGCACTGTGTCAATGGGGAGGAAGGGGAGGGGGAATCAAAACTGAAAATTTTTCAATTTAATCAGCCTCTAGTCGGATAGATGGAAAATGGGAAGGTAGACAGGGGGAAAAGAGATGCTGGTCCGAACAAATACACACAACTGCTATTGCAAATATTCCCTTTCACATGGGCCCAGACTTGCTGCACATACTGGAAAGCTGATCTATTCACTCTACTCACAGACAAATGGTCGTCAACTAGCATTTCAAAAATTCCAGGTATGCCATCCATCATAGCTCTACCTGACCTATTGCTTGTTCGTGTGTGCCTATAGATTTGCATGTAAGTGTAGGAGGAAGGTATAAGGTAAAGCTGCCATATTGAGACCAGCTGTAGGGTTATTTATTAATGCAATTCAGTCTGTTATACCTTTTTCCCATCCTAAATTTCCATCTTATTTCAAGAATACCCTCATAGTTGATTATGTTGAAACAGTGCTGTTGGTATACTTTATGTACAATCGAACAGTTTATGGTGCACCACTCATAGATATTCAATGCCTATTACTGCACCTCAAGAGTTATAGATAATTTCTCCCCCTGCATAAAAAATCTGTTTTTGATCATTTAGACTGATGATTTTTCAAGTCCAACCTGGTATGAGTATGTTAGTGCTTCTTCTCCAGATGCAACTTTGGAATCTGAAAAGTGAACCTTATGTGGAAATGGCTTAAACCTGATTTTTTTTTTTTTTTTTACGATTATGTGTTTGCAAAAAGACATCAGTGGCTGGTTTCAAGTCTTGCTGTATACAACACAAGCTTTACTTTTGTAAATTATGGTCCCCATCAGTGTCCAGAAGAATGCTAAAGCAGGGCATTCATTAGGGTGGGGCCACCTTGTTATTGAGAAGTTGCCACTGTATGACTGGATTCACAGTCACCGTGCACCACCCGTGCTTGTGATGTGGTTTCACAAAGCTAAGACGGAGATGGTGAAAACAGCAAAAAAAAAAAATGCAAACCAGTAGGTGACATCATGGTGGCTATGCCCATCTATTTACAGTCTATGCATGTTTCACGTTTCAACAACTTCACGTTCAGCACATTTAAAATTTACAGTTATGGTGGTGTCAACTGTTTTAAATTTGAAATTTTTGAAAAGATTATAAAACACACTTCTCGCTAAGCAGAACTGTGTCTCAGTGATAGATGAAAAGTTACCATCAAGGTCTGGTTTTTACTTGATAAAGTGGTTGTGAACTGTCTTATTTTATTCATGCTAACGATCAAGTTTGCCTCCCTGCCAGACTGTGTTAGAACAATTTAAATTACTCATTACATACTGTAGACTGGTCCAAAAAGCTTTCCCCCCCAGAGATACTCGTCAGGAAAGAGTCTCTTGAAAATTTGATCAATTTTGTCTGGTAACATTAAAAAACTGTAGAAGAGCTATATGATTATTTTTGTTTTTATCCCTTTAATGTGTGTGAAGAGCCAACAAGAAATCAGACAGCTCGGCTGGAGTCTTATTCACGTATGCGCTCTACCAGCTCAACTGTGATGAATGCTAATGCTCGTCCTCACAGGCCTAAAACTGGGGAAGCAAAAAACAGAACATCCAGATACTTAAAAGTGGAAGTTTGGAAATTCTTTTGGCCATATGTGCCACAAGCAGCTTTCATTTGAATGAATAAGGCGACATCTTGTAATCCAGTATCCAGCTGTCCTTGTTAAATCCCTGAGATTTAAACATAGTAAAATCTGTTCCTTACATTTTATTTGTGTATTTGTTCTTGGACAGGCTAACCAAGTTGGAGCATCTCTCTTATTACAGCTCTACACACTATGACAAGCTTATAATATTATTATTACTAAGGGAAGAGAACGAAAATGGGAATTCTTAACTAAAAACTTTTCCCTGACTATCCATTGATCTAAAATGTAATCACTGAATTGCACCATACAATGAAAGGCAGCGATGTGATTAATTCCTTAAATCTGTGTACTATGTTTCTCAAAACGTTCTGACTTAATAATACATTTTTTGCATTTTTTTTTCCTGTAAAGTCCCTACTTCCTGTAAGCTGCCACACATCAAAGTCCACTACACCATATTTCATAAATTTCTCATCAAGTCTTCCAGGCATATGCCTCTGAGGTGTCAGTGCTACCACCAGAGGGCAACACTGTGGCGTTCTGGGTCCATAGGAACTCAGTGGGCAGCAAGGTCTGTGAGGTCTGTCTGGTGGGCAGAACAGAGAGAGCAAGACAGAGACGAGGGGAAGAGGCAGAATGTGTGTGGGAGAGAAAAAACACTAAACAGAAGGTGAGGCGAGACAACTGAGTGGGGGGCCATGAGACTGAAATGTACTCAGAAGGAGTGTGTGTGTGTTTATGTGTGTGAACATGAGGCTTATGTATGAGATCTTGCATAAGCTCAGGTGTCAGCAGGTGCATGAAAGCACTAATACGAAGCCGTGCATTGGCATCTGTATGCGCGCATGTGTATGCGTGTGCATTTGTGTGCCTAAAGACAATACCGCTCCCTCATTACCCTGTTTCCTCCAGTCCAGCACTAATGAGGAGCCTCACCATCACTGTGGTAATCAAGGTCAAGCCTAGGCCAAAACACAGAATCAGACACACCAGGCAGACGCACACTTTGTGGAGCCACAGTGAGGAAGTGATTGTGTATGCACAGCCACAATTAGCAACACATTTACAATAAATAGCCATTTTATATAGCTTTATTCCACAAACGAGAAAGGAAGGCAAAAGCAAGAGGCAAAAGGGTGGAGTTCTATAAGCCTCCCATGTGATCCCAACAGTTGCTAAGAAAGGATGTGGGTGTGATGTTATGTCCCCCCCCTGTCTTCGCTTCCTCCTTTTTTTTGTGAGTTGAAGACAGAGAGACAGGCAGAACATGAGGGAGAGGATGCATGATCGAACACAGGTGGAGTCAGGTAGAAAAAGTGGAAAAAGCAAAGCAGCATAAGGATGAGAAAGGGGGGGAAAGGAGGAGGAGGGAGGGAAAAGCAGGGTGATATACAGGGGTATAAGGCTTGGAGGGGGGGTTGGGGTGGAGGGAGTAATTAAATGAAAAGAGCAAGACTTAGCTCTTTAGTCTCATCCCTCAAGACCAGCCTGACACTGCTCCAGCTAGCTAATGTCATAGCAACAGGGAGAAGGAAAGTCTAATGGGTGCGGCACAGAGAAAAGGAGTAAAAAGCAGGTACAGGCGAGAAAGAGGAGGTAAGGGAGGAGAAACTGAGTGATGAAGGATGTAATGTTGGGAGGAAGGTAGGAAAAAGAAGGAAAGGAAGACACCCTGGAACTAAGGAAGACACAAACACTGCACAGTCAAGGACAGAAACATTGGTCTGTTGGGAAGGATATGAAAAAGATGAAGACGTGAAGAAAAAAGGAAGAAAAAACAACAGGAGTGGAGGAAGCCACAAAGAGTGAGAGGGGTGGCAAACAGCCAGAGGAATAAAAGCCATGCCGTCCCTTTTCTCGCTGTCCATATGAATTCCCCACTCACTTCTTCTGTTGTGCAGCTGTACCTGTGTTTACCATTGTTTCTATATCTAATCTTCTCCTCTGAATAATTAACTAGACTATCAATAATTCAGCTTTAATTAGCAAAGAAACATCAGACAGATGTGAACTTCACTGCATCATAGTGCAAATAAAATACAAGCAAAACACACACGGTGGGGCTTCAGTCTAAAATAGGAGAGGCAGATATAAATTAGAAGCAAGAGATGGGTTAAAACTAATACAGGTGCGAAACCTGAAATGAGAAAATGTTGTTTGAAAGTCGTCATATTTACAGGATCATATGGTTCAGACTGCAGTTCCTATTCCAAGTTTTACTGCGTGAATATTTGAGAGAAATTAAAAGTTTTTCTTACAAAAACGTAAAATAACAAAGTGCGTTTCATACTTTGTAACAGGAAGTGCCTGTATACTGCATGGTCACTTAGACCAATTGTATTCCACATTGCCTTATCAGCAGTTATTGTTTCCTTTATGAGCACAGAACAGTGGAAATTATTAAGCTGTTCTAAACAAACAATCAAGCTGCCTGAAAAGGGAAGCGAATGGAATTTTTCGTCCATTCTTGTTTTGGCTTTCCTTTAAAAGCTGCAAGGTAACCAGCCATAGCAGATATGGAGTCTGGACCTGTAGGCCACTAAAGCAGCTGAGGCATCCTAAATGGATAGAATCACACACTATAAAAAAAACTATCAAGGGTTGCAGTTTCAATTCAACTTGGACCAATGGATGCCCACAAGTGACAGACCAGATCATAAAAATGTACTTATCAATGCAGGGCTACTCTAAGCCAGAAAAACACAAAACAAAAACGTTAACACACACAACCTCAACCCCCCAGGAATGTGGCTTAGCAAAAAAACAGCTGTTGGCATACTGGCCAAAATATTGGGCATTTTAGATACAGAGTTAAAATTGTTCAAATCTTATCTCTTATATCACATCTAATTCACCATCTAATGCATCTAATTCTTTCCCACTGTCCTGTGGTGTCCCACAGGGCTCAGTTCTGGGTCTTCATTTCATGCCTGCTGTTAGTTTTAAAATAAGTTGCAACTTACTTACTGTTGAAATGCAGCTTTTGTTATTATTATTTTAAATATGAATTACTAACTCACCTATGATCCAATTGGCTTTGATGGGTTAAAGCCACTGACAGCCAAAGCGAATGACACTGAGGATTGTTTTAACGTGAAGGAACTCCTCGCATACATGTAGCACCCAAATAAATATTGTTGCAGACAAAAAGAAACTGCTCAGGAGAGGGTCAAGGAGTATAAAAAAGGCCCCAAGAAGTTGAACTGTTCCTATTTAACATAGCATCCACTGGATCTGCTGAAACAAGCCCAATACATGGTGGTCCTAGACCACAATTTAAAGGACCAAAAGGATCTGCCATTATCCGAGTCCCACAGGGCTCAGTTCTGGGTCTTCATTTCATGCATGCTGTTAGTTTTAAAATAAGTTGCAACTTACTTACTGTTGAAATGCAGCTTTGTCATTATTATTTTAAATATGAATTACTACAATAAAAGACTGCTAATAAGATATGATCCATTTGACTTTCCCTTGATGGCCTTTACATCATCTTATTTATCTCAACCAGCATCAACTTCTGTGATTAACTATTTTCCAGTAAATCTGCACTGGGGTGCTTGTAAGCAAGATCCCATGGTTCCATGCACGCCGAAGCTGGTGGTCAACTGACTAACAGCAACGTGGTAATGAGAGATCATCACATTTTGAAGACATTCCGTTTCTTCAACCAACAATGGGCGAAATAACTATTTTAAGGCAACCAATTGAAGTGACTGGCAATGAGAGTGAAGGGTATCACTGGCTGAATTATGAGGGAGTGTTAAATACATTAGAGGCTTACCTAGGCAACCAGATTGTTGACTGTGCAATAGCAACCAGCTGTCAACTAAAAGAGTTCAAGACATGGGGTGATCAAGCTTTTAAGGTGGTGACGCCTGACCTGTGAAATTCTCTGCCTCCACTTTCAGGTTTGCTAGTTCCACTGACATTTAAAACAGCAAAGGACATGCTTGTTTATTTGGTGATTTGCCTATAACAAAATCCCTTTATTGATTGTTTTTTTTCCTCCTAATTATGATACATTTAAATATTTGTATAAATCCGCTGTTCTTTTAATTTCATATTCTTTTCTCCTCTTGTACTTCTTTTTCTTTTGAAAGATTTTTGTAAAGTGTGATTACTACCTGTGAAAAGCACTATAAATTTTGATCGCTTACCTTAAAACATTTTTCTAATACACAAATTATATATATATTAAAGAAAGGTTTGTCATTCTACAGAATTTATGATAATGGTTTGAACAGTGAGCCACACATTCAGAGACATCCCACAACAGCATCTATGTGGTACTGACAGACGACCAGCTATTGCCAAAACAACTTGTTTCCTGCCTGTATCTAACGCCTGTGTACATCTATGAAGGATTTATGGTGTGTGTGTGTGTGTGTGTGTGTGTGTGTGTGTGTGTGTGTGTATGTGTGTGTGTTGCAGCCCAAATAGAGAGTACACCAATAAGATCTGCCTCTGGATCGATCGGACTCAGACTGTGCATGAGTTGACAGGCCGGGCTTGTTGTTTTTTGATTGATCCAGACTCTGTGTTATGTGGGTGGGTGTTCTAAATCTATGTGTGCCCATAAAATACTAAGAAAAGTATATAAAATGATCCCTCTATACCTTTATACAACTACACAAATGATGCATCTTAGTATTTACAAAAAATTGGAATGAACAAACTAGTGCTTAAGCATCAAACCCAGTGTTAAAATGTGCAACTTTAGACCAAAGATAACGATGTAGCTATTGGCATAGCTAATTGCTCTACATCAACAACTGCGCATGTATTTTCTATAGTAACTCACTCATGGAAGATGTACCGAGGCTTAGTAAGGACACTCTAATGTAGGGATTGTAATTTAAAGGTGGCTTTAAATTCTGCCTCGACCCCATATCATTTTTGCTATTTTTTCATAATGTTAAAAACATCAAATAATAGCTGATTTCTCTATGATGGACGCCTGATATGAATAAAAAAAATATAAATGTAGGCAGACTAGAGATGAGATTAAAGGGAAAAAGAGGGAAATAAAGTTGGGAAAAACAAAAGAGGTAACGGATAAAGCAGAGTGGCAGAAGCAGCAGGTTAGCACTAATGGTCAATGACATGTTAGCGCTGTGGCTGGGCTTAGCACAAGCGTGTGCACTGCTGAAATATTTACACGGCTTACAGAACCAGAGGCTCATTCACTTCAAATCAGCTGGAGCAGAGAGGGAGAGCAAGCCGGGCCACTTTCCTCCCTCTTTGCTGCACTGTAGCAGCACACGTAATTCAAATGGATGGAGACTTTTTGTTTTACTTATTCATTTTTGCCCCTGTGTGTTGGACCTTTGCTTCAGTTTGATAATGGGCAAAAAGATGGTTTAAAGATGAGGAAGTAGAAAGACAAACTTGTTTCTTCCTGTTGGCTTTCCCACTGTTATCCTATTCTTTAGCTTGACCCTGTGCACACTGTGTCTTTCTTCCTTTTTTTATTTCCCTGTTAATTCTTTTGCAGTGTTCTGTGCTTTTGGACCATTGTCTTGGACTATTCTCTAGGACATCTTGTTCTCTACATCCCTCCCATCTCTCTCTTCCACACGCATATTTTTAATATCTCTCAGTCTATATTAAAAGAACTATGAGGATGACTGACAAGCTGCAATCAACTTTGATTTCAACATTTCATGCAGGCCTGCCTGCACCACAGTGTGTGTGTGTGTGTGTATGTTAATGTCCCTCTGCATGCGTAAGTGATCCTACGACGGTGTGTGAAACGGAAACATCCAAGCTCCTCGGTGTGTCTTTCGGGAGCTTGTCAGCTTCAAAGACAGGGGTCAAACCAACAGGCACCTGACACAGGCTAACTTCGCTTGCTGCTGCCATGACAACAGAAAACAAAACAAAAAACATTAAAACATACTGTATTTTCATAATGGCAGTTCCGTCTCTCTCCCCGTTCTCACTCACGTTCTCTCCCTCATGCTGTACAGATGACTGGAGAGGATTCAGGAAGAGAGAGACAAAAATCTGTCACTTGCGTTCTCTCCTGTGAAATTTTCACTCTCCCTCTGTAGTGGTGCTTTTGCTTTCACCCTGTCTGCTGCAAGTGATTGAACTTATTCACCTTTTTCCTCTATGTTTTTTTTTTTTTGTGCTTTCTGGAAGCCTGAGGTGGACATGCCTGGAAGCGAAATTCCTCCTGATCAACTCTGACAGCTCCAGTTTAATATTTCACCACTGGACGGGCACACTTGCGCATAGCCATATTGTACACATGCAGGGCATGCAAGAAGTGTTCAAAGTCCGGTCACGCTGATGATAAAAAAGAGGCAGCGGGACCCCTCCAGGAGAACTTTCAGAGTCTTACCTAAGTGACAACTTCTTGGCGGTACCCACAGGCTTTAACATGGTGGTTGCTGATGGCAGTGCTAATGACAAGTTATGTTTTCAGGCAAAGCTGCATGAGGTTGTCCATTATCCTTCTCCCTACTGGCCTCTTCTCTCATTCCCTCCCACTCACCCCCCCTCCTGTTCTTTCTCTCACTTTTCTTTTTAATTACCTGATGTCTCCTCTTCTGGCCCAGACGCCAATAGAGATGTGAGCAGCACCGCCTGCACTGAACTGTCTGTGTACATCTGATCTCTGATCTTTCCTCTGTCTGACTGTGTATATGAGTGTGTGTGCGTTTCCCTAAGTGGGCCTATTTTGTGTGTATCTAGACACAACCTGTCTGCACTGTCTGTCTGTGAATATGATTGTTTTACAAGCTTTAATATAATGTGGACATACATTTTTTTGATGAAATGCATTGTTTTATCGCTCATTGATCTTTTGGCAGAAAGAAAATAAGCCCTATGAATGATTAACAAATATAAAAACCAATGCATTCATTAATTTTTTTAATGTTTTAATTTAACCCTGTCTCTCGCCCTATGAGATTGGCCTTAGCCCCTCCATCACCCTGAAATGGATACGTGGAAGAGAATGGGCAGATGGTTTTAATTTACATTAAGGGTAAGAAATATGAAATAATATATATATATATATATATATATATATATATATTAGGTATATATATATATTAGGGGTGCAACGATACACAAAATTCACGGTTCGGTTCAGTTCGATACTTTGGTGTCACGGTTCGATATTTTTTCAATACAAAAAAAATGTTCATGCCTTTTTAATTTGTCATTTATTAAAATTATAAATATATATTTTAACTCAAAGTACAAATTTTAAATTTAATGTTGCTGAAACAACAAAGTAATAAAAAATATAAATCTATCTGATCGAGAAATCACTCATCTTTGGAAAAGAGAGTTTATTACAGAGAAATGGCTCTTTCCAAAATAAAAGCTATACTATACACTTCTTCTGGGCTATATTCTCAGCAGCATATTAAACATATCAGGTCCCCATAAGGAGAATCGTGTGCTAATGGCTGTCTAAATGACTTGGGTAAAGTGTGTAGCATGCGTGCTTGTGGTTTTTCTCTGCTTCCACTGGTCTTTGCACTAGGATGCTGTCGGAGTAAATGTGCAGTCATATTCGTGCTGTCAGCGTTAATCTCGTTGAAATGACGTTAACGCCACAACACGGCAAATCTCCGTTAACGAGTTACCGCAGATCGCCCTGTGCGTGGGGCTGGACGGTCAACACGTTAACGAGCTAACTGCGCTAACGCACTAGTTCCCACCAATGTAATTGAGCATTGCGTGGCACATCCAACATACTGTTTTACTTTTGTCCATGTCGCGCTTACCTTCAGGGTCATACTTCACATGAAAACCAAAATAGTTCCAAACGCCAGATCTGAATGAGGGTGGGGGAGGTTCAATTAACAGAGCTTAACTTCAGTCTCGCTAGCTTGCCCTGCGCTCAGTGAATCTGCGTTTGACTACTCCGCCTAGGCTGCACTGTCGAGCGCAGATCCACTGAGCTCTCAACACAGACAGCACTGTCAGAAGGAAAGTTGATAAAATAAATTAAAAATTTTGTATTGTTCGATACATATGCGTACCGAACCGAAAGTACTGTATCAAACGGTATATATATATATATATATATATATATATATATATATCTATATATCTATATACCGTATATATATATATATATATACCGTATATATATATATATATACCGTATATATATATATATATATATATATATATACCGTATATATATATATATATATATATATACCGTATATATATATACCGTATATATATATATATATATATATATATATATATATACCGTATATATATATACCGTATATATATATATATATATATATATATATATATATATATATATATGTGTGTGTGTGTGTGTGTGTGTGTGTTCTTTTTATAATATTTAGATTCCTTGAGATGCACTAGTATGTGAGCATGATGTCAGGCTATTATCATAATTTAACTCAAAGTATCATCATGCCTAAATACTACCACAAAGCTCCTAACATATACTTCTATACTGAATGCACAAAGTAGGCAACCCAGCACTCCACCACAGGTATGCCTTATTTGCTGACCATTGTATACAGAGGCTATTATAATTACAAAATTAGGGTGGGAGGTCACGGATGATGTCGAACTCTTAGAAACTCGCACAAACTCAATTGGCTTTGATGGGTTAAAGCCACTGACACCCAAAGCGAATGACACTGAGGTTGTTTTAACGTGAAGGAACTCCTCGCATACATGTAGCACCCAAATAAATATTGTTGCAGACAAAAAGAAACTGCTCAGGAGAGGGTCAAGGAGTATAAAAAAGGCCCCAAGAAGTTGAACTGTTCCTATTTAACATAGCATCCACTGGATCTGCTGAAACAAGCCCAATACATGGTGGTCCTAGACCACAATTTAAAGGACCAAAAGGATCTGCCATTATCCGAGTGTCACTCACCAAAGCTAGGACACTTGCTATTATACCGTGTCTGTGCTCCAAAGGGGACAGAACTGTGTGTGGAGGACCTACCTACTTATTAGACAGGTTATTGTTGTTGCTGATTGTCGTTTCTGAAAACGATGGTACGAGTTGTTTCCATAATCGATCTGTCTAACCTCATTATTGTTTAATCTTTTGACCTACCAACATTTAGGAAATAGTGAAAAATGCCCTGCTCAATCTCCCAGGACCCAAGATGACATTTAAATATCTTTTTATTTATTTTTTGTCAAGAAAGTCAACAAACTTGTTCTCATTAAACGAATGCATGCTTCAAATCACTCTTTTAAGATTTTGCACTTCAAATGCAAACAGACTGATCCGACATATTAGGCTCCCTGCTGGTGAGTAAATCTGCTTGCGCTCTCTGCACCAACAAGGGTTTACGTCACAAAAAATAGACAAAGTACAAGAGGGATTAGAATAAATAAAACAAAGTGGAAGCGACAAGGGGGAGACAAATGACAGTGAGAACACAAAACATAGTTTGGAAGGTTCTGGGAAGATGATCATAAAGTGATTCAGTTAAGCTGTCGGGACAGCACTATAGAACCTACACAGGCAGGAATCAGAGGAAGTGACACTGAGGCACAAACGGATTTTGGTTGTCTGTCATTCCTTCTTCTCCACTCGGTAGATCAGAACAAGGCTTTCTGTGTGTGCCATACACTTTTCTTTTCTGAATATCCAGGTTTTTGTACACTTTTCTGTTTCCTGTGACTGATCTCTCCAGGATGTCCCTTCTCTCTCCTGAAGTCAAGCTCAGGTTTCCCATCTGCGACATGTGTGAGGACAGAGACGGCTTGTTGCACTTCAAACAAAACCGAAAGGCCCCCGGCACCCTTGGCGCTGCTGCAGAGACGACTGGATACCGAGACGGGAAGTCACCTGCCAATGGGGTCATCTGCATTCGTGTGTTTGTGTGTCTGTGTATGTGTTTGGCAAGGATATAAGAGCTTTCATTCCTCTTGTCATGCTGGCACAAACAAGTCTACATGAGGAGGGCTTTACATTGTGGTTTTTGAAAGAAAGTTTTTCTTTTGGCACCAAACATTTACCCCCTGTAGGCCTGAAAGATTTTTTTCCAAGTCATTCTTCATTTAATCATTTTGTGATCATGTTTATTACAGAAAAGTGCCAAATGTATGTTGTTTACAGCTTCACTAAAGCTAGAGATGTTTACAAGCAGATGTTTATAAGTGTAAGTTCTGCCAAGAGTACTTTAGTCAAAGTAGGACTGTTAATTTCATACGCAGTAATGGCTCTGCTGTGGGACATGTGAGTACACAGAAAGCTTAATGACAGGGAGAACAGCAGCAAGACCCCCTCACAGAGCAGGCAACAGTGCCAGCAGATCCTACACTGACTAAGCTGGATATAACGTGAATAGCCTGAAATGGTGCTGGCTAGGGTGGAGGTGTGTTTGCAAAGTGGCTTGCAGAGGCAGGAGCAATAGCATGCAGGCTTAATTAGCACGCTGCTTATGGAATATGACAATAGGATCCACAGAAACGTGTCAGAGAAGTCATCAGCTGATGTGTGCTAGCATCTAGAGCAGCTGATCTGCTGGGATGGCTGGCTCAGCTTAACGCAGCAACTTGCCAGAATTAAAACTACGCTGAATTTCTGAACAAATCAAGGGTGTAGTCTGAACATAGATAATAATTTAAACATGCTGCAGTCAAATAAAAGCAATTAAATACATTTTTTCTTTATCATTTCTGGATCAACAGGAGTTTTCCTCATTGCCCAATTCCTGATAAATTGGGCAATGAGTTCCCTGGATAGAAAGTCCATCGTTTCAGTTTAATCCTAAAGCAAAGCTCAAGATTGTGTTCTGGTTTTATTTCTAAGGGTTTTCCCTAATAAAATTAGTATCATACTGGATAACTAATGCATTGAAGCATCATCTCAGCACTATATAAGATTATAAGTCCTCCACCAGCAATCCCCAAAAGGAGAAAGAAAGAAAAAGAAAACACAGACCCCTAAAACATGCCACATTGAGAGAAATTTCAAGAGTTTTAACAAGAAAAATAAATCCAGAGAAAAGGACGGGAGAAAATCAGATCTGGAGTTCCAAAGGGAGCATTTGAAAATTGAACTATTTAGCCCTCTGACAAAGTCAAACAGACTCCGTGTTTACAGTGTGGAGGTTAGACAAGATCCTCTGAGGTCTTAAAGCTTTGAAAGCACATCTATGAGCTCTGTTTTTTAAAACATTCTAGGTGCGTAACGGGCAGGGATAAATGGCACTATAGGGACAGCCAAACTACATTTCTCAGTGAGAGGATGGCTACCTTTAAAGTAAGCACCAAAATCAGTAAACAGCACAGAAAACTACTGCACTGGGTGAAAAACCAAACTAGGGCTGCATATTCTAAACTGTGTATGTCTATAGGATTGTCCTTTGTTTTGTGGCCCAACCTTAAAGTCAGAACAGCTTTTTTTTAACAGTTATGTTAGACCGTCAGACACTTCAGTAAGGGAACCTTTTCAACCACTAAGTATGAAACTCAATTCATTTAGGCATGTAGCCATAGTACAGATGACCTTCTCGAGTCCAGAACTGAGCATCAGAATATAGAAAAAAGGTGATGTAAGTGATTTGAATGTGGCATGGCTATTGGTGCCAGATAGGCAAGGATTTTCCCACAAACCAACCTGTTGGGTTTACAGAGAAAATATACAGTGAGTGGTAGTTCCTTGGGCAAAAATACCTGGGCATTCTCTTCCGACCGCACGAGGAGAATGGCCAGAATGCAAGAAGACTGCACCAGGTGCCACTCCTGTCAGCTATGAACAATGAGTCCAAACAAAATTAGCAAAAACCACATGGAAGCAATGGATCCATCCTTCTTGGTATCAGTGGCTGCTGGTAGTGGTACAACAATCTGAGCATTGTTTAAAATGCCACAACTTATTTTAATTGTTGCTGACCATGTTCCCTCTTTATGACTACAGTTTACCTGCTTGCAGCATGATACCGTGTCATGTTGCAAAGCTCAGATCATCTCTCACTGGTTTCTTGAACATAGCAATGAGTTTACTGTATTCAAATGGCCTCCACAGTCAACAGATCTCAATCCAATAGAGCGCCTTTGGGATGTGGTGAAACAGGAAATCCATATCTTGGATGTGCAGCCAACAAATCTGCAGGAACTGCGTAATACTATCATGTCAGTGTAGACTAAAATCTCTCAGGAATGTTTCCATCACTTTGTTGAATGTATGCCACGAACAATTGAGACAGTTCTGAAGGAAAAAGAGGGCCCGACTCAAAATCAAACCATCCAGTGAGTACAGCGTTCAAATTAATGAGAAGATAATCACGCAAACTGGGTATCCTCTCTCACCTTAGGCTAAAACTCAAACAGCTTAATATTACAAGATGTTGTATTGAGTGGCTAGACTTGATACAGTCTGATGACTGATGGCTGCACTGATTAAAATAGAGCGCTTGTGATTATCAAGAACATGAGGGAAAATGAAAGCGACAGATAGAATGAAAGACTGAGTGAGATGAGAGAATAAAATACTCCATTACTGTCAGCATATTATGCACCACACCAGAGTAATGATTATGAATGGGCCAATAAAAAAACATGGCTAAAATACTTTTTTTTATTGCTCCTCAATAGGGATTAGAAACTTGATATTTTGGGTTAGTTTTACAACACGGAAGCTCTGATGACATAAGTAAGTTGTTCGAATAGTAACTTCTGTAAATACAGTAGGTAGATGCAAACACAAAACTGCTTTACTGAATTTTCGCTTGACCCTTTGCCTCAATGTTCCTGTGTTCGTCACGCAAAAAACCCCAAATGCACATTGAAGGTCAACTCGTCTTTATGTCACAGACCTTGTGCCACTCGGTGAATAGAAGCCATAAGAGCTGTGCACAGCAGGCAAGATCCTAGAGAGAACAGAGCACAGAGATGTCTTTTGAAAAGCATAACATCATCTATCAGCTGGAATCTTGTTCAATCTGTGTGGAGGAGATGCTTCAAGACGTGTCAAGGAAAGCTTAGTGGTAATGCTATTGATATTTCTGCAAGCTGTAAGGTTACAGAGAGCTGCTTTCAAATGAAACCGCCCGCTTTGAAGAGACACGACTATTTAGACACTGAGAAGTGCGGCATAAACACAAAGCTCTGCTCACAGATACACAGTGAAAACGTAAGCTGTGTAGCGGTTTTCATGGTTAATTTTCAATGGTTTACAAGGGTCCACAGATCATACACCAAATGTTTCAGTGAATTATAACAACATAGGTGCACTCAGAACATAACCACTCCTCGTTGTCATGGTAACACACAGGGTCAGTAGGTCAGGAATATGTGCGGTTTTGCATTTTAGTGATTTCAGGCATTTATGTCACACACACATAACGCACACACAGAGTGCATGTCGCCATTTATCCAGCAGTCACCATGACCTCTCTCATTAGCTGGAATTAGCCTAATAATTCCTGGACAGGCGAGGGAAAGCTACTAAAACTGGGAAAACTGCCACATCCCCTCAAATTTCCTCACACTTCTTTAACCCTCACTGGGTCAGGAGAGGGCCTAGCGAGACAGACTAGGCCTCAGGGGATTGATGTGAAGAGTGGAGATGGGAGCTGCCACAGGAACCACAGGAAAAAATTCTGTGTGTGGCGAAGAAGTAGAGCATAACTTGATCTTTCCACTCTCATTCCCTCTTTTCATATGCATGCACTGCACCTTATCTGCAGCACACACAAGTAGCTGAGGATTCAACTCTTTAACAAAGATGATCATGGCTTTCCTGTGTGTTAGCTGGGATCCATTAAACTGGAAAATATATATTGTGTTTATTGTACTTGATGCATTTGTAAAGGTGGGACTGATACTTATTGTGTCTGCTTGAGCAAATGAAACATACAGTAAATCAATGACAACTTTAAAAAGTCATTTAAAGCACTGTACACTGATATGAAGGGTCAGGATATTCAATAAGAGAAACCTGAGAATGTCTAACTTTAATCTAACACCAGGATCAATATTTCTGATATGACACATTTGAAACTAGGACAGAAATTATGGTTCAAAAGCTGCTCTATGGTTCACAGTAGAGCTGTCTGTCTCTGCTCATATCCCTCTGTTACACTGGACTCATTGGATAGAAGCCTCACCAAATTATATTTCACTTCCATGGGATGAAAGTGCAGGGTTGATTCCTACCTAAGCAAAGCATAGCCTCAGTATTTGGTGAAATCCAAAGCAAAGCAATGATAAACAGCATTTTATTTGGAAGAGATGGGTGGAAAATTATATTCTTATTCAGAGATTTGTTCTGTGCTGCTGTACTTAAATTATAGTATAAAGTATACAGTGTATAATCATTGACTTGGTTGAAAAGATTCTGCCTTCCGCTGTAAATGGAGTTCATAAATGGTTCAAGGCTCACTTTCATACTTTGATAATATAATATGTGTGCAGTTTGTGTTCTAGCTGAAGCTACAGTGGGGGAATATTTATCTGATCTCCTGCTGAATTTGTAAGTTCGCACACTTACAAAGAAATGTAATTTTTCATGGTAGTTTCATTTTAATGGACAGAAACAGAATATCAACCAAAAATGAAAGTTGTGACTTGATTTGCATGCATTGAGTCATATAAGTATTTAATACCTTACAACCCATCCAGAATTATGACTCCCACTATACCCATGTGGCACACAGATTACAATCAATCAATCAATTACAGATACTTTTTTTTTTTTTTATCTCAACCCATTATGTATATAAAACACACCTGTCCACAGAATCAGTTCCTTCCACTTCAACCTCTCCACCACCCAGACACGACCAAAGAGCTGTCAAAGGACATCACAGTCAAGACTGTAGACCCGCACATCACTGGAATAGGCTGACAAAAGCTGACACCTATTGGTGTGATTATTTGGAAATAGAAGAAACATAAAATCGCCTTCAGTCCTGAGCGCCATGCAAGATCTTGCATCATGGGGTGGGGGGGTGGGGTGGGGGGTGGGGGTGGGGTGACGATGAAGTGGTGGATCACCCCAAAACTACACGTGAGGAGCTTGTTAATGATCTTTAGGCAGTTGGGACCACAGTCACCAAGAGCACCAAAGGTAACACACTACGCTGTAATGAATTGAAATCTTGCTCCGGCCGCAAGGTCCCTCTGCTCAAAAAGGCACATGTACAGACCCATCTTAATTTTCCCAGCGAACATGTAAATGATTCAGAGAAGGCTTGGGTGAAAGTGCTGTGGTCAGATGAAACCAAAATTGAGCTCTTTGGCATCAACTCATCCCGCTGTGTTTGGAGGAAGAGAAATGCTGAGTATGACCCAAAGACACCAACCCTACATCAAACAAGCAGGTGGAAACATTATGCTTTGGGGTTGTTTTTTGGCTAAGAGTAGAAGATGACTTCCACATTGTATTGTAAAATATTGGATGAGAAGCTCCTTACCTCATCCAAAATACCAAAGACGGATCATTGGTAGGTCCTCAAGTATGACAGTGACACAAAACATACTACATCTCAACCCCTCCTGAGATGTGTGCAAACTTCTTACATGCTTTCCAACAAGTGTTTCTCCACCAACTACTAAGTCATCTTATACTTATCAAAATGTGGACATTAGGACTTTGTTGTTATGCACATGTGAGCCAATATATAATTCAAAATAAAAACTGCACATCATTAAAAACAGAGAAAAAAGAAAAAAACTTGCACTTAAAATCACTTAAAAGCCAGAAATGTTCCCATGCAAACTTACATCTGACAAACAGCACAGAAAAAAAAACATGTTGTCTGGCAAACATTTATGCTTGTATCAATATAGATTTTATGACTCAAAACAACAAGTTTGTAGTGTAACCCAGAAAGTCTGAAGAGAAGAATGAATCATGTTCAATAGTAAACAGCAGTTAAAGAAGGTGGGTAGCAGCTGTCCTCTATGACAAATGCCTCATGTTAAGCCCTGCCTGCCAACTATATTCATTACAGTCTTGTCAAAATCACAGAGCAGTTGGTTAATTTAAATTAACCAGCAATCCAGAGACTTCATTGGCAACAGCAAATTAGGTAACTATGTTTGATACACCCCCTGAGCTTCAAGTCTTTCCTGCAGTGTTGGGATTCTGTAAGATTATTCATTCTGTATAACCTAAATGGATTTGGTAGGTTGTACTATTGTGTGTTTGTATCCTGGATCCAGTCACATCTAGCAAACACACATGAGTGTAAAAATGTGCTTTTTTTTGTATACACAAGTCAGCCACAACATGAAAAGCACTGACAGGTGTGTACAAAACTAATCATCAGTTGATCATCTCATTACAATGCATGTTCTGGTGGGACACCCTTGGCTTCTAGCACCCATTTGACACATACCTCATTGTTATGAGTGGTTTTGAACCAACCCCCTCATATAGACGGCCCTTCCCAGTGGAAGGGCATCTAAAAGTGCACAAGGAATACAATAAAGAGCCTAAGCTTTTCACCCAACTCTGTCCTGGATTTTAGCACTGCTGTGTCACTCTCTAATGTTGGAAGTAGGGGATAAAAGAATACACTGCTCAGGTTTTCCCGAGACTGGGTGTAACACATTTATACTTCCAAGATCCCAACTTGGATCTGTGGAGACCCACCCCAAATTAACCAATGTATCCACTATCAACTTCTCACAGGACACAGGACAAATACAGAGGTCAAATGTCCATGTCCCTATACAAAGCAGAGCTGTTCCAGAGACTCAGGGGGCCTGTACAATATTGGACACGTGGTTATGTTGTGTGTGTACTGGCACCCATAGTAATTTTTGTGCATTAGCATAAAAAAGTCAAGGTTGTATGACATTCTCAACAACAAAAAAAGAAGCAGCACATAGCTATGATCGCCATGTTTTGCTTGGACCTGGAGAAATAATGTGCAAGCGCAGCTGTGCTTTTGCAGAAAAAAACCCAAACTATTAGCATAGTTTAGATGCCATTTCCAACAAGCCATTCTGCTAGCACAGTCTCAAGTGGCCAACTAACTACAAATTTGCACACAGGTCCACACTCACTCCTTCACCATGCTGCGTCAAAGAATATTTTCACCCGCACTAATGCAGTGCAGACACATAGCTGCACATGCATACACACCTTGCTGTCAGAATGGTGATAAATCGTTAAGAAAATGAAAAGGGGAAGGAGTAATCTGACACCTCCAGTGCTGGGCAACCAGTAATTAAAACCCTTCATTACGTCAAATATTTGATTATGAAGAACTGGGGATGTTGGGCGGGTGGGCCTAGTAATGACCGCTTTCTCTTAGGGGAGGGTGATAAGAGATGGAAGGAGTAGTGGCGGTAGTGGAGAAGGAAAATGTAAATAAAGCACGACTGTCATAATACACAGAACTTTGTAACCGGTGACTGTTCTTCACACCTCCTCCCCACTTTTCCCCGTGTCTCTGGAAAGTGTCTTTGTGTTGTTGTAGTGAGTCAAAAATGCTGGCCGCAGCACATTGCTAATGTGTTGATGAAGGCAGTCCAGGCTAAGGGAGTCTCTCTCCTGTGGAAGACAGACAGTGTGCGTGTTCGACAGACGAGTGAACATCGCTGGCCTCCGCCTCAACCCTCTCTGGGAACCTGCTAGCTTGAGCCTGCAACTGCATCCCCTCCACTCTGCTATTCCTTGTACGTTAGCCTGTGATAACATGGAAGGGAGGGATTTATGCACATTAAAAGGCAAGAACATGTAGGAGCGTGCAGGATTAGCACAAAGTAAGAAAAGCAAAATCGACTTAATTTCATTCTTTACTTTCACACGCTGTGTTAACAGCACTAAAAAAGCAAATGGGGTCAGCTTTAGGAGCTAAAATTGTGCTAAACATTACACTAAATTACTTTAAAATTCCTATTAATTTACTGTGCATCAGAGGGGTACTATTTTCAACTTGAATCTGCAGTTTGCACTACATAGTTGCAAATGCTAATTTGTTTCTCTATTGATTATCTTATTATCCACTCCTTATAGCCTAGCAATTCCAGAATTAGTGGCCACGCTGAGGATGTCCAGCTGTACTTCTCTGGAGATACAATGTACAAAACTGTTGATTAAGCACAGCTATTCAACCATAAATCACATACAAAGGGACCACAGCGTTCTCACAGGCAGGCCCACAGGGAGAGACACGAGCACACTACAGTTTATACAGCAGAAGTACTATAAAGAAACACTTAACATCTTCTCTCATGAGCTGCAAGCTTCCACAATTAATTAATAAGATGTTTATGCAATGGTGTACCTGAACTTAGATGCTCCTGTTTCATATTTCACAGCTTTCCCTCGATCTCTCCCCCTTCCCCTTTCGTGTGCATGTGTGTACGTCGTGTGTGTGTGTGCGTGGCTGCTCGAATGCCAGTGCCATCATCAAAGGATATGTCAAAATGAAGGCACTGGCAGGGGCTGCTATCAGGATCTCAGACAAGCACACACATAAACATGCATACGCACACACACTGCTCCAGCTATGCTTTCATATCACGCCCTGGCAACGCCCACTGACTGCAGCATATCTCCACCGGTATCACCAAGGTTACCAGCGGTAGCCAGGGATACCATCGGAGCCGCCTGTGAAAATGTAGAATATGGGTGTGGCCAAAGTCTAGTTTGTCAACGCTCACATGTACGTGTCAATAAAAAAATAAAATAAAAAAAAATTGCCACTATGAAGGACACAATTTTATGCTCCTTGAAACCTTATAAACTGTGTGGTTTCAAAGTTGGACAGTTAACATTTCATGTTCTTAGTCTTAAACAAAAAAAAAACAGGCTGGACATAAAATAACTTACATCTAAAGTGCATCCAATATGCAAACCTTGTGTTTGCTGAGCCATCGAGAATCAATCACAGTCTCGTTTTTTTTTTTTTTTCTTTTTCCCTATGCAGAGAAGAAGCTGATTCCTTTCCAAATCTCACTTAGCACTTTACCCTTAACAGTTCTCAGCTTGCCATCTTTGCCGCAATCTTAATACAGCAACATGTTATTAAGAACCCAGGCGCTGTTTGATCCGTCGGACCTCAGCTTGTTATATTCCACCTCTTTGCACACCTCTGCATCCATAATAACGCGTGCATGCTCAGATCTGACAAACATTTCGCATGCATCAATTACACTGGGGTGAATGTATTAGTCAGTGAAGTAGTTAGCTGATGCGATATCTTCAAGGACCCACGATTAAAAATTGGTGTTTCCATGACAAAGGAGGGCCTCCGCCAGCACCCGTGCATTCATGGCACTCACACACAAATTGTGAAACAATATTCCCAGACATGCTCCGAGCTTCACTTTCTTTGCCTGGAGAGGTGTGTTTGCATGTGTGTGTGTTTGTGTCAGTGCAAGAGAGAGAGAAAATTTGCGTCCATTTATTTTTAAAAAAATGGAGGGTTTTTTTTTAAGGTATAATTTTAAGTATACAGTTATACACAATTGAATATAAATCTGTGTGTACTTGTCATTTTAGTAAAAAATGATCCTGGAGACATCAACTGGAGCTCGCACTATGACAGAGGCAAATTCTGACAAATGTTTATATGACTGTCTGTCTCTTTTGTCAGTCTGAGGTCAAACAAAGCAACGGCATTGCAACTGTGAAGTTTAGTTTGACAAGACACACAATAACAGAAATAGTAGTGTGGACTCACAAAACTAACTAAAATTAGATAAACACAAACAACATGTCCTAAGTTTTTGATAGTTTGGTCAGATTTATTATACCAACCTGCCTGATGAGGATTTGGTGTTTCTGTTTATTGTGACTGTGATGTATAAATGATTAATTTGGTGCAAGTGAAAAATTCCCCCAGAAAAATAAAGGTGAAACAACAGAAGTCAAACTGAAATACAAACAACACAGAGCTCAGATCAGACCACATCAGAGAAGTTAGACTCTACAGCGGTTTTCTCCAGGAGCTCAGTTTGCTACAATGACATGGACAGAGGCATCGCCGAACAATACCGTCCTTACTTGCTGTGTATTTATAAAATATAAAGTAGTAATTACATGTAGTACATGCTGAAGGACGCCAAGGCTGGCGTGATCCCATGGTAAGATGGTCTCTATTTTTTTTTTTTTTAACTCACATCATAATTATAAATAGATATGCATTCCTGCAGGTGAGATTAACATGCACTTAGAGCTGTCAGAATCTCAGAGCTCTTTCTTTATTTCCATATTTTGTGTGGTGTGAAGTAACAAAAACAGAGGACACCAGCGGCAGAGCGAGATCCTTTTTGTAGGGCTGATCTGGCTCAGACCATTCTGCTAGCGGCCAAAGCCATCATAAGGAGATTTTTGGTGCAGTACTGTATATATTTCATCTTGTGACCACCAGCAACCGTTCCCCACCTGCATTTTTCACTAGCAACCAGAGGTTGCCGTAGGGGTTACTATCTAAAGATATTCAACAAGAATTAATGAGACACTGAAACTTCATTTTGTCATCTATTTGCTTAAACCAGGGGTGTCAAACACAAGGCCGGGGCGCCAGAATCAGCTCAGCAAAGACCCTAAACCGACCCACAAGATGGAAAATGTGAAGGAGAGCATTGTTTCCTACTGATAAACACTAAAAATAATTTAATTATAGATAAACAATGACAATAAAATTAAAACACAAAAAAGGTGTTGTTTTATCTACTTTCTACTATAAAAATTTCAATTTCTAACAAATTATTTTTTCAGAACTCGTTTTGTAATTTTATACATGTATTTATTTGTCCTGACAAATTTCTTGCATTTACTGCAGCAGAGTTTCTTTATTGTGTAGAAAAAGTGAGATGTGCTGTTAAAATTGAATTTCTTTTTCTTATATTAAATAGGATAAAATGAGCTTGACATCCTTGATTTAAAGCATATTATGATATTTGCAGTTTGTGGGGGATAAATAACTGCAGCCATTATTTAGTTCATCTGAGTTTGTGCATTCATATCTTGACTTTAAAGACTGCATCTTCAGCTATGAACGACAATATCTGGTGGCAAAACACGTGCAAATTATGAGTGTGGATGAGCTCTGATTATGGTGGTTGTGCTGCTCAATTTATACGATTTTTGAAAGGACAACAAGTAAGAACAGTGTTTTCATATTAGCCTAAAGATTCATGAAGATCCCTCTTATGCGTAGCACTAGTAGTAACATCTAAATTTTTAATACACTGCCCTAAAAAACTGGTGTTTAATTAGATAATAACTTTTCCAGTTATTATTTAGTTATTATTTCCAGGTATTGCCTTATTAAACACCGTAATGTTATCGAGTAATTAAAACTTGCCTACCAGCTAAACCTCCTCAGTAAATTTTTCTCAGTAAAAGAACAGGTAGAGTCAAACCCTCCACTACATAAAGAGTGTCTACGCAAGCACACAATAGGAGCAAGGGAAAGGGGCTAAGGACATTGAGCGCACATACATTATACTATATGTTGTATCACATATAATGTGGTGTGAAAAAGTGTTTGCCCCCTTCCTGATTTCCTATTGTTTTTTGTTTCAAATCATCAAAGAAATTTAAATATTAGACAAAGATAACAGAACTAAACACAAACTGCAGTTTCTAAATTAAAGTGTTTATTATTAAGAGGGAAAAAAAACTTTGACTTATCTACATAGGATTCCAAAATCTGATCTACAGGCTCAGGGTAATATAACAGATAATCCCAAATCTATAAACGGCACACATGCACTGACACATACAGAAAGGGGGGAAAAAAAGGAAAAACATTTATACAGCATCTCCTCAGAGAAAACTCCAGCAAAATAAAAGATGTGGCAAGCTATCAAACTGACAATCACTGGGGAATCCCACCACTTTCAAACAAATAAATATGTGCTTGTGCACCAGTAAACCCTCCGACGTGTACTATCTCACAAAAACACACACACAATTTCACAGGCGCATTGACATACATGTGCAACACTGTTTTCCTGAGCAGCTGGGTACAGTAGACACAGTAAATTTGCCCCATTTGAGCTAAAACTGAGATTTCATCTAAAGGGGAAGCACCATGCTCCTCTATTGTCTGCAATTACTGGGGTCTGGAAGCAGAGTCAACAGCCACAGTTTTATAGAATCGCATTGTCTAGGAGGGAATCAGCCCCTTTTCACTTCTGGTTTGAGCTAAGCGCTGCTGGTCTGGGCTTCAGCAAAAGACACTTAAAGCTATCATATTCTGAAAGAGAGCAAAAAATGACTTGAGCTCCTTTTGGAAAAGGTTTTTTTGCAATTTGCTGAGAGACATCCTCTGCGTTCTTTTTCATGTAATACTTTCTCAGAGATCAAACAGACACCTTAATCCTAAGAACGCACACAGGCTCGTGCTTGCTACTTCACATGGTAGGGAGAAAGCCTATACGTTCAATTTGTTTGCAATTTTCTTGTGTGTTTGTGTGGTTCATGCGGGCCATTTTTGTTCTCTGCAAGCTCCCTCGTATTGCCATTATACATCACAGCAGAGCACCAGCGAATGGTTGTGTCAAAAAGGCTGCCTTCCTCTCCGCCATATCTCATAGTTACCTCCTCTAACCAAATTACCCCCAACCCCTGCTTCACCCGCCCCCTCATCCGTTAGACACTGAGAGATGAGTTTCAGAAAACAGCTGCCTAAAAAAAGACAGCAGCCATGTCCAGTCGCATCTCAGAAGAAATGAGAATAAATGAATAAATTCCACAAAGAAAGATCCCAGCTTTTCTGCAGAAGCTCAAAACCCATTTAGAAGAAGAGTGATATTTTCCTGTTGCTTATCAATTTTACTACCATTTACTATAACATTTATAGCCAGTTTGTGAATGCTTTTACGATCACCGAAAATCCTCCTGCACACAGGGAAGCATGAAGCAGCGCCTTTGTTCAAAGTAAACAGAGAAATGCAAGCAAAGTTTCCCACTGTAACGCAGAGGATAAACCTGCCTGATCATTCATGAACGCTTTAAGAATCAACAATCTGTTGAGAAAACAGCTGGAGACCACAATGCATTTTGATCTCTGCGCCACCTGATGTCAATGTGAATATCGTAATATATCACTTTAGTGAATCTTCCTTTAATTCAATCCAAAATGCTGCAAATTCTTACTGGATCAAATGCCATATGGGACATCAGAATGTGAACATCTGGGGCCAATCATACATCTGATTGATACAATACATCGGTTAAAATAAAAACAGAAAATACACCTGAATGCACTGTTTTCAAAATATTCTCGGAAATAATCTATGGAGACTGACCATTATATTTGCAGAAGCCAAAATTATCAGTATCAGGATTTATTTTGGCCGATAAAACCAATTTAAAAAGTAAAGAAGAGATAAGAAACACCCTTCGATAATATAATAAATGCTGATGTTGCATAGGTTGGCCACCAGAGGGAGCTTTGCGACACCTGTTTGCACCACAGAGTAATTCGCGATGATTTTGAAACTATATAGTCATTTTATCATAGTAAAGACGTGTAAATAACTACATATATCACATGTTATTGAAATCTATGTTATATATGTCTGAAAGGAAAAAATAATTGGCTAATATATCGGATTTATAACTCACTAAATACCGTTACTGATACCGGCCTTAAAATTCTGGGTTTACTAAATAGTTTTTTCACCTTTATCCAAAAACGACGTAGGTCATACCAGGTTTCTGTCCTAACTGTCTTTAAGTGAACAATGCAACTTTAAAGCTGACAGCGTACTATATTTCTCATGCAGAGCTTGAGAGTGACATGATAAACTGGGCTCACTGGTAACATTAGCAGGTAGAGTACTCAGTGTAAGGCAACAACAGCTTGTGGCTCAGCCGGGGCTATGACCTCTACACACTGTAGTGGGAGGGAGGGAGGAAGACGTGAAGAGGCCAAAAGAGAGATAATGATGGATGGCCAGGGGAGAAAAGAGAAACAGCAAGAAAAAGAAAAGTGCATCAGACAAAGAAGGCTTCAGTTCAAAACATCAGCCTTATCTGAACACCTTTCCCTGCCTTTGTCATGCTCAGCATATCCTCACACACATGATTAGTTAGAGGTTATTTAGTTGAATTAACGCTTTTAAGTGTGAGACTGCACTTTCAAAGACATGAGCACAGCTGCCAATAATTGTGCTGATATATTAAATACAGAAAAAGCAAAAGGAAAGAAAAAAAAAAAAAGACTTACAAAGCCGCCATCAAGCACTGAAACACTGACAACATGAAAACACACTTGTTTTGCATCCTTTTTCTGCCCCAGTGTCAAACTTCTAAAGGTCTACACAAAAATTCGGCCACTTTAAAGACTATTTTTTTTTTATCTTTAACTAGACCGATACGGTGGAAAACACTTGGAAATGACACACAGTAGCTTATCTTACAAAGACATGTAGTAAATACAAAATTTACAACTATGGTGCAACATTTTCAACCCTTTAAGCAGTTTAGAAGAAGTCTTTTTGAGCTATGCCAAGACTTTGTTATACAAAAAAAATGAAAAATTTACCTTAATGTTAGCACTTACAACGAGCCAGATCATATAAAAGAAAATGCAGGATTTCAGTGTAATTTTGAATAGGATTCATTTCAAAGCACTGATTTTAGCTTTTTAAAATCACAAAGATCAGCTCACTAGGTACTTCGAACTTTATATTAGCTCAGCAACTAAATAAGCGGCGCAAATACAGTCTACACATGCTGCATTTTTACCTGCAAATGATCCCAGTGCATCTGACAACTGACCGCGGAGCTCGCTCCTACAGGAAAGCGTTCGGCTCAGTTGGCACAAAGCCAACACACCCAAACAACAAAAGGCACAAAAAATACGAGTGGCTTCAGGAAATTACATTTGGCCAAAAATATATGACACACAGTGGAAAACTCCATGGCAATTATGATTGATTCCAAACCCTTGACCAGAAAAAAACTCAGTGTCAACTCAGCTGACAGAAGAACTGTACTGCAAATACAGCCGAAATATGAGGAAGCATGTTTCCCAAAATTACTGAATAAATGTAATCTCAAGCACTTTATCTGCAGCACCGCTATTTGCTCGAACAGTAAATCTAGTGTGTGCAGCCCCCTGTTTTACTATTTATTGATCAAATGTTATTCGTGGGATTTATAACTGAATAGATGTTAATCCTTATTCATTCTTCCTCAGTGGGTACTTTACAAATACTCGTATGTATTTTTTTTCTTTTTCTTTTTTCAGCTGGTGACAAATAAAGAGCTAGGTTGAGGGAATAAAAACACAGGGGTGAATGATGGCTTCATGCTGTCACACGCCAGCAAAAAGGACAGAGAAGAGGGTCCTATCACATCGCATCACAGTCAGCTGCAGCCACACCCGCCCTCAGAGCATAAACCCTGCTGCTGAGCAAGGACAGGAGAGGTGAGGAGGGTGGTATCCCCTCCTGTTATCCTCCTTCTTCTATTAGTCTCAACTCTCCAAAATGTCTTATTTCAGCTGTATCTCATTGCTCATCCAGCTTGCCTGTCATCCAGCCATTTCCCTCCCCTCTTCGCATGCTGCAAGTCTCCCAGATTTGGCCATGAGAGGGATTTGTGGGGTGGATCCCAGCCTCAGGACAGCGCTTGGAGAGTATAGTTTGGTTGGCGGTTTGTGTGTGAGTAGGAGTGGGTGAAATGGAAAGAGAGAAAGAGGATTAGAAATGAACTGTGGAGATAGAGCACAACCTGACAATAAGTCCCTTCTCCCCAGTGTGTCTGTAGTTGAGTGTCAGCTTGTGTGAAAGAGAGAGGCGAAGGATTAGCTTGTGAGAAAGGAATCATTTCCCTTTGTATTCCAAGTGATGCTGTCAATCACTGCACTGTAAAAAGGAGCACTCACTGTGTGTGTGTGTGTGTGTGTGTGTGTGTGTGTGTGTGTGTGTGCTCGATAGAAAGCGAGAGAGGGAATAGGATGGTAGCTAAAAGAATGTTTTAGATATGGCCATAAAAAACCCAATAGTCATAGTCTGACAGCAGAGCTATTTTAGCATTTATCTTTTGCTCCTTCATTTCCATTTGATATAGTTAATACACCTTGTGACTAAATGGCACCACGCATTTCAAAAATAAATAGCGACATCGCAATAAAGGAGACCCGTGCAGCACTTACACAAATGCAAACATAAATGGTTGACTAGGAAATTGTTTAACCTCATTCTTTATTGATCACTGATGGGATTTTCTTTCCCCTTTCCACAGAGGCCAGGGGTAAGGGCTGGCTATGAAAGGAGCTTGACGTGTTGGGGTTGACAGACACTTCAGCCGAGCAGATTTGTTTTAATCTGATGATCATATTCAATATACTGACAATTGTTTAAATTTAAAGTAACTGATCAGGATATAAGCTTTCTAGCTGTAAACATTTCAAAAAAACAGAATTTAATTGATTTATGATGAGGGTTTTTAAAAAATATCTGCTTGCAGTTTAACCAGTTCTTTTATCTAGTGCTCAAAAAAATTAAGGGAAGTTATTTTTTGGTGTAATTTTAAATCCAGCCTTCATGAGTTTTTCCTGGTAGTTTGAAGGTTCTGCACTGTATCTTAGCTGTTTCTAGGACTGTGCTCTTCTGGACAGAGGCCTCTAATGTTGTGGCTGGAATCTGCTGAAGCCACTCTTCCAGTATTTGGGTTAAAGATCCTAATGCTCCTTTACCACTGGGACCACCTTGGACGTTAACTTCCACATTCACTCCAGTTGTTCCTTGAGCCCCTGGTACGTCTCTGTTGTCTTGTGCTCCTTATTCCTGATGTTGCTGTCTGCTGGGATTGCCACAGTTACAGATGTGGTTTCACCACTATGTCTGCTTGGTTGGCCAGTAGCTACTTGTCTGTCTGGAGCTTGAAGTCTCACGGGACTTCAGTGCTTGTCACATTTAGCCCCCTTTGATGGTGTCTCCCATCATAAATTGGGGAATTCTAGTCTGTATGCAGCACAGATGTTTGTGTACACTATCCCAGTGACTTGATTGTGCCTTTCAGTGTTTGTGGTCCCAGTCTGCATCATATATCTTGCTACTGTATGCAGGACTGTCTCTGGGGCCCCGTTACACAGTCTGCAATTTGGGTCCTGTTGGTTGTTGGTAGACTTCTGCCTCTGTGGATCTGGTGTTTAGGCGCTGTTCTTTCTCTGCCACGAATCGAGCCTCTGTGCTGTCCTTTAGGCCGGCGTTTTCTATCCACTGGCAGGATATCTTGATGTCAGCCACTGACCTTTGTACATCTTTAGCATGGTTCCCACTTGTTTGTGGGATACCCAGATACTTGAAGCTCTCCTGTATACCTGCTACTCTGCCTTCTGGTAACTCCACCCCCTCAGTCCAGATTACATTTTCTCTCTTTGCAACCCTTAGGCTACACTTATCCAGTTCAAATCACATTCCAAAGTCCTGGTGAGATGGATCAGTGAGTTAGTGCCTCAATCATTCCTTTGCACATAGCTTGATGTTATCTACTGTATGTACAGGAGACGACTTATGGTCACTTTACTCCTGAATCTATATCTGTATTCACACTTGGACTTACGAGGCTGAGGCCTAAATAGCAGGGACAGTGCATCACGTTGGTATATTCCATACTTGATGGCAACTTGTGCAATTGACTTGTAATTGTCCTCTAGTGCTGTCCCACTGAGTTTCTGATAAATATTATTAGTGCACTATTAACCTTGTACAGTGCCAAGGACTCCAATATTCATGTGTGAGGCATTCAGTTGTAGGCATTCTTGAGGTCAGTCTAGGCGGTGCTCAGGTGGACTGCCTGGTTTTAAAGTCCTTGCGTACTGCTTTATCGACCAGGACCTTGTGGTTTGGCCTTCTGGCACTTAAGACCCCATGCCTTTCTGAGCTGTGCCTATGTCTTGACTTTTGTATACTCAGCTTGGTTGCTGCAATTGCTGAGGGGAACTTCCATCTTGTGGAGAGACAGATAATTGGCCAGTAGTTTGATGGTGTCGTACCCTGGATCAAGATTGTTCTACTCTCTGTTAGCCAGTATAGATAACTACCTACTGTTAGCAGCCCTGTTATTTGTGCTGCCAGGTAATCATGGAGTGCTTCTTTAAGATTCTTTAGCCAGTAGGTGTGGAGCTTGTCAGGTGCTGTCCAGCTCTTCAAAGATTTATTGTTGGATGTCTGGCTTTGTGATGTTGACTGGCTCTTGTTCTATGAGGTTGTTGTTGTCTGCTCTGTGTGATGCATCTTTCTGTCAGATGTTTTTCTAGTAATGCCTGGTTTCAGCTCTGGGTACGTCTGTTCTTGTGCTATTTTTCCCTTGTAGCTGAGCGATGGATGATCGGAAAACAGGCAATTTACTCTTTTGGCCTCTGCTTCTCTGGTCTATCACTTTAGCCAAGTGGCCAGAGCTGCAAATCTTTCTTTGGCAGTTTTTAGAGCCTCAGTTATGAACATCTTCTTGCACCTCCTTTTCATCCAGGACCTACTTCTCAGGACACCTTTCTGCACGTCATTTACCCAAGTAATATCCTTGATTTTGGATTTCAGCTCTATATTCTTAATGGGGGGCTTCCTCTATGCATAATTATATACTATTATTAATGTGTCAGTGGCATATACAGTTCAGTAAATAATTCTTTGATCTCCTGCAGAATTTGTAAGCTTGCACTTACAAAGAAATGAGCAATCACTATCTTTTATGGCAGTCTAATTTTAATGGGGAGCATCAACCAAAAATCCAGAAAAAAAGCACATCAGATGAAAATCATAAATTGATTTTCATGATCATGCTCATCCCATGAGGCAAGACCTAAATGAAACTATCGTACAAAATTAGAGACCGTTCATTTAGAAGTGAATAAACTACAAATTCAGCAAGGGATCGAATAATTCTGTAATAATAATAATTCCCCCTCTGTATATGCTCAATGATTTCAGTGATACTGACAGTAACTAGAACAATATCTCCCCTATTGGGACTTTGAAAGTGAGCCAGGGGATTGGTGCTCTGGATTGGGTGACTATCTTAAGTTTGGCCACCATCTTCATCCTCAGCTTATGCCAAAAATCTGAATGCTTTGAGTCAAAGAGCGTGACTCAAATAACCACTCATTGCAGTCAAGGTTTGTGTGTTTGAGAAGAGCATCTCTTATCTCTTCATGTTGAACCTTGAAGTAGATGGCCTACAGCAGCAGAGCACCACACTGGGTGCCACTCCTGTCATCTAGAAACAGGAAACTGAGGTTACATTTCTCATGGACTTGCCAAAACTGGACAACACACTCTGGCTTATGTCAGTGCTTCGGGGTGCTAGTGGTGGTGTAATGGTGTGGAGGGATATTTTATTGGCCCACTCTGGGCCTCATTGTACCAACTTAGCATTGTTTACATGATGTGTTATCTAACAAGCTAACACATCATGTCACAAAGCTAAGATTCACTCTAATTGGTTTCTTAAACATGACAGTGAACTCACATGGCCTTCACAGCTTCCAGATCTCAATCCAACAGAGCACCTTTGAGATGTGGCAGTTTTATAATATAATGCAAGTAAAAAAATAAACTAATAATAATAATAGTAAGTAAAAATAAACAATAGGGCGTTGGGGGAGAATTTTTCTGAGATTAGAGTCAGAAAGTTATGAGAAGAAAGAAAACAATGAATTGGTGGAAGGATTTTGCTTGATACACAATCCATAAAAAATGCACTCTACCTCATCAACAGTGACTCCATTTGTCATTCCCTGTTTGAATTAGTGGGTTTAATTTCACTGAATCATTTATATTATTTTTCTTGGAAATGTTAAATATAAGAGTACGTTTGACTTTTCTTTCCTCTGTAATTTTTAAATTTTGTTTTTAGCCATGAACTTACTTGTTTAAGCTCGAATAATACTCATGAGTAATGACAAAGTATTGCTTTTCTCTCACATTCTCTGCCTTGCTCTGTATTATCTGTATTGATAATAATAATAATAATAACAATAATAATAATGATGATGATGACGCTTTTGTTGTTATTCCATCTCAGATGTTGTTTAAACTTCTTTTTAATCCTATTAAAACCTACAGCAGCTGTTGATAAGGTGCAAGACCCTGTCCCTGATTCAGAGGATGCATTCAGCCTAACAATGCAGTTGCCAAATCTCACACAGTGCTTTACATGGTCAAGGTCATCTCAAAGTCTCCATTACATCTTGGCAAACAGATTACATAATTGTAAGGCAGTATCCAAAGCTTTCCCTGTACATGTTGGCAGATGATCAGTCACAGTGATCAAAGCACTAGATGTGTTTCTTTGTTTTTGCTGCTCCACTCCAGCCCCCACAGAGTCAGTTATTAGAATACAATATATTATTATATAATATATTACATATGCTGGTACTGTAACAATTCCCGAGATCCTCATACACTGGCAAAAAACCCCAAACCTAACACGCTGGGAGAGAAAAAGTGATTATTTTTCTCTTGCAGAAAACAAAAACAGGAAGCCTTAGTAAGATGAGGAGGGTGTGAGTTTCTGTTTTGAGGTGCGATTCTTGCCGCTTAGCTGCCTGCTGCACCAAGCAAAATGTTTTTTGAACTGTAGATACTGTATGCCGACAGAGATGCAGACAGATAGACAAGATCTGTTTCGTTAAGGAACATGCAAACTGAAAACCAAAATGAGGAGGCACAATCCAACTAATACAAGCAGGCTGGCAGAAAACGCACACGCACGGACAGGAACTGTAAACATATATTATCTATGCTCGGTCAGAATGTGTGAGCTTCTGGATGCAAGTAAGTGACCTCGGATTAGTCGAAACAATAAAAAGCCACAATTCTTCAAGTTAATTAAGACAGCCCCGTTCTCTATTCCTTCTTTCAGAGCACTGAGCAGGTGGTGATGGTTATGTCGTCGCTGTTGTTCTTGTTCGGGTTTGCGCACATTAAGATTCTGTTGAGCTGTGCTTCCCCCCCACCCCCGAGTTACTCTCATTTTCCTCCATCCCCCACACTCCCTCCTGTCTGTCTCTTTCTCGCTCTCTCTCTCTCTCGCTCTCTCTCATGTTGTGTTTTGTTTGTGAGGATTATGTGGGGAAAACTTCCAGACAAGCGGAAGCTTTAAGACTACAAAGCCACCTGTGTGGTGGCTGGGAGGTAAAACAGTGTGGCCGCTGGAGACTTGGGTCAGGTCAATCAGGGGAGGCAGGCAGAAGGCTTGTTAAGATGCTGAAACAAATAAAGGATGTCTCGTCCTGTTTCCAAGATCCTCCTCGGAGGCTGCTGGGACCTACAGAACTGCCGATGTGGCCAGCATCGATCAGCTTCCTGCAGCCTGTGGGGCTGGCTGGCTAACTGAATGTCTGTCAAGCTGATGGTGGCTGTCCAGCAGGCAAGAAAACATTTCCAAAAAGGCTCATTTCTACTGAATTGCATTTTTTATTGTTCATTTTTATTGCGCTCGTCTTAACTTCATGGTCAGAATTCAATTTAGTTTTATCCCTGCATTTTTCTCCTCATTGTAAGAAACTGGGCGTGGCAGGCTTAATTTGTTCATCTTGATCCTGAAATGCTCTTTTTCCAGTCAAGTGGTACAACTCTGGATTATTGTCACTGCCTGAAATGACATGCCTGACTGCTGACAGCCTATCCCAGCTGTCATAAGGTGAGAGAAGCGGTCACCCTGGACAGGTCGCCAGCCCAGGGCACATAATGGAAACAGGAAATCCCAGTTTCATTAGCCATATTGGTTCTGGCTCCAGGAGGCTTCACACTTGCACTGCAGCCCTGAACTTCACCTGGACTTACCTGGCAGCGGCGCATGTGAGAACACAAATGTCTGAGGCAATTTCTAACTGGCAAACTCACTAATGCAAAGTCCAAATCACGTTGTACTGCTTCAAAGAGGGAACAGCACAGCAAATTTTTCAGAGACACAAAACTCTATGTATAGAGTTTGCAGAACAATTTGATAATAAAAGTTAGAAAACAGGTTTCACCAGAGCGACTAATGAACTTATGCTACAATAATTTATATTATGGATACACTTGTGATTTTTATTATGATAATTCCTGTTTTGGGTCTGTGACCATCTACCTTGTGAATCAGTGGAACAGTTCTGCTTTGGCTGTTGAGTTATGGCAGCTAAACTTTACCCTTAAAAAATTCTCCCATAGATTTCCACTCGGGACTCACTGAGTGCCTCGTCTCTCTCTTAAAATGTCTCCAATGAAGTGCCTTATTTCATCCCCACTGCCACGTCATTTGAGCTTATTTTACCAGGTTTCAGCATATAAAAATAACTCTCTGTAATCATGACATCACAGAGGTGATTCCCTTAAAAATCACCTGGGGTTCCACTGCGTTATTTTCCTCGGTGAATCCTGTTATTTCAACCACTCGAACAAACCTGGAGCTCCGAGGCAGCCAGCGCTCTGTGAATGACAGAGAGCGAGGGGAAAGGACGGCAAGGGGGCTGGTTAAGTGCACTGAGTGAGTGGCAGTAATCACAGCTCTGGTAAAAGCACTCATTTGCTCTGTGTTGCATTCCTCAGAATGGGCCTCCTCTCCATCTGATTCTAGCTCTCTTTCCCTCTGCTTCTCTCTCGATCTGATAATAGCTCTAGATTGAGTAATTGTGTGTTTGAGTAGCGCTACACTGTAGGGTGGAAACCTGCAATCAGATACTGAGAACACAGTTCTCTCTCTCTCTCTCTGTCTCTTCATTCATACCATGCCTCAGCAGTCTGGCCTCTCCACACCCAGCCCTCCCTTCAGCCCTGCAGTTCCTGCAGGGCTCACCCCTATGCTTCGTTTTTTTTTCTCCCTCTCTTTCTACACACAGCTTAGTCTACACAGCCAGCGAGGGCCGGGGTCAATAACAGCTGTGTGCCGTGCTGTAATTGATGTCATCATTTCAATTTGAGCTGATTACAGTTGAGAGCTGCTTATCGTGTGACCCGGGGTGGAATAACATGCTGTAGGGCCCAGCGAGCTGTCACGCCTGACCAAGCTTAACTGCTGGACTGGATGGATGGATGAGTTGGCTCAGCCCAGGGCTTCCTTCTCTATTGACTTCTAATGCAGAGGTAATGACTGAGTGCATTACAGGGGCATGGCTGGCGCAAGTGTCTGTGTCGCTGGCATTTAATAGTTCTGGGGCTATTATTGTGATAGGCCTGCCCCTCTGTCAACACTCTCTCACATGATTACCCCTCAGTTGGCACAGAGCTGGGTGCGTGTGAGTGTGTACTCCCATACTGTATGCATGTGTGTGTGTGTGTGTGTTTAGAAGCTGTAACTTTACCACCTTTAATACTTAAGGTAGAACAGTAACAACGTCAGTTGCACTGAATTAATACAATGATGTATTTTTTCATAGTACGTAGTATTTGCGAGGAACGTGCCAACTCCAAGCATCCACCCACAGAAAATAAATAAATAAAACACCTGTCAGTGCTTTGGCATTTCTCCTTGCAGTTCATATCTGAGTCTTTTCAATGAAAGCACCAAAATAACACTGCCGCCTTCCGGCTTTCCTGCTGTGTACTAATAACACACATGAACAGACCGCGGTACACAGCCACGCATAAATATGGTACATTCGAATCTAGAAAGGGCTACGCCTTCAGGACTAATTATCTGCTAATATAATTATAGCCACTGAAAATACTACACATAAAATATCTTCTAGTTAGTAAGATCATGAGCTTGCTCCTTGGCTCTTAACACAAACAGCGGGCACTGCCCTTAACCCCCAACACCACTTGTGCGATCGACACTTAGGAGCAGAGCCGCTGCTAAAAACAGACAAAGCCCGCTCACTAAAGGAACACTGCCTCTTACTGTCTCCTTCCTTTTTGCCGGAGCTCTGAATCTGTGGGTGTTGGGGAGCCACATTCTTTCTCTATCTCTTTCTCTGTCATTTCCCTGACTCTTTTAATACCTTCATTAGCTGCTGGCCAAAAAACACGAGACAGAGGGAGCGAGAGAAGTGAGGGGTGGAGACAATAAGAGAAATGTGTGCAGTAGTTTTTGTCATGCAAAGAGGTAAAGACGGTTCAGATTAAAAAAATTTTTTTTTTCATTTTACCATTTGCTTGAGCATTTGACTGAATTGCAAAGGTGTGTTTTCTGTTGTGTTTATGAGGACCGACAAGGTATGCAACATATATCCTATCTGTGGAAATGTGGGTTCTGTTATCCAGGTGTGCATCCACCTGGATTTTAGGAGAAAAAGATGACAGGTAACTCACTTCCTCTGTTAAAGCCTTTAGGATCGCTTCTCACACTCCCAGATTTTTGGCCTACCCAGACCCTCTGTTCCCACAGTAGACTATAGCTGACACCCCATTTGTCACAACATGCTGATTACCTGAAGCAGAAAGCCTCAAACTGGAGATAAATATCTGCATTTGCCACGCTGCAGTCGCAGATGATATTTGTCTGCTAGTAGGACAAAGCATTCATCTCTCAATCTACCACAGTTTAAACATTATTCAAGCATTATCTGCTTTGTGACACGATTTGCTGCACAGTCTTGACATTACGGTTGGAGCTCTACCTGTAAACGGCTGTCTACATATCCCACCAGGAATACCGACATATTTCTGATGGAATATGTCGGTATTCCAGGTGGGATATGTGGATATTTCACACTTTCAGTCATTTTACTCCATCATCTCCTGTCTGTCCATAATTTTTTTTTCTCTCTCCCTTCTTTTTATAAGATTCTTCTTGTCTTTACAAGTTTTCTCTTTAGTTGTTGTGTGTTCGCATTTATGCGTGCCAAACTTTAAAGTTTAGAATGAACTGCTGTAATCCTTGACCATTTCAGCCTGTGTGGCCACTTGAAAGACAGGGCCACTTCAAACTTAATAGTGTGCATAGAGCGCTCGCTCTGATTATTTGGTCTCATAAGCGGAGCTCATCGAGAGCAGAATTTTATAAAAACTTAAAGAAAAGCATTACTAGGAAAGAAAAATTCATTTATTTGATGTACAAGCCTCCCAAGTGGAAATTACTGCATCTCTGGCTGACAGTTTACAAAGCTACCCTGTGTCAGTCCTCAGAATCTCAAGGTGAGAACATTTTAATGGCAAATTTTAATGGATAATTTTGTAATCCTCGATGTCCTATCACTGCAGGGGAAAAGGAGGTCCTCTGACCCTTGACCTTCCACAATCAGGCCGACACAGTCACAAACACGGCAGGAAAGCTGAAGGAAAGGCCACAAGTATGGCCAATCACTCTCACACATACACATAGACATTAACATGTCTCTATATGAAGTTCCAGTTTCTCACAGTAATGCAAGAAGGAATTTTGTTTTCATCTGTGTCTAAGAAAGTGTAAGAAAACTCCAGATTTTTGTTGTACAGTTTTTCATAAAACTGCTTTTATCTAAGCAAGTGTTTCTTCCTATTAAGGTCAAAGCTGAACTGTAAGCTCAGAGTGAGAGAGTTTTGTTTTTTGTTAAATAATGATGACAAAATCTTAAATATCCATTTATCACTTTCTTAATCACTTATCCAAATAAAGCGGAGCGGGCTGAAGCCTATCACAGCTGTGCTAACACTGGACAGATCTCCAGTCCATCACAAAGCTACTATGAAGGCATAGACACACCATTCACAACTACAGCCAATTTAGAATTGCCAGCTAACCTCATTGAGGCAACCAGAGCACCCGGAGAAAACCCACATAGGCAGAGAAAGAAGATGCACCTCTTGCTCCGAGTGCCAACCACGGCACCACCTCGCCTTCAAATTTGAAATGTAAAGTAAGCAGCAGTCCCCAATATGTCCCTCTATCTTTGCAACAGCACAGCCAAAAAAAAAAAATCCTGGAACAATTCTTCTGAACCTCCAAACTCAAATACCGAATAAAGCCTTTCTGACATGGCTGCAGTCGGAAGGTTTTCCACTCATGCTGCTGCATACGTTAATCAGATAAAATCAAGACTGTGATTCTCTGGATTGTCAGATTTTCCTCCTCCAACAGGGATTGTATTTGAAGACACAACATTTTCAAAGTGAAACAGGTAAACCAATAACCTGGCGCTTACATAGCCAGCATACACAAAAGCATGACCCTGAAACCACAACAACTATGAAAGGAATTATTTTATAAACCTTTTGCTTTTTATGTTTTTTACATGAAAAAATAAATAAATCTATACATATATATATATATATATATATATATATATATATATATATATATATATATATATCAGTTTGGCTCCCATGAAACCTGCCTGTCTTTTAAGAGAAATGAGAATTTCAAAGTTAAAAGAGCATTTTGCAAAGAAATGAAGCTTGATTTTTTACAGCACCATAGTTGTATTTAAATTTCATTTAGAACGACAAATGCATGCACACACACACACACACACACACTGCTCAGTTCTCACCATCTATGGTATTCTGTCCCATTTTTGCCTTTAAAAGAACTTAAGGGGTTATCACAGTTTCACTGGTTATTGTTAGAGATGGACCGATCTGATATTACGTATCGGTATCGGTCCGATACTGACCCAAATTACTGGATCGGATATCGGTGAGAAATAAAAAATGTAATCCGATCCATTAAATATCAAAAAAGCACCTCACAAAACTTGCTACACGGCGTAACTCGGCTCATAACCGTAGCAGCAATATGCGTCACGTGATAGAGAGGCTGTGTGTATTTGTAGCCTCACTAGCAAACCAGCATTTCATCTCCGAGGAAGTTATCCCAGAGAGAAGTAAAGCAAGTGTGTAAGTTCATCTCTGAATGTCTGTAAAGCATTCCCATGTTAAGCTTAACAACAGATATTAGGAGCGACTGCCTCTCTCTCCCTCTCTCTCTCTCCTGTTGCTACTTCAATCGTGAAACTGCTTAATGATCAGCTGATCGGCTTTTCTGTCGCGAGTCCGTCTCTCTTCTTAGTTTTTGGCCCACTTCTCACCAGAAAGAGGAAACCAGCGGCTGAACAACAGCAGCACGTTTAAGCTTGATAAGCTGTTGTTAGAATTTATTTAATATTACTTTCTTCACCAGGATCCTTTTCTACGCAGCTGACGGCTGGTAACTGTGCAGGGGCGGATCTAGCAAAGTTTAGCCAGGGGGGCCGATAGGGCATGAACAGGGAAAAGGGGGCACAAAGACATACTTTTCTTTCTTATTCTCATTTAAAATGTCTAGCTTTTAATAAATAATTATCTGACTCTTACACCCAAAGTTTTAATCTGATGTAAAATCTATAGAAGTCCATTACTGTATATAGTAACTGTTAAGTCTAATATACCCTAGTAAGCTATAGTACTTTTTCCTTTGGGAAGATACCATCTGTGCAGTCTGCAATTCTGTTGAAGAAAGATGTTGAATCTATTTAATTATTCTTGAAAAATAATTTATTTCTGTGCATTTTTCCCCCTGCATCAAATTAAATTTGATTACATCGATTAAGCATCATGAGGTGAAGGGTGGTTTGTTTGTTTTTTGCTGGGAGTTTGCAACCCTATTAGCAGTGTTGGGAAGTAACGGAATACATGTACCGCCGTTACGTATTTAAAATACAAAATATGAGTAACTGTATTCCGTTACAGTTACCGTTTTAAAAAGGTGGTATTTAGAATACAGTTACTTTGTTGAAATAAATGGATTACACGGTGGTACTTCCCTGTTTCATATTGTGGCGGGTCGGGACTGTTTGGGTTTTGTTTGACAGCTACGTTCTGTTGTTCCAGGTGGCAGCGTTCCGGTTGCCATGGTTACAGGGTGACGCTCTCTCTCTGCCTGTTTCCTGGGTGAGAGAGCGCCTGTTGTTGTTGTTGTTGTGCTAAGCTAATAGGCAGAATGCTACCGGTATAGCTCTAAAGAATGTAGCCTCATGAGCAGTGTAGTCCGTGCTGCAGGGAGAATGGACTGCCATACACGTTATGTGTCTGTGAGCGAGGGAGGGAGAAAAAGGCAAAGTACAGCTGTCATCGAGCAGAAACGGGAGCTGGAAGCATGTAAATATAATAATAACCACTGCAGCCAAGAAGAGAGCCTGACGAGCCCAGTTGTAAGTAAGCTATTAAGACTTGACTGTACACCGTGTTCGTGTTTTCCTCCGAAACAATACGTTCTGTTGGAGCAGCTTTTCAACGCCTCTCTTTGTCTCTCGCTAGCAAAGTTGTCCCAGACAACAAAGTAAAGCTATTTTTCGGCTACAAGCCGACACAGAACCCACCGTATTAGCCAGAGGTCCCTTTACTACGGTTTGGAGCCGCGGACCTTCAGTAACAGCAATAAATCACATCAATAGTACATTCATGTAGTTGTAAACAGCATGATAATATATTAAGTAATCCAAAGTATTCAAAATACGTTACTCTCATTGAGTAACGTAACGGAATACGTTACAGAATACATTTTGAGACATGTATTCTGTATTCTGTAGTGGAATACATTTTAAAAGTAACCTTCCCAACACTGCCTATTAGTTAGGTTGCTTAATATTTCTGCTAACTACTCTTTAAAATACCAGAATAGGAAGGATTGAGTAGGTTTAAGTTTATTAGATTGATCAGTGTTGCTGAACTATGAAATATTTTGGGCGCAGTGTATTTTTTTATTTTTTATTTTTTTTTATTTTTTTATTTTTTATTTTTTTACATACAGGTATAACAGAATAGCTTTAGTGTTGTTATTTATTTAAACTTGAGTATAAACTTATACAAAATGCAGCAAGATATTAAAAAAACGTTTTATTGATTAAAAAACACACTATATCGGATTCATATCGGTATCGGCAGATATCCAAATTCATGATATCGGTATCGGACAAAAAAGTGGTATCGTGCCATCTCTAGTTATTGTTAGCTTTGGTTTAAGTTGTATTTTTTCATTTAAACACTACCTCTTCCTTTTTGTAATCGCTCTTCCCTTACCACACTCCTGGGTCACAGCCAGCTAAAGGTTCTTGGTTGTGAATGACAACAGAGGGCAGAAGACACTCTAACCAGGTGTCTGGGTCAATAAAAAAAGAAAGCGGAGGTATAGCTGGGCAAAGCTGTCCTGGGCGGCTCTTCTGGCTTTAAAAAAAGACGGATGTGGGCACAGCTAGGCAGAACTTGGCTGTATTTCTTGGCATGGGAGATAGGTTGTAAGAATTGATTAGTAATGATGTGAGTTGTTCAAGGGCAGAGAGAAACAAATTAAATCTAAGCAGACAGCTCTCACGTGATTGTTAAAAAGTCTTTTTCTTCTCTTTTTCTTTTGACTCTTTCACGTGATACCTACAACGCTGACATCAATACTGCAAAAAAAGACATGATTTTTAAACTATTCTTAAGCCTGTCTTGACAAGTCTTTTCATTTAGTTTTATACTCCAAAACACTTTGTGTCATTACTTGAGGGCTAAAATATGTTTGTGGCGTGAATAAGGCACGGCGGGACCACGGAGCATCGTTCTCATACATTTTATTCACAACACCACCCCCACACACACCTGAGTCCCCGTGTTTTAAACTTGGTGGACGTGATTAAGGATGCCGTGCAGGTGCGTCCGCCCTCCCTGCACGGCACCGCAGGCCACGCCCCACCACATACCCCCATCGCCTGACTGAGGCCGGGGAGCCATCCGGCCGAACCTACTCCCCCCCACCGAAAGCGGGAGAGGGGATCAGTCCGGACCGTCGGCACCCCCGGGCCCTGGCCTAGCGAGAGGGAGGTGTCTGTTCTGGTGGCCGTCCACTTATCCAGCGGCGCCGGTGATGAGGTGAGTCCGGGGGTCGCCCACGTGTCCAATGGCAGCCCCGGAGATGGACCGGAGACCACCCATGTGGCAAGCAGCGGCGCAGCCGGCGTGACCTTGAGCCGGGGCTCATGGGCGGCTGGGCAGGCGTCCAGCACGCCGAACCACACCACACGCCGGCCTCTGGTGGAGGCGAGGCCGCTCTGCTCCGCCCGCCGACCTCGGGCTTCGGTGGCGCGGACTCCCCTTGCACGGGCACCTCGGGCGGCTGGAGCGGCTCCTCGGGCGCCGCCTCCGCCGCTGCCTCTCCCGGCTGGAGCGGCTCCTCGGGCGCCGCCTCCGCCGCTGCCTCTCCCGGCTGGAGCGGCTCCTCGGGCGCCGCCTCCGCTGCCGCCGCCTCAAGCAGCCCCTCGCGTGACTCCTCCGTCACCAACCGCGGCTCCTCTCCCTCCAGCCGGCGCAGACCCTCGCCCGCCTCGTCCTCCGCCTCCGATTGGAGCGGCTCCTCCACCGCTCCCGGCAGGAGCAGCCCTTCACCCGGCTGTTCCTCCTCCTCCGGCAGGCTCGGACCCCCGCGTGACTCGTCCACCACCTCCGGCTGCCGAGGTGCCTCCACCGCTTTACCACCGTCAGTATACCCCGGTGGGGGTGGCGGCGTCGAGGTCGCCCAGGCCTGGAGCAGCGCTGCCAGCTCCGCCATCTTCCCCAGGTGGCGTTCGCTCTCCTTCTGCAGCTCTTCCTGTTGGCGACGCACCTCCGCCGCCTGCTCCCGCTGGGTGGCCGCTATTTCGGCCACCATCTGGGCCAGCTCCTCCCTTCCCTGGCTCTGGTAAGGACCCGCCATGCCGCCTCCTGGGTTTCGGCACCACTGTGGCGTGAATAAGGCACGGCGGGACCACGGAGCATCGTTCTCATACATTTTATTCACAACACCACCCCCACACACACCTGAGTCCCCGTGTTTTAAACTTGGTGGACGTGATTAAGGATGCCGTGCAGGTGCGTCCGCCCTCCCTGCACGGCACCGCAGGCCACGCCCCACCACAATGTTTTAGTGCATTTCAAATCTATGTATGTTTTATATTTTATGTATACTGCTTACATTCTTGAGTTAATGTGTAACTGTACAGCAACAGGACATAAAAGTGGACGGATATTATTTTTTTACTGACAGACAGATATGTGGATACTGAACATATCACAGGCAATGCGTATGAAATACTGCAATATAATATCCACTTTTGGTGACAAAAAATATTATTCAACTTATTTATGATTATGCTGAGTCTCTCATATCACTTGATTATCATAAGAGAAAGTTCTTGGGCTGGTTTAATACCTAAAAATTCCACACAGGCGTGAGGGGCAGCACACAAATGCTCTAGTCTTTCCTTACATGCTGAAGAAGAAGAAGGATGCTCACAAGCACAGGAAAAAGTACACATGGCACAGCAGAAACTGCACGAGGAAGATGGTGACTAGTGCTGATGCCCCGACTCACTGGCAAGAAAAGGCAGTAAGAGTCAGCTATGTAAGTATTTTGCATTGTTACCCTGAAATACACATTAGAAAAGATGTTCATACAGGATAATTCGATATAAATGCTTAAACTAATGTAATGAAATAAGGTTGGTTTAACGTTAGCAGGCTACTCAGCAACAATCCCAGCATTTCTGTCTGTGTCCTGTTAACAGAATGTAACGTTAAGCTGTCGAATAAGCAGTCTGCCACCACAATGTCGGTGATGTAAGATGAATAATCAAATTAGTATTCATCTAAAATCACCAAAATTAGTAAATTGGTGTGAAACGGAATATTCAGAACTGTGTACTTCTTCTGGTATGTGTACCAACGACTAAATTTCTGGTACGATGACGTCCCTGTGAGTTACTACTGTTTATAATACCAGTGGAGTGTTCAGAAATTCATCTATGCAGATTAGGGACTTTTCGGGTGACTAATTTATTAGTCGTTTAAACAATAGAAAAAAATGTGACTAGTTGACTAGTCAAAAAGACAGAAAACCCTCAGACTGAGCAAACTTTAAATGGAAGTAGTTGCACACTAAAAGAACCTGTGTTGTTTGTATTTAGGATATATAGATATATATATACCATTAAAGATGTTCCTCATGAATCAGATCATGTTTAAAATGTTACTGAAACGTGCTAACTCACTATAGCAGTGCTAGCAGCAGTAGCTGTGGTTTATCTCATGTTAGCAGCCACACGTCGGTACGGAATCAGGTGACATGCCCCTTTAGTCGCTTGATTATATCCCGGTTTATCCTGATAAACCATACAGCTGATCCTATTTTACATTGAACACTGCAAAGAGCCCAAACAGCAGCACTGTTAGTACAGATGTCGTCTGTTTCCTTTCCTCTAACTTCACTTCACACAAAGTGAGTGAGAGATGCTTGTTTTATGCAGGTGTAGCGCAAAGGCAGTCCGCCTATACCTGCAGAGAGTGTTTTCTGTCAATGTGGGCAGTGTCACAAGTATGTGGTGCAACCAGTTTGTGGTCCGCTCTTGGTCTGTTCGCCAGCCGCGAAGAAGAGCGATGTTATAACATGCAAAGATCTGAAACCGAGTGTTCAAAACACTTAAAAGTGTCCACTGCAGCCACTTTTCATGCTGTATTTTTGATTTTTTTCATCACTCCCTTCACTTTTCTGCTCCACTTTTTAACCACTCAGCATTCCACCAACACATAGGTTATCCATGTCCAGCAACATGCAACTGGTATTTTGAAGGACTACAAAGAAGTACGTTTGCAGAAACCCATCTCCATGTCCACACAGAGACACGTATGCAAACAGACACATTTGTGGGACCAGAAATTGCACTAGACGGACCTGCCATGGTCTAGTTGACTATCACATCCTGAATGTGGATAACATGGGATTTTGTTCCCCATTTCTTACTATGGACAGATCAAGATTATATCTAAAAAAAAATTCAAAATCCATGCACACAAGTAGCATGTTTAAATAAAAGAAAGCAGTGTGCTCAACAAACCAATGATCAGCACTGGCTGATCTGTTATGTGTAACCAGCTACACTGTGACAGTAATCTTTATTAGAAATTGCCAAAAGGCTCTGAAATGACAGTCTGGAGCAAGCAGCAACAACAGTGAGTTGCCACTGGCTGGTGTCAAGCTAAGTGGGCATGTCAGGCCTATGCTGTCCTGGCACCTTGCCTGCTCTCTCAGTTGCTCGCTCAGTCCCTAGTGTCCCCAACCCTAAACGGATCCAATTGCTGTTGCTCAGCTCCAGTGGGGGGCCGATCTGGCTGACTAACAAACCCTTTTTTCTAATGAGGAAAACTCCTCCCCGAATCTCATCAGCGCCTGTGCAAACCCCCATGTGCATATTTCCTCATATTTGCTTGCCTATTTTCTTTCGCCCCGAGGCACATCTTTCACACTTGTCCATTCCACCTCTTCCCCAAGCACCTCTTCTTCTTCTCCATCTTTCTGCGTCGTCTCATTTCGGTTCTTGTGCACAGTTTTCACACCGTCTATATCTCACTTCTCTCCCTTACTGACAGCGATTCACCAACTGTTTGCCGTCTCCTTTCTTTTTTCTCTATTCATCATCAGCTCTATTAAAAGCATTTACAATTCGAGCTCTTTGAGCAACTGTTGTGCAACCAAAATATTTTGTGGTGGCTATTTAAATTTGAATGCTGTTGTAGTGTTAGCGACTTGTCCACACCTTCTGTATCTATGTATTACAAGCCTGCTAAATGCTATTTTAATAGCTGAAGTAGTGATAAATAAAGAGGTTATCTTTGAAACGTCAGTAATCCCTCCTTTTCCCCTTTGCATGACTAAACTAAAAGAGGCAAGAGGACAGAGGGATGAAAACATGACTCAGGCTTTTCTCAGGGCAGACCTAGTGTTGAAGCTTGTTTAGAGGACACCAGGCAGAGCAGGATGGTTGACCCCATGAGTGCTTGTGAGGATCAAATCTTTTACGATCAGCTCTATCCATTCCCTTGTGTCTCCTTGTGTCACTTTGTCCACAGACAACTTTTCAGTCACGAGAGAAGAGCACAGGTCACACACTTACCAGGCCATCACAATTGCTGATCGCCACAGTGGCTCCTGGCGTGTCTGTGATGTCACCCACATACAAGCATTCATCGTGCAATGGCTCAGAGTACCGGATGCTGTCGTTGTCATCATGCCACTCCATCTTGGCTCCGGGTGCAACCAGCCTGGCATTGTGGCGCAGACGTAAGTGGAACTCCCGGCCGAAGATGGTGACGTTGTAGTAAAGCCTCTCCCGAGGGGGCACAGCTCCTCTTGGTCCTTCCCACTCATCATTGCCTTCTCCTACCTCCCTCCTCCGGCGCCTACGGGACTGCCCTCCTGCCATGCTGCCAGCCGAGACGGCGTGTGACAAGAAGCGGCCCTCTGCGTCCACACTGATCGGCCTAACCAGTCCATACTCCCCCAGGATGTGCTGCAGGGAGTCTAGGAAAAGGACAGGTAAGTTGGGTGGGAGGGAGGAAGGGAATGAGACAAGAGAAGGTGAAAGATGGTAAAATGCACAAATGTGGGAGGCAGTCAAGAGGGAGAAGTAGAAAATTTAAAAAAACAGCACAAAGAGGAGGGTACGTCATGGGTGAATAATGGGGGATAAATAGTGGGGAAAATCAGGAGTCATGGGAATGGAAAAAAAGGGGGAGGAAAAAAGGGATTAGGAAAATGTCAAGTTTGGCAAGGAATTATTTATTCCTTATTCCAAGCTGCGGTAAGGGTAGCACAGTGATAAATAAAAAGTGAAATCAGTAACCTTTCACACACACACACACACACACACACACACACACACAGCCCCACCCATGAACCTAGAGGCGACCCCCGTGCTCGGCAGTTTGCGTTTGGAAACGGCAGCCTCAGCAGTGCACGCTGCGCTCCTGACACCTTCTGTTGCCCTTCCACCATCAACGGGAAAGTCAGTACAAGATCAAGGTGCTAATTGCTGCTTTATCACGCTGTTTTATCACCCACAACCTGCTCAAACCGAGAATAAACGGAAAACCTCTATTAAAAACAACAACAACAAAACTGATCCCCCCCCCAGCTTCTTATCAATATGAACTGAAATGCATCTGTAACCACTGTTCTCGTGATCATCAATATCTATGATTAAGTGATTATATTTAAACTGTCCATACAGATAAGTATAAGACACACGTTTTTAACTGATATCAAATGACGATTTCTAAGATTAGAAAGCTCTTTCTCTTTTAGTGACATGTGACACTGACATTACAGGTGCAACCTCGCAGCGCTCATACACTAACACATAGCCTGCACACACTGAGCCAAGGCCACTTTATGGTGTCAATGCCATTACACAGTCAAACAGTATGTTGCTGTCACCTTGTATATGGTCCCCGGATGCAGTTCCACTTCTTTCTTTCTTTCTTTCTTTATTTTAATATTTAAGTATCCACCTATAACATCTAATTCATAAAGTTTGCAAACCGATAAAAGCCAAACACACAGTGTAAACATTTCTTCATCCTCCATGTTGGAGGAATGATTTGATAATAGTGTGATCAATAGGCTGACATCCGACTCCAGCGTCCTGTGACAGATCGATAGATGCGACAGCGGCCGAATCGGATAATGTTAGGCTACTTCCCTGCAAAATCCGTCAGTAAACCACCGCGGTAAAGTGAGCCGTCATTTGTGAGCCGCGGTCAAGCCAGCCGCCTCTTATCCGCCGCATAAATTTCCTTGCGCTTTTACACCAGTCTTTACGGTAGCGCCTTTTCGCTTTATATCCCGATTGAGAGCCTAGACCCGCGCACACGCGCACGCGCGCGCACACATTACGATGGAACAGCCCAATACAGTCAATACAATTATGTCTATTACAAAAATTCATTAAAAATCATCCTTAGTAGTTGAGGTCCAACTTTCAACAGATTCCTTCTCTGGGAAGCCTACTGTACCTGTGTGCCAAGTTTCATCCAGATTTACTGTAGAATTCCTCAGAAATTAAAGGACATTTATATTCAATGCAATACAGTCAATACACTACAATTATGTCTATTACAAAAATTCATTAAAAATCATCCTTAGTAGTTGAGGTCCAACTGTCAACACATCCCTCCTCTGGGACACCTACTGTACCTGTGTGCCAAGTTTCATCCAGATTTACTGTAGAATTCCTCAGAAATTAAAGGAAACTTATATTCAATGCAATACAGTCAATACACTACAATTATGTCAAATTTCAAAAATTCATTAAAAATCATCCTTAGTAGTTGAGGTCCAACTTTCAACAGATTCCTTCTCTGGGAAGCCTACTGTACCTGTGTCCCAAGTTTCATCCAGATTTACTGTAGAATTCCTCAGAAATTAAAGGAAACTTATATTCAATGCAATACATTCAATACACTACAATTATGTCAAATTTCAAAGATTCATTAAAAATCATCCTTAGTAGTTGAGGTCCAACTTTCAACAGATTCCTTCTCTGGGAAGCCTACTGTACCTGTGTGCCAAGTTTCATCCAGATTTACTGTAGAATTCCTCAGAAATTAAAGGGCATTTATATTCAATGCAATACAGTCAATACACTACAATTATGTCTATTACAAAAATTCATTAAAAATCATCCTTAGTAGTTGAGGTCCAACTGTCAACACATCCCTCCTCTGGGACACCTACTGTACCTGTGTGCCAAGTTTCATCCAGATTTACTGTAGAATTCCTCAGAAATTAAAGGAAACTAATATTCAATGCAATACAGTCAATACACTACAATTATGTCAAATTTCAAAAATTCATTAAAAATCATCCTTAGTAGTTGAGGTCCAACTTTCAACAGATTCCTTCTCTGGGAAGCCTACTGTACCTGTGTGCCAAGTTTCATCCAGATTTACTGTAAAATTCCTCAGAAATTAAAGGACATTTATATTCAATGCAATACAGTCAATACACTACAATTATGTCAATTACAAAAATTCATTAAAAATCATCCTTAGTAGTTGAGGTCCAACTTTCAACAGATTCCTTCTCTGGGAAGCCTACTGTACCTGTGTGCCAAGTTTCATCCAGATTTACTGTAAAATTCCTCAGAAATTAAAGGACATTTATATTCAATGCAATACAGTTAATACACTACAATTATGTCTATTACAAAAATTCATTAAAAATCATCCTTAGTAGTTGAGGTCCAACTGTCAACACATCCCTCCTCTGGGACACCTACTGTACCTGTGTGCCAAGTTTCATCCAGATTTACTGTAGAATTCCTCAGAAATTAAAGGAAACTTATATTCAATGCAATACAGTCAATACACTACAATTATGTCTATTACAAAAAATCATTAAAAATCATCCTTAGTAGTTGAGGTCCAACTTTCAACACATCCCTCCTCTGGGACACCTACTGTACCTGTGTCCCAAGTTTCATCCAGATTTACTGTAGAATTCCTCAGAAATTAAAGGAAACTTATATTCAATGCAATACATTCAATACACTACAATTATGTCAAATTTCAAAGATTCATTAAAAATCATCCTTAGTAGTTGAGGTCCAACTTTCAACAGATTCCTTCTCTGGGAAGCCTACTGTACCTGTGTGCCAAGTTTCATCCAGATTTACTGTAGAATTCCTCAGAAATTAAAGGGCATTTATATTCAATGCAATACAGTCAATACACTACAATTATGTCTATTACAAAAATTCATTAAAAATCATCCTTAGTAGTTGAGGTCCAACTGTCAACACATCCCTCCTCTGGGACACCTACTGTACCTGTGTGCCAAGTTTCATCCAGATTTACTGTAGAATTCCTCAGAAATTAAAGGAAACTAATATTCAATGCAATACAGTCAATACACTACAATTATGTCAAATTTCAAAAATTCATTAAAAATCATCCTTAGTAGTTGAGGTCCAACTTTCAACAGATTCCTTCTCTGGGAAGCCTACTGTACCTGTGTGCCAAGTTTCATCCAGATTTACTGTAAAATTCCTCAGAAATTAAAGGACATTTATATTCAATGCAATACAGTCAATACACTACAATTATGTCAATTACAAAAATTCATTAAAAATCATCCTTAGTAGTTGAGGTCCAACTTTCAACAGATTCCTTCTCTGGGAAGCCTACTGTACCTGTGTGCCAAGTTTCATCCAGATTTACTGTAAAATTCCTCAGAAATTAAAGGACATTTATATTCAATGCAATACAGTCAATACACTACAATTATGTCTATTACAAAAATTCATTAAAAATCATCCTTAGTAGTTGAGGTCCAACTGTCAACACATCCCTCCTCTGGGACACCTACTGTACCTGTGTGCCAAGTTTCATCCAGATTTACTGTAGAATTCCTCAGAAATTAAAGGAAACTTATATTCAATGCAATACAGTCAATACACTACAATTATGTCTATTTCAAAAATTCATTAAAAATCATCCTTAGTAGTTGAGGTCCAACTTTCAACAGATTCCTTCTCTGGGAAGCCTACTGTACCTGTGTCCCAAGTTTCATCCAGATTTACTGTAGAATTCCTCAGAAATTAAAGGAAACTTATATTCAATGCAATACATTCAATACACTACAATTATGTCAAATTTCAAAGATTCATTAAAAATCATCCTTAGTAGTTGAGGTCCAACTTTCAACAGATTCCTTCTCTGGGAAGCCTACTGTACCTGTGTGCCAAGTTTCATCCAGATTTACTGTAGAATTCCTCAGAAATTAAAGGGCATTTATATTCAATGCAATACAGTCAATACACTACAATTATGTCTATTACAAAAATTCATTAAAAATCATCCTTAGTAGTTGAGGTCCAACTGTCAACACATCCCTCCTCTGGGACACCTACTGTACCTGTGTGCCAAGTTTCATCCAGATTTACTGTAGAATTCCTCAGAAATTAAAGGAAACTTATATTCAATGCAATACAGTCAATACACTACAATTATGTCAAATTTCAAAAATTCATTAAAAATCATCCTTAGTAGTTGAGGTCCAACTTTCAACAGATTCCTTCTCTGGGAAGCCTACTGTACCTGTGTCCCAAGTTTCATCCAGATTTACTGTCGAATTCCTCAGAAATTAAAGGAAACTTATATTCAATTCAATACAGTCAATACACTACAATTATGTCTATTTCAAAAATTCATTAAAAATCATCCTTAGTAGTTGAGGTCCAACTTTCAACAGATTCCTTCTCTGGGACACCTACTGTACCTGTGTGCCAAGTTTCATCCAGATTTACTGTAAGATTCCTCAGAAATTAAAGGACATGTATATTGAATTCAATACACTTACTTAAATATTGCATCATATTCAAAAATTCATTAAAAATCATCCATAATAGTTGATGTCCAACTTTCAACACCGTCTTACTCTGGGCGACCTACGGTATCTCTGGGCCAAGTTACATCTCAATTCACTGTAATCTTTATCAAAAATTGAAAGAACAATTATATGTCAATGCTGGCTGTGTGCCTTTCAAAGTGACACTAAATAACAGAACTCAGGCACATCAGGGAATAATCCAAAAGGCGGATTTATTAAACAAAAACAACATACAAAATATCCCTAACCCATACTACATAACCTAAAAAGAAACAAAGGGACACTTAGAAGCACAAGAAAACAATACTATACTGAAAGGGCAAGAGACACAGCCCAAACATAATCCACAACTAAAACGCCAAAAGAACAAGTCATCCCACATAGCAGACGGGTGTTGCCTGGATCTGGTGTGAAGCCGGCACTGCTGGCTGACTTCTGGCATGGTAAGATGGCACTGTTTATGTGATGGCATGCTACATCTGGCCTGATTGGGTGAATGTGACATGTTGTATAGAGCACTTTGAGTAATATGGGTGAGTAAAAAGGCGCTATATAAGAATCAGTCCATTCACTGTCTGAACAGAGTTTTGTCATGACAGCATATTTGATTGTCTTCACTGACTCGCTATCCGCCTTAGTGCAGCTGCCGTACCATCCTCGGATGCAGTAAGTTAGTAGGCTCTCAATGGGCGAGTGGTGGAAGGTCAGCAGAGGATGTCTGGGATGATTGCATTAAAGGCTGAGCTGTAGTCCACAAAGAGCATTCTGGCGTAGCTCTGCCGCTTTTCTGACACAACGACCGAGACTGTGGGAGCTGGGGCTCGAACCAGCAACCTTCCGGTGACAAGACGAACTGCCAACTCTCATTATGCAATGTACTGTTTAAAAGAAAAATCTTTTTTTTGCCTTGACAACATACAGTGGGGCAAAAAAGTATTTAGTCAGCCACCGATTGTGCAAGTTCCCCCACTTAAAATGATGACAGAGGTCAGTAATTTGCACCAGAGGTACACTTCAACTGTGAGAGACAGAATGTGAAAAAAAAATCCATGAATTCACATGGTAGGATTTGTAAAGAATTTATTCGTAAATCAGGGTGGAAAATAAGTATTTGGTCACCTCAAACAAGGAAAATCCCTGGCTCTCACAGACCTGTAACGTCTTCTGTAAGAAGCTTTTCTGTCCCCCACTCGTTACCTGTATGAATGGCACCTGTTTGACCTCATCATCTGTATAAAAGACACCTGTCCACAGCCTCAACCAGTCAGACTCCAAACGTCACCATGGCCAAGACCAAAGAGCTTTCGAAGGACACCAGGAAAAGAATTGTAGACCTGCACCAGACTGGGAAGAGTGAATCTACAATAGGCAAGCAGCTTGGTGTGAAAAAATCAACTGTGGGAGCAATCATCAGAAAATGGAAGACATACAAGACCACTGATAATCTCCCTCGATCTGGGGCTCCACGCAAGATCTCATCCCGTGGGGTCAAAATGATCATGAGAACGGTGAGCAAAGATCCCAGAACCACACGGGGGGACCTGGTGAATGACCTGCAGAGAGCTGGGACCAAAGTAACAAAGGTCACCATCAGTAACACACTACAACGGCAGGGAATCAAATCCCGCAGTGCCAGACGTGTTCCGCTGCTGAAGCCAGTGCATGTCCAGGCCCGTCTGAAGTTTGCCAGAGAGCACATGGATGATACAGCAGAGGATTGGGAGAATGTCATGTGGTCAGATGAAACCAAAGTAGAACTTTTTGGTATAAACTCAACTCGTCGTGTTTGGAGGAAGAAGAATACTGAGTTGCATCCCAAGAACACCATACCTACTGTGAAGCATGGGGGTGGAAACATCATGCTATGGGGCTGTTTTTCTGCCAAGGGGACAGGACGACTGATCCGTGTTAAGGACAGAATGAATAGGGCCAAGTATCATGAGATTTTGAGCCAAAACCTCCTTCCATCAGTGAGAACTTTGAAGATGAAACGAGGCTGGGTCTTCCAACATGACAATGATCCAAAACACACCGCCCGGGCAACAAAGGAGTGGCTCCGTAAGAAGCATTTGAAAGTCCTGGAGTGGCCTAGCCAGTCTCCAGACCTCAACCCCATAGAAAATCTGTGGCGGGAGTTGAAAGTCCGTGTTGCTCGGCGACAGCCCCAAAACATCACTGCTCTTGAGAAGATCTGCATGGAGGAATGGGCCAAAATACCAGCTACTGTGTGTGCAAACCTGGTAAAGACCTATAGTAAACATTTGACCTCTGTTATTGCCAACAAAGGTTATGTTACAAAGTATTGAGTTGTATTTTTGTTATTGACCAAATACTTATTTTCCACCCTGATTTACGAATAAATTCTTTACAAATCCTACCATGTGAATTCATGGATTTTTTTTTTTTTTTTTTTTCACATTCTGTCTTTCACAGTTGAAGTGTACCTCTGGTGCAAATTACTGACCTCTGTCATCATTTTAAGTGGGGGAACTTGCACAATCGGTGGCTGACTAAATACTTTTTTGCCCCACTGTACATTCATCTTCATTTCAAATAAGTAGTTATTTTTCACACAGAGAGCAATACCATTCTCCAGCCTCTGCTGTCCAAAACTACTCTGTATTCATCTGGAGGCACTTTGTGTGAAACCATTTTAAATAGCTCTCATGCAGGAACAAAGCAATTGTATAAAATGAAGTGAGGGAATGGAGCTATAAATAGATTAATATAGAGATATGAAAATAAACTTATATATAGACATAGGAACACAAGTTTTAAGATTAATGTTTCTGGGATATAATAAACAATATAAGCATACAGGTGTCTAAGCAAACATTGTGGCATACAAAGTGAGAGAGTGCAGTGAGTCATGTTTATTCCTGTTCAATATGTGTCTGACACAAGTGGATGAATTAAAAAGTCTGACAGCAGCAGCAACAACAGGCAATGCCTTCCTGATGACTTTCTATCTGGTTACATCTTTGTCTTTGATGCCTGTATCCCAGCTTGAAGAGTCCTGGACCTTTTTTCTAGTCAGTGGGTGTGTAGGCAAACAACTCTGGCTTGTCACCCAGTTGGATTTCCTGGTAATTGTCAGGTGGCACTATCTACAAATCAGGACACATTAACTATGATATTAAAAAATTGACATGATGACATAGTCCTTGGTCAGTTTACCAAGCATTTCTCAGTTTTGTTCTTTATAGTTCTGTTCATCATATCATTGTTTGTGAGTCCTGGATTATTTGATGATATGTTTACATTATGTATTCTTTTGTTTTCAGTTCCATATTGCTTTTAAGTGTAGTTCTTTTTAAGCATTCCACAAGTGGATGGAACACTTGTGAAAACACTCTAGTGTTAAAGCCAGTCTTGTCTTCATGTCTGTTTCTGGTTTTGTCTGTGTCAAGCTCGTGTGTCTTAGTCTGTGTTTTAGTTTGGTGGCCTCTTGTCTCTTTCTTGTGTTGAGTCTTACTTCCATTGTCTTCTTATTCCCAATGTATCCCTGCTGTGTTACACAGCTGTCTCCAATTCCCCTAATCACCATCCTATTTATACATTTTGCCAATCTCCCGGTCTGAAGTACATTATTCTATTCGATTCTATTCTATTATATTTATACAGCACCAAACCACAACAACAGTCACCTAAAGACACTTTATGTTGCTGGTTAAAAACACAACAATAATACAAAGAAAGCCCCAACAATTTAAGTACCCCATATGAGCTAACATTTAGTGTTAGTGGGAAGGAAAAACTCCATTTGAAGAGGTAGAGACATCTGGCAGAAACAGGCTCAAGGAGAGACAGCCATCTACTGTGACTGGCTGAGGTTGATGAAAAGGAGACAGAACAACATACTGTGCAAGAGATACATACTAACTAATGATTAAATGCAGAGAGGTGTATAAACACAGAAAGAGCAAAGAAGGAAAAAATTCATACATGATGGGAAGCCCACAAGAGCCTAGGCTTATTGCAGCACAAATAAGGGAAGATTCAGGGTCACCTGATCCACTCTAACTGTATTATTTGTCAAAACTGAGGGTTTTAATGCTAATCTCAAAAGCAGAGACGGGTGTTTGTCTTCTGAATTAATATAGAATAGAATAGAATTCAACCTTATTGTCATTGCACATGTCACAGGTACAAGGCAACGAAATGCAGTTTGCATCCATCAAGAAGTGCTTTAGCCATGATATAGATATATTACAATATATATTAGCAATAATATAGGTATGTAAGTATATTACAGAAATGGGTCTATTATGGTATGTTATAATGTACACGGTATGAAGGTATGTTATGAATATGCTATAACTATAAGTATGTACAGGCTATGAACAGGATATAAACATGAAAAACTATACAGAATATGAAATTAAAAAAACTATACAGAAATATGAGATATACAGCTATACACAAATGTGAAATATGCAGGTTATAAACAGTTGTAGAATTAAAAATTATTGTATTGTACAGAATGATGTGAGCTGCATCCACAGAAGAGAGGCCTGAGAGATGATTCCTGTTCAACCTTAAAATTCTATAGGAACCACAAGTACACTTAATATTCCAAAATTAAAATCTGGATTTCAAAGCGAGTCAGTGAAGACAATCAAATAAACTGTCATGACAAAACTCTGTTCAGACAGTGAATGGACTGATTCTTATATAGCGCCTTTTTACTCACCCATATTACTCAAAGTGCTCTATACAACATGTCACATTCACCCAATCAGGCCAGATGTAGCATGCCATCACATAAACAGTGCCATCTTACCATGCCAGAAGTCAGCCAGCAGTGCCGGCTTCACACCAGATCCAGGCAACACCCGTCTGCTATGTGGGATGACTTGTTCTTTTGGCGTTTTAGTTGTGGATTATGTTTGGGCTGTGTCTCTTGCCCTTTCAGTATAGTATTGTTTTCTTGTGCTTCTAAGTGTCCCTTTGTTTCTTTTTAGGTTATGTAGTATGGGTTAGGGATATTTTGTATGTTGTTTTTGTTTAATAAATCCGCCTTTTGGATTATTCCCTGATGTGCCTGAGTTCTGTTATTTAGTGTCACTTTGAAAGGCACACAGCCAGCATTGACATATAATTGTTCTTTCAATTTTTGATAAAGATTACAGTGAATTGAGATGTAACTTGGCCCAGAGATACCGTAGGTCGCCCAGAGTAAGACGGTGTTGAAAGTTGGACATCAACTATTATGGATGATTTTTAATGAATTTTTGAATATGATGCAATATTTAAGTAAGTGTATTGAATTCAATATACATGTCCTTTAATTTCTGAGGAATCTTACAGTAAATCTGGATGAAACTTGGCACACAGGTACAGTAGGTGTCCCAGAGAAGGAATCTGTTGAAAGTTGGACCTCAACTACTAAGGATGATTTTTAATGAATTTTTGAAATAGACATAATTGTAGTGTATTGACTGTATTGCATTGAATATAAGTTTCCTTTAATTTCTGAGGAATTCGACAGTAAATCTGGATGAAACTTGGGACACAGGTACAGTAGGCTTCCCAGAGAAGGAATCTGTTGAAAGTTGGACCTCAACTACTAAGGATGATTTTTAATGAATTTTTGAAATTTGACATAATTGTAGTGTATTGACTGTATTGCATTGAATATAAGTTTCCTTTAATTTCTGAGGAATTTTACAGTAAATCTGGATGAACCTTGGCACACAGGTACAGTAGGTGTCCCAGAGAAGGAATCTGTTGAAAGTTGGACCTCAACTACTAAGGATGATTTTTAATGAATTTTGAAATTTGACATAATTGTAGTGTATTGACTGTATTGCATTGAATATAAGTTTCCTTTAATTTCTGAGGAATTCTACAGTAAATCTGGATGAAACTTGGCACACAGGTACAGTAGGTGTCCCAGAGGAGGGATGTGTTGAAAGTTGGACCTCAACTACTAAGGATGATTTTTAATGATTTTTTGTAATAGACATAATTGTAGTGTATTGACTGTATTGCATTGAATATAAGTTTCCTTTCATTTCTGAGGAATTCGACAGTAAATCTGGATGAAACTTGGGACACAGGTACAGTAGGCTTCCCAGAGAAGGAATCTGTTGAAAGTTGGACCTCAACTACTAAGGATGATTTTTAATGAATTTTTGAAATTTGACATAATTGTAGTGTATTGACTGTATTGCATTGAATATAAGTTTCCTTTAATTTCTGAGGAATTCTACAGTAAATCTGGATGAAACTTGGCACACAGGTACAGTAGGTGTCCCAGAGACGGGATGTGTTGAAAGGTGGACCTCAACTACTAAGGATGATTTTTAATGAATTTTTGAAATTTGACATAATTGTAGTGTATTGACTGTATTGCATTGAATATAAATGTCCTTTAATTTCTGAGGAATTCTACAGTAAATCTGGATGAAACTTGGCACACAGGTACAGTAGGTGTCCCAGAGGAGGGATGTGTTGAAAGTTGGACCTCAACTACTAAGGATGATTTTTAATGAATTTTTGAAATGTACATAATTGTAGTGTATTGACTGTATTGCATTGAATATAAATGTCCTTTAATTTCTGAGGAATTTTACAGTAAATCTGGATGAAACTTGGCACACAGGTACAGTACGTGTCCCAGAGGAGGGATGTGTTGAAAGTTGGACCTCAACTACTAAGGATGATTTTTAATGAATTTTTGAAATTTGACATAATTGTAGTGTATTGACTGTATTGCATTGAATATAAATGTCCTTTATTTTCTGAGGAATTTTACAGTAAATCTGGATGAACCTTGGCACACAGGTACAGTAGGTGTCCCAGAGAAGGAATGTGTTGAAAGTTGAACCTCAACTACTAAGGATGATTTTTAATGAATTTTTGAAATGTACATAATTGTAGTGTATTGACTGTATTGCATTGAATATAAATGTCCTTTAATTTCTGAGGAATTTTACAGTAAATCTGGATGACACTTGGCACACAGGTACAGTAGATGTCCCAGAGGAGGGATGTGTTGAAAGTTGGACCTCAACTACTAAGGATGATTTTTAATGAATTTTTGAAATTTGACATAATTGTAGTGTATTGACTGTATTGCATTGAATATAAGTTTCCTTTAATTTCTGAGGAATTCTACAGTAAATCTGGATGAAACTTGGCACACAGGTACAGTAGGTGTCCCAGAGGAGGGATGTGTTGAAAGTTGGACCTCAACTACTAAGGATGATTTTTAATTAATTTTTGAAATTTGACATAATTGTAGTGTATTGACTGTATTGCATTGAATATAAATGTCCTTTAATTTCTGAGGAATTTTACAGTAAATCTGGATGAACCTTGGCACACAGGTACAGTAGGTGTCCCAGAGAAGGAATGTGTTGAAAGTTGGACCTCAACTACTAAGGATGATTTTTAATGAATTTTTGAAATGTACATAATTGTAGTGTATTGACTGTATTGCATTGAATATAAATGTCCTTTAATTTCTGAGGAATTTTACAGTAAATCTGGATGAAACTTGGCACACAGGTACAGTAGGTGTCCCAGAGGAGGGATGTGTTGAAAGTTGGACCTCAACTACTAAGGATGATTTTTAATGAATTTTTGAAATTTGACATAATTGTAGTGTATTGACTGTATTGCATTGAATATAAGTTTCCTTTAATTTCTGAGGAATTCTACAGTAAATCTGGATGAAACTTGGCACACAGGTACAGTAGGCTTCCCAGAGGAGGGATGTGTTGAAAGTTGGACCTCAACTACTAAGGATGATTTTTAATGAATTTTTGAAATTTGACATAATTGTAGTGTATTGACTGTATTGCATTGAATATAAGTTTCCTTTAATTTCTGAGGAATTCTACAGTAAATCTGGATGAAACTTGGCACACAGGTACAGTAGGTGTCCCAGAGGAGGGATGTGTTGAAAGTTGGACCTCAACTACTAAGGATGATTTTTAATGAATTTTTGTAATAGACATAATTGTATTGACTGTATTGGGCTGTTCCATCGTAATGTGTGCGCGCGTGTGCGCGGGTCTAGGCTCTCAATCGGGATATAAAGCGAAAAGGCGCTACCGTAAAGACTGGTGTAAAAGCGCAAGGAAATTTATGCGGCGGATAAGAGGCGGCTGGCTTGACCGCGGCTCACAAATGACGGCTCACTTTACCGCGGTAGTAAACCGGTGCATCAAATGCCCTCTTACACCCCAGATAAAATTATACCCCGGACAGGGGGGGGGCAAATCACAACACTGCTTGCACCGCTGAGGGACCTTCGGAAAGTCCCTTTAAGCACCACAGCAGGACACGGGCTACAGAAGTTGCAAATGCGCACCACAATATCATTTGCAACAAAACTGCAAAAGCGTGGCAAAAATGAAACACAAGCAAGAAGCAGGACAGTGCCTCCCCGCTACGATGAGCTTCCACACTTCCAGTGAGCGCGCGAGAGCCCCCGCGCAGCCCAGCTGATAAGATATGATCAGATAAGGAGAACAACGTAAACACTGACCACGCTCAAGTGGACTCCACTCACCAACGCTACTGGCGATGTAAAGGCCGCTGGTGTGCAGCAGAAAGGCCGGTAGAATAATTAGGACAGTATATCCTGTTGAGAAACCCATGGCAGCTCCGAACTGCGCAGGTGAGAGAGTGGGACTCCGGGCTCCAGTGTGGTGAAGTTCCCCGCCTGGCGCGACCAGCCACGCCACGACAGCAACAGCACAGCAGCCCGCAACTAGACTGCCAAGTGCACCGGGAGAGACGGAGCTCTCCTCCCCTCTCTCTCTCTCTCTCTTTCTCTCTCTCTCCTCCTCCTCTCCGTCGAGGTCTCTCACTCTCGCTCGCTCACTCTTCTTCGCTCCCTCTCTCACTCAACTCTTCCCTTCTCTTTCCGCTCTGTCTCTCCTTTCTCTCAACTTCTCTCTTGAATTCTGCGTGCTCCCACTTTTTTTCTATTTCTCTTACCTCTGACAACTCTCTGAAACTACACACACGCACACACAGAGACCGGCCGCCGGGATCCCACCCACCCCGAGTGTCTCCTCTGTGTGATAAGTGAGGATATGTGAGAGCGGTGGCTGTGCTGCGGCTGCACTGATGGACCGACAGACAGCTTTTTTTTTTTCAAAGAAAAGAAAAGAAAGAAAGAAATGCGCTTCATGGTACATCAAGCGCATGTCACAAACCCGAAGCATTGATTCTTATTTTTTATTTTTTACACTTAGACACCCTTTCCGGGACCATAACTGCTGCTAAACCCTGCACTCCATCGCTCTCCGACGAGCTGCGAACCTCTTTGTAAACTTTGAATATTCCGTTAAGCTTTCTTGTTTTCAGTACGCAGCAGCGCCCCGCGTGGTGTGCTGGTAGAAATGCACTGAGTTTTGCAGGGCCCAAGGGTCCAATTTACAGCCAGCGAAAAAAAAGAAGAAGAAGAAAAAAGAAAAGAGAGAAAAGAGAAGCCTTATAGCCATAACCTGCATTGCCCTCATTTACCACATCATTTACCCTCTTTGACCACTAATCTTCAACTGTTGTAAACAGAAATAAGATGCATGACGTGAACTACAGAAATGAGGCAAACCATTTTTATTTCAAATTCCTTTTTTTCCCTTTTAAGAATAACATTAAGGAGAGGTAAATAAATAAATCTTTAAAATAACATCAAAATCAATTAAGTTAATCTGCTGAGTCGCAAAATAAGCTGAGGTTCAGATTTTTTTAAAATTTTTTTTTAAGGCAGCAGATTTATTTATAGTCTTTAGTTTCTATTCATTTTTATTCTTGTGCCAAGATTTTCAAAGCAACAAAAAGCGATCAAAGAGTTCCAAAGATGCAAAACACTGTTTACTTAGTTTCAAATACTGCAAAACACATCAGATTGAAGTGCAAAACAATCAGCGTAATTATAATTGACCGTTCCTCCATGATATCATTAGTTTTAAAATATGATCATCTGACTAATATATGTCCTCCTCCATGCGGTCAAACAGCGTCTAACCTCAAGGGCATGGATTTTGGGGTGTGCTGTGGTGTCCTGCACTGGGATGTTGGCAGCAGATCCTTTGGGTCTTGTGGGACGGCTTCCCGCAGATGCTCGATCAAATTGGGATCTGGGGAGTTTGGAGTCTGGATCAATGCCTCGGGCTCTTTGTCGTTTTCCTCAAGCTGTGCATGCCTGGGCATTTTTTTTTCCATATTCCAGCTTCACGCTGCACTTGAACGAGATGGCACAAGTTATTCATTTCACCTTTCAGCGCTTTTGCTGTTGTGGATGACGTCTAGGTGTGTGTTTTGAGGAGGCTACGGTGATCCTGAGCAGGTGTTAAAAAATGGAATAATTGTGAAAAAAAGAATTACACCAAAGATCAACCAATAAATAAATAATACATCCTTCTTAACTGACTTAACAGACAGTTACTTGTGGGACTCTCGGTACACACAGCTGATTTTTCTTTGTGGAACAGAAAAACATATAGAGGAAAACAGATTTTTACAGAGGTAAAATAATCGGCGTGGATTGCTTTTGGAGTTAAGCCTGTACAGCTGCTTAAAGGTTACACATAACTTCAAATGACAGTATTAATCGTGCAATAGCAGAGTGCCCACCTGTCTAACAGTAACCCTGTCAGTTGAGAAGGTGCTACTTGCTAGTTTGGAACAGATCTACTGTCCAACAATAAAATACCCCAAACAATCCTAACAATCAGTAGCCTAACCACCAGTTACAGCAGAGGCTTTCTTTTGCTGCGGCCCTCAGGCTGATCCAATAAAGCATCGTGCATAATTAGATGATGGTATTAATTATTCTTTCTGCAGAAGCTCAGTCAGTGTAGTGCTGCTTGGTTGCAACCTAGAGGCAGACAGGCAGTTTATGTCAGGTAAATAATGGGAAGCCACAGGCAACTGAAAATTGTACATTTTTAACTTTTAAAAAAGTTAATTGTCTGACTGGCCTTGCCATTAGCGTCTAAAAATGTAGGTTAATTAAAATAGCTGTTTTCCTGTTGTAACTTTTTTTATTATAATATTTCAGATAAAAGGTTCTGTTTAAAACTGCTGTGAATCTGCTGCAGCTCTGCTCTAAATATATTGTTACCAAGGTTTTCTTAAATGTGCTTCATTGAGGAAATATACTCAGTATAAAGTAAGTCGATTTATATGATTTTGTGCCTTACCACAAATCTGAAATACGAATGATTCGTCTTCAGCTTTCTTTTTATACTTAACACATATATCACTGAGCCTCTGGCACTGGAGTGAAGTTCACTCTTGATGATTAATAAGTGCTGAACACAGAGCTGTATGGGTCAAATTCTATTAATGATACTGTAATTTCCAATCATTATAAATCGTGAAATGAATTGACTTATACGCTTTTTCAGTTTTCCTTGGAGACACTGTAAATTTCGGATGACTACAACATTCGAAAAAGTCACAGCTGCCTGACAAAACTGTCAGCTTCACAAATAAAGTTGCTTACTGTGAGCATTTTAGCATTCTAATTAGTATTTAGATCAAAGCAGTGCTGTGCAAATAGCCTCACAGATCTGCTACAGTGGCTTTTAGACTCTGATTTCTACAAAGATCTGGTAGCTAATTCCACACGCCACTGTGTGTGTGTGTGTCTGTGTGTGCTTATGTGTGTCAGCTTTAAACAAAAAGGCTTAAAGAAAGGAATTTGTTTACGTATCTCCAAGCTTATCAGAGGAATCTTGTTACCGATTAGTACGATGTACCGTGTCAGTTATAATTTGCCCAAATTTGGCTTTTCTCAGTATAGTAAAGATGGCAATATACACTCACCAGACACTTTGAAACGTGCACTTTGCTAATACTGGACTGTACTGGACCTAATTTTAGGTAGTTTTATTGCACAAAATATAATAATGTACAGTTCTGTCAAAACAGAGTGTCTTTCACTCTGAATACTTATTCACCACTACTATTAATATATTAATATTAATTCTTCATGGCACAGATTTAACAAGATTGTGGAAGTATTCCTCAAAGATTTTGGTTCATATTGATATGATGGCATCACACAGTTGCTGCAAATCTGTCGGCTGCACATCCGTGATGCAAGTGTCCTGCTCCAACACATCTCAAAGTTGCTCTATTGGATTCTGTTGGAGTTTTAGTGATCAGGGAGGCCAATGAAATACTCAATGGTACGTTCAAGAAACTAATCTGAGATGATTTGAGCAGCATTTTCCAATCTTCTGTTGCTCAATTTTAGTGAGGCTGTTTAAACTGTATCCTCAGTTTCCTGTTCTCAGCTGACAGAAGTGGCACACTATGTGGTCTTCTGCTGCTGTTGCTCTGCTCCAGTGCTGGATGTGTTGTGCATTCAGAGATGCTTTTCCGCATACCTTGGTTGTAAGGAATGATAATTTGAGTTACTGTTTCCTTATGAGCTCAAAGCAGTCTAGCCGTTCTCCTCTGACCTATGAGATCAATAAAGCATCAGAGCACTGCCACTCACTGGATATTTTTATCTCTTTCAGACCATTTTCTGTAAACCCCAGAGATGGTTTTGTGGGAAAAACCCAGTATGAGTAGTTTGTGAAATACTCCGACCAGCCTATCTGGCACCAACAATCATACCACAGTCACAGTCGCATAAATCACCTTTTTCTCAGTTCTGATGCTCGGTTTGAACTTGTTAACTATGTCTACATATCTAAACACAATATGTTGCTATTATGTAATTGTCTGATTTAATATTTGCATTAAGCAGCAGTTGAACGGGTGTATCTAACAAAATGTCCAGTGAGTGAAGACCCAAGACGATTCTTTGGTTTGTTCCTTTGGAATCATGAGAAACAGAATTCTTTATTAATACCAGGAAATTATGTGGTCACAGTTACCCTATGATAGTAAATAACTAAACTAAATTAAATAATACAATATATTAAAAAGTTTCAAAATATAACAAAATAGTTCTAATTAAAATATCCCACCATTTTACACAAATTAAATATATCTAGAAATCTGGAAGACTGCTGATGAATGTCCACATAGTCACTGCCTTTGGTTCTGTTTCCATGCTGTCTGAACTAGATTTTCTTATATTCCGTGTCTTTAGTTACATTGTAAAGAAGCAACTTCAAAATGATTATTCTAAAAAATAAAAATAAAAATAAAAAAGCTGAGCTAAACCAAAATGAATCTAAGGCCACCTCATATGTGTAAATGTTATTTTCTGAGCCTGAGAAATAGTGATGTAGGAAGAAACAGAAAAAGTAATGTTAACATTTCAGTGTCTTGCCGACATAGTCATGCAGTGCACTGCTTGAAATAATTAGGAAATAGTTTACTTTTGGCAGGACTGCTCACCCTGTCAACAGGATCAGTTAATGAGCAAAATTCATTGGGTAAGTTATTGTTATATGTAACATTGAAATGGTGTGTGTTTCAAATATGTTTCCTTATTATAATTACATCACAATATTAAAGTTTTTTGTACGAGTATTTTGTACTGTTTCTATGTGAATAAAACATAATAAAGTAATGTCCTTAAATTTATAGAAATGCCACTGAGGGTAGGAGAAAGGGCGGAGAGCAAGGATGAACAGGAGAGAAATCAACAAAAAATATGAAAAGGATTTTAAAGAAAACATCAAGGACACACGCACAAAAACAAAAAAAACCTTGTTACATCAAAAAGAAAAGCCAACAAAAAGTAACATGAGACATGTTAAGGTCAAAAAAGAGAAAGGATAGAGTAAGAGAAGAATAATGCAGACAGGGGGACATATCTGGGCCAGCATGAACGCACGCACATGTAAACCCAGTCCAATTATACCTGGAGGTCTTTGCCATACAAACACACAGTGACCCTCTGCTGAGAGAGAAAGAGTGCGACTGTGTCAGTGTGTGTGTGTGTGTGTATCGCGCAGTGAGAGGTCATCTTTCACCAAGCATCACGGTTACACCTTGGTTCGCAGTTCCTGGATGTTCACAAGCCTGTTTGGGTACAGGGGAACACAGATTCACACACACAAAAATACCTCTTTTTCAGGAAAAAGCCACACCCTGCTTTGCCTCGAGTTCCCACCATAACAACGCACATGTAAGCGTTCCCGATCTACACACCCTGCATGCCAGTCTGTGACCAGTGGACACCCTGCCTCCATATGAACACTTATGCCGTTACCCGCATATACCCGCCACCCTTCACACCATCTCCTCCCACCCCTCGCTCCTGGTTACTTTGCTGTTGCCATGGAGATACCAAGCCCTGCACCTTGAAAAGTGCACTTCGAAGGAGTCGAGGAGAGACAGACAATAATATCCCTATTTCCAGACAAACAGACACACACACACACGAGCGCACAAACTCTTGTGTTTGTGGAGGTTATTATAACTAGGTTTGGCAGTGCCGGGGTTTGTGTGTGCGTGTGTGCAGGCCCATGTTTGTGTGTTTTTATGGGAGGTGGGTGTTCAGATGTCCATTGCCTGTGCATGTGCAAACAGATTGCGAGTGGAGAAATAGAGCTACATGGTCAGACGAGACAAGTGGAGAAAATCTGTTGTGTTCTCAACATGTTGCACTGTTTCAGGGCTTCATGCGTTTAATATAGATTTTAATTACAAATTGTTATATTAGATTACCCCTTCAAGTGTCTATCCCCCACTTTAATGAATTATGGTTATCCCCGGGTACTGGCATTCAAGTGAATCCTTACTAGATTATTAATACTACATAAAATCATTTAAAAATATATTCTGGTTTTTGCTCAAATTTGTGTTTTATTGGTCTGACTAAGTGCTGTAAGTGCTGCTTGTACAGTCTGCCTGACTGTTATGCACCTTTTCTCACTAGCAACTTGATTATGCTGCATGTGTTAAGGGCTATACTGAGTGAGCATATGCTGAAAAGTGTCCTGCAGGGCCACCATTGCCAGTCTCTCCAATGACTCCTGCTGTCCTAGCAAGGTCAGGCAGCAGGCCACCATGTGTCAGCATGTATTAGCATATCTTATGAATGCAAGGACAGGTGTTTCCAGCGTCTCAAAGAGGTTACATGATGAGGCATCAAAGCCCCATGACAGCACATCAAGCCAAAGCCATGAACTCGGACACAGGTGTCTCCTGAAAGTCGATTGTCATAACTCTACATGGAAATTAATGTGTGATTGTATGCATTTGTGTATAAAAAGGCAGGTGTTAACAATGCATTGCACATGTAAATACACTGGCTCTCATATAAGTTCTCATAGCTTATAGTTGCATTTCATGTGTAGACTATGAGGAATATAAGGGGTTATTGATGAACCCCAAAAGAAAACTCACATCAATGATTTGATTTGCTTTGGTGCCACAGTTTGTCTATACAAATACGCAGTGGAAGTAAAAAGGAAGTAAAAAAAAGAAGACTGCACAGTCCTGTGGAACCAACTAACTACAGCCTTACTGCTTCCATAGGATTTGAGTGGATAAGTAGGATCCAGGTGCTGCCCATCAAAACCGCTTGATTAACTGATCCTCAGCAAGTGTGACCAGCTTTTAAAAGCACAAGTTCTGACAGGTTGCTGGTCTCAAAAATTGAATGCTTCACAGGTGTGGCTGTCCTAGAAAATTCTCGCCATGGTCACACCAGGCAATGCTCAGAGAAACTGCAAAAAACCCAATGACGGCCATTGTCTTTTGGACCACAGTGGAGATGTACACACATGATGTGTATATTTTTTACATGACTGCATAGATCATCACAGCTGAGGCGCCGATCAAAGCTGTAATATAGCTTGTGTATTTACCATCAATAGTGTTTTTATCAGTCATGGCACCAATTATGCCAGATTCAACATGAAAGCATGAGCTTGGGTTTGAGGCTGGATTCTCCATCACCATGATAGACATCTCAAAACGGGCCTGTGCCAAGCTTGACTTCATTGCCTACCTGAAATAACCCTTTGCACGGTTCAGCCAATGAGGGTGTCTACATTCAACACACAACAAAAAACCTATGGTATAGTAGGATTAAATGCAAAATATTTAGAGAACACAAAAGTGGTCAGCGGTGGATACACCAATACAGCTCATACTCTTTCCTAAGATTTTTTCCTTCAAATTTTTATGCTTCAACACTAAAGCAAACAGACTGATTTTGTCAATACCTTTCGCAATGCCAATCCACTGCAGGACCCTCTTCAGGTGTGTGTTTAGTTTGGCAAATACACACAAGGGCATGCACGCACAAACAGACACATGCAAGCCTTTGCTATCGTGCACCATATGTTATCTAAGCTCTCAGTGGGTGCCTGTGGCCTATTTCCCTTTACTGCCCTTAACTGATCTGATGGGCCTGGATGCCCTCTCAGATAACTGATCGCTGTGGAACTGGAGCATGGAGGTGCCTTTTGTTTTTCAACTAATATCCAGCTCCTATCTCTGTGTGTGTTTTACTAACATTACAGTATTGTTACGTAAAAAAAAAAAAGTTTGTTTTTTAATTTAAATATGCAAGAAAAAAACTAAAGAAAATAATTCTTAATAGCTGATGGGGAAATAAGCTGTTTTGTTTTCAGTACTTTATCAGCCCTAAATTAATATTTCTTAATCTTCATCCCACATAAGAAGATTAGGAGGATTTTTTTTTTCTGGATAATTTTAATCTTTGCCTAGACCTGGCTTGTGCCACTGACCAGGGCAATAGGAAACTCGAAATGGGCCTGGATGATCGAGGGCAGTCTGGCTTTTAATTCCAACAGTGCCTCATCCCACACAGAGGGAGCCATGCCAGCAGAGACAGATTCTGCTCCCTGACCTCAGTGGCACAGTGGTCACTGATTTTATCCTGACCACAGGAAGCTCAATGTCCTGCCCAAGAATGAGTACTATTGTAGTACTATAATTATCCATGGGAGTTTGTATGTGTTTAGGAAAGAAAAAAAAGGGGGGGGAAGTCAAGAAAGAAGGAAAAAGAAAGAAAAATCCACGTCTGTTTGAAAAACAAAGGCATTGAAATGTCTGGATTGGGTTCTTTTTTAAGGCTCCTATGACAGGATCAGGTCATCGAGTAGACAAAGGTGATATGCTGGAAGACAAAGGCAGAAAATCTTCCCCTGTTCTGCAGCTCGAAGGCTGACAGCTGTGGAATCTTTGTTACACAGTAAATCACTAACTGTTTAACTGCTTGCCTGTTTTCTCAGTTACTGTTTGTCCTTCCCTTTTAGCAACAGGCACTCCACCTGCTTTACCGCCTGTAAGAACATTTGATCATCCCCACCCCTTCACTCAGCTCCCCTGTATAGAACTATCAATATTCAGAATTCACTCTGTAGCCAGATTGACATCGTGTGTTTACTTTAACACTGCAAGCTTATTTCCTACCTCTGTGCCTGTCTGATTACCTGATCTGACATTTTATTTGCCTCTCTCTCGGTTTCAGTTCCCTGTCTATAAGTAAGAATTTAGCTGATTGCCAGTCTGAGCCTTTTCGTATCTTTGCTTAAGCTGTGATAGTAAATGGAGGCTGAAAAGTGTACTTTGTATGAATTTTATAGCAGACAATAGCAGCCCTAAATGGCAAATCCAGCGGATGGTAATTAAGTCACCCAATATAGCCAATATCACTTTAATTTATGCTGTTTTACCCATTTCTATACAAGAAAGAAGAAAATGCCAATTTACAGTACCACAAACAGTCTTTTTTGTTTTGTTTTGTTTTTTTCAAAACTGTGCCAAACAAATTATTTTGATAAAATTGATCTTTTTTTTAAATTTATAAAATTTCCAACTTGAGTTATTTTCCCCCCATGGCTAATTATATTTATTATATTTCAATATTCAAAAACATCATATCTGCAACCCAACTAACGCCTGTGCTTAGAGAGCCCTGTAGGCCTCACAAATTTATCTGCAATATGCAGGGCAGTCATTTATGTAAATTTGTGCTTGTAGCATTTATTTCTCTGCAATTAAGCCATGCTTGCAAATCCCCTCTGTAGAACAGGCCAGAGTGATCATTCTGGACTCAAAAGCTCGGGTTCAGAGTTTGATGGGAAAATAGTTAATTGTTATTGGTCTCTTCAAACAGTAGTTTGAGGTTTAAAGTATTCCTTCAGAGGATTTAAAGAAAATAACGTTGACACGAGCTGCATTTAGTTACCTGTTTCAGTGTGAAGGAGTGTTTATAGAAAGAATGTCTGGCTAGCATTTCTGTAAAGTGGACAAAGCAATTTTTGGCCACAATGCTGCTGCTAAGATGGGATATTCCCTCAGAGGAACATCTAGCTCTCTAAAAAATAAGAGTTATGATTGCATGGTCACCAATGTACACACACACACACACACACACACGGGCATGCATGCGTACTGTAGGTACATTATCAGATCTGCAGAAAGCAAGAGGCCAAGAAGGCCTTTCTTCTCCTCTCGTGCATAGTGTAAGTTCGGGGTCGAGGCTGGTGCAGTCACATCCTGCTCTAATGGTGCAACATTGCCATTAAAGTCTCATGAGAATAGGTTGATGCAGTATTGTTCCATTATTGTAGTGGATTTTTTCAGTGATGCTGTGGACTCTATTACTTCTTAGTTCTTACTTCCTGTTAATCAAATGCTTATATCAACATATAGGGTGTCAGCCAGCTTTAATCATAATCCAGATAATGGAGTGTGTGAAGGTGTTAACAAACGAGATGCTTTGGAAGTTGTATTGAAGGAGTTTGCTGATCCTGCTTGAATCCACGATTTGTTTAGTGTTTCCAAATAAAATGCAGAGAGGAGTCACAGAATGATCCGCATTAACCAATGTTTTCTTACTTAATGAAAATTACTAAAAAATAATAATAAAAAAGGGTCATTTCAATTCTTGCTAAAGTCTGAACGCTCTGTGACACATGCAAATATAGACAATAGTTATGCATTAGAGTGTGAGCTGTGTGTAAAACAAGCAGGACTGGTGGGTGTTCCCTGTTGTCTTAACCCCAGTTGCAGTTTCAGCAGGGCCAGCGGTCTGAGGTCAAAGGATAAACGATTTAGGGTGTCAGGGTGAGCACTGGAAGTGGCTGGCTGACAAATTAGGGCATCGGTAAGGAGAGAAAGACTGAGAAAAGGCGACCATCTATGTAATGACAGAAAGAGCAAGAGATGTGGAGGAAAAAGAAAAAAAAACAATATAGGGGAGACAGAGTGGCCAGTTGAAGTATGTGAGGGTGGTGCAGGACTTGTATAAGCGCAATGAGACAGTGGTAAGCTGTGCACTAGGAGACAGTCAAGGTGGAGATGGGATTATATCAGGGATCATATCTGAGCTCCTCCTTTTTTTAATGTTGGACAGGTTGGCAGAAGAGATCAGACAGGACTCTCCTTGGACTATGGTGTTTGCAGATGACACTGATCTGTAGTGAGAGTACGAAACAGGTGGAAGAGAGCCTGGGGAGGTGGAGATATGCTGTGGAGAGAAGAGGAATAAAAGTCAACAGGAGCAAGACAGAATACATGTCTGTGAATCAGAGGGCGATGTGCAAGGAGAAGAGGCAGTGAAAGTGGATGATTTTTAATACCTGGGTAAACCATTCAAAGCAATGGAGAGTGCACAAGGGAGCACAGGTAGGATGATGTGAGCGAAAGTGTCAGGGGTGATTTGTAACACATTTTGTAAGCATAGCTGCAAGGGCAAAACGCAAGGTTTAAAAGATGGTAGTGAGACCTTATGTAATGTATGGTTTGAGACAGTGTTACTGAGAAAAAGACAGGAGGCCAAGGTAGAGATGGAATAGTTGGAAACGATAACAAATTGGGAATGCCGACGATGAGCAAGATTAGAAATCAGTACATCAGAGGGACAGCTCAGGTTGAGAGAGTTTGGAGGCAATGTTAAAGAAGCAAAGAGATGGTTTGGACACACGCAGAGAAGGGATCGTGGATATAGTGGACAAAAGATGTTGAATACTGAGCTGCCAAGCAGGAGGACAAGAGGAAGACCTCAGAGGATTTTAACGATGTAGTGAAGGAGGGTGTGCAGAGAGTTGGTGTGACAGAGAATGGCAGAAGGCAGATGATTTGCTGTGGGGACCCATAAAGGGGGCACCTGAAGGACAGTTAATATCTTTCATTTGAGCAGATTATGAAAAAAAAAGTTTCTAGAAAAGGTTTGTTCACTTTATTATGAATGATCGTGAATGAAAAGTAAGCTCGGTTATTCTGATGTTTCCAGTTCACTATTTACCAGAAAAACCGAGACACATGGAAAACATAGCTGTGAAATAATGTATTTAGATTATTCACTTGTTTGGCTAAGAGTTAGCTTCCATGCTTTATCCACGGGAATGCAGAAAAGAACAAGAGTACATTAGAGCTTTACTGATGAAGTGCCTATCAAACCATAAGAGTAAGCGCACATTCATATTTTGGTTCTCTTAGCATCACGAGCCACATTTTTAAAGTGAAGTCATAAAAGAAGAATGACCACTCTCTTCTTCCAGCGGATATTTATAGTGTCTCAAAAGACTAATCACTTCCACCAGGACCAGACACCCACCACATGGAATACATCAGAATGGATTCCAATCTCCATAATTATTATATTCTGACAAACACACGAACTCACTACAACAAACACAATTGTACAGAAACAAACTATCTGTTCTTTTCTGCTATTTTAAGTATGCAAAACATGACAAGAGTGGGAAGAAAAAGACCTTAGAAGAGGAAGAAGACAAGTCATATCAAGTCCAACCACAATTAAAAAAATTGGAAGACAGCAAGCTATCAGAGCGTGGTGAACAACTCGATGTTCCAATCCATATTTGTCTCCGTATTATAAATACTTATCCCTGGATTAACACAGCTAAATGTAAAATGTGTCATACTATTATTGCTTTGATAGTAAAACATAATCACTGCTCTAATCCTAATTAAGCTTGTGGCATGTTTTGATAGCATTTCAAAATAGTAGGACACTCACATTACACATTGAGCCATATTTTGAATACCAGAGAAGAACATTTCATAAGGACAATCAAACACAGTAATGCTGGTGTTCACCAGACAGAGCCACAAGAGAGGAGGACCAGAGCTGAAAAGTTCCTTAGAGTTGATTAAGTGTGTTTTTCAGTCATTACATATATTCGGTTTTAACTACAATGTCTTACATTAAACTCGAACAAAGTTCCACCGACAAGCAAACAACAACAAATAAACAAGTGTTATAGGTGCATGATTCATACAGGACTGATGGATAAACACTAAGCTTATCCTCATTGCGCAGTGGTGTCCAAATCAAGGCATCTGGGCCTTTTTCCATTCATACCAATGCTACTAATATTTACGCTTTACTTTTGTTTTTCATAGCTCTTTTCATTTATTTTGAGTGTGCTGTTTAATATTTTCACATTAACACTGGATTGAGTATTAATTTCATGTGAATAGAGTAGCTCCCAACAATAATAACAGAGCAAATTACCAGCAAATTCTGCAGCTCCCCTCAGATCTGCGTTCCAACACCCAGACTACAAAACTATTTAGTATGTCAGAATAAGATTTAGTATGCCTTCAGTAGGCCACACCTGGCCTCTTGCTCTGAAGTCTGTTTCTTATCTTACTAAACCGACTGAGTCAGACTACAAGTGCTGCTGTTTGATGTTTGCAATACAGCAGAGAGGTGATTCTGATGTGTAAGAAACATCAGGTATTTACATTAAAAACACGCATTTATACAGCACTCTGATTCAAAGTTATTTATTAGATGAATTAGCTGTTACGCTCTTTTTTAAAAAGGGGAGAAGAAGGAAGAAGAAGGAGTGCAGTTTTTCCTGCCATACTGTCCCAATGCCAGTTTTTAAATGAGGAAATGATGTAGGTCTTGATTGATGGGTTTATATTAGGGCTGGGCTATATCATACCGTTCACGGTAATACCGGTGTAATTTTGGGCAACGATAGGAAAATGAAAAATCGTGATAGAATATGGGTAAAACGTGCATGCGCAGTGCCTATGTTTACATACACACATGGTGGCGACGCAGAATGAGAAGAGCGAAAGTGAATCATTGAATGAAACGGATGAACCAGAATTGGTTTGTAAAAATGCTGCAACTTCAGTGGTGTGGAACTGGTTTAGCTTTCGTCCGTCAGATATACAACAAAGCACTATTTTTGGTAGAGCATGCTAGCGGGCCGTCGTTATTACCGTGTTTTTTGGAAAATACGGCACACTTAAAATCAATCCTTTGATTTTTCTGAAAATCAGCAGAGCCTCTTAGAATCCCGTGTGCCTTATGTATGAATTCTGGTTGTGTTTACTGACCTCGAAACGATTTTATGTACACGGTGCTTGAAAATCTGTCAAATGTTTCAGTACGACTTTGCTAAGCTACGAAGCCGCACCGCTTGATGGATTGTCGGAGCATCACGGCTGTCGTAGGCAGGCGCCTCGCGGAGTGATACGTACTGTGCTTCAACATAATATTACCGTATTGTGTGTGTATAACCTCTTTTTAAGTTTTGTGGATATTATACATGGTTATGCTGAGGATATGTCGGCCAATTTCCACTGGAAATGCCTTTTGGTTAAACTGTCAGCAAGGAATTTGCACTGTTACATTTTTATATAACTTTAATGCACATAAAAAAGCTGCTTGTTTAAGTGAAAATACATTGATGGGGATTTTTGCACTAATAAAGTTGTGGAGTTGTAAAGTATTTTGTCTAGTGTCAATTATATCGTCAGTTATATCGTTATCGCAAATTTTCAAATGTACATCGTAATAAATATTTTTGGTCATATTGCCCTGCTCTAGTTTATATATCTAGAAAGAAGTTTACAGCAGAAATTTTCTTTTAAATGACTGAGAATCATAGTTTTATTAAATAGCTCTATATAGCATTAGTATCACTTTAACCTTCAGATCAATCTATCAACCCTGAAAAGAGGTCAGAGGTCAAATGTGACATGATATTTTACTACGACGATACACAGGACAATTGTAAAAATCACTGTTTTTGAATTATAAGGGTTTTTGTCCATTTTCAATCAATAAATCATTAAGCTGACCTTGATGACCCAATTATTAATGGACTGTTGACATGACCCCTACAAAGTTTTATTAGAATTTATTCACTTTAACTGACATAATGAAAGAATGACACGCACACAGGTGAACACTGCCAAAAAAAGAGAGGTAAAAATATTTATCAAAGGATTTACTTTAACAGAGCGGTGAAACTGTCCCTGTCTTTACTCTTTAAGTTGCCCTTTTAATACACAGAGCTACTAATTAAACTCAGATGTTGTACCAGGTGTGTGTGTGTGTGTTTTTTTTTCTAGCATTACTCAACTTTTCCAATCTTTTTTTGGTGATGTCTTTTTTCCACATCCTTTGAACACATTAAATTCCAACTGAGCATGAAGTTAAAAAACAACAAAAAAAACAACAAATTTAAATGACTGTTTTGATTAATTTAAAAAAATTTCTCTATTATCCCCACATTTTGTAAACTTTTTTGTAAAGTTGTACATTTTCTTTCATAAGTCGGTAACTTTGTGTGATTGACATAAAACTTCACTTCAAAAAATCACTACCACAACCATTTTCTTCACTTTATATAAATCACTTCTAAAAACAATGCGATGCTTTATATCCCTTTTGCAGCGTGGCGTGTTTCCTCTTATGTGAGTGCGCTTACGTGTGAGTGTGTGCATATCCTCTGCAGCACAGAAACGCACCCCAACACAATTTAATTTGGTTTAATCTCAGCCCTTCCACTGGGAATGCAACATATAATTAAACTTTATGGAACTGCCCCGCAGCTCATGCGGAGAAGCAGATTGTCTCACATACACCGACTCACTGAGGATGCAAAATAATTTGTGTCGATGCATAATCAAATCATTATATAACTTACGATTTCAAATTCAACACCTAAAATAAATATTGGTAAATCCTGAGGACACGCGGTTCATAAATGAACAAACAGCATGACTAATCGTATAAACCTATAATACATCTTTCCATTACATCAAAGTGCATGGATTTCATTGATTTGATTCTGCGCTTCATTATTTTTCAATGTATGTGGGAAACCACTGAGGATGCAATAACACCAGTTATTAGAACAGTACACAGAAATTGGTTCTGAATAGTTTTTATCTAACTCTCATCCTGTCTGTGCATAGCGCTCGAGTGTTACATTGCACTTTATTTTTTTTTAGCATATAACATGGTGATCTGTCTTGCTGGATCAGGCTTAGCAAGGTAGATTTTATTGGACTTTCCATGGAAAAGGAGAGGTAATGCCCTAGTGAAACTGGGCTCTGGGTCTTAAGGCATCACCTCAGAGATGGAGAACGATCAACTGTGCACAGACATGTGGATCAAATGTTGTGTAACCTGTAGATGCACATGTGCTGCACCACGAGCAGATTCCAAACACATGAGAGAAAAAGCTGCTTTATAAATTTCATCCACCACTTGGAGACTCGTACCGAGTAGCTGGTGTGTTTTCTGCAGCTTAGGGGAAAGCCAGGGGTGTTTTGTTGATGCATCTTTCTGTATCTACCTTGTATGTGGAACAAAGGCCTGCTCCCCCGAGACCTCCCACATATCCCACTCCTCTTCTTCCCTGACCTAATTTACCTGATTGATTTCCACCCAGCTGGCCACTTGTGTAACAAGAACAATTCTGAGGTGTTTTCCTGCACATGTGTACGGTCAAGCTGATCTAGGTTAAGGTTTAAGGTTAAGGTTTAAAATTCCTCCTTTACCCGAGCCTTGTAAAGTATAAAGTACATCACGAGGTAAGACGTGTGTTCCTCTCTTTTTCCCACTTCTCTTCTATTTTGACTGATTTTTTGCCGAATGTTTTGCTACTTTCTTGAAAATCCAGCCAGCATAAATTACCTTTGACAGCTGACAGTGCAGTACAAGAACATCTTCTGCAGAGATGTTACGAATTCAACAGATTTTGTAGACAAGTCAATTTCCCAAGCAACATGACTCTTTCTCTTCTTCTCCACGTAACATTAGTGCAGTTCATCTGGGTCCCACATACACATGCATACACACACAATAACAGAGTGTACTGCCAGTACTTCTTCTAACACTCCCTCCATGTCCCCCTGGCCTTGCAAAGTCTGTTTCTCACACGACCACACTATTAATAAATTCTCTTTTCCTTGCCTTCTCTGTCACTCCTATTTGCTCCACCCCTGTCTTTCAGGCAATTCCCAAATAATACCGATACATTTCTAACATAATGTTAATTTATTGCTTTTGCTTCAGGCAGAATTTGGAAGTCACACATGAAGTTTAAGCTGCACTGCACTGACTAGGTAAGAAAAGCATAGAGACATAAAGAGACATAAAGATTTATTGAGTAATCGCATTTTAGGTTTAGGAACTGATTGAACTTTTGACCTCCGCAAGAAAGTCTGAGACATATGAGCACATCTGCTGTGTGAGGACTCAAAACATTACAGATCATCATTGCAGATAAAGTGAAAGCAAGGCAAGCAGCACTGTTTCTGTGTTTGACATAGCATAACAAGTGATTAAAAAGAAAAAGTTATCACTGAGGTTTTTCAATTGTGGGAGAAGAGGAACCTGCCCAACAGTGTGGCCTGAAATACTGCATGCAAGATGAATTTAAGTAAGGGTGGGAGTCCTTTTTCTTTTCTGTAGTGTCTGCACTATACCCACCAAAGAAGTTTTACGATCCCGGATTTCTCTAATATACGTCTAATGGTGCAAGAAAACCTGAAAAGTTTAAAGACGTAAAAGTAAAAAGACACATTTTACAAGAGGTTAAACCTTTCACATAAAAAGGGGGAAATCCAAATAAGGAGTATTTGTAACATCGTCCTGTGCGGGGTGTTTGCACAACTACAGCAAGTAAGGTCAAGTTTAAGGCCAAAAGTCTGTGTAAAATGCTCACAAAGGACCATTTCCATGTTGGTTTGTTCTTCCCCAAAGGTTTGTTGATGTGGTGATCTGTTTAAACCGTGTATGTTTGTTTGACCGTTCATGTTTCTTACCAAGTAATAATTTTTTATAGCAAAGTCAGTTTTCAGATTTCAGCAATAAAATGTTTTGAATGTTTCAGTTTTTCTCATGCATTTTCTGAAAGCATTGCTCAATTTATTAAAACTTCAAATACAAATGTGAACACTCAGAGATAGGGATGGGTACCGGTATCCGGTGCCATGGTGGCACCGGTTCTGACATAAACGGCAGTAACCAGACCGAAAAGCAGCGCACATTTCGGTGCTTTTTTTTCCTGAGCTGTGATACACTTTAGATTCTAGCCAATCATTTTACGTTTCCAAGGATAGTAGGCGGATCCAGGTACGTACGTTCTTTTAGAGCAGAACTACAGATTAAAAATGCCCAAGACGAAGCGGTCAAAAGTCTGGCTGTACTTCACAGCAAAAGATGCAAACTCAGCAGCCTGCAACAAGTGCTTTAAGCTGATACTGTGATACTGTGAAAGGAGGTAACACCTCAAATCCGATGAAACACCTGGCGACGCATAGCGTTTTTAAAAAAAGAAAATGCGAGAAATGCGCCGTATTTGATAGCTTGCTGCGAGTCCTCACAGCGTGCACATCTACTGCGGGTGTGGTGCCTGTTATTGGACCCGGAGTTAGCAACATTCCCCAAAAACCCGAAGAGTAGAGTCCTGGCCCCTAGCCCTGCCAGTGTAGCAGAAATGATGACGGATGATGATGGCAGCAGCAGCTGTTCTTCTCTGCGTGAGTAGCTTAATGTTGTTCATGTGTAATTTACGCTGAGTAGGCTAACCACGTTATTACATTAATGCATGTAAGGTGAACTAGCAAAGATCATCATAGCTACATGCGGCTGTCTTCTTGTTTGATGGCAGATACTCCCTTCACCCTGGCCAAAAAGGCTAAAATGACCAAAGAAAAAGTGGAAAACAGCTAAACATGAGAGGTTTTTGGACAAATGATAATCAGAAGTGGAAGGCTAGCTTACTGTTGCTGTTTGTGGGCAGCTGGAGTTATTTAATTTAACTTCACTTTTAAATAAAGACAACAAAAACAAAGAGTTCTTGGAGAAAAATAAGTTAACTTTTCAATGACTGATAAGGTCTGAAAAATCTCATTACAAATGTAGTTCTTTTATTGGCTCTTGTGGGACAATATTTTAATATTTGTCCATATTTACATATTTACAGTCTGAGCACATCAGAAGGTTTGATAGTTACAAAGTAAACAAACAAAAACATGAGAATATATTTTATATTTTACAATATAGCTCTAGAAACAGTGTGAACACTTCAACACAACCAACAACAGAAGATGATTACTTACACTTTCTTATTTCTGTATGCTACAGTGTTACTTAAATGGAGACTGGCTGAAATCCATCCAACCATCAATCCATTTCCTTGCACTTATCCAGTTCCCAGACATTGCAGTTAAAAGGCAAGGTAAACCCATGACAGGTGGCCAATCCCTTACAGGGTCATCTCAGAGAGGTGGACAACTATTCAAACTCGCACCTACCATCAATTTGGAATCACCAGTTAACCTAGCAAGCATGTCATTGGACTGTTGGGGTAAGCTGGATTACCTGGAGAGAACTCATGAGCTGAAAGTCATTGGAGACAGTTGTTTGACTAGCTCATACACTTGGATCATCCTCTTGCTCATCCTCACCCTTCTCCTGACTCACTCCTGCTTTCTGTATCTGCAAATACAGTGCAGTCAGTAAAGTCATAACATAAAATGATGACGTTGAAATGTTTGCTTACTGAAGCACATGTCTATGTCTTTCTGTCCAAAGGCTTTAGCCACATCAGAGTTTTGCAGGGCAATCAGTGGTACTAAAAAGAAACTAATTAGGTTAACTGGCAACGGGTCAACAACACGAGCATCTTAGACAGATGAAGATGGCCACAGGTACACCAATCTGCAAAAAACAAACAACTGGATCTACAAATTGAGGAACAATTTCAAAACAAAATTGTGAAAACCCTATTTTCCACAGTACATAATAAAATCAAAAGATTCCTAAAATCTGGAGAAATCTTGTAAGGAGTAGGCAAAAAGTCAATATTGGATTCCTGTGATCATTGTGCGCTCAGGCAGCAGGATTCATGAGTCAGGAACACTCCCAGAAATCACTGTCTGTAAACACAAGCGAAAGCTCATTTAAAATAGACTGATATTACTGAAAACTGTTCTGTGGTCAGACAAATTGAAATTTGAAATTATTTTCTCTCTGGATTAAACCACTCTGGATTAAAGAGGAGGGGAACCGGGGTTTGTTATGGGCACTCAGTTTTAAAGCCTGCATTTCACTAGTTGGGCCCATGTCCTCATTTGAGGTTTGACAGCGTTTTAGTAGATAAAGGTGAATGGCCTGGACGTGAATTGAGCTGCGGTATGGGCAAGGCCTCGAAGGGGACTGGCAGCGGCTCCCGGGCCTGGCAGATCCCCATGTACTAAATAGAAGTGAAGAAGTTAAAGAATTGAAAATGGGAGAGAGAGAGGGGCACATAAACGAAAACCAACAGCTTGTAGAGCTGGGGGAAAATAAATAGATGAGAACCAAAAGGAGCGTGTTGGGAGACGTGGTCCCTCACCTGAAATTCAGACAGTTTATCTCAAACTCTGATGGTATGGGGTGCATTGGCGCCTATTGAATTAGCAGCTTGGACATCTAGAAAGGCATAGTCAGTACTGAAGGATACATACAGGTATTTGTGCAACATATGCCTTTGTCTTGCATATTTCTGCAAGACAATTCTAAACCACATCTATTACATCTATTACAATAGCATGGCCTCATAGTAGAAGTTTCAGCAAGTGAAAACTTCTCTTGTTAAAAGCAGAGGGGATGCTTATTTACATTTTACACAGCATCCCAACTTTTTGTAAAAGGGGGTTAGACTGCAAGTATTAGATGATAGTTCTTGGTTGCCCAAAGAAACCAAAACTGCAGTGTCTTTGAATTCAGTTGACTCAAATGGCAGGATATAGTTGTTTAATCTTTGTAAGAGATGGCCGCAGTTAATTTACAGAAGCTAATCACACTTTATAACAATTTGCTCCATGTCTTGATGATCAGAGTCATAGTGGGATGATACTATTTTAAAGGGCCATGTGGCTCTACCTGTCCTTTTAAAAACTTACCATCATTTTCTTTTATTTATTTGTTGTTATTTTGTGGCAATGTCTTTGCAAGTCCTAAGTTGATGTCATCAAGTTTCAAAAAGGGAAATGTTATATCATTGTTCTGGGTCACTTACTGGCCATGCATGGTTAAAAATGAACAAGCTCAATGTTCAGTGCCCTTCCATTTAAAGTTAAATGACTTCAAACTAGTTTTAACTTGCCATTAATGAACTGTTTTACTCCGTTTTGTATTCTCTGCAGCTGGACATTGATTAAATGCAATATAGTAATAGTGATACAATGATATTGGCCCCATGTGCTCCAGATGAATGTTTTCTGGGCACACAAACAGGCTGTGACTCAGGTTGGGAGGAAGAATTCGCAGCTAAACAAACGTAGGCCACCAGCCAGGCCAACCCACTCTACTGGCAGTCATGCATGGACATGAGATCACACACACACCTTAGCACACACATACTATAAACTTGGAGCATGCGCATACTTAATAGTTTAAGACCGTGGTGCTCAATCACTACACACATATCACCGCTGCTCTTCCCCATGTCTACTGATACTCGGGTAATATTTTCTCTTTCACTCTCAATCTTCCTGATTCACCAGTTGATAAATCTGGCCCTGACACTGTTGTTATCTTCATCTCTTTGAATGGCTTTTTCTCCAGCTACTGCACTTATCGTGTTAGGCGAGAAATCAACAGCATTTCCACCAAGATATAATCCTTTTTACAGTGTGAACATACTGCTTAAAGTCAGATGTACCTCACAAGAAGAACAAACAGAATAATGGAGGGTCATAGAGTTCCCTAGCTATCATTTCACCACCCCCAACATCATCAGTAAAGAAGGGCAAAGAACACATTTATCTCACAGGCTATTATAGATCTTATTACTCTCTCCTTTTTTATTCCAGCCTACTTACAACATAAATACAGGCCATCTATTTAACAGGATTAGGGGATACGGCTGCTTTCCACATGACCAGGCCAAAAGCTCCACACAGAAATCCTTGGTTATCTCATAGCCTTAGGCTAATACTTGTGCTAACTGCTAACACCTTCATCCACAGAAAGAAAAGACGAGGGCTGCTCAGATAGAAGTGATCCAAGCCAGTGGGCCTCTAGCCTGGGTGATTTATCTCATCCTCTGCCTGCTGCTTGGGGAAAGTGGGAAAGGAGCATGTGGCCTGCACAGTGTGGCAGAAGTGCCTCATAGCACTGTTGTTGTCTCAAACTGGGTTCATTTAAAGAGCACAAAAACAAGCCAATGAGTTGTTCTTCCATGCAAACAACATTTGATTCATTTTTACATGAAGTGTTTTTTTAAAACACCTCCTCCAAATATAACATTAAATAAATCTGTGTTTAAATCAAACTTTGGCTTCAGATCATGCACTCTGCCAGAACAGTTAAAAACATATTCGCAGTAAAAACTGTACTAAAGTTGTCATGCTGGCAGCCTCAAAAAAACTCTACTTGTTTGTGGGTTTAATGTTGTAAATCGCAACTGACAATAACCACATTCACAGACAAGACTGGAAGTCCAGTATGCTCACTGAACTTTTGCCATGTTTGTGTAACCATTTCTCATCCTGCATGTTTTTTCAATGGAGTGGGATCCATTTTACCTTTGCTGTTGTTGCCACTGTGGAAGGACTGTAACCCTGGTAATAAAGCTTAACCTTGCATTGTATAATTAGCGCTGGGGAAACATTTATTCTAACCCAAACACTTTTCTTTTCCATATCCTAACTGAGAAATTTCTCCCCAAACCAAAGTAAACACTTTGTTTGCTTTGCTTGTCAGCTGTTCTAACTAGAGCCTTTTAAAGGGATACTGAGAGGTCCTGAGGGGTGTTAGGATTATGATGGTTATGATGACACAGAGAATGCACTGAGTCTGGGTTTGATTTTTTCCCCCCCATTGTCGTTCCATGTACAAAATCTTTGTTTCTTCCTCCTCTCCCTCTGTGATTATTTCCACCAACTGTTGGTATTAACCTTCAACTCAACAAACCCATCTCTTAAATATCTTATATTAGTCTCACCAGACCAGTAGCAACAAGTGTGAGCAATTCTGGGCTACTGGTTGGCTTAACTCTACCTGCAAAAGGTTTTGTTTAAGGGATGCCATAGAGCATTTGGTCTAGAGAATGGAGTTAATAAAAGTACATTTGAACTTTAGTATGGAAAATACTCTTACAAGGATGCAAATTAGTCCATGGCCATTATGGCATATGACCTAATCTGAACAGGACTGTTGACAACCCCTAAAAAGTCTAATGATATAGTGTCAGGTTTCAGACTTGTTGAGATCAGTCCCACGTTCGACGCCATCTGACTATTTTACGCCGGAGAGGGAAAACTCCATATGAAACATAGTCATGCTCGTTACTAGTCTGCAGTTCTCTATATTTTCATGTAGGGGGTGTGGAAGAGGGCATAATCTCACAGCAGAAAAGAACGAGATGCTCCATCCCTGACATTATAAAAGATCAAGGAGCTCTAAAAGGTCGCCGTTGCCATATTCTCATTCTCGGTGGTATTGACACTTGGTATTTCTCTGATCTTTTGTTCTAATTAAAAAAAAGAGAAAGAAAAACAGTTGCCACGGCTGCAATTGAAGCGTGTTTGTGAGCTGTGAGTTGGTCGTTGTCTACGTTGCATTTTTTTTATGTGTATATACAGCATGTGTGTGTTTGTATGCGCACACTTACACTAGGGCAACAAGACATTCGAATGGACTATTTCAATTTGTATCATGAAATCAATTCCAAGAAAATCTATTTTTGCTCTCAGTTCAGAAGGTAATAATGCAGACTAGAGAAAAATACACTTTGTGATTAACAGTCAGAGATCGGCGAGGCACTGACAGCAGCAGCAGCTTTGTTCTGATGTGCAGCCTTGTCCCAGTTTTAGAGTTAATTGACAAAGACAACAAGTAAACAAATAGAGGCATGGCAGGAGATGGCCTTGTCAACTTTAAATTCACACATCTTTTAATAATACCTTGCTAGCATTAATGTGCTTCTTTGTGATATAATGCCTTCCATGTTACTGTTTACTGTCCACCCACAAGTCACAGTTGGTTTACCATGTCTGATGACGACGTTTTTGTGCAGCCACAGGTGACGGCAACTCTTTGAACACCATGCAACAACTCAAAATCCACCTTAAAATAACTGTCAGTGAAGAAATCGATACTTAGGAGCACGGAAGGAGTTTTGGGAGAAAAAAATCAGAATGAACACAGAATCTAATGTAAGCTGGGTCCTTCTGTCCGCAGCACAGCCTCAGAGAGATGAGACAGTGTAGACATGTTTAGCTCGTGATGCAGCATGCCAGTGAGACAAACCCATGTAAACTGGAACTCTTTTTATTATCAGCTTGTTTTTAAAGAGAGGATGTTACAGCCTGAAGATATTACAATCCCGGTGAGAGGATGAGGTAAGATGTAAGCACCAGCATGTCCTGGCACAAGTTCTTCCCATGTGTGTGGAATCGAAAGGGCACTGAGTTTTGATGGACCAGTGTTTGCTTTATAGCAAGTTTGGGCAGAGTGAATCAATTTTAAATCATGCTTTTTATTTGTTTTTAATGTCTCTGTAAAGCACTTTGAATCACCTTGTTGTTGAATTGTGCTATATAAATAAACCTGCCTTGCCTTGCCTTGAAGACATGGTGAATATGCCAACAGTGACTTACCACTGTAGGGGAAATGACTTTGAATTGATAGTTACTTCAAAAAAAAAACAAAAAACCACTTTGCAGTGTGATACGAAACGGCTGGAAAATCCTACCACTCACTTGACTTTATTGCAAAAAGTGCATGCTGGTTCACAATTTACATATAAACGATGGAATAAAGAAAATTGACCCTACTATTCAGTGTGAAGTGCAGGAATGTCAGGTTTGATTTTGTATACAGTGTCCATCAGTCAGGCATCTGCCTTCCAGGTGGCCCAAGCAGGATTACTCAATCAGCCACGTATGCAAGAATTTCTCTCGGCGTGTGTCGATAAATAGCAATAATCAATACACTGATCATGTTGTTGCTATGTGAGCACAGATCAATGAAGGCAGCCACGCCTACACACAGGTGCTCTGTGGCGGTGGCGGTGCCTTCACAGCACTCAAGATGAGAAACAGGCTGGAGCTTTTCAGAGATGGAGAAGCAAATTTGTGTGTAGTGTCAACATTTAAACAAAAAAAAAAAAATGGAGACGAAGTAGATTAACCATGTGAATCACTGATAGCAAGCCACTGCCAAACATAAACCACTGTGTTAATCACGTGTGGTTCAGTACTCCCAAACACGGGACAGCATCCGCTACATACACACTGATAACTGGTGAGTTCAATTCAAGTTCAGTGAGAACTTCTGACAACAAAAAACCCACACCAGCAGACATGTCTTTCACTCTGAAGGAGTAACGTTAAATCAACATAATCACTTAAACACCGCACGCATCAACAACATATTCTCCATAAGTTAGATCTTTGACAGGTAACACATAAATCCACAAGGAACCCCTTTACTTCTTGAGAGGATGTATCATGGAAACAAAGGGAGAAAAATGAGATGGAGACAGAGGGAGATGTGGATATTCAAACAAATGAGCTGGTAAATCCTCCATTATTTCCTATATAGGTTCCATATCCCTAAAAACTGGGGTAGATCCAGAGTTTTTTTTACCAGTTCAGCGCCCTTACGTTAGCACTCTCTCGAACATATGTACTCATCACTAGACAGATCACGACTGTCTTGTGGCATCAAAGCACGAAAGTACTTGGCAGCTGGAAGTGTCAAAAAAAATACACAAACACACCACACATGGCCTACTGTATACTTTAACATCTGTCTCGCCATACAGCTGCTGTCTTTCTGTGGCTTCAGTAGTTTTTAAATAAATGAATTTTCCAAATTGAAAAATGTTTCCAATGTTAAACTCTCCACCTTCACGTACTATGTTTAGATTGCATCCATCTAACCTTAAATCTATATGATACGACACATTCTCTGAACCTTTTTTTTTTTAAAGTATAATTTATAATAGTCACAGTGACTTTCAACCAAAATCACCATTGTTCCGTTTACACTGAAATAGGTAGTTACAAGATTAGATTTTTATTTATCATAGAACTTTAACTTTTACACCATTTTTTATTGTTACTGTTAATGTTACAAAATTGTAACCATGGCTACATAAAGAAAATTCAGCAGTGCTATATAATATGGCACACAACTAATGGTGAGATCCTACCAGATTTAAAGTGGAATTTCTTAAAATTAGACTGTAATTAGATTTATGTACCAAATAAAGGCACTATTCAAGTGTCCTCTTTTATTACACATAAAAATGTAATAAGGATAGTTCTCCTTTTTCTGCTTACTCAACAAGTACCATCAAATTGTGCAGGACGTAGGCCCATGTGATCTTCTAATGACGGATCCAAGCCTAACTTGATTTTCTCTTTCACAAACACTGTTCAGCTAACAAGCAGAACTTCAAAGGACTGTAAGAAAACTACAAAAAACTGAATTGACATAAATGAAGAATAATTGGTTTTGTATTAATGTGTAAACCCAAAATTGAACATGACAGAAATAACCAAAAATTATTCTTGCTACCTACGAACAATTTTACTTATATATTTTTTTATTTGGAAAGTTTGTGATTTTTTTTGTAATTTACATTTTTTTGCTTATTTGCTCTCTTTTTTCTGTTATTCTTTATTTTCTTTTATGATGAAAGTGAATGTGAGCAGGAGGAGGAAAATTCACCGTCACTATTTTATCTTACGGAGCCCCACCAGGGACATGGGAGAAACTTTTGCAAATATGTGATGTCTTGTAAACCGAGCAGATATTTGACGTTTACACAATTACATTCACGCCTCAAAATATCTTAAAAGTTTATTTTGTGACCCAGAAAGAGTAATATTACAACTAAGTAGCTGCCGCCATTGTTGGAATTCAACTTTTGCAAGATCTCGCAAAACTTTTGCGAGATCCCGAGTTAGTTTTGCGAGATCTCGCAAAACTTTTGCAAGATCCCGAGTTTGTTTTGCGAGATCTCGCAAAAGTTCAACGTAACTTTTTTTCTCCCTTGCGGGGCTCCATAGTATCTACATTAAAAAAAAAAAACAGTGAAAATTTTTAAACATACAACCAACAAATTGGCATGGTGCATACTTTTCTTTACACCTCAGACATGGAATGCATGGAAGAACACCTACTTGTCTGCAAGGACTACTTGTAGTCCTTGTACTACTTGTAGTAGTAGTGAATATATAATTTCCTCTTTCTTCTTTTTTCCTGTAAAAACATATTCATTTTATTCCTCTATTGGTAAGTATTTATTGTGAATTATAGGTAAATTAAATTCAGAGTTACACCCTCAGTCACAGTCAGTATTATACAGTGCTACCCAAAATTAGATTGATCTTGACAGAATGCTGACATACTTAAGAGTAACACTTAAAAGAGATTTAACAGCCTTTGTCTGTGTAAGCTAAGCTCGCTCAGGAATTTGGTGACCAAAGAAAATGCACTTACCTTTGATGTGTTTATCCCAAGCAGAGAGTATAATAATGAAGCATCCACATCAAATGCTGTGGGATTTAATTACACATCAGCTTCACCTTCTCTGACATCCCACTGTGCACTCATTTCTAAATATCAAGAAACATGAAAAATGGGTAATAAAAACTAATAGATCGGAAATGATAGAGTTGTGTCTGTTGCTGTAATTTTCACAGCATGAGGCGGCAAGTATTAAATTATTGTTACTGGCTGACATCCATATGCCAATAACAGATTGGCAGGCTAGAATTAGAGATGGGGCCCATCCCAGTGAGAGACAGGCTGCCTGCCAGACACACCTAACTCTAATGCCAAATGACCCCTGGCCCATTATAATGCTGCAAAATGAAAAAGGTTAAAAAAAAGTGAAAAGTATTTAACAATAAAACCACCAAAGGTGAGTGTAGGGGTTCACTACTGTGTATCTGTGTATGTGCGTATATACATAGATACTACAGTGCAGGTGTAGATTTGACAGTTCCTTGATAACTCACTGTCTGTGCAATCGCTGATATCCGTTTGGATTATATAGACAAACTAGGGTTGAGTGTTTTTGTAAATACTTCTCATTCTCAATGTAATACTCTCCAGCTGTAAAAACACTGGCTCAGTGCTGATGCTCGTTCATCACAGCCCAACTGCTGCCAAGATACACTGGGAAGAGCTCAAAACCCATGCAGTACATGAGTACATAAAAGTCAATATGCAGCGTTCACATGACTGCATGCACCCTTACAGTTATTGTATGAAATCAACACAAAATGGATTGAGATCTTAAAAACAGCTTAAGCTTTACATCAGCCTCTGGTAAGTCTTTAATCTCACTAACACTGTTATCTACCAGACTACTGTATCTATCTGGAGAAGAAAAGAAAAGTTAGAGTTTATTAAATTTTTGTTCTTAATTCCATGAACTTTGTTGAATGTGTAACTTTCTTGAATTGCTGCCATCAAAAGCAGTGTGACAATGTTTCAGGGAGTATAATGGCTAAAGGTGAGATCAAAAAGGTCTTTATGGTCATAGTCCCCCCCCCCCAAAAAAAAAAGAAGTTTACATTAAACACTGCATGTCAAGGTCTGCAGACCATGTGGAGTGGAAAGTAGCGGACCTAAATGCAGATGAACGAAACGTGGAAACGGAACTGGCCGAAAAACAGAACATGACCCAAACATGAAAAACTAGATAAATGAGAAACTAATCACAAAAAAGCTAAACTGGAAAAACTAAATACACAAAAACCAGGAACAATAGGAAATACATGAATACCTGAGACACAGGAGGAGAGCACAGCTGGGAGTAATCACACACAACGAGACCGGGAGAAAGCAAAACTGAAAACACTAACATAGGACATGAGACCTTCAAAGTAAAACAGGAAACATGAGAACATGAGAAGCACAGACATGAAAGCACAACTTGACTGGACGTAACACAAGGAAGACAGCGGAGGCGCAGAGACAAAAACCTAAAGACCAGGAACTATAAATAACATAATATAACTTAATCAAAAAACAGAAAACACTGGGTGCCAGACCCAGTATGTGACACTGTAACTATTGTAACCAGATTAGATGCTACTAGCATATTTGCTGATCTTCTCAGTGACAACGTCCTTTGAACCATTACATTAGAGTGGTGAGATTCATCTGCCTGACAATTCAACAAAGCAGACATATGACATTAAAAGGCTTAAAATGCCAAAATAAAAATAAAAAATAATAATAACTGTAATGGTCAGTGGCCATTATACAAATATATGTACACTCCAAGGACTAATTATCCACACAAACACAGTGTACACAAGTACTTATTTAGTATACAATCTCACACACACACACAAAGCAAATGAAAATGCCTGGCTGTCTGTGTCGGCTGCCAATAATGTATTCGACAGCACACCCCCAATATTTACCAAGCTCTCTGTGTCTGCCGTCTCCTTAAAGGTGAAGACACCTCAAAATGTCTCTGAAGATCACCAGCTGGAGTAGACTTTTAATGTACAATGGGGAACACAGCATCACAACACACACGATGTGACACGATTAATGAACATATCGCTATATAAACCGTAAGGGAAAACAGAAAAGGCAAACAAATGATGTAGCCGGATGCTGGATGATCTTTCAGTAATGGCAGTGGCCTATCCAGGACTCCCTCAGCCAACAGGGAAACATCAAGGATTGAAAGAAATGGGCAGAGTGATGCAGAGACACCTGAGGCCTGCACTACTAAGCAGGATTAGGTAACTTCAGGTTTAACTCCGTGCTTTCAAGAGGTTACAAAAGGCAGTTTATGTCATTCTTCAGCACATTGCCATGGTAACTTATGCTGTGGACCTAACCTGCAGCTTATATTTCGAAAAGGAGATCATCATGTACAAAACTACCTTCTGATGACCAAACTGCTCACTGGAAAATAGATTCACCATTCCTGGTATAACCCTTATTTTGCAGATTATAAAAATAGGAGAATATGTTTTAGAGGCCATCTTTTACTGATGACCATCAATAGAACCTAGAAACCTTATTCATTGCATTTTGCCCTGCTGGCTACAAAACATTTCGAAACTATGAGACTAACAGGATTTATTGTTGTAATGTTACCTTAAATCTAGCAACTGTGGATCTTATATATAATTTGCAAGTCACACAGTTTGAGAAAGAAAGAAGAAAGAAGGAGGCAAAAGCTTTCTTAAATGCCAAAAAACAAGTTTCATGCATTTACTCAATATAATGCTTTTAACTGTCGTGAGCTTCCTTTGCTTTAGCATGGTGATACTGATAGGTTTACTAGCTTTACAGTAGGCATAGTTTTTGCCCAAATTTCCATTCTGGTTTTAAATAGACCTATTTGGGCCATATTTGCACTTCTGCACTTTAAAGAACCCATTTTATTACTGGACATCTCCTATAAATCACACTCACACACTACGGATGTGGCTACAGCAGCACTGTTGAATTCGTCCTGTGTGCAGGTGCTGATTACTAAATTGTGCGTTACATGAAACCAGATAACAAAATTGTTATTATTATGGGCATGTTAAACTTCCCCTACAATTCAGGAGTTTTTCATAGCTTTTGAATGTGGAATGTTCACAGTAATATTGACACTATTTTTAAAATGTTTTAAATGTGTAGCAGAAGTCCATTCATAAGTGTTGATTTTGGGGAAATTCCTGATTAAGCAAGGTCTAGCTGTGCGGATAATTAACAACATTATCCAAGTTCAAATTTTATTCGCCACATGCAGTGGCAGGTTGCCCTGCAGTGGAATGAACCCGCCCCCCCGACCTTACACACACAACACAGACATCACATGGGGATACAAGTCAGAGAACGGTTGCATTACAGAAAGACCACTGAAATATACACTACAATGGAAAAGTACAAGAGGAAGAAAACAGACCTCCACTCATGCTGGGCTATAGGAGGACAGCATGAGATCAGGAAACAAAAAAAACTCCTCTGCACAGAAAGCACATAAATGTCCACAGTACAACATTATAGAGCACGTGACCAGCAACAGGGTTGGGTCAGCTGAGACAGTGTCCTCCACCCTACCAGGCTAAGTAAACAGTCTAACAGCCAACCCAGGTGGCCTTGCATAGAGTGGGAAGAACAGTCAAAACACAGTCGTTATCAGGGAGTTTCTGTTTGGCTCCAGCCTTGAGCCCACAGCTGGCGCCGAAGGGATATCCGCATTATGATTGTCACGGTTTGGCATGGCAAACCGTGGGGATGTGGGGAAAGGAGGACCCAGGCGCGGTGCTCTATGTACAAGCAGTGCGTTTATTTACAGTGAAAACTGTACACACAATAATACATCCCCGTGTGCTCCCGACTTCCACTCCGTGTCTTCTCCCAGTGTTTGTGCTCGTGTGTCCGCTCCCTCGTGCCAGTGCACTCTGTGTCTGCTGCCCTCTAGTTCCAGCAATCCTCCTGAGAAAAACAGAGGCAGCCGTTAGTACCCTCAACTACACAGGTAGGCTCACACTCACAAACAGACCAGCTGGAGAACTGACAGGAAGTCTCACGAAATGATCCCACGTCGGTGGGAGCTCCAAGACTCTCTTAAGTAGCTCCCCCGACGAGGCCTGATCAGCAGCAGGTGTGTGGCTTCGGGTGTAGCCAGTCTGCCAGCAGGGCCACACCCACCAGGCCTGAAGGCGCCCGCAGAAACACATACACACACATACAAGCAGGGAGGACGAGGGACAGCAATACAAAATATATATTCTAACATTAGTCCATAACTGCTCAGGGATCCTGGGTCGCTCAGACCCAGGACCCTGACAATGATGTTGATTTTTCTTTTATGCGAACAACTCATGAGAATTTCAAAGCTGTTCTTTAACACTTCGACACCGGTCTCTCAATCTCCCGTTGGAGAGCCGCGAGCTTCTCCATGATGTTATCAAACTTGCGCTCCGTGGTCTTGTCATTCTTGTGCTCAGAGAGCCGATTCTGAGAACTCACGACTGCAGTCAGCTGCTCCACGATGTGATCCGACTTTCGCTCAGAGGTGTTATTCTGAGTATTCACGGCAGCCGTAAGCTTCTCCAAGATCTTAACCATGCTGCACTCAGTGAGACCATTCTGAGAAGTCGCGCCTCGTCCCATCGTTTCAATCCCAGCGGGCAGCCTTGGGGGGGTGCTTGAACAGCCGGTTCC